>NC_143262.1:37920000-38540000 GCF_984573655.1 Nuphar pumila
ATATTGTTCTCAGTGAACCGATGATCGTTCTTAATTGAACTGATATTGTTCACAGCGAACCGATGGTTGTTCTTAATTGAACTGATATTGTTCTCAGCAAACTGATGATTGTTCTTAGTTGAACTAATATTATTCCCAGCAAACCGATGGTCGTTCTTAATTGAACTGATATTGTTCCTAGCGAACCAATGGTCATTCTTAATTAAACTGATATTGTTTCCAGCGAACCGATGATCGTTCTTAATTGAACTGATATTGTTCTCAATGAACCGATGATCATTCTTAATTGAACTGATATTAGCGAACCGATGGTCGTTCTTAAATGAACTGATTTTGTTCCCAGCAAACCGATGATTGTTCTTAATTGAACTGATATTGTTCCCTGCAAACCGATGATCGTTCTTAATTGAACTGATATTGTTCCCAGTGAACCGATGGTCGTTCTTAATTGAACTGATATTGTTCTGAGGCTGAATCCTTATTGAATGTTTGAGTTGATCTTGTATCAAATACTAAATCCTTTGTTAGTCTAGCATAAATCTCCGCCTTTGGGGAAAGGAGATGATAAATTTTTGTCATGGATGCGTTAAGCCAGACTTCAAATGCTCTCTTTCATCAAGGATTTCAAGAACATTTTGCCAATTTGTCAATCAGTTACTTGTTGATTTCAAAATCTTTACCTAAGAATACCTTCTAAAAGAGCAAAGCTTTTGCGAAGAAAGATTCAAAATTCCAAATTCTTTCCATTGGCCAACCAAAAGGATGAAGGATAAATCCTCGATATGGCCATCAAAGAAAATTCAATGTTATTGCAAAGCCTTAAATGATTGATATTGATCGCAATTATGAAACATCTTTAAAGACTATTCTTGTAAAAATAAGGCAGTGAAAATATCCTGAGCGCTAGAAAAAGAGAGAATTCACCCAAGCCCTGTCTCCTCAAATCACCTAAGCTGCAATTAAATATCTGCAAAAGAGATCTCTCAATTTTCGTCAAGTTGAAGACGAATTATGCGAGTTAGACCACTGAGGGCAAAGAAGATTTGGATCATCTCCAAGATGAAGGAGTTTGTGACGGATCCTTCCAGGGAAAGTTCAAAGCTCCGTCAAGATGAAGGCGACTGCGAGGAACCTCCCGACAATCCCTAAAAGATATTTAATTTCCACTATCATCCAGAGATCTCTAGCCCATGAGTCAATATCATTAATATAATCCCTGAGGCAAAGAAGGATCAGAACATCTCCAAGTTGAAGAAGTTTGTGACGTACCCTTCCAAAAAGAGAGAAAAAGAGATAGAGAGGGAAAGAAAGAGAGAAAAGTCTGGACATCTCCAAAATGAAGGATGATGTAATAAACTCCTCTGAAACCCAAAAGAGTTCAAAAGAGTGCAGAAAGATTATCATGAGAGAAGCATCCCAGGATATCAAATTGCTGAATCTATCAAGAATCTTCTTTGATTTTGTGAAATTCTATTATCAATATTCTTTCACAAGTTGCTTTCATAATATTAATTTTCTCTTTCCTTCTCATATCAAGGAAATTGATAGCTTTCTTGAAGAAGGTCAATCGTAAGCAATTTGAATTCCAAATCTTGATTCTATAAAGTCAATCCCGTTTGGAGGTAATACTTCAGGTAGAAAAGAAGGGATATTTTCACAACAATGTGCATCATTTTCAAATACTTTGAATCAACAACAAAATTATCAATATTTTGACAATATTTTCTAGTTATCCTGACGTGAAGTGAGAGCTTGATGTCCGTTTTTGATGCGTCTTGACACCATTTTCATCCCTCTTTAGGACTTGATAACGGGAGTTTTCAAGATTCCTTCCCTTCTTGTATAATCTAAGTGCCCGGGCTCTCAGATTCACACACTTCCTTGTGTGCCCACTGTCCCGCCATAGACAGTTCAATTTAGGTTCAAGGTCGAACCCCCAATCATTTTATCGCAAAAGGAAATTTAAAAAGTTGATTTAGTCTCAGCAATGAGGCGCCCAAGATCAACCCCTTTTCAAAGCTTTAGGAACCCCATTTTCCTTCCTTTTGCAAAACCTCTGTTGGATTTATTGTGCAAAATCCGAATGTTCCATCATGGTCTCTTCCTTCGAGGATTCCATTCATTTCCGCCTGATCAGGTTAAGGGTACAAACCTGAGCCTCCTTTGATGAGGTATTTCATTTTTTGCCCAATCAGGTTAAGGGTACAAACCTGAGCCTCCTTTGATGAGGTATTTTATTTTTCGCCCGATCAGGTTAAGGGTACAAACCTGAGCCTCCTTTGATGAGTTATTTCATTTTCTGCCCGATCAGGTTAAGGGTACAAACCTGAGCCTCATTTGATGAGGTATTTCATTTTTCGCCCGATCAGGTTAAGGATATAAACCTGAGCCTCATTTTGATAGGGTATTTCATTTTTTTGCCCAATCAGGCCAAGGGTTAAACCTGAGCCTCATTTGATGAGGTATTTCATTCCCCAATCAGGCCAAGGGTTAAACCTGAGCCTCATCCCATACGAGGCATTTTCTGTCATATCCAGGCTAAGGGCAAAACCTAAACTTCACTGCCATAGAGTGAATCTTTTCCTCTTCATTCTCTATTTCATAACTACCATCTTTAATACGGCCAATTTTCTCATACCCGGTCAGATCCTTCTAACTGGGGCATTTTATATAGCCCAAATTTGATGTGTTTTTCTTTGCCACTAAGCTCGGCCACAAGCCGGCTTAGTAGCAAAGAGGGGCATCTGTAAACACTCCAAATTTTCACTCACCTCCCAGACATCTCCACCAACCATTGTGAACCATCCTTTAGGATCACCGGAGGGCAAAATGATCATTTTCTGAGCTGGAATCCTGCAAAACTTCATATTTCATCCCCGATTCTCAAAAGTTTCCTATTGTTTTGCTCAGAATCATCTCCTGTCACAAAATCTCAAAGTCTTATTCACATCAAGAGATTGAAATCAATAGTTCTTCATGCAGTATGAAATCCTCTGAGACATGTCATTGCAAATCATCGCATGAGCATTTCATATCACTGCACGACACAGCATGTCATTTCGAAGTCCAGAACTCCTGATTTTCAAAACTCTCAATCCAGATTTGAGTTTTTAACTTTTCAAAATTGATTTTAAACCCCTTGGGTCTTCAAAATTGCCAACTCTTCCCATTTTACCCCCAGGACTCTGAATCTCAAAAGATTTTCTTAGGAAAATGTTCTGGATAGTTTTCAATATGGATTTTTAAATTTTATCAACTGAATCGGCTCTACCCTGAAGAAGGGGACGAAGCTTTGTATTTAGCAATTTTTTCTCAGATTTTACCCTTTTGTCAGCAATTTCAAATATCTTTCTTTTACAAAATCGCCTGCAAGGGCCACCTCTTTTCAAGATTTTCATAATTAGGCTAAGTTTATTTCTTGTCTGCTAGTTAGTCTTGGTTTTTATAAAAAATCCAAAAAGAGATTTTTTTTTGTTTTACCTTTTACCTTCAATTCCAATTTTTCAATCAATAAAGAGCTAGATGTGGGATCACCTTGAAGTGATGCCACATGCCTCATTCTCTCTCATCCTGTCATTTTGCCATTTCTCAAGGTGGCACCACATGTGTCCTCTTTCAGAAAAAGCAGAAATTCAAAAAGCCTCAAATGTAGGAGCCTTGTCTCTGAATTGGCGACACTTGGCCCTTTCTCTCTCCTTCCATTCTCTGCCATATGTCAGTGTGGGGTTCACCCAGAGGTAGCGCCACATGTCACTTTCTCTCGCCTTCCATTTTATTTCTCTGCCATGTGTCAGTGTGGGGTCACCTTGAGGTGACGCCATATGTCCTCCTCCTTGCACCTCCATTAGTTGCCACTTGTCCTCCCTACATTTTCCTCTTTTTACCTTTTGACATGTGTCAATGTGGGGCCTCTTTAAGGAGACGCCACGTGTCTTCACCCCTCTTCTTTATCTCATGCCATGTGTCACATGCCCACCCCCTTTGTTCTCTCTCACTTGCCATATGGCAATGTGGGGCCATCCTGAGGTGGCACCACATGCCCATCCCTCCTTCCTCCAGAACCAACCAAGTTTAAATTTCAAAATGAGCCTGAGGTGGCGCTATCTGAGATGCCTCCTCCTGCAGCCGACACATGTCCAACTCTCCCTTCTCCAGAAAAAGCCGAATCACCCCCCTTTTGAGGTGGCGCCATCTCTAAAAAGAGCTCTCCTCAAAAATAGCTCTACAACTTGCTTTTACGAAAAGGCAAAACCAAAATTCAAAAGGCTTTTGAGGTGGCGCCATGTGCTTCCTCTGCTCCTTCCCTCTGACACATGTCAGTGTGGAGCCACCCTGAGGTGGCACCACATGTCCATCTCTGCTTCCTCCAGAAAAAGCAAAAGTCAAAATTTTAAATTTTACACTAAGGTGGCACAAATCCAGAATTTACAATTTGATTTTCTACTTTATTTATTTTACAAAATCCCAAAGTGGGCCCACACATAGATGGCGCCACATGAGAAGCTCCTGCAGAGAAAATCATGCCAACTCTATTTCAAAAAAATTCGAATTCTGCTGAGGTGTCTTATTTACAAAAATTGCATTTATTTTATTTCAAAAAATCCAAAGTGGCATCCTCTGAGATGGCGCCACATGGAGGGTCCAGATTCATTCTGTTTGAATTTCAAAATCTTCCCAGAAATCTATAAATACCCTAACCCATGCCCAGTCTGGAGGATGAGCTTTTCTCTTTGGATCTGAATTTCAACCTGAGTTTTAAATTCCCATTTTCTTCTCTGAGTCCAGGCCCCCCTTTGGTCCCATCTGAAACTTTGCACCTGAAGCTCCTAAAATACCAGAAGAACACAAGGTGAGCTCCCATTCGAGTTGATTCTATTAAAATAATGTTCTTGTTTCAATTTACATACTAAATCCCATGGATTTTTTGTTTTAAAGAAAGGGTTCGTCCGAATGATGGATCAAACCATTCCCATAAAATGATATATATTAAGTATGTTCATGCTTCTTTGATGATTTTCCAGCGTTCATGTATTAATTAGATTAAATTCATATTTTATTTTGTTAATTTAGCATATTTTAGAAGTTAATTAAATTGTATTTAGTGTTTATTTCAATTCTGTCTAGTTTCTGTAATTCTCTGTTTTTAGCAGTTAGTGCACATGTTATTTTATATTTTTATTTTTCTCCAAAAATGCCAAAAAAATAACATTATGGGATTATAGTTGTCCCTAATAATCTGCAAAAAATATGGAATCGTTTGAGTTCATTTGTTTTGTTCAAAATTCAAAATGCCAAGTCGGGTTTTAAAACCCGGGAAACATTCAGAACAATGGGTCTTAACTTGTAAAATCGATATCTCCCTCATGGGATATCCGATTCCTAATCCGAAAAATAGCCTAAAACTAGGATTAAGTCTAGTATTTAATTGAATTTTATCAAATGTCTCTAAATTCTTTTCTACCTAACAAAAATCTAAGATTTTGGGACATGTGTTAGAGCCCAATTTGAGCCTCTAAGACTCAGGATCGATTTGAGTCAACTAGTTCTCTCTGAATATAGCTCCAAATCCAGATCTGTAAAAAAGAGAATTTTATGTTCTAAATGTCCTCTGTTTGATTCTAAAATTTTATAATTTTTAGGACAGTCTGCATTCCATTTTCATATTTTTTTATTTTGGTCTCCTGTTTTGGTGTTTATACCTGCTCTTCGAATTTATGTGTATAATATCATAATTTTTATTTCTCTGTCGGTTAGCCAAAAGCCAAATCCATACAAATTAAAGTTGTTCATATGCATGTCAGTAGTCCTCTTTTTAATTTTTAGAAATTTTGGTGGTCAATTATCATTTTTTATTCATTTTCACAGCAGATCCTATTAATTTCAGTCCTTTCAAAATTAAACCTCTGCTACCGAACTCACCGTAGGTCAAATCCCATAGATGTAAAAACCAAATCTATTCATTTTCATGTCCTTTAAAATACTGAAAAATATCAGATATTTCTATGGTGGATTTCTGTATTATTGAGTTAAATGCTATGTTTGGTTCGTACCCATAGGCAAATTTTGCTTATTTTAGGGTTTTCTTTGAGATTTTGCATTTAGGCCATGTCATTCCTTGCATTTTATCATTTTATGTTGTTCCTAAGGGTAGAGGGATGCTCTCTACCAAATTTGGCATGATTTAAGAACCGTTTAATGATCGGTTCAATCATATCATCAAATCAGGGTTCCCGCGAGACCCTGATCCAGGCGAAAAACAAGCAAAATTCGTTATTTTGTCCAAATTTCAAATGTCACTTCTGATTTTTACAGTCACATCATATTTAGTAGCAGTCATTTCATCCTATCATGCACTTCATCATTGTTTGATTCCATTTGCATTTTGAAATCCCCAAATTTTGTCAAAATCTCTTCAAAACCCTGATTTTAAAGGTATAACCTCAATATTAGGAGTATTTTGGTCATTTTGACAACAATTCCAAATTTCAAATCATGTCTTACTTGATTTTCTTGTATTTGCATCATTTCAAATATCAAGTAAGTATGAAAATTGGGTTTATACCCAACTCAATCCAATAATCTCAGGATATTATTGGAAACCTTGGAAAAACCCACATATTTGAGTTAACCCTATTTCAAGCTTGGCAGGGACGTTCAAAGGAGGGAGCTGGAATCTGCAATTTTCTTTCTTTCATTTTATTTAGTGATGTAATAATGTAACTTTGGAATAAGAGATTTACTTTTCTGCTTAGATTAGGATGCATATCATATAGTTTGAATTTCTACAATATCCTGATTATGTGATTCATGCATTTTATCTAGAAAATCACTGTGTATGAACATGAATGGCACGTGCATCAACTCTTAGGGAGTTGATGAACTAAGTGGAGTCCATATTTACAGCCCTAGTCGGAATATGGACGAGACCCAGATTCAGCATCTTTCTACTAGTCACACCAAGCCTACACTCTTAGGCTATCTTCCAAAATTCACTGCATATCTTCAATTTTTACAAAGTATTTTAGAATTAACTAAGTAAATTACAAGCGTATTTACGGCCATAGTCGGAATATGTGGTAATTCTACCTTAGTTTAATTTTAAGATTGCATATTTTCCTAAAAAAATGTTTTTTATAAAAAGACATTCATTCATTCAGGATAGTTCACATCATGAAATCATGTGCATTTCTGTAAAAAACTCCATTTCAAGGAAATCGATTTCTCAAGATGCTATGAAAATGTTTTCAAAGATTGATTTTCCCAAGCTAAGTTTTCCTTGATTTTCGCAGAAAATATTTCTTGTCTTAGAATTCATTTCCAATTTTTCAAATGAAAACTTTCTATCATTTTCCAGAGTCAAAATCGATTTCCAATTCCTCAAGTCCTAGATTCCCAGAATTTCAATTTCCTAGGATTTGATTTCTTTTCTCAAAATCGTTTTCCTGCAAATCTTCAATCATTTTCCAAAGACGATTTTCAAAGTTGGAATAGTTTCCATTCAAATGCTTATCTTTTCCCAAGAATTCTTTCTATTTTCTGAGGATTTCCATCCATTCATGATTTTCTCAAAATCTCCAGAAACTTTCTTAAGATTTTAAAATCCTTTTATCAGGGCTTCCTTGAGAAATTGATTCTCATCTTTTGCCTTAGAAACATTTTCCAACTCCAAAGCATTTTCCAAGCATACATCATGCTTTCCAACCTGCATTTTACAAAATTTCATAGCACATGCCTGAATTCTTTGTGCATTTAGGATAGAACGCGATTTTGTTAATTTGGCTAAGTCAAGCACATATTTGGCCCTTGGTTCGATTACCCCTGGTAAAGGCGCCAGGAACGGTTGAACCTCGTACTGATAGGTTGAGTCCCATTCTTTGAAATTTTTTTGCTATTTTCAAAACAGAGGCGAGTATTTCAAAACAATTTTCAAACTCTGGTCAAGTTTGACTCGCGGAAAGATTTTCCCCTCTCTCCCGCAGGGAAGGGAAAAATTTTTGCGATGATAACACGCACCCAACAACTTCGCACTAATGTTGCCAAGACGGGACAGCAAAGGGTCGCAGGGTTTGATCCAGGCCCGACAACACGCATTTGGCTACCCAAAGGTGTCATGCATGAGGCACGATGTGCCGACAAAACCTAAAATACCAAACTGTGGCCCATAAGGCCATTGGCCATGGGTCTGGACAAGGCACTAACTGTGCCAACAATCTGCCACGGGGCTGCTGGACAATGAACACGGGTCTTCTAATTCACTAAGTTAAGGTTCTCATATCATGCTCTAAAACTCACAAAAACAACCTAGCGGTTAGGAAGAAAGTTAATGCGGGCCAGGTGACTAAATGGCTAGGGAGCCCACCCTGACATGGACCACACTAGAATCAGATCCAAAGGGCTCACCCATGCCTCAGACCTGTACCGAGATGCTTCAGCCTGT
Source organism: Nuphar pumila (assembly GCF_984573655.1). Taxonomy (NCBI): domain Eukaryota; kingdom Viridiplantae; phylum Streptophyta; class Magnoliopsida; order Nymphaeales; family Nymphaeaceae; genus Nuphar; species Nuphar pumila. The sequence goes on from NC_143262.1 coordinate 37,928,438, forward strand.
TGGGGCCATAAGGAAGGGAACCGGTGGACACTTGCCACAGACTGGTTATGGTTCTAGAGGACCGGACCTGAGACTCTAGGTCTAGCCCTTCTGACCAGACCTTATAGGTCTGTCAATGGGGCCCGGATCTGAACTGAATATGTTCAGTTCGGTGCTGCACATTTTGTACAGCAGGTCTAAAGACCAACAACGTGGCCAACTGGGCACCCAGGTGCTCTATCACCCAGCGCCTACACCGCGCCAAAATGAAGGCCAAGGGGAGGTGGGGTCTGCGGTCTGGTCCTCTGGACCAGGCCTAGGTTCAGCATGGACCTTGGTCTGGACCCATGTTTAGACCAGGTTGCTGCTAAGAGGTAGCTGCCCGCCACATGACACTCGGTTGGCAAGGTAACCCGGGTGCAGTTAGCACCCGACAACCACTATACGCCAGAGCTAAAGGAGGAGGGTCAGGATACAGGTCTGGTCCCTCTGGACCATACCATAAGGTCTGACAAAACCCCTGGTCTGAACCCATGGTTCAGACCAGGCACTATCGTAGGGCAGTGAGTCCTAAGCCAGGCGCCCAAGCAGGGCTACCCGGGTGCGGCTAGCACCCGACGGCCATTAATGCACCAAGGCAGAAACGAAGGGACCACAGGTCTGGTCCTATAGACCAGACCATAAGGTCTGACAAACACCTTGGTCTGAACCCATGGGTTCAGACCAGGCTCTATCTTAGGAAAGAGGCTTGAACTAGGCACCTAGGCCGGCTAGGCTACACGAGTGCCTCCGGTACTCGGTGGCCTACCCCACGCCAAGAGGGTGAGAGCTCAAGGTGACTGGGTGCACCTGGCCGAGCCCTGCTCGAACCAGAGTGCACCTAGTTGAGTCTGTCCTAGTAGGGGACAAACCAACCGAACCCTGCAACAGCAAAAATAAAACAAAAATAAAAAAAAGTAGAAAAAAGGGGGGGCGGGGGGGGGAGGGGTTCAGACGATTTCTTGCAAACACAATGGGAGCAAAAACCAACAAAACGTAAAAGCAATGGCTGAATAAAACCATACAGAAAAAAAATGTAAGTGTATGGACTGAATGCAACTTGAAAGAATGCAAAAATATCAACCCTTTTATGATAAAAATCAATAAGTAACGAAACGATGTGGGAAAAGGAAGAAAATGAGCATCAGTTGTTCAGAGCATCCTCTCATTTTCATTTATTGAAATGGTGGAAATGCTTGAATACCCAAACACTTATTTCTAATCCACCACAAGCCATGCATACCATGGATGCAATCTGGCTTCGTGGTTTCATGTTCCAGCATATACAAATTTTTCAAGAAAAGAAAGGATGTACGAAGTTGCATGCTTCGCCTTGCTATAAGGATGAGAATGGAGGAGAAGCTTCGGTACTCCATGAAGGGGGGGTGCTACACTCCCAAGCACCCACACGGTTTAGAGAAGAGAGGGAGGTGAATGGGAGAGAGAGAGTGTGTTTAAGAAAAAAAATTGCCCTTTTGGGCCTCTTTCTTTTTCCAAAAGGCTTAAGTAGGGAGGGGACATGATGGAGGGTGGAGATTAAACAAGGAGGATGGAGGGCTGGGGGTGATTCATGCCCCCCCCCATGGCCATGCATGGCCGCCCAGCTCCACCACTCGTTCTCTAGAGTTCAAAAAGGTCTAAAAAAAATTACAAGGGTGCCATGGGGTTGCCGCCCCATGCACCCAATGAGAGCTCATCCCTCTCATTATTGCTTTCTTCCTTGAAAAGAGCCTTGGGATTTAAAAAATTCCATGGAGCGCGGCCCCATGCAAGTGCTTTGGAGGGGTGCCCCACCCTCATGATGATGCCCCATGCATCATCATGAGGTCACACATATGGGTAGGGCTAATTGTGGCCCTCCCTTTTGGATCTTACCCCACTCTTTATGAAACTGCCACCGCCTCAGCTGGTCAACTTGACCAGCTGGTCTTCGTGGTTAGGGTTGTCCAAAGCTACACAGAAGGGTCGACCAAGGGCTTGGGTTAACCCCTTGGTCAGACCTTAGGCAAAACGAAGAAAATGAGCAATAATTAAAATCTTATTTACACATTTGATTTCAACTAAATTTTAAGATAATTTCTTGTTTAAATTTTCAATTACAACTAAATTCTCAAAGCACATCTTTAAATTTTTATCTCTTGCGAAAATCGCCCTCGTTATGACCCATATCCTATCGATATACGCTTTCTAGTAATTCACATGAAATAACGAGTTTTTTTTCTTTTTTGGGTCCCAAATTCGGGGATTAACTAATTATATATATTATGAATTTAATTTAGGATTCTTAGAAATTAATTCATCCTAAATGGTACTCATATTACTTCGTACATCTTACTTATGCGATTTCAGACCTCGTTCATCGACATATATATATATATATATATATATATATATATATATATATATATATATATATATATATATATATATATATATATATATTATGAAAAGTCTTCGTAATCATACGAGAAATTTCACCTACTGAAACACATCATAAATTACATTATCTCTAAAATATTGTGGGCTTTACATGATGATAATAGAGAGATCCCTTTTGCGGATAATCAATTATGTTTGTATTTAATTGAGAAATTTAAGTGGATTCTTTATCGCTTAGGATATTTATACTGCCTTATAGTAAGAAGAATTATATTTGAAATGATAGCTACGATCAATGTCAATTCATTTTTGGCTTTTCAAAATCATTGAAAGTTCCTTTGCCATATCAGGGATTTTTCCTTTATCCTTTTGGTTGACCAACAGGAAAAAGAATTAAATTTTTACTATTTTCGCAAAGAGCTTCACCCTTTTGAAAGGAATACTAGAGGTAATTTGAGGTGATCTTTTTGTGCAATGAAATTTTGAGATCAACAAATAGCTTTGGTAGCAAATTGGCAGAATATCCTGGAATTCTTGGTGAAAGAATTTACTTGATATTTAAATTGATGGAATCCTTAGCGAAGATTTTGAAGGAAGGTCCAATATAAAGTTGGAATTAGAAGGAGAGACCAGCCCAAAACTAGAATTGGAAAGGAATTCCAGCACAAAGTTGTATTTGGAAAGAGAGTCCAGCACAAAGCCCGAATAGGAAGAAAAATCCAGCATAAAGCCGGATTTGAATAGAAAGTCCAACACAACACTGAATTTTGAAGGAAATTCCAGCACAAAGTTGGATTTGGAAGGAGATTTCAGCACAAAGTCAAAAATTGGAGAGAAAGTTCATCACAAAGTTGAAATTAGAAGGAAAGTCCAGCATAAAGCTGGATTTGAAGGAAAACTTTAATACAGAAAGGAGGTTTTTGGGCCTAGAATTAAGCTAGAAAAAGGCAAATTTGAAGATAGAATTTTGAGAAGGGACAGATGAAAAACAGATTTTGGATAAGAGATCAACCCAGGGGTTATTTTTTTTTTTTTTTTGGAGAAGATTGGTAAAAATTAAATTTAGAAGGGAGACCAACCCATCAGTAGCTTTTGGAAAAGATTGATAAACATTAAATTTAGAAAAGGAGACCAACCGAGGGGATGTTTTTGGAAAAGAATGATTTGAAACTAGTTTTTGTAAAAAGAGATCGATACGAAGGTTGAGTTTGAAAAGACCGATTCAAAACCAGTTTTTATTAAAGAAGATCATCATGAGGGTTGATTTTAAAAAGACTAATTCAAAAACCAATTTTTGTAAAAGGAGATCAACACGAAGGTTGATTTTGAGAAGACCGATTCAAAAACCAGTTTTTGTAAAAGACTCAACCCCAAGGTTGATTTTGAAAAAGATTGGTAAAAATTATCTTTGACAAAAATGCTGAACTCATGATTTCAAAAAAGTTCGTTGCTTAAAAAAAGATCTCGATGATTGTGAACACCCCAAATTTTTCAAAATCTTTTAAATATTCCCTTCTTGCCCCTAAATTTATTTTTTTAGCAAATGTGTCATTTTTCCAGTTCATTTCTCAAGTTTTACTGAAATCAAATTCATTTTATATGTTTAAATTGATTTCGGATCTGGATCCATTGTCCAGATCCAAATCTAAATCTCCTTGTTCAAATTTTAAATTTAAAATTATAGAAAATACCAAAAATAGTCTTTAAATAGCTCGGACAGTCCATTCGACATCCGTTTGGATCCATCACATGTATTTCTCAATTCGAGCTTCAAAAACTCAAACATTTTCTCAAAACTCGGGTCCGAACCCATTTTCTAAAGAAATTTCCTCAAAATAGCCTTGAAAACCTTCTTTTTGTAAATATTTCTCAAAAATACAAAAAAATTAGTTTAAATCCTTGTTTTGCCGTACATTTTAGGATTTTGTATTTCCCAAAATACAAAAAAAATAATCAAAATACTCAGAAAAGAACAAAAAATTCAAAAATAATGAAAGAAAATTGCAAAAAAATAGAAATGTTTTTTTTTTTTTTTTTTTTAGAGAAACCCGTTTTCTGAAAAACTTTTATAAGGAGGCCTCTTTTGGAAAAAAATAAAACCTCTTGCAAAGCTCACAAAATCGGGTTAGGGTTTCAAACCCTTTGGAGTTTTTCCCTCTTGCGGCTTCTCCTCTCCAAACAGCCGCATGCCCCCATGTGCGAGCTCCTCCATCGCCCTCCAACCTTCCATCTTCAACAACTCCTTCTTCCCTCAACCCTTCATCTCCAACAACAAATCCCCCCCTTCGAGATGCTTCTTCCCCCTCTTTAAGAACCAGCAGAAGCAAAAACGAAGACCATCCGTTATCACCCCAGCACCCCTCTTCTCCTTGACGATCCATCTTCGACCCCTCCATCCTCTTCTTCTCGATCCGTCTTTTACCTCCCCTCCTGGTTTAGGCATTATCTGATCTTCATCCTTTAACCCATTCTTGATCCACTATCCTCTGCAAGCAAACTTGGGGGTCAATTTCCCTCTGGCGCCTCCTCTACAAGATCATCTCTCTCTTCATTTCGAATCTTCTTCCCCAGCCAGCTAAAGAGGGTAGGTCATCCCTGCAGTCGGAAAGCGCCAGACTCCCCTTTCATCTAAGACCTTTGTAGAGCTGCAGGTAAGTGTCCAATCTTCCTCCTCTTTCCTTTATTTTGATGGATATTATTTGTTGTTAGATTCTCTTTCTTTTTTTTTCTTTTTTTTTTTTCACAGCATTATGGAAGGGATCGACCTGCATATAACAGGATCGATCCTCCATTGCTATAGCAAGTGGAAATCCATCTTCCAACATACTTTCCTGCATTCTTTTACTTTTTATTTTTTTTTTATTTTTTTGTTTGATGTTCTGTTTTTCCTTTCCCCTTCGTTTCTGAATAAAAATTTAATCTACAATGGATTTTTCCTTGGCCGTGTTAGTCTCCTGATTTGTTTTTTTTTTAATTTTTTTTGTTTATATCTCAAATGATGATGTTAGAATCGAAAGATCATAAGGGGTTGTCTAAAACAGTAATAAAGTTATTAGATCTGAGATCTTCAAGTTCTGTTATTGGATTATTTTTCTTTTATAGCAAATTTATTTTTCCTATATTTTTCTAAATGGGAGGGAAGGATAGATGGATGTTTCATTATTTTATAAACTTTGATCCATGCCATGCCATTGGTAAAGTCTCCTTTCCCAGCATTTCAGCTATGCTCTGAAATTGTTCGTTGGATCTAGATCCCTGTTCGTCAATCCCACTGAAAGTTACTTGCTAAGTCTGATTCTAACGTTAGTTGTGATCATGAGAATGGATGTTAATTGGAGTCGGTGAGCCTGATAAGAATCGATCAGCAGAGTCGATCTGCTGGGAGTCTAAGCAACAAATCTGAGATCCATGATAGTTGCGTTAATGGTCTTCTGCTGCAAAACCATCAAGCCCGATCATTGAGGAAAGATCTGTTATACCTCTGCAACACCATCCCTTGTAACCCATTACAGTAAGATTAGGCCTGTTGCCATTTATCTTTTACTACAGCACACCTGGGGTCATCACTTATTGAGGATACGCTTCCTCGGTCATGGATATATCTGTCAATGGTTGCAACAAAAAAAAAATTTTGGAGGAAACAAAGTGGATTTACAAATCCTTGTCATAATGTTGTGCAAAAAAAAAAAGAAAAATTTGATGTCCATTACAGGAATTACAATTGCTGTGCTCCAGTTTGCTTGTTGTTTACATTTAAAATGTATGCTTATCTTGTTATGTGAATCTATTAATAGAGGTACTTATCAGCATGTTTCGATATTTGAAAAATAATCTGCATCATATTTAGCCTTTATTTTCCTGTAGGATGTCAGGTTCAGTTTCTGCAACAGGATTGCCCATCACATACTATCCCAACAATATCAACAATCCCTTATGTTTGATTGTAGTGGATACTCCATATTTCATTTCTTTTTATATATGTATATCAGATTTTGAGGTAGTTGTGTAACATAGATGACTGTGTGAATGGTAATTCTAATAAGCATGATACGTTTGCTTATGAGATTCTATGCATATAGGTATTTTTTTTTTTTCGAAAGAGAAAACTCTTGTGTATATATTCAGTGTACAATTTTTTTTCCTGCTCCTTTTGAGTGGATAGTCAATGTAGGGAAATAGATTATCTAGATTTCTGCAATAAGGGCAATGGTAACCAGGAGATCAACTGAACCACTACAGGAAAACTTCCACGAGTCCCACTTCTATATTACTAATTGAGTGGTTGTTAATTTTTTCTTTTTTTTTATTCCTCAATAACTTCCTCTCCCGTGCAGATTTTCTCCCTTTGCATCTTAATTATACATGGGACCTCTATATTTAGTGTTTTAGTTTGTTCTTTCATAATCACATGTGTATGGTGTATTATGGTCTTCATATAACATTGTGTTAAGTATATATGTGAAGATGAAATTCTGGAGTATCTGTAAAGATGGAATTCTGGAACATCTGTGAAGATCGCATTGGTAGTCATTGCCAATGGAGAGCTACTAGGGCACATTGTCACGACCAAAACTCCTGGAAACAGCAACCAGGGTAGTTAAATTGTTTCATCTTAGAGAAATCAGAGTCCACTGTTGCTGATGCTACATCGAATCCATTGAAGGGTTATCTTCCTGCAAAATTGCTTATTATTTGTCCCACTGTAGTGCACACATGTGTGTATTGAACACACCATTTCTGCATGATATCTTATATTCTGATTCTTTCAAAATCAATGTTATACAGAAGGATGTAAAAAGGGAGCTCGAGTGTTTCCCCTTATCATACATCGGCAAATGTTTTGCAATTCAATGTGAAGCATGCCCTTGTTTTTAATGCTCGGTTATATATATCATTTGCGGTAGATATATGCACTTAACACCTTTCTCATATCTTCCTCTCTGCATACTTATTATACCATTCATGTTGTCCCAAAGTCATTATAACCTATCTGAGTATTCATTGTTGCGCCATCTGTAGCATCTCCTTCCCTTGCCAATCCCACCCATAGTGCCTACCACTCTCTACCACTTATATTCCCACTGTTATTTCCCTATTGCACAACATTTTATTGTCACTTCCATTTTCTATATATCCATCTGCACATTCACCAGAAGCCATGCTTTTAACCAATTTCATAACAGCCCTGTAGCTTCCAGCGACTGTGTGTTGCCAAGCCACCCTCACAGCAAAGCCCAAATACCTCACATTATTCTTTCCCCACTGCCTTTAGGTACTGCTGCACTCACTTTTCCCGGCACTCCATCTTGTCTTTTCATTATTACTGCATTGTTTTACCTTTTGATCTGCAGGAAAGTGCAAAAAGGATGTTGTTCATAACCCTTTTTCAGCCATCCTGTGTAAAAGGCACATTAAAGCTACTTCCTTTGTTATCATTTGCCATTCGAAGTTGTATTGAATTGATGGCTGTATTTCTATAAAATGTGTTATCTCATTTCCTGCATTCATGTAAATACTAATTAGAATCAGTGCCAATGCCATGCCTACATTTCATTAGGCACCCCTACTACCTGTGCACTTACATTTAGTGTGTCACCAGCCATAATATCTCACTGCCTTATTGTTTTCCTGCCGCCATACAATTTGTACACACCACTCCACTTATATATATATATATATATATATATATATATATATATATATATATATATATATATATATATGTATACATATATACATATGTACATAAATATATATCATTTTTTTTATATACATACTTTTAGATTTCAAATATCTTGGCATGTGAGCATTCTTCTACTATTAACATCCATATGACATTTTGCAAAATCTCTCCTACATTTCATACTAACCCAATGTTTTTGCAGGAACTATGTAAAGAATGTCATTACTTGGGGAGTTGTATTGGCAATTTCATGTGTTGTAATAGTTAGATTTTAATGAGAATCTACCTTTTTCTGCTTTAGGTAGAATGAATGAGCATTGTAAAAAGCATGAATTACTTGTTTTATGCATTTCCCCTTTATTTCTCAAATTCTCACAATGGTGAAACACGAATGACATGTGCACCATTTCGTAAGAGGTAAATCAATCCTAAGTTGACGATCCACATCAATGGCCATAGTCAGGGTGTGGACAAAACTTAGGATTTTTATCTTTTACGAAATAACACTGGATCCATTTTCAAAATTCATCATATTTTCTCAAATATTTTCTTCTTTTATCAGAATTTAACTTAAAATTAATTCAAAATATATACCAATGGCCATAGTCAGGGTATATTGAGAGTTAATTTCATTTTAAATTCTATAAAAGCACCAAATGTATTTTATTCTTCACCTGAATTTAAATATAGATTATTATATAATACATTCAATGACCATAGTCAAGGATGTATTATATCTTCAATCTTATTTTTAATTCATTTAAAGAATAGCATAGCTTTTCAAAATCCAATTTCAAAAATTTAAATTCATTCATCATATAGGATAGAATTGCATCATATTTTCAAAATTCCCTTTCCAAAAATTCCAAGTATCTTCCTCAATCTATCTTCAATCTTTATAAAATCCAATTCATCCTCAAATTCAATTTCATTTTCAATCTCAAAGTTCAATTCAACTTTGAGATTTCAAAGTTATTTTTATATTCAAATTCAAATCAGATTTCAAAGTTCAATTTGACTTTAGAAATTCTAAATTCATTTTATATTCAAAACTCCAATCAAATTCAAAGTTCATTCTAACTTTAAGATTCTTGATTCATTTCCTAAATTCCAAAAATCAAGCTTTCAAATTCAAAGTCCAATTTGACTTTGAAATTCATTTACATTCAGGGTTCAAAACCTCAAATCAAAAATTCGAAAGATAGATCCTGATCTCAACTTGGATCCAGATTTCCAAGTATAAATCTCCACTCTTTGGATCTCAGATTATAGATCCAAAAATCCATTCTAGGATCCAGAACCCGATTCTACTCTGGATCTCAGACTTCAGATCCAATCCAGCTCAGGGTCCAGAATCCGACTTCTACTTTGGATCTCAGGTTTCAGATCCAAATCCATCTCGGATTCCAAATCTCATATCCAAATCCATCTTAGGATCCAGGACCAATTCTACCTTGGATCTCAAACTTCAGATCCAAAATCCATCTTAGGATCCAGAGTCCAATTTTACCTTGGATCTCAGATTTCAGATCCAAATCCATCTTAGGATCCAGAACCCAATTCTACATTTGGATCTCAGACTTCAGATCCAAACCCATTTTAGGATCCAGAATTCAAGTCCATCTCGAATTCTAAATCTCGGATCCTATTCTGTTTAGGATCCGGAATTCAACTCCAATTCTAGATTTCAGTTTCATTTTCGGATCTAATCTGAATCTCTTAAATCCATTTCTATTCTTAAATACCATTTGATTTTCTCAGTCCTTTCCAAAATTCAAAACTTCAAAATCTAAATTCAATTCCATCTCAAGTATCCATTTCCCTTCCTAAATTCAAGTTCAAAATTCAAAGTCCATTTCCGACTTTGAAACTTCATTTCCTTTCATTTCAAAACTTCAAATCATTCTTTCTCAAAATCGAGATCTATCCTTCCAAACTCTGATTTACTTCAAAAACTTAGAACTCCTCTGATCTATCTCAAGTTCTAAATTAGATTCAATCATTTCTTCACTCCTTTACCAAGCTCATCTCAGAATACTTGGAAATTTCTAAAACATTCTTTTCAAAAGAGCATACATCCTTGCATTGCACAAGTATGATTCTTTGTGCATTTAGAGTTAGAATAAATTCTTAGATTATATTTAGGCAAAGCAAAAAGGCATAGATCCGATCCTTGGTTTGATTACCCCTGGTAAAGGCGCCAAGAACGGTCGAATCTCGTACCGACGAGCGAATCCCGTCTCTCCATTTTCCCGCATATTTTCAAAACGAAGGTGAGTTATTTGCTAAATATTTTCAAATTAAGGTCAAGTGAGACCGCGCAAAAGAGTTCCTCTTCTCTCTCTCTTTCTTTCTTTTCTCTTCTTTCTTTCTTTTCTTTCTTTATTTTTCTCCCTTCAAAAAGGAGGAAATAGAGGTCAGAAAAGGAAAAGAGAAGGAAGAGAGAGAAACCACAAGAGAGAGGAAAATTTTTGCGATGATCACAGTGATCATGATTGAGATTTTGTAAAAATTTCCAAAGGTTCACGATTTTGGACAAACCCCTATGGATAATCTTATTGCTCTCATGAATGATGTCAGGATTGTCCCTTATCTTGAATGGGAAGGAAAAGAAGCTGGTTAAGAGATGACAAAAAAATTGATTGTGAAAACCTTCTCAATTCTGTATGTCCATAGGATGTTATGGGTAAAAATAATGTTTCAAGATTGCCCCTTATCCTGAATGGGGATAAGGAAATACCTCGTTAGAAAGAGGCTCAGGTTTATCCCTTAATCTGAAAGGAGATGAAACAGGAAATTGATGAAAAATTAATAGAAATTGATACAAATTGACAATGAAAGAGTTTGATCCTGCTTGCATACAAGACATTTTGAAGTAAAGATAAATTTTCAAAAAGATGCCCTAATGTAATAGAGAAAAGGATATTTGAAAAATGCTTTCTGAAGATAACAAGGCGGTGAGCTTTTTGATTGATTCAGAAGGCCCTCCGAAAGAGGCCACTCTTCGTAAAAGAAGACATCTTGCAAAAAGAAGGAGAAGAAAAGATGATATTGCCAAATTATTAGGAAAATTAAACATTTTACTAATGCATTGAAAAAAAGAGTAACAAATCAAGGACAGAAATGAGATTACAACATCTCTTTAAATCGACAAAAGCAAAAAATGAGAAAGCATTGGCATTGGCATTGTCAGTTCCTTAAATGATTGGGGAAAGGCTTGGTCAGGATGGTTAGCTGGTCCTCTTCTTCATCTTTAACAAGGAGATTATTGTCAATGCAGTCTTGAACAATATTTTTAAAGATGAAACAGTGATCAGTGTCATGACCTACTGCCTGATGGAATTTGCATAACTGATTCATGAATCTTCCCATGTTTATGGGAGGATCCATGGCTTTTGGGAGTTTCACCAATCCCTTTGTTAGCATGTATTCGAGGACTTCTTCGAGCGCTGCTCTAAGGGAGTAAACTTGTGGTCGCTACCCCAACTGTCATGCTTTATCTTTTCTTTTTGTTGAAAGTTAGACTGAAGCGGCTTGTTGTTCTGCTTGAAAAACTTCTCCCCTTGAGCTGCACGGTGGTTCTTGCAACCTTTACTGTCATTGTCACCAGAGTTGGCGGAGAAGGTGAAATTTGTCTTCTTTTTTTAATCTTGATTGTTCTTGATGAGGGTGATGCCTTCATAGACTCCATTGTTCATTTCTATCTCGAGACATTCAGCTTGTTCAATAAGTTTGATGAACGACTTTGAAGGTGAAGTGAAAATAAGACCTCTGAAAGGTTGAGAGAAGTTGTTCAGCATGATCTGGAGTGTGTGCTCCTCTGAGATGGGGGTTCTCATTTTGTTGCAGGTGTCTCTTCATCTGCGAATGAAATCTCTAGCTTTTTCTTTGTCATTCTGCTTCAGATTGTACAGGTGATTGAGGGTTGGTAGTGTCTCAGTATTGAACAGGAACCTTTCAATGAATAAATTGACAACTTTGTCAAACTCTCATAGTTCAATCGGGTTGATGTGTTCAGCATACCACCTCACTGCAGCACCTTCTAGACTGCGCGAAAAACATATAAACAAGACTATGTTGTCCCTCTTAAACTGGTTGCATTCTGCGAAGAACATGGCCAAATGAGCCTTGGGATTGTCGATTCCATCAAATTTAATGAATTTACAAGGAAGGTCCGCCAGGTTGTCATCCCCTTCTAGGCCGTCATAGAAATCCTTGCTGGTATAGATTATCTTGCCTTTGTCCCGAGCCTGCAGATCTTTGACCATGCGGGTCATCTCTTTCAATTATAGATGGATCGGATCTTCTATCGAGATTTGAAACTTAGGCTTGTTCACTGGCTTAGGCTCCTCAACGATTTTCTTAGACTGATATAGGGGATTTTGGAAAAATGCAGGTTGCTCTTCCTTCGAGTCTTCTTCTAGTGAATTTGTCCCTTCTGAACTGCCGTCAAGCTAAACCCCTTTCTTGGTAACTTTGACAGGTTCTCTCTTGAGATTTTCCTTGGATTTCTTCTTGGATGGTTTCTTTCCTGAACCTGCCTTGGCTAGATCTGATTGCATCTTTATCATCATCTTTTGAAATAAATCATACATGGTGGGATAGATGTCATCACCGTCCGTCTGATCCTGACCTCTGGTCAATCTTGGAGAGTCTATTTCTTTTGTATTGCTGTATTATTTTCTTCTCAGACCATAATGCCAATGCTTCCTCTATAGAATAAAAGGGGTGGTTTAGACTGAAGAAATTTTGGAAGAAAGAGAGATAATGAAAAAGATATTTGAGAATTTGCAATTTTGAAAAAGATATTCCATTACCAAGGATTGGGTCATCACAAAATTTGTGACAATTGCGTTGTTACTATGTGAGAGAGAAGAAACAACTAGAATATGAAGGAAAATGCTATTTTGAAAAGGATATCTCTTGACGAAAGAGATTTTATGTGAGAAGGCAAACAGAAAAAATTTGAATAGAATCAGGAGATGAAGAAGAAAAATTTGAAAATAGACGGCAAGATTTGAAATTTGAAAAATAGCAGACACGATCAAAGAAATCAAGTTCCAAAAAGGAAGAAAAAGAAAATACACCTGGAGTTTTCAAAAAAAAAATCGGAGTATTTTAAAAAGCGGTTCCAGGTTTTGAGAAAATTGATATGAAGAAATAAGAAAATATATGCCTGGATTTTAAAACATAGAATAAGATTTTGAAACAAATATCTAGGGTCTTAGAAAATAATTTTGAAGAAATATGGAAAGAGAAATGTACACCTAGATTTTGAAAAATATAGGGAAGTCTTGAAAAATATCCAGGATTCAAGAAAATTATTCTGAAGAAATAAAGAAAGAGAAATATACAGTTGGATTTTGAGAAATAAAGAAAATTTTGAAATAAATATTCAGGGTTTTGAAAATATGAAGTAAATGAGTATTACAAGATAATATCCACAAAAGAAGTGAAACTATACAAGCAATGATGCACATGAAAACACTCCCTAAAAGTTGACTCTAATATCAAACTTTGAAAGAGCTTGTAGGACCTTAATCCTAACTCTAAGGTTTAGATCATCTGAATCCAATCAAGATATGCCGATATACTCAAGCCAAAGCTCAAAGTACGTGGCATAGAAATTCTCTTTGGTTCTAAGGTAATGGTTTCCCAACATCCTTGAGCGCCTGGCGATATACTTTGGACTATGACCCTTAGTACGTGGCAGGGGGTTTTAACCCAAATAAGTGGTCCAGTTGTGAGGCTATTTCACAAAATATGGTTCAGTGAGACAGCCCAGCAACATGAAGACCAGGACAATATAGGTGGGGATGTTTTGAAAATATGATTTAAGCATGCAAGAAATCATATGGCTATAATGCAAAGTCCTAAAGAAATAAAATTTTGAAAAATCATAAAGAAGCACAGACTTGCATACATTGTTTGCATTCAATCCCTACATTGAGGAGAGTTGTATTTTGACCTAAATCTAAGTGAGCATGCATAAATCTCCTCAATATGGTCCTACCAAACCATACTTAATCCTATATGCATTATGTCAGCTGGGTCAGAGTCTTGGCTCCTAAGTTTTGCATAGAAATGAAGCTGACATTTGTAGAATAACGACTCAAACAATATTAAAACAAGGCAAAGGCATTAATTCGATCAAATAAAAGACGGATCCCATCACGATTGCCAAACCTGTGATCGTTGCCAAATTTTTCCCTTTTCCTTTCTTCCTCCTTTTTGAGGGGAAAAAGAAAGAGAGAAGAGAAACCCTTTGTAAGGTTTCACTTGACCATTTGAAAAAAGATGATGTTTTGAAATTACTCTCCTCCGTTTTGAAATTTTGCGAAAAAAAATGGAAAGACAGGATTTGCTCATCATTACGAGGTTCAACTTTTCCTGGTGCCTTTACCAAGGGTAATTGAACCAAGGATTGAATTAATGCCTTTTGCTTTGCCAAAATTTGTCTAAGTGATTATTCTGAAATCCTAAATGCACATAGAGTCATGCTTGTGCTGTAATGTATGCTTTTGAAAATATTTCAAAATTTTGGATTTTTCAAGTGATTTTGAAATAGGTTTGAAAATATCCTTTAGAAAATTTGAACTTGATTTGAAAAGATTGGAATTTGAATCCAAAGCTTGGGATTTAAATGAATTTGAGAATGAAAAAGGAAATTTCAAATTTCAAATTTGAAATTTGAAAATTGAAAATTTGAAAGTTGAAACTAAAATCAACTCTACTTTGAAAGTTTGTAATTGAGGATTTGGAAATTGGATTCTGAATTTGAGAACTTTGAAATATGAAATTGACTTAAAATTGAAGTTAAGTTGATTTTAAATTGAGAACTGGAACTTAGAAATCAATTTTGAGACCTTGAAATCAGAGTTGAAATCTAAATTTGAATTTAGAATTGATATTGAACTTGAACTTTGAATTTGGAATTTGAAATTTTGAAGATTGAGTTTGAATTGAAATTGGAAATTGATTTTTGAAATTGAGTTTGGAATTTAAGATGGGATTTTGAAATAAATTTCAAACATTTGATTTAGAATTGAATTGATAATGGATGTAAACTTTAGAATTTTAGAATTGAATTTGAAAATGAAAATTCAAAATTTTGGAATTTTTGAAGAGAAATAAAGAATTTTGAATTTAGCATTTTGAATTTGAAATGAAATTCAAAGCTTAAAATATGAAATTTCAAACTGTGAAGTTCAAAAATAAGGATTGAAAATTGGAATTTGAAATGAGATTTAAAGTTGAGTGAAATTTTGAAATAAAAAGATCAATTTGCATTTGTGAATGGAATTTGAAAATGGTTTTGAATTTTGGAAATGAAAACTGTGTTTTTGAAAATTTATTTCAAAATCACTTGGAATTTCGAAAATGATTTGAGATAATTTGGAAAGATGGCAAATAATGATGCAAAATGATGAATGCATTGAAAGAATTTGTTTAAAATTGGAATTTTAAAAGCAAATTTTATTCTTTAATAGAATTGAAATGAGATTAAATTTTAATATATTCATGACTATAGTCATAAATATATTTCAACTTAATCTTCATTTAAATTCCAGGAAAGAATAAAATTATTTTTTGTGCTTTTATAGAATTTAAGGCAAGATTAAATTTCAATATATCCATGACTATGGCCACAAATATATCTTGATTTAATATTTACTTTTAATTCTGATAAAAGAGAAAAATGCATTTTGAAAATATGATATTTTTCAAAAAGGACCAAAAGTATAGGTCAAAATTTTATTCCATAAAAGATAAAATTCCTAAGTAGTTCACATTTTGACTATGGCCATAAATGTGAATCGTTTACTTAGGGTTATTTACCTCATATTAGAATGGTGTATGTGCCATCTGTGTTCCACCATTGTGCTTTTTGAAGAATAAAATAAAAATGTCACAAGCAATTATGAGAATTAAAAATGTGACTATATGCTCATACATTCTATTTTAAACAGTAAAGTAGAATTTCTCATTAATATGAAATCATTACAATCTTAAACCGAAATTGAAATATTAAAACCTTCTTATTCTAGGAAAGAAAAATGATCTTTCAAGCTTACCTACAAACATAAAATAACACAAGGCAAAAGAAATGCAAAATATAGGAAAGAAATTGAAAATAACATGTTAAAGCTAATATGCATATGGTTATGCCTAAGCTATAATGGAAATGTCTATGTTAATGAAGATGCAATGCCTAATGCATGAATGAAATGCATATGCATTTGCCTAAGTGTACTGCTTATGCTAAATGAGAAATGTATATGCATTTACTTAAATGTGAAGCTTATGCTAAATGAGAAATGCATATGAAGATGTATGTTCAAGGCTAAGGGAGGAATGCATATGCATTTGCCTAAGGGCAATGCATATATTTAATAAGAAAATGCATATGAAGATGCATATGTTAATGAGAAAACGCATATGAAGATGCATATGTTAATGAGAAAATATATATGAGAATGCATATGCAACGCCTTATGCTAATGAGAAAATATATATATGAGACTGCCTATGCAATGCTTTATGCTAATGAAAAAATATATATGCGAGAATGCATATGCAATGTTTATGCTAATGAGAGAATATATGTGAGAATGCATATGCAATGCTAATGGAGAAATGCATATGCATTTGCCTAAGACAATGCATATACTTAATGAGGAAATCCACATGAGGATGCCATGTTGTTATCATCACAAATTCTTTTCCTCTCCCTCTGCGAGAGTGAGAGAAATGATTCTGCGAGTCAAACTCGACCAAAGTTTTGGAAATTGGTTTTGAAAATTACTCACCTTTGTTTTGAAATTTTGCGAGAAAATTTTGTGGAATGGGATCCGCCTGTCGGTACGAGGTTCAACCGTTCCTGGCGCCTTTACCAGGGGTAATTGAACCAAGGATCAATTGTGCGCTTTGACTAAGTTAAATGATCTAAATCATGCTTTATTTTCCTAAAATGCACAGAGAATCAGGCATGTGCTATGAAATTTTGAAAATAATGCAAGTTTGAGAAATATGATGTTTGCTTTGGAAAATTGAAATGTGCTTAGAAAATGATTGGAAATACTTTAGAAAATTATCGAATTTCATTGAAAATCAGAAATTTGCATTGGAAAATGGATTCTCAGGAAAACTTGGACTTTAAAAAAATTGATTTTGAGATTTGAATTGCTTTTCTGAGGAAATGAATTTGAGAATCTTGAGAAAATCAGGAAGTTCATTGGAAAATGATTTTTGGAATGGAAAATAGATTCTTAGGAAAACTTGGACTTTGATAAAATCAATTTTAAGATTTAAAAATCAAATTGAGAATGTAAAAATCTTGGAAAATCATGATTTTGCACTTGGAAAATATTTGGAATCTCATTTGAAAACTCAGAATTATGAGAAAATCAAATCTTGAGAAAATCTTGGAAAATCTTGAGAAAATTGATTTCTCTGAAATGGAACTGGGAAATGAGTTTGAAAATGATGCAAATTGAATGAATGAATACGAATTTGAAAGATATTTCATTGAGGAATTGGGAAATCCTTTTGAAATTTTAAGAAATGCAGTGCAATTTTGAAGTTAGCCTAAGAGTGTAGGTTGAATGTGGCTAATACGAAGATCATAAATCTTGGTTTTCTTCGTATTCTGACTATGGCCATAAATATGAATCTCAGCAAGTCTATAAACTCTATAAGAGCTTGTGCACGTGCCATTCGTGTCAACCATAGTGATTTTGGAAAATATGCATATGTATCATACATCAGATATTGGAAATTGCAGAACTTTAAACTATATGCAATGCAGTCCTATTCTAAGCTGAAAAGTAACTCTTATTCCAAATATTACATTGATTTTTACATTGAATTGAATAAATAAAAGAAATAAAATAACTAAATCTTCTTCTTGAATGTTCCTGCAAAACTAGAAAACAATGTTAGCACAAAAATGTAGGTTTATCTGAATTTATCTTAAAATATTAGAAATTATCAGATATTATTTAGATATAAACCCAAAATCATACCCCCTTTGATATAAAAATAAAAAATAAGGAATAAATTTTGAAAATAAACTTGGAAATTCGAAATTGAGGTCAAAATAACCAAAATGCCCTTGATGACCTTGAAATCAGGGTTTTCTGAAAGAATTTTTGTAAAATTTAGAAATTTGAAAATCAAATAAAATAAAACCAAACACAATATGATGAAATATGATGATATGCATGAAAATTTAGAAAATTGAAGTTTGGAATTTCAAAATTTAGGTCAAAATGACCAAAATGCCCCTAATAACAAGACTATGGCCTTGAAACCAGGGTTTTCTGAAATAAATTTTGCAAAAATGAGAATTTGAAATGCAAATGAGATTGAAATTAACCCAAATAAGATTCTATATGCTTACTTATATGATAAAAACCCTAAAATGGCCAAAATGTCACAAAATATCAAATTTGACTCGATTTTCGCCTCTAAATTTTAAAATAAACAAACACACAAAGCAAACGAACTTGGAATGGAGCCAAATTTGGCATGGACACCTATACTAACCCCAGTAACAGAATAGAATCCGAAAATATATATTTTTGGTATTTTTAAATATGAAAATTCAAATAAAAACCCTAAATTTTATAATTTTTGCCTAAATGCTAACTCTAAATTAGATTTCGGATACTAAACTTCCATAAAATTTTCCCAAATTTTATGGGGTGACATAGGACAGTTAGGAAAAGATTTTTTTCTTTTAAATATTTTAGTTTTGACCTATGGTCAGAGCTGTACAGCTCCGGCAAGTCGGATCGAAATCTGGCGACTCTAGGATTTAAGGTAAACAGACAGGTTTTGAAAAAAAATATGGAAAAAATAGCAGACAGATGGGAAAATGACTGCAATTATGGGAAAATGTCCCTAACAAACAGATTCAAATTTCATTCTTTTACAACATTTACATTCGGATTACGGTTTGGAAATGAGCACTATTATTAGAGACCTGAATCTCTGGAATTCTCAGGCATGAGAATCTATCAGACAGAAAAGACAAATCCGAGAAAAATACTTGAGCAATTCCAAAATTTCCAACAATTTGGAAAATGATAGAGAAATAGGTTAGAAACAACTTTAATGTTGAAATTTTTGGCATTAGAGCTACAGGTTGAGCAGACACAGCACATTAGAGTCGGTCTATACCCTGACAAAGAAAAATCAAGGTTTTCCCAAGGGTTTAGGAAAATTGATTTTTAACAGATTTCAAATCTATCTATAAAAATCTCAAAAATTTTAGACAATTAGTAGATTGCACCATGAATCTACTTCAATTTTTAAGGGGAGATTCGGATCCGCCATCTAGGAGATTTCAGATTGACAAGTATGCTAAAACAAAACTTGAAAATTCCAAAGTATAGAAAACCCGATTTAGGGTTTGATTCATTTAATGGAGTCCTGAAATTTGAATGGATTCGGAACTTTTGACATGATTTCACAAACAAGATAATATAACTATCCTAATTTTTTTAGAATTTTATGAATAAAAATCATGCATGAAATAATGATGGGGCTGAATATCTAAAACCAAAACTTATAAACCAACAACTTTATTTCAATGAAACTAAGTAAATAAAACACGTACAAACTAATAAAGCAAGACTAAAATGATGACTAAAATATGGAATCTATGCCTCAAACAAAATTTCAAGAAAATCTCAAGGAGGTGTGAATAATATTTATTTATTTTGGCTATAAAGATGGAAGATCTGATTCATAGAGTGAATGGATCTCTTTCATCTATGTAGCATCAATGTATAACATAGATGGGTCCATTATCTTCTAACATTTAAACCCTTGAAGCAGACCTCCTATTACTGCAAATCCACACCTTGAATACATTTCACGTTGTCTTCATGAAGTAAGGTTTGAAGGCTTCCTTCTCATGGGCGTCAGGGATGATCATCGCACGATTTTAGCAAAGTTAATATAAAGTGATGAAATAGAAGAGGACCTTTACCTTAGACCGACTGGGGGGTTGGGGTCAGTGATTTAGTACAGCTGATGGTTGCAACAATGAAGATGATGGAGGTTATTGTTAAAGGAGGTGATCGGCTATTGGAACTGTTGGAGGTTGGCTACTTGGAGGTGGCTGGAGGTGCACTTGGAAGAAGTGGCACTTGCTGGAGATGCTACTTCAAGGCTGCCGTTGTAATGATGGACTTGCTATGGTGGCTGCACCAACTTGAGGCCACTGTAGTAGCTGGTAGATGCTGCCAAGGAAGGGCCTTGGAGGGGTTGGTAGAGGTGCAGCAATGAGGGCTGCAGCCAAAAGAGAGAGAGAGAGAGTACATGAATCCTAGAGTCTTCCTCCCTTTTTGGTTTTTAACTTAGGGCCAAATAATATTTTCTTCCTAAGTTGTTAATGGAAATAGGTTTCAATGAGAGGGAAGAAAAGGGTTTACGTGAATGGGTTGGGAAATAGGGAAAGGAAAGAAGGGGAAGAAAAGAAAGGAAAGAGAAAAGGAAACAAAAAAGGAAAGAAAAGAGGGAAGAAAGAAGAGGGAAAGGAAGAGAAGGAGAGGGCTGGAGGAAATCCACGTGAATGAGAAGAGAAGGGGAAGAAGAAGAAGAAAGAAGAAAAAGAAAAAGAAGAAAAGAAAGAAAGAAAGGAAGGAAAAGAAGGAAGAAGAAAGGAAGGAAAAGAAAGAAGAAGAAGAAAGAAGAAGAAGAAAGAAGAGGAAGAAAGAAAAGGAAAGAAGAAGTAGAGAAAGAAATGAAAGAGAAGGGGCTAGGGGGGGTCGACCCCCTAGTGGGTCTCACTTTAGGTAAAAATAAATAATAAAAAAATAAAGAAAATATTTTTTTTCTTTTTTATATATATATTAAAAGGAAATTGCAAATGGATGGGCCATCTCAGAGCGGGTCCAAATTCCAGTTTTGAAATTCATTTTGAAGATTAGAGGGGTAAAATAGTCTTTTTAGAAAATTTCAAGACGAAACGAGCTCGGAATTTGAAGTTCAATACCCCGTTGCGAAGCAAATTCAGTGTAGAATTTGAAAAATTGAGTTTGAAAGAAATCCATATTGTTTTTCTCAAGAAAATATTTCTAAATTTAGAATCTTGGGGGTAAAAATGTCAATTTTGGAAACCCAGGGTTTGAAATTGATTTCTGAAAACTTTTAAAACTCAATCTGGATTGAAATTTATAAAACTGGACTTCTGGACTTCAGAAATGAAACAAAATGTTATGAAATTCTGGGAAATGATATGAAATGCTATGCGAAATGCAGACCCTGAATGAAGAATTTTGGATATTAGACCCCGATTGACACTTGTACCAGTTCAAAAAGTGTTAAAATTGATAAAATTTGCAAAATGATTCAAGAAATGGTTTTAGGATTCTACCGGGCCAAAGTGACACTGAAGATTAGGGTTTGAGCTAGATTGAACTGAAATGAACTGGATTGAGCTGGGTTCTAGGGTCTTAAAACTCGACTGGACTGACAAGGCACTGACTGAACTGGCCTTTCCGACTAAATTTTCAAGAAAAGCTACCATTTTTAGAGAAATGGTACGGAATGGTCACTGGAGTGAAGTGAATTACGAATTTGAGTTGAGTTTAAGCTAGAACAAAGGTCAGTAATACTGAGATGAACTAAAATCAAAGCTCGAACTCTAGCTCAACTAACTGGACTTAGCTCAATTTCAGCTAATTGAGCTGAAATGGGCTAAAATAGGCTCCAAGACACTTAAAAGTGGATTTGAACTAAAACTGGATCACTTGAACTCCTGGTGAGCTTAAGCTAGACTCTGAGGAATAGGACTGAGTGGGAATGACTGACTCAGAGACAATTGACTTGGATTTGAGTGAGAAATGAGCTCATTTCTGAAGAAATGATCCCATTTTGGCAGGAATTGTCAGAAATGAAAATGGTTTGTTCATCATGAGCTCAGATGAGCTAGAAATGACTGATATTCTAACTGTTCTGAACTGACCAATGAGCTTGGTTGACTCTGACTGACTGAGGTCCGAGATGACCTAGGGGTAAAATAATAATTTTCCTAATAAAAGTGGGTAAAATGGTAGTTTTCTAACACAGACTCGAGGTTTGACTCCTACACTGACTTAACAGGGTTGTCACTGCACGAGTAGGATTGTTTGAGAATGGATGAGAAAAAATTGGGGTGTTTACACATGCTAATAAAAATGCAGCAGCTCATGGGCTGCCATGAATGCATATGACATGAAGATACAACAACTCACGAGCTGCTATGAGGCCACAACAACTCATGAGCTGCTATGAATGCATATAATAGGGAGACACAATAGCTCATGAGCTGCTACGAATGCATATGGGGTCACAACCACTTGTGGGCTGTGGTGAATGCTTATAACAAGGTTTTATGAATGCTTATGAGGTTACAGCAGCTCGTGGGCTGCTATGAATGCTCATAACAAGGTTTTGTGAAATGCATTGGAGGTCACAACAGCCAATAGGATGTTGTGCTATGAATGCTTGTGAGATCACAGCAGCCCATTGGCTGTTGTGCTATGAATGCATATGAGATCACAGACTGGAAATGCATATATGTATGTGGTATGGGAAATGCAAATGGAAAAATCGATATGTCTGCACTATGCTGGAATTGGGATCCTGGAGGTAGGATATAGTGGTTGATGAAGGCCGTCCATGACTGGGACTGGTTGCAAATTGAAGTGTAGATGAGTGATGTAATGGGTAAGAAATATACAAGTAATGAAGTAATGATAAGCAGTGGGTGAAATGGTTCATCAAATAAAATGCTATGATAAGTGAAATGCTACAGTAGGTGATGATATGTAGCCTATAGAGGATTAAGCTAATATGCACGGGATTAATTACTGTGAAATGCAAGGAATGTAATAAGATGCAACATTACAAACTTAGCTTAATATGCACATACAAGGACATTTGTAGGAAATACTTGCAAGAAGCACTTGGAGGAGACATTTGCAGGAATAAAGAAATTATTGCAGCAGATGCAATGTTAAAATTTGGTGGGGTTGAAACAGAAACATTGATGGTAACAGTGGTGCTAGAAACAGGCTCAGATTGTGTTGATCGGTCACTAGAGAAGATGAACCAACATCGTCAAGCAACAATGGCTTTTCTGAAGTTTTTGGTGTCAAACCTAATAGCTCTGGTCTAGATGATGATGGAAAAGAACTTGCAGCTAAAGAAGGTGATGAGTATGCTGAACCCCATGTGCAGGTGATAGCATGAATATTAATTGGCAAATAAGCATTTGAGCAGTGAATAAAACACACAGTCAAGCTGCAGCACAGTAAATCTATTAACACATTGATTCTTGCAAAATGAATATACAACAAATCAAAGTTTTCCTTTTACACACCAAACTTTCGATGTGCAGGAGACAAGAAATCTTCACTCTGTACATCAGAGAGCTCTCGGTCAGCACATCCAAGTGTATTTCAAAGTGGCGTACCACCGTGATGTTAGTCAACACATACTGTAAGACCCAAGAATTTTTTGAGAAGATTATCTGATATAAGATGGAATTACATAATGCAATTATTTATGTATTTGTATATAAATATATATATGCATATGTCTCTCTGTGTGTGTATTCGTATATGGATATATATATGTGTAAATATATATATATATATATATATATATATATATATATATATATATATATATATATATATCTCGGAAACCCTAAAGTGAAAGTATATATGTATATACATATATTCTTCATAATTAATACCTAAGTTTTGATTAATCACATAAAGAATTAATGGAATTGCACATTGAGATTTTAAATGCCTAAGTTCAAGATATTTTATGAATTTTTGACAATAATATGAGTTTTTAAAAGAAATCATAAGTTTAACCGGAAGTTAGAAGGAGCAATTCAAAAACCCTAATTGTAAAAATTTAATAAAATGTAATACGGGTTATTTTTGAACTTTGTCAGGTTTGGGTCCAACTAGAGGGTTGACCCTAGCCCTTGGTTGACCATAGGTGGACATTTGATAACCCTGGAGACCAGCTGGTCAAGTTGACCAAGATGGGCGGTGGCATTATGGTAATATAAGGTAAGACTTTTCTTAGAAACGATTCTGATTGGCCATGTGGGCGGCAACCCATGACACTTTTGAAAGAAATTAAGTAGCTCAAAAAGAGTGAAATTCGATTGGTTCCAGGGGGGCGGCAGCCCTGGGACACTTTTTGAAAAGTTTTAAAGGCATAAGGGCATTAAAGGCTTTTGTCAATGGCATTTTTGAAAAGATTTTAAAAGAATTCAAATAGAAGAACCCTATAGGGGGCGTGGGAGGCACACTTGAGGAATCTCAAGTATGCCATTACATGAGTGGGTGTGAAACACATCACAACCATTCTTGTGTGGAGAATTAATCTGGATCGTCCACTTGATTAACCCTACCTATTTAAGCACCCTCTTGAGAGGAAGAGAGAGAAAAAATGGCGATTTTCTCTCTTCCCCTCCTCTCCTCTCTTCTCTCTCCCCCACCGAATTCGTGAACCTCCATTAGACCTACCTTGAGCTTTGATGTAGGGCTGGGTACCGAAGAGGGACTCCTCTCTACACTCTAAGCCAAGAGTAGAGTCTGGCTTCCTCCATTGCACGCATTAAGGGTGAGTTTTCTTTCAACTTCCATTTGCAAATCCTTTGTTTTCTTTTCAAAGAAATATATATGACTATATCTTCTTCCTTCATGAAACCAGATTCCACAATGTATGAATGTTGAGTTGCATGTGGATTTGGTGGATTAGATACATGTTGTTCCATATTTTCATTTCATAGCACTAGATGTGATGCATTCCATGACACACACCCAAGGTTTAAAAAAAAAAAAAGGAGAAATGCATGTATAGGATTTTAGCCAGATCGTCTTAATTTTTCTTTCTGATTATGGCTGTTTGCTGACCCTATCCAGGGTCTGAACCATTCGGTTCAGACCTGGTCTGTTAGCTCAGTCTATACTCGGTATTTTTTTGTCAAAAACGAGCTTCCCGATTATAGAGTTGTCAGAGACACCTCTAAAGAATTGACTGTATTTCACTAGATACTGGTCGGTTTTCATTGTTCTTAGACATTCTGGAAAGTTAAGACACATTTCTACAACTTTATAGTTGAGTACTTTTCCTGATTAGGTCTGAAGGGTCCTTCAAATCTCCTATCAAAATTTCAAACATTCCGATTTTTTTGTTAGTCCCTATTCAGTCCAGAATGCCCTGGACAACATCCCGTATTTTTGGGATTTCTCTTGACTCCCTCAATGAAAATTTGATTGGTTTGATTATGTAAAAATCTAAGAGATAACTCTACAACTTTTGTGTTTAGGGTAAGGGCTGAATCTTTGCTTAACAACAACAACAATAACAACAACAACTACGCCTTCATCCCAAAACAATTGGGGTCAGCGATATGAACCAAAAAAGAAATTCATTTTGGGTCTTCCACATGAATCCTTTTCCTCCAATCATTTCTATCCAATGCCATGTCCTCGGTGAGGTTCAAAGCATTCATATCCTTTCCTATCATCTCCATCCAAGTCTTCCTAGGCCTACCCCGACCTCTTTTAACTAATATATTTTCCCATTTCTCCAACCTTCTAACTGGATCATCATTAGGCCTTCGCCGAATATGTCCAAACCACCGTAAACGATTCTCTCGCATCTTATTTTTAATGGGTGCAACACCTACCTTCTTACGTATCTCCTCGTTCTGAATCTTATCTTTTATTGTATTTCCACACATCCATCTAAGCATCCGCATCTCAGCTACACTCATTTTTTGAATATGATGTCTCTTGGCAGCCCAACATTCTGTACCATATAGTAAAGCGGGCCTAATAGTCGTCCTATAAAACTTTCCCTTCAACCGCAATGGCATTCTACGATCGCACAGCACTCCAGTTGAACTTTTCCATTTCATCCACCCAACCTTTATCCTATGATTTACATCTCCATCAATTTCTCCATACTTTTGAATGATGGATCCCAAATATTTGAAATAATCATTCACCGGTATTTCTTGCTCACTAAGCTTCACTACACTCCCATCACTACTTTGTTGCTTACTAAACCGACATTCCATATATTCAGTCTTACTCTTACTCAACTTAAAACCTCTAGCTTCCAATGTTTGTCTCCATAATTCTAACTTAGCATTAACCCCAGCTCTAGACTCATCAATCAAAACAATATCATCAGCAAACAACATACACCACGGTACATTTTCTTGAATTGATCTCGTAAGCTCATCCATCACTATCGCAAATAGAAAAGGGCTTAAAGCAGATCCTTGATGTAACCCAACCGTTATCGAAAAATTAGTTGTCACCCCTCCACAAGTGCGGACATTGGTTACTACTCCTTCATACATATCTTTAATTATACTAATGTACTTGAGAGAAACACCTTTCTTCATCATTGTCCACCAAAGAACGTCCCTAGGTACTCTATTGTATGCCTTCTCTAAATCAATAAAAACCATATGCAAATCTTTGTTCCTCTCTCTATATCTTTCAATAAGTTGTCTAAGAAGATGTATAGCTTCCATAGTTGATCTTCCAGGCATAAAACCAAATTGATTCTCCGATATCATGACAACCTTCCTCAACCTAGACTCAATCACCCTCTCCCAAAGTTTCATAGTATGACTCATGAGTTTTATACCATGATAGTTTGTGCAATCTTGTATATCACCCTTATTCTTATATAAAGGCACCAAAGTACTCTTCCTCCACTCATTAGGCATCTTATTTGTTCGCCAAATCAAGTTAAAAAGATTTGTCAACCATTTTAAACCTTTCTCTCTCAAGCATTTCCAAGCCTCGATAGGTATACCATCTGGGCCAACTGCCCTTCTTGATTTCATTTTCTTCAAAGCCTCTGCAATTTCTTTCTTTTGAATCTTGCGCATGAAGTCACGATTTATCTCATGAAAAGGAATGGAGAAGTCTCCAAGATCTTGAGCATGACTATCATTAAATAGCTTATCAAAATAATCTTTCTATCTCTCCTTAATCTCCTCATCTTTGACTAAAACCCTTTGCATTTCATCTTTGATACATCTAACCATACCCAAATCCCTCGATTTCCTATCTCTCATCTTTGCAAGCCTATAAATATCCTTCTCACCTTCTTTGGTATCCAACTTGTCATAAACCTCTTTATATACCTTAGCCCTCGCGTTTCGAACTACTTTTTTAGCTTTCTTCTTTGCTATCATATACTTCTCCAAATTCTCATTATCACGACTTTTACTTAGATTTCTATAACACTCTCTTTTAACCTTAATAACTAATTTGCCATCCTCGTTCCACCATGATGTATCCTTACCTAGTGGTGCACCACCTTTAGACTCACCCAATACCTCCTTAGCCACTTTTCTCATGCCACCCACTATCTTATTCCACATTGATTCTGAATCCTCCTCGAGACACCAATCAACTTCCTTAACTACCTGCTCTACAAACATTCCTTGTTTAGCTCCTTTCAGTGCCCACCACTTAATTCTAGGATCTATCCCTTGTGCGGCATTGTCTAATTCTAAGATCTAAAATTAAGACTCTATGTTGTGTAGCTACACTTTCTCCCGGTATAACCTTACAATCGATGCAACAACCCGTATCTCTCTTTCTAAGTAGGAAAAAATCTATCTGACTCGTATTAACCCCACGTTTAAATGTTACTAGGTGAGACTCCATCTTCCTAAACAAAAGTGTTTGCTAAGATCATATCATAGGACAAACAAAAATCTAAAATCCTTTCTCCACTTTCATTTCTTTCTCCTATACCATAGCCTCCATGGATACTCTCAAATCCATCCCTACTAATGCCTACATGTCCATTAAGGTCACCGCCGATGAAAAGCTTTTCTCCATAAGATATCCCTTGTACTACTCCATCTAAATCTTCCCAAAATTGATGCTTAATGGAATCATCTAAACCTACTTGAGGTGCATAAACACTAATAATATTAATAATATCCGTACCTAATACTAATTTAATAAGTAAAATTCTATCACCCTTCCTACGGACCTCAACTACATTATCTATAAACTGACGACTCATAACAATCCCTACTCCATTCCTATTCCTATTTATTCCTGTATACCAAATCTTATATCCCCAAGGTTCTATCACTTTTGCTTTCTCACCTACCCATTTGGTCTCTTGTAGACATAAAATATCAATCTTTCTCCTACACATAACATCTACTAACTCTACCAACTTACCAGTTAAAGACCCTATGTTCCAAGTAGCTAACCTAATTTTATGGTCTTGGACTAACTTCTTTACCCCCACTCGTCCAACAAAGTGAGGGAACCCTTGCCTATTTGACACCACACCCGGGCGCCGGTGTAACGCGTCGCTTCTGGGCGACGACCTAGCAACCCTTGCCCATTTATCACTGCCTCCGGGCCTAGAGAGTACAACGCGTCGCTCAGTAGGGAACGGCCCAACGAAATTTTCATATTGGTTCATTTTCATAGGGTATGACTAAGTTTTTATGTTGGCTGTCACAGGCCTACCGCAACCCTCCTCCTTTATCCGGGCTTGGGACCGGTAATGTATAACTAAACAGTTATACACAGGCGGAGTCTGCTCCATTATAAAGTTACTTGCAAGAGCAATAAAAAAAATGTATAGGTTAAAGTACGATAGCCCGAGTCAAACCATTTCTTCAAATAACCATAGAAACACATGCGCTTTCGGTAGTCGCTTTTTCATTGCTCCCAGACCTTAGGGTTCAGTTGGGAGGCATGGACTGAGGTCGGAACCATGTGGTTTATACCTGGTCGGTCCATTGGACAGGCCCTATACTGGCCCGAACCCATTCGGTTCAGACCAGGGTGCTTAGGCAACCAGTTTGGGTGGTTGCCACACAATGGGTGCACCATTCGGCTGGACCGAGTTGGATGCACCAGCTTGCTGCCCCAAAGGCAGCCAAACACCTTGGAGATATGCTCAGTCCGAAGGTGCGTCAGTGGGAGTTGTCTGCAATTGAAGTTACAAAAATATATTTATAGAGATATGTTATTGCAAAATGTGCGGACAAGGGAAAAATCGGGTAGGCTTTCGCAAATCGGTTTGCATGCAAACAAATTTGTAGCCTCCGAGTTTTGATAATTTGATTTTGTTGGCTAAGTGGGTGAGCTTAGTTCAGTGGGTTAGACCATGTGGAGGTCTGCTCCTCCTTGTTGCGGCCACTGGGTTACGTAGTACCAAATTATCCTTGTGCGCTACATAGATGAAGTATCGACTGACCCTTTTCCCCTCGCAGTGGTAGCACCATGATGGCTGCCATGCGTTGGCATTTCACCTTAGCATGTGAGATATACATTTTATTCGTGTCAAAGTTCTTGTTTTAGCAACTCTACGGTTATTTGTGCCCTTAGATGGATGCTACACTTTGCTCCATATTTTGGCATGACCTTGATGCGAAACACGTATGGCATACTTAATTGGCACGATTCATTGAATACGTTTAAGAAAATGGTTAGTGGCATGTCGATGAAATTTTGACACTTACCCAAGCTCTTGATTCATGAAATATGTAAATGAAATTAACGCTCTTTTTATATCACACACGATTATGCCACATCACTTGGGCACATCTTGACACGGTTGCGAATTTTCTATCGTATGCATGATTATTCAAACATTCTATATTTTGAATTATGCTTAATGATACACCTTACATGGCATAGCTACTTTATAAGCATGATGATTCAAGTTCGTAAGTTATTTCACATATTTTATAAATGATAGTGAATGACAACATGCTTATTGATAGTTCACGTGCAATTATCACACATTTCGACACGTTTGCAAGTATACAAAAGAACATGATGTAACATGAAAATATTAATGTTATGGCATGAATGAATATGTTCCACTTGCATATCTTGTCACCGAACTTAGACGTATTGAATGAATTATGTTAATAATTCAAGTGTCTTATATGCAATAACGTTTCTCAGTATATAATGAAAGATAGAATGTTTTCGTGTCTGTTTACTTTAAACACACGATTCTCCCTTGACACTTGTTTTGTCCCGTAAGTACAAGGAGACTTGAAGCACAATATAGAAATATGCTTGCCCTCAAGACTTGTTTGAATGTCAAAAACTCCGTGGAAAGATAGTGTGGGCAATGAACCCACCTCGTGAGTCAAGCTCACTTATGTTATAAATGTGGGGTTACACATACTTTCATATCTTGTGTAATATGTTTCATAAATTCTCATATTAGGGTTATGACACTGATTTGAAAGATGTTGAATGTTTGAACTCCGTGACGAGTAAGCATGGGTGATGGACCCATTTTGTGAACTAAGCACACTTGTCTAAGAGTGTCACACCCCTGAATGTTAATTGATTGTTATCGCCTTCACCGGCGAAGTACTCCTTTTAGTTTATAGAGCTAGAGCTCGTAAATGTTCGAGTGTGACCTCAACATTTTGCTCGTGTTGCCGTGCGGGGAACACAAGGCCGGATGGGCCTAAGTACCTCAGAAGGAGGGAATGTTGCTAGATATGCCTAATTAAGATTAACAGTTGATTTATGAGTATGATGATTTCTATCATCGTAATTGCTTAATTGTTTAATTGCTTATTTACATAATTGCTTATGGTAATGCTCAAGTACACTTGGTTATGCACCTAGATGCATATTTGCTATCTAATAATGTTAATCATTATTTAATATCAACCTTGTGTTTTAGGGTCGTATGTTTCTGCTCTTAGTTATGATTAATGAGATGTTCGTTATTGTCATTGACTGCTGATGTGAATTACATAGTCATGCTAGCCATTTGATAATAATTCGTACTGCTTTTTCACTTATCGCAGTTGCACTTGTTTAATCACTTCAAATATGCTAACTGTCTCACCACGATGCACATATATGTTCACTTGTACATTTGCATTGCTTGTAATATTTTACCTATTCTGTCATGATAAATTCACTTGTGTTGTTGCTCTGGTTAATTATGTTATTGGATGAATATCATGTTATAAATGCTATAATTTTCGCAAATAGATTGTCATGGATGATTTCTCACCAACTCGCATGAGTACTGACCTCATTTTATGGGGATACAGGTAGTGACTTCTCGTGGTGAATGAAGCTCGATGTGCGGCGGAGGACTGGACCCACACTCTAGAACCTTGAGATCTTGGCAGTTGACTTTTGAAAAAGGGAAATGATGTATATTTCTCCTATATCATTTAGTAAAACTGTCATAATAAAATGTTTCTTCTTGTTGTTCACTCTGTAACCTGCCCAGAACTTCCAACCGATTTTCCCTCATGTTTTTTCGCTTTACGCAATGTTTTCAAAAAAAAAATCTCTAGAAATCTAAAGGATTTTCCAAGTTGGGATTTGGGGGGGGGGGGGGGGGGGGTTACAGAACTTGGTATCAAAGAAGTGTTTTAGAAGTGTGGTTCAAGATTCTGCATGCATCGACCATCGCACTGTAAGTATATTTGATTTAGTAGAATTGTGTTTCTGTTGCTTAATTGTTTTTTTCTGTATGCTTAGATCAATGTGTGTTTTTCAGTTGTCGTCTGATGCGAGACACAACCTGATGCTTAGAGCCTTACAGGAGTTGGCTCAAGGCATCGAGAGCCTGAACCAAGCAATTCAAACTATTATGTGAAGCATGCGAGTGTTTGTAAATCAAGCACTTTCTGGTGCGAGATGTAAGATACAACACATGGGGTGAATCTGTCCCCGTGAACTGAGTGTATGTGCCTATTATGGCCTGAGAAAACACTTGGAGATTAAGTGCCATTTGAAGTTTGACGTAGAGTTCTCGAATGGTTTTGCTTTTATGCTTGTGGGTGTGGTTTCCCAAGCTAGTTTGTGTCAACTCCTGTGAGAGTTGAAGTCGTTGATCTAACCCAGAGACCTCTTGCGTATTTCACCTTCTCGTTCCACATTACTTGAGTGGAGACGATGGATGAATCGTAACGAATATCAAAACTGTTGCACCAATCGTGTTGAAGATGATGTGGTTTTGATAAGAGTCATCTGATGAGGCTCTAAGTTAGTGTTTCCTTATTGCAATCCATTTATGTTGGAGATGTTTGTAACCCTGTCATTGATGAAGGGTATATTTTCGAAGATGATTTTTCAGATAGAAGGCTAAATCCTTGTCTATGCCAGTTGATCATTGAGTTCCTCATTGGAGGATACTGTTGATCCCCAATTGTTTTTGGTAATGAGAACGTAAATGATGTTATGCGCTTAGCAGGTGGATTTTGCGTTGCTGCGTAGATGGGGACAACATAACACTAGATTTCTGGGTATTTTTGCTTTTGAGAGAGTGTTGTGGGAATTTTTGTTTCTCAACTATAGTCGAAAGGGATTGTTGTGAGATGAGTTGGCTCAGGTGGTGATTTCTGGTAGTGTCAGCGTTGCCATTAGGGTGGTGATTCCCTAATGATGTTGTTGAAGTGGTGATTCTTCAACAACGTCATTAGGGTGGTGATTCCCTAACGATGCCATTAGAGTGGTGATTCTCTAATGAAGGTTGTTGGAGTGGTGATTCTCCAGCAATGTCATTAGAGTGGTGATTCTCTTATGATGCCGCTAGGGTGGTGATTCCCTAACGATGTCATTAGAGTGGTGATTCTCTAATAAAGGTTGTTAAAGTGGTGATTCTTTAACAATGTCGTTAGGGTGGTGATTCTCTAACGATATCATTAGGGTGTTGTTATCATTGCAAAATTTTACTTTTGCAAGTCAAACTGACCTTTAAAAAAGATTTTTTTAAAATAACCTTCCTCCATTTTAAAATGCGGGATAATTTTGAAGAATGGGACTCTCCTGTCGGTACGAGGTTCAACCGTTCTTGGCACCTTTGCCAGGGGTAATTGAACCAAGGATCAATCATGTGCTTTGCTTTGCTCAACTTATCTAAATCGATGTTCTATTCTTAAATGCACAAAGAATCATGCATGTGCTATGAATTTCAGAAAATGCAAATTTAAAAACATGATGTATGCTTTAGAGATTTGAAATACTTGGAAAAGATGATACTTTGAAAATTGTGAGCCTTGTTGAGAGAATATTTCTAAAGAAAAGGAAAAACGATTTCTGAAGAAATCTTGAAGTTTTGAAGAATTTGATTTATGATAAAACTCAAAATGACTTAGAGAAAGTTGATTTCTCTAAATTTGAACTTTGAAAATGAGATTATAACTTGGAAAATCATGAATTGAGCTTGGGAAATGCTTGAGAAATCTTTAAAAAATCAAAGGTTTTTGAGAAAATCAATTTTGAGGAAAATCAGGTCTAATTTGAGAAAATTGATTTTATGAGATGGAATTTGGAAAGTACATCAAAAGGATGGGCGTGTGGCTCTGTGAAATATGTTCATGATGCAATCTAAACCTAGATGATGCATGAATGTAATTTGTTAAAGATATTTTCTGAAGAAATTTTGAGAAATCATTGATAAAAGAATTTTGTGCCTTATAGAACTTAGATAAAATACATTCTTTATGTATCCCTCACTATGACCACGAATACATATTAAATATACCTCATTTGATTCTAAAAGGAGAAAAACATTTATAAAGCTTTGAAATATGCAATGGTTTTTTAAGATAGCCTAAGAGTGTAGGCTGATTGTGGCTTAAAAGAAGATGGTAAATCTGGATTTTGTTCGTATTCTGACTATGGCCACGAATACGAACTCGATCGAGTTTACCAACTCCCTAGAAGCTAGTGCATGTGCCATTCGTGTAGACCATGGTGAGTTTGAATATGCATGAATCATCATCCATCACACATTAACATTATTATAAAATTAAACTATATGCACATGCAAACATCTAAGCAGAAAAAGTAAATTCTTATTCCAAATTTATAATTAATTTACTATTATCATCGCAAAATTTCCCCCCCTCCCTCTGCGAGAGTGAGAGAAATGATTCTACGAGTCAAACTCGACCAAAGTTTTGAAAATTACTCGTCTCCGTTTTGAAAATTTACGGCAGAATTCTGTGGAATGGGATCCGCCTGTCGGTACGAGGTTCAACCGTTCCTGGCGCCTTTACCAGGGGTAATCGAAATAAGGATCAATCGTGCACTTTGACTAAGTTAAATTATCTAAATTATGCTCTATTTTCCTAGAATGCACAGAGAATCAAGCATGTGCTATGGATTTTTGAAAAGATTGCACATTAGAGAAATATGATGTTTGCTTTGGAAAATTGAAATGTGTTTGGAAAATGATTGAGATATACTTGGGAAAATCATTGAATTTCATTGGAAATCAGAAATTGGCATTGGAAAATGAATTCTCAAGAAAACTTGAACTTTGAGAAAATCAATTTTGAGATTGGAATAGCTTTTCTGAGGAAATAGATTTCTGAATAGGATTTGGAAATTCTAGGAAAATCAACTTCTGAAATAATTCAAGGAACTTAGGAAAAATCGATTTTGGAATTTGAAAATGAAACTGAGAATGTGGAAATCTTGAAAAATCTTGATTTAAACTTGGGAAATACTTTAAAATCTCATTTGAAAATTCAGAATTCTGAGAAAATTCAATCCTGAGAAAGACTTAGAATTTTTTGGGAAAATTGATTTCTCTGAAATGGAACTGGGAAATGAGTTTGAAAATGATGCAAATTGAATGAATGAATACGAATTTGAAAGATATTTCATTGAGGAATTGGGAAATCCTTTTGAAATTTTAAGAATTGCAGTGCAATTTTGAAGTTAGCCTAAGAGTATAGGCTGAATGTGGCTCATACGAAGATCATAAATCTTGGTTTTCTTCGTATTCTGACTATGGCCATAAATATGAATCCCACCAAGTTTATAAACTTTATAAGAGCTTGTGCACGTGCCATTCGTGTCAACCATAGTGATTTTGGAAAATATGCATATGTATCATACATCAGATATTGGAAATTGCAGAACTTTAAACTATATGCAATGCAATCCTATTCTAAGCTGAAAAGTAACTCTTATTCCAAATATTACATTGATTTTTACATTGAATTGAATAAAGAAAAGAAATAAAATAACTAAATATTCTTCTAGAATGTTCCTGCAAAACTAGAAAACAATGTTAGCACAAAAATGTAGGTTTATCTGAATTTATCTTAAAATATTAGAAATTATCGGATATTATTTAGATATAAACCCAAAATCATACCCTCTTTGATATAAACATAAGAAATAAGGAATACATTTTGAAAATAAACTTGGAAATTTGAAATTGAGGTCAAAATAACCAAAATGCCCTTGATGACCTTGAAATTAGGGTTTTCTGAAAGAATTTTTATAAAATTTGGAAATTTGAAAATCAAATAAAATAAAATCAAACACAATATGATGAGATATGCATGAAAATTTGGAAAATTGAAGTTTGGAATTTCAAAATTTAGGTCAAAATGACCAAAATGCCCCTAATAACAAGACTATGGCTTTGAAACCAGGGTTTTCTGAAATAAATTTTGCAAAAATGAGAATTTGAAATGCAAATGAGATTGAAATTTGGCCTGGACACCTAGACTAACCCCAGTAACAGTTTAGAATCCGAAAATATATTTTTTGTATTTTTAAATATGAAAATTCAAATAAAAACCCTAAATTTTGTAATTTTTGCCTAAATGCTAACTCTAAATTAGATTTTGGATACTAAACTTCCATAAAAATTTACCAAATTTTATTGGGTGACATAGGACAGTTAGGCAAAGATTTTTGCCTTTTACATAT
Source organism: Nuphar pumila (assembly GCF_984573655.1). Classification (NCBI taxonomy): domain Eukaryota; kingdom Viridiplantae; phylum Streptophyta; class Magnoliopsida; order Nymphaeales; family Nymphaeaceae; genus Nuphar; species Nuphar pumila. The sequence goes on from NC_143262.1 coordinate 37,964,279, forward strand.
TCTGGTTTTGACCTATGGTCGGAGCTGTACAGCTCCGGCAAGTGTGATCGGAATCCGGCGAGTCTAGGATTTAGGGTAAACAGACAGGTTTTGATAAAAAATATAAGAAAAATAGCAGACATATAAGAAAATGGCTGCAATTGTGGGAAAATGTCCCTAACAAACAGAGTCAAATTTCATCTTTTCACAACATTGGCATTCGGATTACGGTTTGGAAATGAGCACACTATTATTAGAGACCTGGATCTTTGGAATTCTCAGGCATGAGAATCTGTTAAACAAAAAAGATAAATCCGGGAAAAATACTTGAGCAATTTCGAAAATTCCAACATTTTGGAAAATGACATAGAAATGGGTTAGGAACAACTTTAATGTTGAAATTTTTGGCATTAGAGCTACAGGTTGAGCAGACACAACACATTAGAGTCGGTCTATACCCTGACAAAAAAAAATGAAGGTTTTCCCATGGGTTTAGGAAAATGGATTTTTAACAGATTTTAAATCTATTTATAAAAATCTCAAAATTTTCAGACAATTAGTAGATTGCACAGTGAATCTACTGCAATTTTTAGGGAGAGATTCGCATCTCCCACAAGGGTGAATTCAGTTCCTCAAGTCTGCTAAAAGAGAACTTGAAAATTCCAAGGTATAGAAAACCCGATTTAGGGTTTGATTCATTTAATGAGTCCTAAAATCCAAATGGATTTGAAACTTTTGACATGATGTCACACACAAGATAATATAACTGTCCTAATTTTTTTAGAATTTTATGAATAAAAATCATGCATGAAATAATGATGGGGCTGAATATCTAAAACCAAAACTTATAAACCAACAACTTTATTTCAATGAAACTAACTAAGTAAATAAAACACGTACAAACTGATAAAGCAAGACTAAAACGATGACTAAAACTTGGAATCTATGCCTCAAACAAAATTTCAAGAAAATCTCAGGGAGGTGTGAATACTATTTATTTATTTTGGCTATAAAGATGGAAGATCTGATTCATAGAGTGAATGGATCTCTTTCATCTATGTAGCATCAACGTATAACGTAGATGAATCCATTATCTTCTAACATTTAAACCCTTGAAGCAGACCTCCTATTACTGCAAATCCACACCTTAAATACATTTCACATTGTCTTCATGAAGTAAGGTTTGAAGGCTTCCTTCTCATGGGCGTCAAGGATGATCATCGCACGGTTTTAGCAAAGTTAATATAAAGTGATGAAATAGAAGAGGACCTTTACCTTGGATCGGCTGGGGGGTTGAGGTCAGTGATTCGGTACAGTTGATGGTTGCAGCAATGAAGATGATGGAGGTTACTGTTAATGGAGGTGATCGACTGCTGAAACTGTTGGAGGTTGGCTACTTGGAGGTGGCTGGAGGTGCACTTGGAAGAAGTGGTGCTGGCAGGCTGCCGTTGTAATGATGGACTTGCTGTGGTGGCTGCATGTGAACACCCCAAATTTTCCAAAATTTTCAAAAATTCCCTTTTTGCCCCTAACTCACATTCTATGAATAATCGGGTCAATTTTTAACCAAAATTTAATTCATTCCTTGGATTTGCTATAATCCAGACTCAATTTCCCTATCTGACCCAATCTTGGATCCGAACCAGATATCCAGATCCAATTCTGATCCCGGATCTTCTGTTCTTCAAAAAATTAAAAAAATCAATTTCTTTTTACTTTCTCAGAGATTTGTCTTAAACTCAAGGTCCGACCCTTTTGCTAAAAACCCCTTTTTGAGAAAAACCTTTTTGAAAGAAACTTTGAAAAATTTGGAAAAAATCGAGGAGCCCCTTTTGAAAAACCTGCAACGGTCTTTCTGTTGCGCTCGATGCTTCTTGAGCTCTCTCTTTCTCTCTCTCCCTCCCTGAAGCTCTCATCTTTCCATTGATCCCTAAGTAATTCCTTCTCATGGCCTCCTCTTCCAGAATCTTCCTTTTCCTCTTTAAAAAGGCCCGCAGGGGACTCCACTTCATCATCCGTCTTCACACTTCCCTCTTTCATACATATGATCTTCTCTTTTCCCCTTTCTTCTCCCCTCTCTCAGCCCCTCTTCTCTGGATTTCTCTGAATTGTTTAAAGAAGGTCGATCCTCTCTGCAACGTCAGGTTACGGTAAGAATCCATTGCTTTTTCTCTCTGTTTAAGTTCCATTTTTTTTGCTTCGTTAACGCACCTCTTGCATTGTCGATTTGCTCATGGCAATTTCGATTTGCATGCGTGCAATATCAACGGGGTGATCTGATTCTGAAATTTTCTTTTCCTTGTTTCAAAATTTCTTTAGTTTAGGCGATTTGAATATTAGTTCGTTTAAGCCATTTCATCGACTGATTTTATTTGTTTGTTTTGCTTGATTCTTGTTTTCTCATTGTGTATGATCATTTTGTTTCGTCTCATTTTCGTTCTTGTTTATTTTTGACATGATCGTTTGCTATGAAAATCATCCAGAACCAATTTGATTGAAAAATTGTGTGTTTGGCTCCTACGATGTTGTTTATGGTTTATCATTTCATTGATTTAGCTATTTCTTCTATCTCGATTTTTCTTTTTTTCTTTTTTGGTCTGCTTGCTTTGAACCATGTCAAAATGAATTTCTTTTTTGGTTCATATCGCTGACCCCAATTGTTTTGGGATGAAGGCGTAGTTGTTGTTGTTGTTGTTGTTGTTGTTGCTTTGAACCATGTTGCCCACCTCTTTTGGGTTCCATCCTCGCCTATGCATTTAGAATAGGGGTTTCGGTGTTTCACGGGGATGGTAGATCAGCGGATACCAGAAATGTGATGATAATGCTCATCAACCCTTAGTGAGCAACCTGATCCTGAGGTTGGTACCCCTTTTTGCCTGAGATTTAGGCTCGTGATCTGCGTTGTCCCAGAAACATGGAGATCCATACCTCAATTATGAAATCTTGGATATCGGTGGCTTCATTCGGTCGAGTGGAGATTTGTTTGAAATATAATCCAATCTTTTCATTTTCAATCAACCTCCGTATAAGTCTATTTGTGATTAGTAACTGTGGCATCAGATTATATCTGTAATGACCATCTTTTGGTCCTCTGCACCATATGACATCATTCAATAAGAATTTAAAGTCCTTCACGATTTGAGAAAGATTGCTCTGAATTTAATCCTCCTACATCCCTCGTATTGTTGGATACACTCTGTGAGATTCCTGCTAGCAGCAGCTTGCTTCAGAATTAAATCAAATATGTCTTATGGGGTATTAAAACAACATCTAGAGAGCTCCTTGCTCAATATGGCAATACAAGGTTTGCTAAGAATGAAGGGGACAAATCAGTGGCCCTGGGTTCAGGATGCAGAGGTTCTGAGGTCTAATCCTGTGGGTGAGTTTTGGAGTCTGATTGCTTATTCTTCAGAAATTATAATAAATCAATAGTATTATGGTAAGTCGGCATGACCCAACTGGAAAATCATGTGAGAGTCGGCTTACAGAAGATGAATCTCAAGAAGAAGATCAAGGTAAGATGGTTGAGATTTTTTTTTTTTTGAAAGTCCTGTTTTAGTTTGGAATATAGGGATGTTAACCAAGTGTTTCGCAGGAAAAGGTGGAGCTCGATTTAATCTCATTCAAAATTCCAACAGCCTTTTGTTTTTCACTCTTAGCTAATGATAAGCCTGTAATTTCTATTTCTGAACCTGTTTTTCATTACAGCCCTTCTCTTGATATTTGCAATTACGTGATGTTAGTTCATGTAAGTTTTGTTCAGTTTGTATCATCCACGGTTTGATTTCATCCAGCACTGAACATTTGCTTTCATCCTACATCTTGGCACGACACTGCACTTTCAGATATCAATCCCCTGCGAATCAATATCTGGTTCAATGCCACTTAGTTTGTTAGAGTGTATTATTATATTTTGGTATTGCATTCTGGTATATGGATGTGTCATTTTGCATTATCCCATCCCTTTATGTTTCCCTCAGGTCGATGACCAAAGGGATCGGTTCTGGACTCCTCTTAGGTTGCCAGAATGAAGCTCACGACCTACATGTGGTTAACATCTGTAACTGTAAATTTGAAGCTACCTGATGAGTTTCAAGATGCCTGTAGTAATATATATGCATACTGTGTTGTCATTGTTAATATTCAGAGTTTCTCACCCCCCGTTAAAGATGTAAAAAGGGTTTTAGAGCATTGTTGATTTATCTAAACTGGTGACTGCAAAAGCCAAAAGTCTATGAAGAAAAAGAGTGTCGCAGTCAAATCTGTCAAAGTGTTGAGTCTGAAACTGCCAGGAAGATTGCCTTGACAGTTTCTTCCCTTTCAAGTCCCATGAATGGTCCAAACTTTCCTAGGCATTCAAATGGCAGCCGATGATTGCAGAGGGGATTATACACATGTGTTTAATTAGTCACCTGGATCCGGATGGGATGCTGCCTATACCAGACCAGGTTGAAGTGATAGACGAGTTTCTCGAGTTTGGATGAGGAGTTGAACCAAATTTTTCTATCTAAAAGAACAACGGAGCTTGAGAAAGTGATAGCCTGGAGGATCAGTGAATACCATGCTTAATCATGTCTGAGGATATTTTGCTATTTCTAAAGAGTAAAAGGGCATGTTAGCCCCATGTTGCTAGAAGCATATGCCTTTAAAGCCTTCCCAGCTGAATCACTTCCCCATTTGGCCATTGTTCCGCCTGTTATGTTTAACCTGGGTTTATCAAATAATTTATGCTTGGAGATGCTACGATATAGGTGTATTTTATGCATTATATCAGAGATTCCCTTGTTTCAGAAAATCTGTCACTGCTAGGTCTGCTTAACTACGTTACTGCAGATGGTTGTCTTTCTTACCATCATGATATTTCTTTTGTTTTGTGTTACTCAGAACCATGGGTTCAAGGTGTTGTTTTCACCCTCTACGATTCGGCAACACATCACTCCACCTTTTCATCTTACAGTTCAACACCCCATCACCAGCTACCCTCTTGCGTTGTGCTTCATAATATTATACCTGTCAAATGCACTGTTCAATTTCCTTCTCCATTATCCCCTGCTGCAATCCTATAAGTATACATGAAACTCCACCGTTACAGCATCCTCCATCCTCCTATTATATAGCTATACCCCTCGCTACTTGTTACATTGTTACCACAGCACCCTATTACCTAAGTTTTTCCCTGCACTAGTGATATTTTCACCTTCACAGTATATGAATATCACATTTCACTCCATGCATCTATAGCATTCACCCCGTTTGTTGCCATACAAACCCTGCTGTTACCAATTTCCCCTTTTGCACAACAACAACACCTCCTTCACCCTGTAGCAACGCTTTGCTACTGTCTCCTCCACATATCCACACTAACTCCATTTCCAGCACTCCACAGCCTCTTTCTTCTACTTCACTATTTTCTGCATAACCCACCCCCAACTGCTATGACCTACCTAACATCACCTACAACGAATACCTCCACTGTATTTCCTGAACCTCTGTAAGCACTATCTCCCTTCATAACATTTTCAAAGTTGTTGTACCTCCATTAAGTGCATTCTTAGCCATGCCATCCAATGATGGTAGTTCCTTTACAGATGTTGTCCATATTTTGCTACCTGCATATACTCATTTCATTATCTAATTCCCATGTATATTAATATATTGCTTCCCTCTATGCATTGGTATATCATATAGCATATCTCATAGCCCCGACGGCACATGTATTTAACCGTCTCATCAAATTTATACCATAATTCTAGTGTGTCAGTTCATGTACTTCATGTTCACAGTCAGTCCATGTTTGCTTCTATCTCCATCTCATAACCATTTTAAACTCATTTTCTCGTTTGAGTATTACATCATATATGTCTCCCTTCATTAGTACGTCCATTTTAGTTCCAATTTAACATTTCTTTCATGTTGGACATTTTGCTTTATGGTTAACCAAATTGTTTTGCAGGGATATATGAAAATGTCAATTTTCTCTTTTAGATTGTATCATTTCAAATTCCAGTTTAATAATTGTAATAGTTAAATATAATGAGAATTCTTTCCATTTCTCGCATTAGATTAAAATATATGAGCATTTATATATTTTAGACATTGTTTGTTTCATCTCATTTTACCTTTAGTGCAAAATTTCATGAATGAGAACACGAATGACACATGCACTATTCTAATAAAAGGTGATTAAATCCTAAGTTGATGATTTGCATCAATGACTATAGTCAGGGTGTGAACAAAACTTAGGATTTTCATCTTTTACAGAATAACACTTGATCCACACTGGATCTCCTTTCAAAAATCATCATATTTTCAATTTTTTTCTTCCTTTATTAGAGTTTAATTTAAAATTAACTCAAGATATATATCAATGGTCATAGTCAGGATATATTGAGAGTTAATTTCATTTTAAACTCTATAAAGGCACCAAAATATATTTTATTCTTCACTTGAATTTAAATATGATTACTATATAATACATTCAATGACCATAGTCAAGGATGTATTATATTTTCAATCTTATTTTAATCCACTTAAAGAATGAAATATGTTTTTTTTTCAAAATTCAATTTTCAAATTCTTTAATTCATTTCATCATTTAGGTTAGAACTACATCATATTTTCAAACATTCCTTTTCAAAATCCCAGTGATTTTTGAGATATATTTTCCAAAGTATCTTCTTCATTTCTTAAATCAACCTTTAATTCTTTTTTTAAATTCATTTCTTCTCAATTCTATCTCATTTTAAAATTCAAATTTCAATTTCAAAGTCCAATTTGACTTTGAAATTTCAAATTCATTTTTACATTCAAAAATTCAATTTTCCATTCAAGTCAAATTTCAAAGTTCAATTCAACTTTGAAATTCCAAATTCATCTTCAGAATTCAAATTCAAACTCAATTCAACATTTTAGATCAAAATTCAAAATTCAATTTAACTTTGCAATTTTTCAGATTCATGTCCTGATTCAAGTTTCATTCTCTGTCCTTCCTTTCAAATCTCAAAAGTCAATTTAGATCTCTCAGATCCAATTCTAGATTTCTCAAAATCTGATTTTCCACTTTTTCAACTTAGATATTTTAAAGATCCCAATACAAATTCAATTTAGATCTTGAAATTCGTAATTCGGATCCAACTCCATTTAGGATTCCAGACTTCGGATCCAATTCCATCTTGGATTCTAGATTTCAAATCAAATTCCATTCCCAAATCTAGATTTCAGATCAAACATCCATTCTAGATTTCAGATAAAAAATCCATTCCAGATTTCAGATCAAACATCCATTTCAGATCAAAAGTCCATTCCAGATTTCAGATCAAAATTCCATTCTAGATTTACAATCCAGTTCCATTTCTAATTCTCATTTCCAAAAACCAATTTTGAATTTATTTCTCAAATCTGAATTCAAATTCAACTCTTGTTTTAGGTCTTGAATTCAAAATCGATTCTTGAAAATCGATCCAGATTCAAAGTCCATCACGACTTTGAAAATTATTCTTATTTCAAAAACTCCAATTCTAAATTCCTTCTCTATTCATCTGAAGGCTTATCTTTTCAAATTCAGCTCATTCCGAGACTTGGGGATTTCAAGTCTTTTCTTTTCAAATCTATCTCAAGTTCTAAGACCATTTCTTCACTCCATTATCATACTTATTTCAGAATCACTTGAAAAATCTCAAATTTCCAAAAGTGTTTTCTCAAAAGTATACATTCCTGCATTTGCATTCGCACAAGCATGATTCTCTGTGCATTTTTAGATTTAGAATAAAATCTTAGATAATATCAAGGTAAAACAAAAAGGCATAAATCTGATCCTTGGTTGGATTACCCCTGGTAAAGGCGCCAGAAACGGTCGAACCTCGTACCGATGAGTGAATCCTGTCTCTCCATTTTTCCCACAATATTTAAAAAACGGAGGTGAGTAAATCTTTTAAAATCTTTTCGAAATTAAGGTCAAGTGAGACCTTCGCAAAAGAGTTCCTCTCACTTCTTTCTTTTCTTTTCTCACTTCTTTTCTGTCTTTTATTTTCTCCTTTAAAAAAGGGAAATAGAGGTTAAAAAGGAAAAGAGAAGGAAAAGAGAGGAGGATACAAGAGGAAAAATTTTGCAATGATCACAGTTTTGGCGACCGAGATGGGACTCGTCTCCGTCCGATCGAATTTGTGCCTTTTGCTTTTCTTTGATATTATCTAAGTCTTTATTCTACAAATGTCAGCTTCATTTTCATGCAAACCTTAGGAGCCTAGACTTTGTCCTAAGCTGACATAATGCATATAGGATTTAAGTATGGTTTGGTAGGACCATATTGGGGAGATTATTCCATGTTCACATTAGACATAGGTCTGAAATACAACTCTCCTCAATTCTAGGGATTGAATGCAAACAATGTATGCAAGTGTATGTTTCTCTTCATTTAAATTTTATCTCTTTAGGACTTGCATTAGAGCCATCTGATTTCTTGCATGTTGAACATATTTTTTGAAAACATATATTGTTCCGGTCTTCACATTGCTGAGCTGTCTCACTGAACCATAGTTTGGGAGAGAGCCTCACAACTGGACCACTTATTTGGGTTAGCGCCCCCCTACCACGTACCTAAGGGCCATAGTCCGAAGTATATCGGTAGGTGCTCAAGAATGTTGGGAAGCCATTACCTTAGAACCGGAGAAATATTTCTATGCCACGTACTTCGAGCTTCGGCTTGAGTATATCGGCATACCTTGATTGAAATCAGATGATCTGAACCATAGAGTTAGTATTAAGGTCCTACCAGCCTTTTTCAAATGTTGTATTTAAGGTCAGCTTCTAGGGAGTGTTGTTCTGTACATCATTGCTTGTATAGTTTGGCTTCTTTTATGGATATTATCTTGTAAATTGTTATTTACTTCATCTTTTCAAAACCCTGGATGTTTATTTCAAATTTTTCTTTATTTTCTCAAAATCCAGGATTAAGTATTCCTTATTTCTTTATTCTTTTAGAATTTTCTTAAACCCTGGACATTCTTTTAAGTTTTTCCTCTATCTTTCAAAAGTCCAGGTATATTTTTCTCTTTTTCTCTTCTGATTTATTCAATTCTTTTGACTCTGCCTGCAATTTTTCAAAATATTCAAGTCTTGTCATCCATCGTCAAATATGTCTTCAAATTTTTTTTTCTTATCCAAGATCTCTTTTATCAAGAGATCTCTTCTCAAAATCTTTTAAAATCTCCTTCATCGTCTCTCTTTTTTCCCAAAAATTCCCCAAGGTCTGAACCCTTCCTTTATTCTACAGAAAACATCAGGCTTTCCATCATGGTTCAAACAAGAGCAGGAAGGAGAGCAGCTCAGCAAGACAATGACAGTGAAGTGGAGGAAGTGAACTCTCCCAGACTATCCTGGAAACATGATTCAGAGGAGGAGGATGTCGATCTAGCAATATACAAGATATTTTAAAAGATGATGGCAAAAATGATGTCTGAACAAACTGGGGCAAAAAAGAAAACAACCTCTAAGAACAAGATCAAGAGAAAGCCAGTGAAAAAGCATGTCAGGATCAACAAGAAGAGAGTTCAGCAGGACAACACCTCTAAGGATACAGAATCGGCGGAGGAGGATTCTGAGGAAGAACAATTTGTGTTCATCCCAAGACATATGCGACAGTCTAAGAGGGCAGTTGAAGAGCCTGTATCATGGAGCAAATCTAAAAACAGGGTCCCGACAGAAGATTCAATTCAAGCACTCACTAAGATGGTCGAAGATCTGCAAATTCGAGATAAGGGAAAGAAAGTGTATACCAGGCAAGACTTCTACCTCGGTCTAGATGGGGACAGCAGCTTGGAAGACCTCCCCAGAAAATTCATTAAATTTGATGGACCCGGCAACCCAAAGGCCCATCTTGCAATGTTCTTCACAGAGTGTGCCAGATTCAGTGAAGACAACCATGCTCTTTTCTTGTGCTTCCCACGCAGTCTCGAAGGCGTAGCAGCTAAGTGGTACATAGAGCACGTCAATCCCATTGAGCTACGAGATTTTGATAAAGTTGTTAATCTGTTCTTAGAAAGGTTCATGTTCAATACTGAGGCACTGCCGACCCTCAATCATTTGTACAATCTGAAACAAGAGGACAAAGAAAAGGCCATAGATTTTATTTAGAGGTAGAGAGATACCTGCAACAAGATGAGAACCCCCATCTCAGAGGAGCACGCACTCCAAGTTATCCTGAACAACTTCTCTCAACCTCTCAGGAGCCTTATTTCCACATTCCCATCAAAATCGTTCATCGAACTCATTGAACGAGCTGAATGACTCGAGATGGGAATGAATAACGGAGTCTATGACGGTATCACCCTAGCAAGGGGCAGTCAAGATGCGAAGAAGAAAGCCCATTTCACTCTTTCTGCTAGTTCCTTATCCGACAATAAGGGTAACAAGAATGATCACAGCTACAATTCAGAAGGATTTAGAGGTCAAAAGGGGAAATTTTTCAAAAATAATAAACCTTCCCAATCCAATCATCAACAGTGGGAAAAAGATCAAGAAAAACCAAAGCGCAAGGACTGGAGTCTTGACCGCGATTTCACCCCTTTGGAACAAACACTTGAGGAGGTCCTCAAATATATGCTCACGAAAAATATGATCCGTCTGCCAAAAGTTGTCGATCCTCCAGCAATCATGGGCAAGTTCAAAGAATAGTTCTGCAAGTTTCACCGAGCAGTGGGGCATGACACAGAGCACTATTTTGTTTTGAAAAATATCATCCAAGACTGCATTGATAAGAACATTTTGATAGAGGATAAAGACGAAGATAAGCCCAATGTCCTGACCGAGCCATTCCCAGACTACTCAAGGAACTGACGATAGTAGAGTTTTCCTACTTTCCTCTGTTTTCTTTTAAAATAGTCATCTTGTAGGGGCAAGTTGGCCCTAGTCTTTTGCGATCTTTTGGTCACGTACTTGTAGATATTCAAGTGTTTGTTTTCAATTTTTGCTTATTAATGAAATGTCAAATTCCTTTATATCTCTGGTATTCAATTCTTCTTTCTTTTGCCATACTGGGGCATCTGTTTATAGCTAAAATTACATTTACACTTCAAAAATCTTCTTTGTCGTCAAATTCCTATTCTTTTCAGGATGAGGGACAATCCCAACATCATCCACAAGAGAAATGAAATTACCTATGAGGGTTTTTCAAAATCATAAAGTTTTCTACAAAATCTTCGTCATGATCATAAAAAGTTCAATATTTTGGCTCAATCTTCTTCAAAATCAACCTCCTTTTCCAAAACTAGTTTTGAACCATTGTCTTCAAAAATCAACCCTCATGATGATCTCTCTTCAAAATCAACCCTCTTGTTGATCCTTCTTCAAAGATCTGCTCTCGTGTTGATCAACCTCGTCGTTGATCCTCTTTCTAAAAATGATTTTCTCATGAACATTCTCATCTCATTTTAAAGATCCCACGTGCAGGCAGGATCAAACAAATTCTTTTCCTCAATCAACTCTTTTTATTTGTCAATTTTTATCAGTTTTATCAATTTTTATTCATCTTTATCGATTTTGTCAATTTTATTGATTTTTCATCAATTTTATTAATTTTTCTTGTCAAATTCTTATTTCAAACTACCCTTTCAGGTTAAGGGATAAACTTGACGCCTCTTTCCCATGAGGTATTCCTTTTTCCTTCTTCTTCCCACTCAGATTAAGGGATAAACCTGAATTTCCCGCTCAGGTTAAAGGATAAACCTGAACCTCGTCCTATGAGGTTCTTTTTTCTTCAGGATAAGGGATAATCCTGAAGTCTTTCATCGTCTTCCAAATATCCTCAATTTTTCCACCAATTTTTACCAGATCTTTGTCAATTCTTTATTAATTCTTATTCTTTATCAATTTTATCTTATCAAAATTGTCAATTTTATTCTTTTCCCATTCAGGATAAGAGATAATCTCGAGACCCCTCATAAGAGCAACAATGCTACCTGTGAGAATTCTTTTACAAAACAATTTTTATCAGTTTCCTAAATCAATTTCTATCTCCTTGTTTCTTTAATATTATTCTTTTCCCCTTCAGGTTAAGGGATAAACCTGATGCCTTCTTCTAACGAGGTATTTCTTTCCTTCCTTCCCCGTTGAGGATAAGGGGTTAATCCTGAAAATTGGACCACATACAACTAACTATGGCGGTTCATTCAACCCACGAGTTGAACCCTCCCTTCTTAAAGTGTGATCTTTAGGTTGAACCCCTATGGAATCAATAGTTCGTAGGTCGAACCCTGTCAAACCAATATGGCTCACCGGTTGAATCCCTTTGTGAACCATAATTTCTTCTTAACCTAGTTGATCTTTAGATTGAACCCCTACTGATCCGCGATCTTTAGGTTGAACTCCTACGGATCCGCAGTCCTTAGGTTGAACCCCTTTAGGACCCTTTCCTTTAGTCAATCTTTAGGTTGAACCTCTACTGATCCACGATCTTTAGGTTGAACTCCTACTGATCCGCAGTCCTTAAGTTGAACCCCTTTAGGACCATTCCTTCAATCGATCTTCAGGTTGAACCCCTACTGATCTGCGATCTTTAGGTTGAACTCCTACGGATCCGCAGTCTTTAGGTTGAACCCCTTTAGGACCATCCCTTTCGTCAATCTTTAGGTTGAACCCCTACTGATCCACGATCTTTAGATTGAACTCCTACGGATCCGCAGTTCTTAGGTTGAACCCCTTTAAGACCCTTTCCTTCAGTCGATCTTTAGGTTGAACCCCTACTGATCCGCGATCTTTAGGTTGAACTCCTACTGATCCGCAATCCTTAGGTTGAACCCCTTTAGGACCATTCCTTCAATTTATCTTTAGGTTGAACCCCTACTGATCCGCGATCTTTAGGTTGAACTCCTACGGATCTGTAGTCCTTAGGTTGAACCCCTTTAGGACCCTTTCCTTCAGTCTATCTTTAGGTTGAACCCCTACTGATCCACAGTCCTTAGGTTGAACCCCTTTAGGACCCTTTTTCTTCAGTTGATCTTTAGGTTGAACCCCTACTGATCTGCGATCTTTAGGTTGAACTCCTATCAATCCGCAATCCTTAGGTTGAACCCCTTTAGGATCATTCCTTCAGTCGATCTTTAGGTTGAACCCCTACTAATTCGCGATCTTTAGGTTGAACTCCTACGGATTCGCAATCCTTAGGTTGAACCCCTTTAGGACCCTTTCCTTCAGTCGATCTTTAGGTTGAACCCCTACTGATCCGCGATCTTTAGGTTGAATTCCTATTGATCCACAGTCCTTAGGTTGAACCCCTTTAGGACCCTTTCCTTCAGTTGATCTTTAGGTTGAACCCCTACTGATCCGCGATCTTTAGGTTGAACTCCTACTGATCCGCAGCCGTTAGGTTGAACCCCTTTAGGACCATTCCTTCAGTCGATCTTTAGGTTGAACTCTTACTGATCCGCGATCTTTAGGTTGAACTCCTACTGATTCGCAGTACTCATTTTTAACCCTTTTAGGACCATCCCAAGTCAGTCTCTGGGTTGAATTCCTACTGATCAAAGCCCTTAGGTTAAACTCCTTCGAACCACTTTTCCTTCAATAAAATCGATCTTTAGGTTGGATTCCTACTGATCAAGGCCCTTAGAATGAACTCCTCTTAGACCCTTGTTCCACAAAAAATCGATCTTTAGGTTGAATTCCTACTGATCAAAGACCCTTAGATTGAATTCCTCTTGGACCTATGTTCTTTAAAAGCAGATCTTTAGGTTAAATTCCTATTGATCAAGACCCTTAGGTTGAATTCCTCTTGGACCTATGTTCTTCAAAAGCAGATCTTTAGGTCAAATTCCTATTGATCAAGACCCTTATGTTGAATTCCTCTTGGACCTATGTTCTTCAAAAGCAGATCTTTAGGTTTAATTCCTACTGATCAAGACCCTTAGGTTGAATTCCTCTTGGACCTATGTTCTTCAAAAGCAGATCTTTAGGTTAAATTCCTATTGATCAAGACCCTTAGGTTGAACACCTCTTGAACCTATGTTCTTCAAAAGTTGATCTTCAGGTTGAAATTCTACTGGTCTCCGACGCTTTGGTTGAACTCCTTCTGAACCCATCTCATTTTCAAAAATCTATCTGTAGGTTGAATTCCTACTGATCCATATTCTTTGCGGTTCTCAGGTTGAATTCCTATCGAACCAAATTCATTTCTTCAAAAATTTAATCTGTAGGTTGAATTCCTATTGAACCAAATTCATTTCTTCAAAAATCCAATCTGTAGGTTGAATTCCTACCGATCCATTTGTCTTTTGCGGTTCTTAGGTTGAAATCCTATTGAACCAAGTTCATTTCTTCAAAAATCTAATTTGTAGGTTGAATTCTTACCAATCCATATTCTTTTGTGGTTCTTAGGTTGAATTCCCATTGAACCAAAATCATTTCTTCAAAAATCCAATCTGTAGGTTGAATTCCTACCGATCCATCTGTCTTTTGCGGTTCTTAGGTTGAATTCCTATCGAACCAAGTTCATTTCTTCAAAAATCCAATATGTAGGTTGAATTCCTACCAATCCATATTCTTTTGCGGTTCTCACGTTAAATTCCTATTGAAACAAATTCATTCTTCAAAAATCAAACTAAAGGTTGAATTCCTACTGATCTATATTCTTTCGTGGTTCTTAGGTTGAATTCCTATTGGACCAAATTCATTTTTCAAAAATTCAGTCTGTAGGATAAATTTTTACCCGTCAAAAATTCTTTTGCAATTCTTAGGTTGAATTCCTATTAACTAAACTTCATTTTTCAAAAAAATTCAGTCTGTAGGATGAATCCCTACAGATTCAATATTTTTTGCGGCTCTTAGGTTGAGTCCCTATTGAGCCAATGTTGTCTGATAAAACCAATGTTTCCATATTATTTTTTTAAAATTTCAGCTAAAGGTCGTATCAAAATCTATATTGAGTGGTTATCTCACAAAGGATTCTCAAAAACTTTGTCAATCTGCTAAAAATGTGTTGATTCCAATATTTTACTCCACAAAAGAATCACCTCAGATTACCTCTAGTATTCTTTTCAAAAGGGTGAAGTTTTTTGCGAAAAAGAGTTGGTTGAACTTTTTACAGTGGTATTTTTAATACATTATTTTCATTAAAAGCATTTGGAAAATCGTCAACCAAAGATAATAAAAACCGACTTTCCATAAATGTGGCAAGTACGGGTCGAATCCTTAGGGAACGGGAAATATTCAATTTACTTCTAAAAATTTTAATTTATTAATATCAAACTATTAATCTAAGTTAAACAATACAATTCTAATGAAATTACAAACTAGAAACTACAGTTAACTAGAAACAAATTTCTAAAGTCTTCTCCAGATCGCCATGGGTAATTTTGTCCTTTCACCACATGTGCATTTGCACTCTCATTCTGAATTCACCTGTTGACTTGTTGTAAACTTTATCAACCTAAAACACAATAAGACATAAAATTAGTGCACAATTATAATAAATGATTAAAAATTATACTAAATCTAATTCTACAAGGAATTACTAAATTAAATTATAATTAGAAATCAAAATTAACTAAAATGTCATTTCTCAGTACATCAACTAATTATTCTGAATCTAACTAAGCTAATTGCTGAAAATATACTAACTAAAATGCAGAAAAACAAAAAAAACTACCGAAAATCACACAACTAGTAAAATGATTGTTTTGCCCTCAAATAGTGCAAAAGTGGATTCTGACAGGTTTTCATAAACAGTAAATTGGAAGGGGCAAAAGAAGTCCAATTTTAACGATTTTCCTTTTGTTTTGTTCCCGACAGATTCAAAAATTTGTCAGATTTTATGGATTTGAAAAACTCATCCGAAAAATCCATATATAAGCATTTCAAATTCGTACAAACTCTGGAAATCGTATGTCCCAAAATTTAAAAACACAAAAAAGTTGATTTTGAAAAACGCTTAAAAGTCAGACCAAATCAACTCAAAATGAGTTGATTTTTGGTCTGCTGACAGTGAACACACAGAGGAAGAGAATAGAATACATTTTTTGAAAAAACTCGGAAAATTTGCACATAAAATAATGAGTGCAAGTTGATGCAAAAACCCGGTTTTTATTTCAATGCACTATTCATTTGAAAGAATCCACTACATACACTATGACATTGAATTACATATAAAAACAGTCCTAAACACCTCTAATATACTGTTAAACTACAGAAAATGGACTCAAGAAAATAAACTAAACAAACATGCAAATAATTTAAGCAAATTAATTCTAACGTTAATCTAAAAGACACACTATTGCTAAACTAAGTTAAACTAAAGTATATCTAACTAAGGTTAGTTATCTAACTAAGGTTAGTTATCTAACTAGGGTTAGTAAGGGGGACGGTTTGGAGTTAACTTTGACATAGGCTCACGCCACCCTAGATGGACCCACTAGGGTTAGTAAGACTTGGACTTACTAAACAAGGACACCTACACGATTTTGGTTAATTTTTAATAACTAACCTAATTACTGAGGGGTTAATCAACTAGAATTTGTAGCTAATTATATAATCCTAAAACAAGATTTTAGCCTAGAAATAAAATCAGTAATTAGATCAAAACAACTACAAAGACAACTTACTTTCCTAAATTGCTAAACCCATTTTTGAAAGCCTAAAACAAAGTCACAACCTACTAAAATTGTTAATGCCATATACTATATCAAGCTATGGAATTAAAAGAGGGCATATAAATACTAAGTGGTGAATTTGAAAATGAGTGGACCCATGCATTCTTACCTTAGGGACCCATATGGAAGGATTGCAATTTCAAAATCGTCAAGCTCAATGGGCCCACACGGTTTCAATTTTGCATTGAAATGAGATAGCCAATTTGAAAATCTTTTCTAAAATCTTGCACATGAATTTTAGAAAGGGAATTGAAAATCAAAATTATTTCCAAAATTGAAAGGAGAGAATGAATCTATCTTGGCTGGACTAGAAGAATGGGTCAAAACTTGCCTCAATTGAATTCCACAAATTTGGATGGGCTACCACACATACCAAAATCGTCCCTTAAACAAAACTACCAATATGCCCTTCGTACTAAAATTCAAAGTTGAATGATTTGTCAGCCTAAGATCTAACTACCTAACCAAACTAACATCTACCTAATTGAATATAAGGGTACGAATGGGATGTAACACACAAAATCGGAAACTGCTATTTTGGCTAACACACACAAATCTAAATTACTTAATTAAATCTTAAACTTACTAAAACTAAATATAATGAATCTGGACCCTAAACAAAACTTTCCTAAACTCTAAGCTACAACCATGGTTGCCTTCTCCTATGAAGAAAACGGCAGCCATTAACACACATAAAGCGACTTTTCTAATTCACGCATAAAAATTATTTTATCAACTAAAACACGAAGACAAAACAACATTTTAGGTATTCTAAGCTAAGCTATGGCTGGATGGGATTCTAATGAGTCTAAAACACTAAACGAAAATAAACTACTGTAGCAAAAAATATTTTATCAATATAAACAAAAACTAGACACACACATCACAATCGGCTAAGCTAGGCTTAGCTGATTTTCCTATTAGACTAAACACAAAACAACTTGACTCTCTAAAACACTTTAGAACTTGATCTAAACATGCAAATGACAGTGGTTTTTGCTGTCAAACAAACATAAAATAGAAAGGAGGTTTGAGGTTGAGGAGAATCGACCATGGGTAGACTTGATTTTATCTAAAAGAAAATGAGGAAGAAGACAACTAACCTCTTGGGCAGTCCGACACGTGGAGGGAAAGGAAGAACGATTTAAGCCATCGACTTCGCTGCCAAGCTCGTTGTGGCTGTGATTCTCATCCACGTGGCTGTGTATGGCTGCAAGGATACGCCTAACGAAGGGTGTCGAGCGATGGAAGTGAACGGGCTGCGCCCAATGGAGAAGAGGGTCGGAAGGGGAAGAAGCCGACCTTTCCAAGTGGTGTAGATGGCACACCAGCTGGGAAGAACACCCACGTTGATCTGCAACACTGCAAAATACAACAATCACACGTTAAATGATTCACACGATGGTGAGGAAGAAGATGGTAGAAAAAGCAAAACGTGAAGGACAAGAAAATGTAGACGAAGAAGCATCAATGTAAGTGGCATGTAGAGGACGGCATGGAGGAGGAAGAGGAGCTCTAGCTGGCCGCAAATCTCAAGGCAAAAATGTCCTAGGGTTTTCAAAAAATTATATTTAAACTTAAGCTAAAGTTTTCACAAATTCAAAAAGAGGTTTAAAATGAAATGAAATGCTAGGCACCTCTTTTGAAGGGGGGTTTCTGAAAACATTTTATAAATTGGGTTTGGATCACAGGTGAGTTGGATTGTGATGTTTATGAACTGATCCAAGACCCAAAATGGGTTATTTGGGTCAGATCTTGATCCGAATTACCTTGAAATTCATGCCCAAGCACTAAAATTGCAATTTCTCACTCAATTTAACTCTGATTTGATTGAAATTTGAATTGATATCTCTTTATATCTAAATACATTCATTCATGGGTTCTAAGCCATAAGAGCACATAAAAATGCATGAATATTATATTAAAATGATGTGCATTTCATGCATCATTAAATACCCCCATGCTTGAATGTTTGTTAGTCCCTTAACAAACAAAACTAAACTAAGTTATGAAATTGGAAAATAAACAAATATGCAATAAACAATTAAAATACCTAACTCACTTTCGTAGGAATCACGGTTGCATTTAGCTCATGCAACAAGCCCTTTAAACCCCTGGGTTACCCCAGTGGACGAGTAAGGTCTCGTGATGGTTTGCAGAGATGCTACCCACAAACATCAATGTCATGCAGGAATTAAAATTAGTTTTCAAAAATATTAAGTAATTAAGAAATCAGTTTAAGCAAATATTTCATGTAATTTACACTCTCATAACAAATTTAAAATTCTTATGCCACCACAGTAAAAACCTTTTCCTTTCACTTTTCTAAACTTGTAATTATTTATGATTTTCCTCAGAAAGTCAAGTATTATCATGTTATTATTCATTTATCCTCACTTGTATATTTTCTGCACAGTATTTTACAATTATTCCTAATCAATGATTTTGTTTTCGTTAAGCTCATTCTTTTTCTTTTGTTTTTCAAATTTTCCACTTTTTTTTTTTCAATTCTTCTCACTTGAGCACTATTTCAAATATCCAGTTTCGTGACCCGTGTAACGAGTTTTAGGTCAGTGACTCCCAGGCCAGATGACTTTAGGACACCAGATACAGAGTATCCCTCGGACTTAATTGCTCGAGTCACTAGACCTTTCATTTTAATAGTTTACGTATAGTCTTCCTCTCATCATGTGCAATGTCTCTATCTCTTAGGCTTTCTATGAAGTTCATGTAACGAGCCTTCGAGTCGGTGACTCCCAAATCAGATGGCTTTAGGGCACCAGGTGTAAAACACCCTTCAAACTCTACTTACTTGAACCACATAGGCCACAAATATCGACTAGACAAGAAGATGATCTCCTTCATTATCCTTTTCATCAAGAGACTTCAAACAATTCAACTTGTGTCTGAGCTCAACTACAAGGAATCGCGAAGACATCAACAACTAAACGTAGCTCTTTTCTTTTAAGCTCATATTTCTAAATATTTTTTCAATTGCTTAGTTCTTTCACAAACATACTGTGCATACTTATACTAAAGTGATTCTAAACATTCTAACATTCTGTAAACACCCCAAATTTTCACTCTTATCTAGTGGTTTTTGCTGTCAAACAAACATAAAATAGAAAGGAGGTTTGAGGTTGAGGAGAATCGACCATGGGTAGACTTGATTTTATCTAAAAGAAAATGAGGAAGAAGACAACTAACCTCTTGGGCAGTCCGACAAGTGGAGGGAAAGGAAGAACGATTTAAGCCATCGACTTCGCTGCCAAGCTCATTGTGGCTGTGATTCTCATCCACGTGGCTGTGTATGGCTGCAAGGATACGCCTAACGAAGGGTGTCGAGCGATGGAAGTGAACGGGCTGCGCCCAATGGAGAAGAGGGTCGGAAGGGGAAGAAGCCGACCTTTCCAAGTGGTGTAGATGGCACACCAGCTGGGAAGAACACCCACGTTGATCTGCAACACTGCAAAATACAACAATCACACGTTAAATGATTCACACGATGGTGAGGAAGAAGATGGTAGAAAAAGCAAAACGTGAAGGACAAGAAAATGTAGACGAAGAAGCATCAATGTAAGTGGCATGTAGAGGACGGCATGGAGGAGGAAGAGGAGCTCTAGCTGGGCGCAAATCTCAAGGCAAAAATGTCCTAGGGTTTTCAAAAAATTATATTTAAACTTAAGCTAAAGTTTTCACAAATTCAAAAAGAGGTTTAAAATGAAATGAAATGCTAGGCGCCTCTTTTGAAGGGGGGTTTCTGAAAACATTTTATAAATTGGGTTTGGATCACAGGTGAGTTGGATTGTGATGTTTATGAACTGATCCAAGACCCAAAATGGGTTATTTGGGTCAGATCTTGATCCGAATTACCTTGAAATTCGTGCCCAAGCACTAAAATTGCAATATCTCACTCAATTTAACTCTGATTTGATTGAAATTTGAATTGATATCTATTTATATCTAAATACATTCATTCATGGGTTCTAAGCCTTAAGAGCACATAAAAATGCATGAATATTATATTAAAATGATGTGCATTTCATGCATCATTAAATACCCCCATGCTTGAATGTTTGTTAGTCCCTTAACAAACAAAACTAAACTAAGTTATGAAATTGGAAAATAAACAAATATGCAATAAACAATTAAAATACCTAACTCACTTTCGTAGGAATCACGGTTGCATTTAGCTCATGCAACAAGCCCTTTAAACCCCTGGGTTACCCGAGTGGACGAGTAAGGTCTCGTGATGGTTTGCAGAGATGCTACCCACAAACATCAATGTCATGCAGGAATTAAAATTAGTTTTCAAAAATATTAAGTAATTAAGAAATCAGTTTAAGCAAATATTTCATGTAATTTACACTCTCATAACAAATTTAAAATTCTTATGCCACCACAGTAAAAACCTTTTCCTTTCACTTTTCTAAACTTGTAATTATTTATGATTTTCCTCAGAAAGTCAAGTATTATCATGTTATTATTCATTTATCCTCACTTATATTATTTTCTGCACAGTATTTTACAATTATTCCTAATCAATGATTTTGTTTTCGTTAAGCTCATTCTTTTTCTTTTGTTTTTCAAATTTTCCACTTTTTTTTTTCAATTCTTCTCACTTGAGCACTATTTCAAATATCCAGTTTCGTGACCCGTGTAACGAGTTTTAGGTCAGTGACTCCCAGGCCAGATGACCTTAGGGCACCAGATACAGAGTATCCCTCGGACTTAATTGCTCGAGTCACTAGACCTTTCATTTTAATAGTTTACGTATAGTCTTCCTCTCATCATGTGCAATGTCTCTATCTCTTAGGCTTTCTATGAAGTTCATGTAACGAGCCTTCGAGTCGGTGACTCCCAAATCAGATGGCTTTAGGGCACCAGGTGTAAAACACCCTTCAAACTCTACTTACTTGAACCACATAGGCCACAAATATCGACTAGACAAGAAGATGATCTCCTTCATTATCCTTTTCATCAAGAGACTTCAAACAATTCAACTTGTGTCTGAGCTCAACTACAAGGAATCGCGAAGACATCAACAACTAAACGTAGCTCTTTTCTTTTAAGCTCATATTTCTAAATATTTTTCAATTGCTTAGTTCTTTCACAAACATACTGTGCATACTTATACTAAAGTGATTCTAAACATTCTAACATTCTGTAAACACCCCAAATTTTCACTCTTATCCAGTGCTTACATTTCAAGTGTCATTGCATATCATTGCATGCATTCGGCATATCATCTCATTGCATTGCATAGCATTGCATGTCATTGCATCTCATTCTTGAGATCCAGCATTCCAGTTTTCAAAACATTCAATCCAGATTTGAGTTTTAAAACTTTTTCTTTCGAAATCAATTTCAAAACCTGGATTTTTATTCAACATTTTGTCATTTTCCAACCCCCGGGACCTTATATTTTGAAATACTTTCTTAGAAAACGATCTGGATTCATGTTAAATTCAAATTTCAATCGATTTCAATTCTCAGATGAGACCCATTGAGATGGGGTCGCTTCTGAATTTCTCTATTCATCAAATTTCTCAAATTTTTGAAAGTTTCAGTCCGATCAGGACTCTGTCCCAGAGTCCAAATCCAGTCAAAAATCTGTTTTGAAGTCTGTTTACTTCCATCTTCAGTCTTATTCGGTTGTTTTCAAAATTTAGGTCATTTTACATAGTCCAGTTAGTTCAGGACTCTATTTTAGAGTTCGGTCGAGTTAGGAGTCTAACCCTGATTGTGTTTTCTGACTTATTTCATCATTTCTCGATAAAATCTTTCAAAAATTCTTTCATTTGAATTCTAAAATTTAAAATCTCAGAGTCTTAAGAGTTCAGGACTCTAACTCGAAGTTCCAGTTCGCTTGAGACCCTATTTTCAAAGATCTTGAATTTCAAATGTCGATTTTAACCCTTTTTCAAAGCCATTTTTAGTGTTTATTTCAAAATTTCCAAAATTCGATGTGGGCCCACTCAGTTGGCACCATATCCAGAGGAGTTCTGACTCAGTTAGAACCCTATGACATTTCAAAACTTTGAATTTCAAGTTTGCTTTTGAAAATCCTTTTGAAAACTCCTTTAATTTCAAGTTTAAAATCGCTTTTTGGAAAAAAAAAAGAAAAAAACTCAAGTAGGGCCCACTCGGGGTGGCGCCATATTCGAGTCAGTCAGGGCTAGACTAGGGTTAGTTGATGTCTTGGTTAACGTTAGAGGTTTAGAAGAGTCAAAACCATTTTGAAAAACTCATTTTGAAAGTTAGTTTTTAAAACTAGTGTTTTTAAAGGTTTTTAAAGGTGTTTTAAAAAAACCAAATGTAGAAAATGCCAAGTGGCATTACATTTGGGGATTTTTTAGGAAAGTCTAGGGGTTAATTAGGCATTAGTTTAGATAAGTTAGGTTAGGAGTAGTTAAGTCTTTCCACCCAAAAATCGCCCCCCCTTTAGAGAGTCCAAAAATTTTCAATTTCTTTTAATTTTTAACCTAATTTTTTATTATAAAAAAGAGCATAAGGGGGGTCGATTTTCCCAACTTGCTCTCCTTGGGATTCTTGGAGCTTCTCTCTCCTCTCCAGCCCTTCCTCCATTGCTGCAACTCCAAGGTATTTATTTCTTTTAAATTCTTTAGTTTATTTAATACTTTTGTTAATTTAAACATGAATTTAGCCATTAATACCTCCTATTTCATGGATTCAACCATGGTTTCACCTCAAGAACCATCAAGAACGGTCCAAGAAGGTGATCTAACCTTGTTTGGTGTATTTTACAGGGATTTTAATCCATTAGAATTAATTTTAATATGATTCTTTACATTATTAACCAATAAAATACATGTTTTACCCTTTTAATGGGTTAAATCTATGTTTTAAAGGTGATATTGAATTTCAGCCATTGATTCCCTGTTTTTATTTTATTTTCATGGTTTATTCATGTTTGTTTTACGTTATATAGCATAGAAATAATTTTATTTACTGTTTTATGGTTTATTTTATGGATTTACATTAGTTAATGCATGGTTTTTCAAGTTTCTTAAATTTCTGTGTGTTTTAGGTTTAGAACAGTAAAGATAATGTTATTTCGGATTGAAGTACTCATTGTTTATTTCTGATTTGTTTATATGTGATGCATGCATGAGTTATTGAGTTACTGTAGAAAAATCAGAGGTTTTGGACTTCGGGAACCCTGTCAGAAAAATCAGACATCAAATCGGGTTTTTAAAACTTTAAAATCGTGGTTAAAATCAAGAAGGTAACTTTCTGTTATGATATTTCTCTCATCTTATATCCGATTTTAGATCTGTAAAGTGCTATGGATTCACATTGAGTAGATCTGTCTGCTGTGAAATTTTCGGATTTTTTGATCACTGTTTAGTATTTTTCCCCTTTCAGAGAATCTGTTTTTAAATTTAGAACTCGTTAGGGTTTACCAAAACCCTAATCAGACTTGTGTTTGTCATAAATCCCAAACCACAGATCCGATTCATGATCTGTAAAAAGTGAGTATTTCTATTTTCTGTCTAATGTTCACCACTAAAATTTCAGAGATTTTTGTTTAGAATGGATATTTATGTCTGTATTTTCAATCTGAAGTAGCCGTTTTAATCCCTGTTGAAAGTGATATATTTTAGCTCAGATTGCCGGAAGGGTTTCTCCCTAACCGAAGATGCTTTTTCCAATCTGTAAATTGGGAAATCTCTGTTTTTCTTCTTAGTTAGTCTCTGTAAAATTTCATAAATTTTCATGGAGAGTTGACCCCCAGTTCGGGTCTTGGATTGAAACTGGTTGATAAATTAGGTCAAAAATAGCATATTTTTAGGGTTTGATGCACTTTTCGGGTTAATTTAATGTCAAAAAATTATTTTTATAATTCTAAGTCAAAACTAGGGTTATAACAAGTGCAGGTACCAATTTTTATGGATTTTAGAATCCATTTGATGTCTAAATTAATAAAATTGCAAAATAGGATACCTGAAAGATCCAAAAACACTGTTAAAATCATATTTTTTGTGATATTGTTGGATTTTCGTGCATAAGCATATAGTTTCAGGGTTTAATCATATTCATAATCATATTAGGATGCTTTAGGTTTAATTTTATGCTCATTTGATTTCATTTAGTGCATAAAACCTAAGTTTTTACCAAAATCTATTTCAGAAAACCCTGATTTCAAGGCCATAGTCTTGCTATCGGGGGCAATTTGGTCATTTGACCTCAATTTCGAAATCCCTAACCCTAATTTTCACATATTTAAGCATGTCACATCATATTTAGCTTAACTTATTCTATTCAAATTTCAAAACTTGCATTTTATCAAAATATCTTTCTAAAAACCCTAATTTCAAGGCCATAGTCTTGTTATTAGGGGTATTTTGGTCATTTGGACCCCAATTTCGAAATTCCATATCTTATATTCATTATTTGTTCAATTTGATTTCATATCTTTATCATTTTTATTTAAGGGAATCAAGGAAAAGGCTTATATCTAGCAAAATCCAGTAATTTCTAGATATTACTGGATAAACCTAGAAAAGCCAACATATATTCACTAACAAGTTTTTTAGTTTTGCAGGTACATTGAAGACTTTATTTTTCATGTATTTAAATTTCAATAGTGATGTAATTTGTAATTAAACTTTGGAATAAGAATTTACATTTCCTGCTTAACTTAGGTTGCATTGCATATAGTTTATTTTTATAATTTGAATGTGTGATGGATGATGATTCATGCATATTCAAACTCACCATGGTGTACACGAATGACACATACACTAGCTTTTATGAAGTTTATAAACTTGGTGGAATTCATATTTATGGCCATAGTCAGAATACGAAAGATACCCAGATTTATGATCTTCACATTAGCCACATTCAGCCTACACTCTTAGGCTAACTTCAAAATGCACTGCATTTCTCAAAATACAAAAAAAGTATTTCTCAAATTCATATTCATTCATTTTATGCATTTGCCAATTCCAATTCAAATTCCAAGTCAAGGAAATTGAATTCCTCAAAATCCCATAAGTCTTATAGCAAAATCGATTTTCCCAAAAGCATTGAATTTCAAAGAATATTTCAAGTGTTTCTCAAGTTCATAAACTCAATTTTCCAAGTTATGCAGTCAATTTCAAAGTTTGAAGTTAGAGAAATCAAAATCTTTCTAAGTCTTATTCAAAAATCGATTTTCTCAAAATATGGATTTGCCAATGATATTTCAAGTATTTCCCAAGTTCCAAATTCAAATTTTCTAAGTTAGAATTTCAATTTCCAAGTTTGAATTCAGAGAAACCAAGTCTCTCAGAATCGATTTTCACCAAATGTCAAGGATTCCTCAAAATCAATTTTTACTTCTCTCAGAAGTATATTTCAAATCCCAATTCACGATTTTCCATTCTAAATATTTCAATCATTCAAAGCAAACATCATGTTTTCAAATATGCATTTTCTGAAAATTCATAGCACATGCCTGATTCTATGTGCATTTAGAAATTAGAATATGATTTAGACAAGTTGAATAGAGTAGAGCATAAGATTGATCCTTGGTTCAATTACCCCTGTTAAAGGTGGCAGGAACGGTTGAACCTCGTACCGACAGGCGAGTCCCATTCTACGGAATTTTCCCGCATTTTAAAACGGAGGCGAGTTATTTAAAAAAAAAAACTATTTCAAAGGTCAGTTTGATTTGCAAAAGTAAAAATTTTGCGATGATAACAGGTTTGGCGACCATGATGGGACTGTCTTCTCCTGATCAATCTAATGCTCTACTTAGTTCAATTTGTCAAAATCGATTTCCATGGAATGTCAGCTTTGCTTTATGATATCATGTGAACCTAGGAGCCTAGGCTTGAACCCAGCTGACATGGAATGCATATAGACTAGGTATGGTTTGGTAGGACCATATTGAGGAGAATTATTCATGCTCACATAGACTTAGGTCTAATACAACACTCCTCAATTTAGGAATTGTATGAAAACAATGTTTGCTTCTTCAAATATTTCAAAATTCTATCTCTTTAGAACTTAGAGCCCTCTGTTTTCTTGCATGTGCTCATATTTCAAAAATCACCCTACCTATATTGACCCGGTCTTCACGTTGCTGGGCTCTCTTCCAGAACCATAGTTCGGGACAGAGCCTCACAACTGGGCCACCTATTTGGGTGAAAACCCCCTGCCACGTACCAAGGGCCATAGTCCAACGTATATCGGCAGGTGCTCAAGGATGTTGGGAAACTTGAACCTAGAACCAGAGAAATTGATTTTATGCCACGTACATCGAGCCTTGGCTTGAGTATATAGGCATAATTGGATTGGATACAGTTGATCTGAACCTTAGAGTTAGGATTAAGGTCCTACAGCTATTTTAAAATTTGTGCATCTAGAGTCAGCTTTTAGGGAATGCTGTATGTGCATACTTGTTTATGCAGAATGTGATTGAATGTGTTATTTCCTTTTTATTTTCCATATTTTCCCAATTTTCTAAAATACTGGACGATTTTCTCAAAATTCCCCAATCTATGTCCATGTACTGTCCATGTTGTAAACCCTGGACGATTTTCCAAATACTTCATTTTCCATTTATTTCTTCATATTTCATCAAACTCTGGACGATTTTCCAAATTTCCCTTAATTTCCTTCAAAACTCCAGGTGATTTCCCATCTTTCCTGTCTTCTGGATCTCGAATTTCCTACTTTATTTTTATCCTGCCTGCATTTTCCTCAAATTTCCTGTATTTTCCCAAGTCTTATTCCAATTTTCCATGATTTCCAGTCCGATGGCATCCAGTCAGCTTGATTCAGTCTTCCCTGAGGGTCACATCTCCTACGAGGTGCGACAAAGTCTTCCTGAACATCGAGTCCTCTGCACCGGATCCTTCTTTCCCCGATGGTACTATTTATGGTTCAAGAATTTCTCTCGTATGTTTCCGGACCACTTGGACGATTGTGGGCTAGAATTGGCGTCCGCAGTGGGAAAGCAGACAGTCAACGGCAACTTGATCCATGCACTAGCAGAACGGTGGAATCCGAGCACTTCTACATTCTGGTTTCCATGGAGCGAGATGACAATACTAATGGATGAATTTTCAGAGATTATGGGATTGCCTGAGCCAGCCGGTCAGCTTGGAGATCCATTGGAGAAACAGTTTCTGATTAATGTCAAGGGTCTGGACCCTAAAGATGCCTTAGCTCGCATGACAGGATGCAAGTCTTGGTCTCTGATTGAAGAAGATGGAAATGAATATGTGGATCTAATCGAAATCTACAAACAGTATGGGACATTTGTGGAAGTCAGCTCGTTGTCCAGGACAACTTGAGAGAGAATTCAGCACGCGATGGTTTTGTGCACGGTGGGATTAGCTTTCTTTCCCGATGGACGGAATTACATGGATATCAGAATAGTTCAGCTTATGAGGAGATGGGGAAGTCGACAGACCAGCCACCTCTCAATAGCCATGGCCGCACTCGCTCTTCTATACTGAGGGTTGACTCGTTTCGCACTCGGAGAATCGATTCTAGTCGAAGGGTGCACCTACGCGTTACAATCTTGGTTCCTCCGGCATGTGCCAGCCCGAGCCAGTTCATTCAGATACAATAGAGAGAAGCTTCTTCCAGTTGCGCGATACCGGTTCCTGATCGACAACCTTCAGGAGGAAGAAGTCATCTCTACTGCGCCATCCAGATCATTTATTGAGTTAACAGAGCGGGCCGAATGACTCGAGTTAAGCATGGAAAACGGTTTTTATGAAGGCTTCACTTTTGCTAAGAACAACAATCAGAATGAGTCAAAAAAGAAGACTCATTTCGCCTACTCTGCCAGAAATGATAAACAAAATCATCGCAAGGGGAAGAATAAAGACTTCTGTTATGGGGCAGGAGGTTCAAACAAGAATGACCAGAAAGGAAAGTCGATCCCGCAATTCAGCAAGCCGCTTCAGCTAGAGCAAGGACCAAAACCCCGAAAGAAAGTGAAGCACGAAGGATGGAGCTATGAGAGGAAGTTCACTCCATTAGATTAATCACTCGAGACTGTGCTCGAGTACCTGTTGACCAAGGAGATGGTCAAATTGCCCAGGCTGGTCGATCCTTCCGCTCCTATGGGAAAATTCAAAGACCAATTCTGCAAATTTCATCGAACAGTGGGGCACAACACTGAGAATTGCTTCGTTCTGAAGAACATTGTTCAGGACCTTATTGATAAAAATCTTCTGGTAGAAGGTGCGGAAGATGAAAATATAGATATTCTAAAAGAGCCATTTCCTCGTCATTCTACAGTAGTCATCACCAAACAGTCGTTTCAACCAGAGGAGCATATCAGGCCGTGCTCTGAAAATGATATGCAAGCTCGACATCAGGTCCTGGTATTGCAACAGGCTCAGTCCAAGGCCCAGAAGATGGACCTTATTTCAGCTTTCGGCAAAATGAAAGTATCTGACAAGCCCGCTGGGGTATCTCCCGAGGTAGACAGAAGTATGCCATGGCTCCCTAAGCATCTCATTAAGTCCACCCCAAAGAAAAGCGGGACATCCACTCTAAAGCCTATTACAGCATTATCCAATGTCTCAATTTTGGACTTAACCTAAGCTTCCGCTAAACATCAGCAAGTATTAAATAATCTGTTGTAGAAAATCAAGGTGAAACCAAGCATAACTCCGGAAGACATGGCCCACATAGTCAATCAGGCCATGACTAATGCTCCAGTTACTTTCTCCGAGGAGGATCTCCCTAAACCTCATGTATTTCACAACAATGCCTTGTATGTTGTGGTTCGAACCAGAGGGATGACAGTTCCTCATGTGCTGATCGATGGAGGCAGCAGCCTCAATATATGTCCGGAAATGACCGCCAAAGCTTTGGGCATTAAAAAAGAAGAATACATTCCAGATCCAATCACAATTTATGGGTTCGACAATCATGGCCAAATAGCGAAAGGAAAAATCTTCCTGGAAATCTTTATTGACTACTCGGTCCATTCAATTCTTTTTCATGTGGTCAATGTGCCGCCCACCTATAATCTGCTTCTCGGGAGACCATGGATCCACAACATAAATGCAGTACCGTCTACTCTGCATCAGTGCATCAAGTGGTCAAAAGGTGGTATGATCACGACAGTCTTAGGCGAAGATCCGGAGCAGAGGCTAGCACAACCCATGGTTCCCAGGCCCTCTTTCACTACTGATATCCCTAGCATTAGGGGTATTGAAGAGGTCAGCTTCGAAGAGGATTCAGGAATAATACAGACGGCAGAGCAACCCGAGCATACAGTGGCTGTGACCTGATGGGGAGGCCCACAGTTCTTCAAGATTGGAGGACGAATTGATTATAGCGCACTTAAGGGTCATCCTCTATTCTCCCAATTTATGAAAGCTAAAAAGGGATTTGATTTACTAGTGAAGCACGACTACCAGCCTTTTCAAGGCCTAGGCAAAAATGAAGATGGTCGTCTTGAACCAGTAATTCCTCAGCATTGCCCTAAAAGGACCGGATTGGGCTTTAATGGCCGAAGATCTCGGAAGGGCACTGTTTTCATTAAGGGAACACATTAGAAGAATTCATTTGTCTTTCCTTTTCTATTCT
Organism: Nuphar pumila; assembly: GCF_984573655.1. Lineage (NCBI taxonomy): Eukaryota > Viridiplantae > Streptophyta > Magnoliopsida > Nymphaeales > Nymphaeaceae > Nuphar > Nuphar pumila. Next base: position 37,994,464 of record NC_143262.1, read on the forward strand.
TTTGTCGGGATGATATCCCATTTCATTCTCATCATTGTCATTTTGATTAATTCTATCTTTCAATAAAGTTGCAAGTTTCCTTTGTCTATCTTGGTGCCATTTGTCTCTTTACTTCTCAATATTAAATCTTCACAAAATTGAAATCATTTTGCTCTTTTATCTTTCCAATTATTTTCAATAAAAGCAATTTATTTCATGATGAGCAATTTCCCTAAATCAATTTATCCTCCAATTTTCAGAATGTCTTCCCGATCTATCAAGAAGCTCGTCTTTAATTCAAAAGCCTGTTCGAAATCAACAATAATTCATCAGGTCAGAATAAGAACAGAATGTAGTCAGACTGCAAAGCAGTCAGAAGAATCCGCAGAGTTCGATTCAGCTCTTCAAGAACTGCCAGAATTTGCATCGGTTCAGAAGCAAGATGAGCCATCATCCTTAGTTCAAGATCCGACTGAGGATATCAATATCGGATCAGAAGACGATCCTAGAATTCTCAAGATTGGCAGTGGTTTGAGTCCAGGAGAGAAAGAAAGGCTCACTAATTTCCTCAAGCAGCATGAAGAAGTATTCGCATGGACTTATGAGGATATGCCAGGTCTAGGTCCGAAATTGGTGGAGCATCGCCTCGTTCTGAAGCCTGAGGCGAAACCAATCAAGCAGAAGTTGAGAAAAATGGATCCTCGAATCGAGCAACAGGTCAAGGAAGGACTTGAGGATCTGCTTAAAGCAGGATTCATTCGAGCAATTGATTACCCGGATTGGTTGGCGAATATCGTAGCAGTTCCTAAGAAGAATGGTAAAGTGCGAATCTGTATCGACTTCCGTGATCTCAATAAAGCCACTCCGAAGGATGACTATCCACTCCCAAACATTGATCTCCTAGTCGATAGCACAGCCGGGCATGCTATGTTTTCCTTTATGGACAGATACTCCGGATATAATCAAATCAAGTTGGCCGCTCGTGACCAATCCAAAACATCCTTTACCACGCTATGGGGCACTTTCTGTTACACGATTATGCCTTTTGGGATCAAGAATGCTGGAGCCACTTATCAGCGCGCTATGGCCGTTATTTTCCATGATCAGATGCACAAGACTATGGATGCATATGTCGATGATATTCTGGTGAAATCCAAAGAAGAGGAAGATCACATCGAAGCTCTCAATCAAGTTTTCAAGCGACTCATTCTTTACAAGCTACGACTCAATCCACAAAAATGTGTCTTTTGAGTCGAATCAGGCAAGTTGCTAGGCTTCTTGGTCAACCAGAAGGGGATAGAAATGGATCCCGCTAAAACCAAAGCTATCATTGGCATGTCGCCCCCGACTAATCTCAAAGAATTGCGTAGCCTTCAAGGACGCATGCAATCAATTCGGCAATTCATTTCTAATTTGGCCATGAGATGTGAGCCTTTCAATCATTTGCTCAGAAAAGGAGCAAGGTTCGAATGGGGACCAGAGTGTCAGCAGTCGTTCGAACGCATCAAGAAATATCTTCTCAATCCTCCTGTTTTAAAGCCGCCAGAATTAGGGAAACCCCTATTGCTATACATTTCAGTTAATCGAGTTGCTTGCGGCGGATTCTTGGCGCAATACAAAGAAGGCAGCTTGATAGAACATGTCATTTACTATGTGAGCAAGACCTTTATTGATTACGAGAAGAAATACTCTCAGATAGAGAAGACGTGTTTAGCTCTGGTATGGATGTGTCAGAAATTGAGACATTATCTATTGGCGTCTAAAGTCAAGATTCTATCTAAATTAAATCCTCTCAAGTACGTTATTGAACAACCATTTCTCAGCGGACGAATCGCCAAATGGCAAGTCCTATTAATGCAATACGACTTGGAATATGTCTCTCAGCAATCTATCAAAGGCCAAGCAATTGCAGACCAATTAGCAGATTTTCCTCTAGCAGAGGATGTTAAAGCTGAGGATGATTTCCCCGATGAGCGGATCTGCAATATTCAACAATCTCCAATTTGGAATTTATTTTTCGACGGTTCCAAGAATATGGCAGGCATAGGAATCAGAATTCTGCTAATCACACCAGAGAAAGAAATGATTCCCTTTTCTCTTAAACTGATTTTTCAATGCACTCACAATATGGCCGAGTATGAAGCTTTGATACAAGGTCTGAAAATTCTACAGGACTTCAATGTCAAAAGAGTGCATGCTTATGGCGACTCCTTGCTCGTCGTCAATCAATTCCTAGCCGAATGGCAAGTGAAAGATCAGAAATTACTTCCTTACCAGAAGATTGTCTCAGCTCTTGCTAACAAATTCGAAGAATTCCAACTTTTCCATATCAAGAGAGATTTCAATCAAGTTGCCGACAGTTTAGCTAATCTGGGATCCATCATGTCTTTCAGGAGTAGAGAATCTTGTCGCTCATTTGAAATTTGCAGACTTGATCAACCCGCTTTCGTCCCAGTAGAGCAGATAAACCAGGCTGAGCAGAAGAAGAAGCCTTGGTATCATGATATCAAGAATTTCATTAAAACTGGCGAATTTCCTCCAGAATTATCAAAGAGAGAGTAACGAGCAATTCAACGCATGTCTGCTCGATATTTTATTCTTGCCGACGTCCTTCATCATCGTGGATTCAGTTCTGAGTATTCCAGATGTTTGGACGAAGAAGAAGCCGAAGAAGTTGTGCAGGAAGCACATGAAGGCATTTGCGGTGGTCATGTTGGCTATCAGACTCTCGTCAAACAAATCATTTGAGCAGGATATTATTGGAGAACTATGCAACAAGATTGCTATCGTTTTGTAAAGAAGTGCGTTCAATGTCAGATGCATGCGCCTTCCATTCATGCGCCAGCGACATACTTGCAATCTGTCGTCTCGCCATGGCCATTTTCCATGTGGGCTTTCGATGTTGTAGGCTCCATCACTCCTTCAGCCTCCAATGGTCATAAATATTTTCTTGCCGCAACAGAATATTTTACTAAATGGGTAGAAGCAGTCACTCTACGCACAGTAGAAGGTCGACACGTGGTTTCTTTCATCCATAAGAATATCCTTTGCCGTTTCGGTATACCGCATGATATTGTGTCAGATAATGGCAGTCATTTCAGGAATGAGAGAATGAGGACATTCTGCTCAAAGTTCAAAATTCATCATCATTTTTCCGCTCCTTATTATCCTCAAGGGAATGGTCAGGTAGAGGCCACCAAAAAGATTCTGATTCGAATCCTGGAGCGAACTTTAGAAATGGGCCGTGACTGGCATGAAAAGATTCATGATGCATTATGGGCATATAGAACCACCATTCGAACTCCAATAAATGCTACTCCGTCAGAACTTGTCTACGGAACTAAAGTAGTACTACCTCTACATGTTCAGAAACCTGCTCTGAAATTTGCATCACTTCTAGAATTACCTCTTGATCAGTATCAGCAACAACGACTGGTATAACTTGATTTGCTCGATGAAAGAAGGCTCAGAGCAGCAGAGTATGCTCAATCCTATCGCTAGAGAATAGCCCGACAATATGCAAAATCTGTCATTGAGAGAAAATTTCGGGTCAATGATCTAGTGCTCAGATCAACAGTTTATCTCAGGCACCGCCCGGGTGGCAAATGGTCACCAAATTGGGAGGGTCCTTATGTTGTCAAAGAGGCACTATCTCGCAATTCATATCGGCTCATCAATGCTGATGGAATAGAATTACTGATCCCATCAATGCTCGACATTTGAAAAAATTCTATACTTGAACAATTTCTTATTCTTTGTAATTCTTCCAAATTTTCTTCAATAATGATCAAAATTCTTTTTTCCAGTTACACTAGGGCATTTTAAAATTTTGTTTTTATCTACAACTATCCTGTATGCAGGCAGGATAAACAAATCTCTCATTTCATGCACTTGTGCATTCATGTGCACCAATTTGCATTCATTTGCATTCATTTGCATTCAATCGCATTAATAACGATCTGGTCAGTATTGAGATTTCAACTATCAATCCCATCACAATTCCTAACAATTCAAGATTGAAAGACAATCACCAGAACTGAACCAAAATCCAGTATCCAAACTGGTACATTTTTAAACCGGTATACATACCGATATCCTTTCAAAATCGAGCACTCGTGTTAGTGTTCCACTGAATGGTCATGTCAGTCGACCTCTTGAGTTCAGTCTTCGTGCTGATCACTCATCCAATTCCCAAATTTCTAATTTCCAATTTCCAATTTCCAAATTCCAAATTCCAAATTTCCAAATTTCTAATTTCCAATTTCCAAATATCAATTTCCAAATTCCAAAATTCCCAATTTCTAATTTCTAATTTCTATATTCCGAATATCAAATTCCAAACCTCCAATTTCTAATTTCAAATATCAAAATTTCAATTTCAAAAATTCAAAATTCAAAATTCCAAATTTCGACCTTTTGGTCACCCAATACCCAATTCCAAAAAAAAAATTTATCTTGCGAGAGACCCTTTGTATAGGGAGAGTTCGATGGAGCTCACTCTTTTCGCATGCTATCCAATTCGTTCACTTAGCCCCTTTTTAGGGAGAGTTTGAAGAGACTCGTGCCTTTGTGAACCGTTTGCAAAACAAAATTCCAATTTCATACAAGGAACCCTTAGGTCAGGGAGAGCTTCGACGGAAGTTCATTTTCCTTGTAACCATGATTTCAGACTAGGCCATTTTATCATGAAGGACCCTCTTTTCAGGGAGAGTGTGATGAACTCGTTCCTTCATGACCAATTTACCAACCTCACCAATTCTGGCCCCCTTTCCATAAGAGAAGCCTAATATTAGAAAGTTTTGACGAAAGCTTAATTTCTCTTCGAAAGTTCGTTTTGCAAACACCTCCTCTTCAGGGAAGAGAGGAGTAATTCCCAAATTCCAATTTCTGAATCTTCTCCTTTGGGTAAAGGAGAAGAGAATTTATGTCATAGATGTGTTGCGTTGTGCTTCAAATGCTCGCTGTCACAAAAGGATTTCAAGAAAATTTTGCCAATTTGTCATTAAATATTTGTTGATTTCAAAAATCTTTATTGCACAAAATTATTACTTCAGAATACCTCCACTATTACTTCCGAAAGGGCAATGCTTTCGCGAAAAAGGATTCAAAATTCAAAATCTTTCTATTGGCCAACCAAAAGGATGAAGAATAAATCCGTGATATGGTCAGCAAAGAGAATTCAATGTTGTTGCAAAGCCATGAGTGATTGATATTGATCGCAGTCAATGACACATTTTTAAAGACCATTCTTGAAAAATAAAGCAGTCGAAATATCTTGGGTGATACAGAAAAATCCACTCAATTTTCATATCTCCTCAATCACCTAAGCTGCAATTAAATATCTGCAAAAGGGATCTCTCAATTGTCGTCAAGATGAAGGCGAATTAAGCGAGTCGACCCCCGGGGCCAAAGAAGATTTAGATCATCTCCAAGATGACGGAGTTTGTGACGGATCCTTCCAGAGAAAGTTCAGATCACCGTCGAGATGAAGGCGAGTGTGATGAGCCTACCGACAAACCCTAAAAGATATTTAATTTCTGCTATTATCAAGAGAATCCCAACCAATGAGCCAATAATCGTCAAGATAATCCCTAAGAGAAAAGAAGGATCAGAACATCTCTGAGATGAAGGAGTTTGTGACGTACCCTTCCCAAAAAGAGAGAAAAGTCAGGACATCTCCAAAATGAAGGATGATGTAATTCCCGAAAAATCCAAGAGAGCTCTAATTCTATCAAAAAGAGTGCAGAAAGATCATCATGAGAAAAGAATCCCAGGATATCAGACTGCCGAATCTATCAAGAATCTTCTTTAACTTTGTGAAATTCTTTTATCAATATTCTTTCACCAATAGCTCTCGCAATATCAAGAATACTTTCTTTCCCGTCCATATCAAGGAAATTGATAGCTTCTTTGAAAGAAAGCCAATCGCAAGCAATTTGAATTCGAATCTTGATTCTACGGAGTTAAGCCTAGTTGGAGGTAATACTTCAGGTAGAAAAGAGGGAATACTTTCAAAACAATGTGCATCATTTTCAATTATTTTGAATCAACAACAATTTTCAACATTTTGACAATATTTTCTAGCTATCCTGGCATGAAGCGAGAGCTTGAGGTTCATCTTTGGCGCATCCTGACACCATCCCTTTTTAGGATTTGATTACGGGAGTTTTCAAGATTTCTTCCCTTCTTTGGTATAATTTGAGTGCCTAGGCTCTCAGATTCGCATACTTCCCTGTGTCCCCACTGTCCCATCATAGACAGTCCAATTTCGGCTTGAGGTTAAGCCACCAATTTCAGCAAAAGGCAATTTCAAAAGTTAATTAGTCTCAGCAATGAGGCGCCCAAAATCAAATCCCTTTTTAAACTTTAGGGACCCCAATTTCCTTCCTTTTGCAAAAACCCTATCAGATTCATTGTCCGGAAATCTGAAGGTTCCATCACGGTCTTTTCTTTCGAGGATTCCGTCCATTTTCTTCCCAATCAGGTTAAGGATATAAACCTGGGCCTCCTTTGATGAGGTATTCTATTTCCACCCAATCAGGTCAAGGGTACAAACCTGAGCCTCACGTGATGAGGTATTTCATTTCCCAATCAGGTTAAGGGTTAAGCCTGAGCTTCTTTCCATACGAGGTATTTCCCGTCCCATCCAGGTTAAGGGCAAAACCTGAATCTCATTTCTTTTTGAAGTAAAATTTTCTCCTTATTCTCCATTTCATATCTAATATCATCATTTGAATTAATTCTTTCATACCCAGTCAGATTCATCTAACTGGGGCATTTTTATAATCCAAATTTGGTGTGTTTTCTTTGTCACTAAGCCCGGCTTTCAACCGGCTTAGCAGCAAAGAGGGGCATCTGTAAACACCCCAAATTTTCACTCTTATCTAGTGCTTACATTTCAAGTGTCATTGCATATCATTGCATGCATTCGGCATATCATCTCATTGCATTGCATAGCATTGCATGTCATTGCATCTCATTCTTGAGATCCAGCACTCCAGTTTTCAAAACATTCAATCCAGATTTGAGTTTTAAAACTTTTTCTTTCGAAATCAATTTCAAAACCTGGGTTTTTATTCAACATTTTATCATTTTCCAACCCCCGGGACCTTATATTTTGAAATACTTTCTTAGAAAACGATCTGGATTCATGTTAAATTCAAATTTCAATCGATTTCAATTCTCAGATGAGACCCATTGAGATGGGGTCGCTTCTGAATTTCTCTATTCATCAAATTTCTCAAATTTTTGAAAGTTTCAGTCCGATCAGGACTCTGTCCCAGAGTCCAAATCCAGTCAAAAATCTGTTTTGAAGTCTGTTTACTTCCATCTTCAGTCTTATTCGGTTGTTTTCAAAATTTAGGTCATTTTACAGAGTCCAGTTAGTTCAGGACTCTATTTTAGAGTTCGGTCGAGTTAGGAGTCTAACCCTAATTGTGTTTTCTGACTTATTTCATCATTTCTCGATAAAATCTTTCGAAAATTCTTTCATTTGAATTCTAAAATTTAAAATCTCAGAGTCTTAAGAGTTCAGGACTCTAACTCGGAGTTCCAGTTCGCTTGAGACCCTATTTTCAAAGATCTTGAATTTCAAATGTCGATTTTAACCCTTTTTCAAAGCCATTTTCAGTGTTTATTTCAAAATTTCTAAAATTCGATGTGGGCCCACTCAGTTGGCACCATATCCAGAGGAGTTCTGACTCAGTTAGAACCCTATGACATTTCAAAACTTTGAATTTCAAGTTTGCTTTTGAAAATCCTTTTGAAAACTCCTTCAATTTCAAGTTTAAAATCGCTTTTTGGAAAAAAAAAAGAAAAAAACTCAAGTAGGGCCCACTCGGGGTGGCGCCATATTCGAGTCAGTCAGGGCTAGACTAGGGTTAGTTGATGTCTTGGTTAATGTTATAGGTTTAGAAGAGTCAAAACCATTTTGAAAAACTCATTTTGAAAGTTAATTTTTAAAACTAGTGTTTTTAAAGGTGTTTTAAAAAAACCAAATGTAGAAAATGCCAAGTGGCATTACATTTGGAGATTTTTTAGGAAAGTCTAGGGGTTAATTAGGCATTAGTTTAAATAAGTTAGGTTAGGGGTAGTTAGGTCTTTCCACCCAAAAATCGCCCCCCCTTTAGAGAGTCCAAAAATTTTCAATTTCTTTTAATTTTTAACCTAATTTTTTATTATAAAAAAGAGCATAAGGGGGGTCGATTTTCCCAACTTGCTCTCCTTGGGACTCTTGGACCTTCTCTCTCCTCTCCAGCCCTTCCTCCATTGCTGCAACTCCAAGGTATTTATTTCTTTTAAATTCTTTAGTTTATTTAATACTTTTGTTAATTTAAACATGAATTTAGCCATTAATACCTCCTATTTCATGGATTCAACCATGGTTTCACCTCAAGAACCATCAAGAACGATCCAAGAAGGTGATCTAACCTTGTTTGGTGTATTTTACAGGGATTTTAATCCATTAGAATTAATTTTAATATGATTCTTTACATTATTAACCAATAAAATACATGATTTACCCTTTTAATGGGTTAAATCTATGTTTTAAAGGTGATATTGAATTCCAGCCATTGATTCCCTGTTTTTATTTTATTTTCATGGTTTATTCATGTTTGTTTTACGTTATATAGCATAGAAATAATTTTATTTACTGTTTTATGGTTTATTTTATGGATTTACATTAGTTAATGCATGGTTTTTCAAGTTTCTTAAATTTCTGTGTGTTTTAGGTTTAGAACAGTAAAGATAATGTTATTTCGGATTGAAGTACTCATTGTTTATTTCTGATTTTTTTATATGTGATGCATGCATGAGTTATTGAGTTACTGTAGAAAAATTAGAGGTTTTGGATTTCGGGAACCCTGTCAGAAAAATCAGACATCAAATCGGGTTTTTAAAACTTTAAAATCGTGGTTAAAATCAAGAAGGTAACTTTCTGTTATGATATTTCTCTCATCTTATATCCGATTTTAGATTTGTAAAGTGCTATGGATTCACATTGAGTAGATCTGTCTGCTGTGAAATTTTCGGATTTTTTGATCACTGTTTAGTATTTTTCCCCTTTCAGAGAATCTGTTTTTAAATTTAGAACTCGTTAGGGTTTACCAAAACCCTAATCAGACTTGTGTTTGTCATAAATCCCAAACCACAGATCCGATTCATGATCTGTAAAAAGTGAGTATTTCTATTTTTCTGTCTAATGTTCACCACTAAAATTTCAGAGATTTTTGTTTAGAATGGATATTTATGTCTGTATTTTCAATCTGAAGTAGCCGTTTTAATCCCTGTTGAAAGTGATATATTTTAGCTCAGATTGCCGGAAGGGTTTCTCCCTAACCGAAGATGCTTTTTCCAATCTGTAAATTGGGAAATCTCTGTTTTTCTTCTTAGTTAGTCTCTGTAAAATTTCATAAATTTTCATGGAGAGTTGACCCCCAGTTCGGGTCTTGGATTGAAACTGGTTGATAAATTAGGTCAAAAATAGCATATTTTTAGGGTTTGATGCACTTTTCGGGTTAATTTAATGTCAAAAAATTATTTTTATAATTCTAAGTCAAAACTAGGGTTATAACAAGTGCAGGTACCAATTTTTATGGATTTTGGAATCCATTTGATGTCTAAATTAATAAAATTGCAAAATAGGATACCTGAAAGATCCAAAAACACTGTTAAAATCATATTTTTTGTGATATTGTTGGATTTTCGTGCATAAGCATATAGTTTCAGGGTTTAATCATATTCGTAATCATATTAGGATGCTTTAGGTTTAATTTTATGCTCATTTGATTTCATTTAGTGCATAAAACCTAAGTTTTTACCAAAATCTATTTCAGAAAACCCTGATTTCAAGGCCATAGTCTTGCTATCGGGGGCAATTTGGTCATTTGACCTCAATTTCGAAATCCCTAACCCTAATTTTCACATATTTAAGCATGTCACATCATATTTAGCTTAACTTATTCCATTCAAATTTCAAAACTTGCATTTTATCAAAATATCTTTCTAAAAACCCTAATTTTAAGGCCATAGTCTTGTTATTAGGGGTATTTTGGTCATTTGGACCCCAATTTCGAAATTCAATATCTTATATTCATTATTTGTTCAATTTGATTTCATATCTTTATCATTTTTATTTAAGAGAATCAAGGAAAAGGCTTATATCTAGCAAAATCCAGTAATTTCTAGATATTACTGGATAAACCTAGAAAAGCCAACATATATTCACTAACAAGTTTTCTAGTTTTGCAGGTACATTGAAGACTTTATTTTTCATGTATTTAAATTTCAATAGTGATGTAATTTGTAATTAAACTTTGGAATAAGAATTTACATTTCCTGCTTAGCTTAGGTTGCATTGCATATAGTTTATTTTTATAATTTGAATGTGTGATGAATGATGATTCATGCATATTCAAACTCACCATGGTGTACACGAATGACACATACACTAGCTTTTATGAAGTTTATAAACTTGGTGGAATTCATATTTATGGCCATAGTCAGAATATGAAAGATACCCAGATTTATGATCTTCACATTAGCCACATTCAGCCTACACTCTTAGGCTAACTTCAAAATGCACTGCATTTCTCAAAATACAAAAAAAGTATTTCTCAAATTATATTCATTCATTTCATGCATTTGCCTATTCCAATTCAAATTCCAAGTCAAGGAAATTGAATTCCTTAAAATCCCCTAAGTCTTATAGCAAAATCGATTTTCCCAAAAGCATTGAATTTCAAAGAATATTTCAAGTGTTTCTCAAGTTCATAAACTCAATTTTCCAAGTTATGCAGTCAATTTCAAAGTTTGAAGTTAGAGAAATCAAAATCTTTCCAAGTCTTATTCAAAAATCGATTTTCTCAAAATATGGATTTGCCAATGATATTTCAAGTATTTCCCAAGTTCCAAATTCAAATTTTCTAAGTTAGAATTTCAATTTCCAAGTTTGAATTCAGAGAAACCAAGTCTCTCAGAATCGATTTTCACCAAATGTCAAGAATTCCTCAAAATCGATTTTTACTTCTCTCAGAAGTATATTTTAAATCCCAATTCACGATTTTCCATTCTAAATATTTCAATCATTCAAAGCAAACATCATGTTTTCAAATGTGCATTTTCTGAAAATTCATAGCACATGCCTGATTCTATGTGCATTTAGAAATTAGAATATGATTTAGACAAGTTGAATAGAGTAGAGCATAAGATTGATCCTTGGTTCAATTACCCCTGTTAAAGGTGGCAAGAACGGTTGAACCTCGTACCGACAGGCGAGTCCCATTCTACGGAATTTTCCCGCATTTTAAAACGGAGGCGAGTTATTTTAAAAAAAAAAAACTATTTCAAAGGTCAGTTTGATTTGCAAAAGTAAAACTTTGCGATGATAACACATTCAAATACTATCTTTCTTTGAATTGTTTCATAAATAACTACTCTTTTTGGATCAAATCAGAGAAAAAAAAATTACATGTGGCTTAAAAAAAATTCTAAATTGTTAGATTATGCACAAACAATCATATATGCTATAAACTAGTTCTTAAGGACCTAATTTTCTGAGTTTTTAGCTACCTGACATAAAAAAAAATTTAGTGTGCATTTAAACCATCCCCCCATGCTTGAATGACACTGTCCCTAGTGGCATACAAAACATGCAAACATGCAATGCAGATGCACACTGAAGAATAATAAAATAAATATGAGAGAAAGGATAGGTACAACCTGATATGCGTCGGGCTTCTGAAGTTGATGATTGACTTGACTTTGCACCACCACTATGCATATACGAATGCATAATTTTCTGCTAATCTGGTCAATGGTCTGCTTTGAAGGTTGTGCCCAGCATTCGGTAACCAATCCTCACACATTGAATATCAGATAAACCTGCATGAATCAGAACAATTGTAAACTCATATGAAATCAAATGACTGAACAAAAACAAATGCTAACTGAAAAACCTAATTCTACTATCTACATATGATACATTCTTCCACTTAGATCTTATTCCTTCTTGAGATCCCAGACGTCACACTCACCGGCCTGTAGGGTATCTGAGATATAGGGCTTCAGTCTTTGCCCATTCATCTTGAATGTGCCTCTGGTACTTGGGTTAAATAATGTCACTGCCCCGTGCGGGAATACTTCTCTCACAATGTAAGGTCCATCCCATCTTGACCTTAATTTACCTCGGAACAAATGAAAGCGAGAATTGAACAACCACACTTTCTGATCCGACTCAAACACTTTTCTGATAATGTGCTTATCATAAAAGGCCTTAGTGCGAGCTTTATATAACTTGGCATTCTCGTATGTATCATTCCTGAGCTCTTCTAGCTCAGTGAGCTGCAATGATTGCTCTTTGCCAGCCTGAGTGATGTCGAATTTAAACTTCTTGATTGCCCAATAAGCCCTGTGTTCCAGCTCGACAGGGAGGTGGCACACTTTCTCGAAAACAAGACGATACGGGGACATGCCAATGGGAGTTTTAAACGCAGTCCTATATGCCCAAAGAGCATAATCTAAGCGCTGGGACCAATCCTTGCGGTCCGAGCGGACTGTCTTTTCTAAGATCCGCTTGATTTCCCTATTAGAAACCTCTACTTGTCCACTGGTCTGCGGATGATAAGGAGTGGTGAACCGATGATTGACAGAATACTTTATCAGAAGAAAAACTACCTGTACATTCCTGAAATGCTTTCCACCATCACTTATCATCACACGTGGCACACCAAAATGACTGAAAATATTATGCTTGATGAACTTAAGCACAACTCTATGATCGTTGGTCTTGGTTGCCACAACCTTGATCCATTTGGACACATAATCAACCGCCACTAAGATATACAAGTTGCCGAACGATGGTGGAAATGGGCCCATAAAATCTATGCCCCAAACATTGGAAACCTCAACAATCAAGATCAGGAGCAAGGGCATCATGTCCCTCTTGGACATATTCCATGTCTGCTGACAACAAATGCACTTTCTGCAAAACTCATGCGCATCTCTGTGGAGTGTGGGCCAAAAAAATACAGATTGCAAAACCTTTGCAGTTGTCTTCCTACTACTAAAATGCCCTCCATAAGCTAGCGAATGACAAAAACTGAGGATGGACTCATACTCCTCCTCTAGGACGCACCTTCTAATGATCTGGTACGCGCAATATCTGAACAATTCTGGTTCATCCCAATAGTACAGCCTCACCTGTGATAAGAATCACTCTCGCTCATTCTTATTCCAATGCTCAGGAATCTGCCTTGAAACCAGATAGTTCACAATATCAGCGAACCAGGGTAATTGCGATGTTCTGATGGCCATAATCTGCTCATCATGGAAAGAATCATTGATCGGTCTTTGATCCTGAGTGGACTCCACGATCAGTCTAGAGAGATGGTCTGCTACTACGTTCTCACTTCCCTTCTTATCTCAAATCTTGAGATCAAACACCTATAGTAGCAGGACCCATCGGATGAGTCTTGGTTTGGTGTATTTCTTGCTGAGAAAGTACTTCAATGCAGCATGATCAGAATAGACAACCACTTTCGAACCGAGAAGATAGGACCTAAACTTATCCAAAGTGAATACTACTGTGAGCAGTTCCTTCTCTGTTGTGGTGTAGTTCATCTGAGCATCGAACAGAGTTCTGCTCGCATAGTATATCACATAAGGCTTCTTGTCAACACGTTATCCTAAAATGGCCCCCATCGCATAGTCGGAAGCATTGCACATGATCTCGAATGGAAGCAACCAATTCGAAGATCTCAAAATGGGTGCAGTGGTCAAGGCCTCATTAAGTATCTCAAAGGCCTTCATGCAGTCATCACCAAACTCAAAGGGATGATCCTTTTCCAATAATGAGCAGAGCGGTCGAGAGATTTTGCTAAAATCTTTGATGAACCACCTGTAAAATCCGGCATGCCCTAAGAATGGACGTACCTGCCTAACAGTGGTGGGTGGAGTCAATTGTGAAATTGACTCAACCTTCGCTCGATCAACCTCTATACCTCTTTTGGACATAATGTTTCCGAGCACAATCCCCTTTTGGACTATAAAATGACTCGTCTCCCAACTCAAAACTAGGTTTGTCTTCATACACCTACTCAGTACTCGAGTAAGTTTCTGCAGGCAATCCTCAAAGGAAGAGCCATACACAGAAAAATCGTCCATGAAAACTTCCATGACATTGTCCACCATGTCAGAGAAGATAGCTAACATGCACCTCTGAAAAGTTGTCGGGGCATTGCAGAGCCCAAACGACATACGTCTAAACGCAAAAGTGCCATACGGACAGGTAAATGTGGTTTTCTTCTGGTCGTCAGGATGGACAACTACTTGATTATATCTAGAATATCCGTCCAAGAAACAGTAGTAACTCTGTCCAGCGAGTCTTTCCAAAATCTGATCAATGAACGACAATGGGAAGTGATCTTTCCGTGTTGCCGCATTCAACTTCCTGTAATCAATACAGACTCGTCACCCTGTGGTGGTCCTCATCGGAATGTTCCCCCCCTTTTTGTTCTCTACAATAGTGAGTCATGATTTCTTCAGTACGACCTGAATCGGACTGACCCACTGGCTATCAGAAATGGGGTATATGATCCCAGAATCCAACCACTTGACCACTTCATTTTTCACCACTTCTTTCATATTAGGATTTAATCTTCTCTGCATGTCACACATCGGCTTGGCTTTTTCGTTACAATGAATCTGATGCATGCAAAATGAAGGATCAATCCCTTTTAAATCTGCGACCCTCAACCAATCGCTGCCTTGTACTCTCGTAAAATGCCTATCAGTCTTTGTTTCTGCTCCTCTGTGAGCAGTGACGAGATGATCACATGCAAAGTCTCACCAACTCCGAGGTATGCATACTTGAGTGAATCTGGTAAGGGTTTGAGCTCAAGTTGTGAGGGAGACTCTATCGATGATTTGGTTGGGTTCTCAGCAAGTGGTGGGAGAGGCTCAATGCTCCTTCTCCAATGAGGGGGTCCTGACGATGCTAACGACACATCTACACTAACTCTATAACTATCATCTTCTGTATAGTATATATCAAGGGACTCCTCTGTCATATACAACTCTGGTTGTGCTTCTACTAAATCCTGTGCTATATCAACCTGGAAGCACTCCATATTTCCCACTGGACCCATCGCGGCATTGAAAATGTTTAGCCTAACCTTTCGATTGCCAAACGACAAGTCCATGGCTCCGGTTCTGCAATTGATGCAGGCATTGGCTGTCGCCAAAAATGGTCTGCCCAGAATGATCGGAGTCTGGTGCTGGCTATCAATTCCTTTCATGTCAAGGATAATGAAATCGACTAGAAAATAGAACTTATCCACTTTCACTAGCACATCTTCTAAAATACCTCTTGGTACCTTGACAGAACGATCTGCTAGCTAGAGTGTAATCGGGGTCGATCTCATTTCTCCTAGCTCAAATGAATCATAGAAATATTTGGGCAGGATGTTCATGATTGCTCCAAGGTGAAGCAAGGCGCGTTCTATCCGGATGTTTCCTATGGTACATGCGATGATCAGGGCTCTAGGGTCCTTGAGCTTTGGTGGGGTCTGGTGCTAAAGCACTGAACTTACCTGCTCGGTTAGATGGACCTTGGTAGGAACTCTTTCTCTAGATTTCATCTTTTGGGTACAGAGTTCCTTGAGAAATTTGGCATAAGCCGGCACCTGCTGGATGGCATCTAGTAAAGGCAGGTTGATCTGTACATGCTTGAAGATCTCAAGCATATCCTGGACCATCGTGCTTTGCTTTTCTCTGCCAATGGGAGATTCTAATGCTTTGGGATAGGGTGGTTTTGGAATATACATCTAGGGGTCCTCCTCTTTGTGAGAAGGTTCACTCCTATCCTGCTCTTGAACTAGGGTGGAGGACTGAGCCGCAGAAGATGGTATGCTCGATTCTGGCTAATCTGTCCTCACTCTACTCTCGACGCGATACTCATGTCCGCTCCTAAGGGTCATAACAGCTTTGGCCTGTTGTTGTGACTCTGTTATGTACAGGCCTTCTGTCATTGGTTCCTTTCCCTTCGGGTTCATCATGGTCTGACTCGGCAAACTACCCTCAGGTCTCTGACTTATCGCTTCTGCTAACTGCCCCATCTGTGATTCTAACTTCGCAATGGACTGAGTATGAGAACTCAATATCTCACTGCACTTATCGAAGACATTCTGATTAGAGGTTTTCACCTCTTGGAATGCTTGGAGAAGTCTCTCTTTGAAAGAAGTTTGTTGAGCAGACTCTTTCATCTCAGAGGTGCTCCGATCCTTCTTTTTTTTTCTCAGGGATTATAATGGCAGTTATTGGCTCATTAATTGGAAATCTCTTGGTGATAGCAGAAATTAAATATCTTTTAGGGTTTGTCGGGAGGCTCATCGCAGTCACCTTCATCTTGACGGTGCTCTGAACTTTCCCTGGAAGGATCTGTCACTAACTCCTTCATCTTGGAGATGATCCAAATCTTCTTTGGGATATTTTGACTGCTTTATTTTCCAGAAATGATCTTTAAAAATGTGCCATTGACTGCGATCAATACCGATCACTTATGGCTTTGCAACAACATTGAATTTCCTTTGCTGGCCATATCGAGGATTTATTCTTCATCTTTTTGGTTGGCCAATAGAAAGATCTTGAATTTTGAATCCTTTTTCGCGAAAGCTTTATCCTTTCGGAAGTAATACTGAAGGTATTCTGAGGTAATGCTTTTGTGCAATAAAGATTTTGAAATCAACAAATATTTAATGACAAATTGACAAAATTTTCTTGAAATCCTTTGTGAAAGAAATTGCTTGAGGTTTAATTGACACATCCATGACCAATTTGAGTCTTGAAAAGACTCAATAAAAGTTCAACTCGAAAGTTAGGTTTTATTTTGACTTACCAGCTCGAAAGCAGGATTTGTTGAATTACCAGCTCAAAAGCAGGATTTGTTGACCGACCGGCTCGAAAGCAAGATTTGTTGACCGACCAGCTGTAAACACCCCAAATTTTCACCCTCATCCAGTGTTTGTCCATTTCATATGTAATTGCATATCACTGCATACATTTTTGCATATCATTTCATCGCATTGCATGTCATTACATCTCATTTTCGAGATCCAGCACTCCTATTTTCAAAACATTCGATCCAGATTTGAGTTTTAAAGCTTTCTTTCAAAATCAATTTCAAAATCTGGGTTTTTAGTCAACATTCTATCATTTTCCAACCCCAGGACCTCATACTTTGAAATATTTTCTCAGAAAACAATCTGGATTCATTTCAAACTCAATTTCAATTGATTTCAATTCTCAGATGAGACCCATTTAGGTGGTGTCGCTTCTGGATTCCTTTACTTGTCAAAAATCTCCAAAAATTTCAGAGTCCTAATTGGATCAGGACTCTTTTTTTAGAGTCCAGTCGGATCAGAACTCTACTTTTCACTACCTTTTTATCTGTTTTCGGAGAAAACCTTTTAAAATCTTCTGTTTTGGCCAAAATCTCAGAGTCCTAGTTGGATCAGGACTCTTCTTCAAGAGTCCGATCGGATCAGGACTCTTCTTTAGAGTTTCAATTGGATTGGGACTCTAATCTTTTACAACTATTTTTATCAATTTTCAATCAAATCTTTCAAAATCTTTCAAAATGAGTCAGAAACTCAGATTTTCAGTCAAAACAGGACTCTGTTCAGAGAGTCCTAGTTGGACAATGACTCTGATCCTGATTTCAATTTTGAGATTAATCTTTCAGAAATATTTCAATCTACCAAAAGTATTACACTTTTATCAAAGAATTTCAAAATTCTGAGATTTTATCTCAGAGTCCTAATCAAATTAGGACTCTACCCCAGAGTCCTGATCGAAGCAAGACTCTTTCCAAAATTGATTTTCTCACTTCATTTTCACTGGTTTTTAAAAGCTTTGCTTAAAATTCATCATTTGCCTACCAGAAAAACCAAAATTCTTAGAGTTCTGATTGAATTATGACTCTTTCTCAGAGTCCTAATTAGATCAGGACTCTGAACCAAAACTTCAATTTCATCATGTTTTTAACTGTTTTTCAAAATTCTCTCATTTGTTTTCTCAGAAAATCCAAAAATCTGAGAGTCCTAGTTCAATTAGGACTTTGTTCTCAGAGTCTCAATTGAATCAGAACTCTGTTTTATTCCAGTATTCATTATTGTTTTCACTGTTTTGACAAGTTCTATCATTTGTTTTTGAGAAAAATACCAAAAAAATCTAGAGTTTCAGTCCGATCAGAACTCTGTCCCAGAGTCCTAGTCCAGTCAGGAGTCGGTTTTGAAGTCTGTTTTTATTTCCTTTTCACTTATTTCCATTTGTTTTCAAAAATTAGGTCATTTTGTAGAGTCCAGTCAATTCAGGACTCTATTTCAGAGTTCTCTCATTTGTTTTCTCAGAAAATCCAAAAATCTGAGAGTCCTAGTTCAATTAGGACTTTGTTCTCAGAGTCTCAGTTGAATCAGAACTCTGTTTTATTCCAGTATTCATTATTGTTTTCACTGTTTTGACAAGTTCTATCATTTGTTTTTGAGAAAAATACCAAAAAAATCTAGAGTTTTAGTCCGATCAGAACTCTGTCCCAGAGTCCTAGTCCAGTCAGGAGTCGGTTTTGAAGTCTGTTTTTATTTCCTTTTCACTTATTTCCATTTGTTTTCAAAAATTAGGTCATTTTGTAGAGTCCAGTTAATTCAGGACTCTATTTCAGAGTTCTGATTGAGTTGGGAGTCTAACCCTGGCTGTATTTTCTGACTTATTTCACCATTTTCAATGAAATCTTTTCAAAAACTTCTTCATTTGGCTTTTAAAAACCAAAATCACAGAGTCCTAAAAATTCAGGACTCTAACCCGGAGTTCCAGTTCGCTTGAAACTCTACTTTCAAAACTTTGAATCTCAACTATTGATTTTAACCCCTTTTCAAAGTCATTTTCAGTATTTATTTCAAATTTTCAAAACTCTGATGTGGGGTCCACTCAGTTGGCGTCATAACCAGAGGAGTTCTGACCCAGTTGGAACTCTATGCCATTTCAAAACTTTTAATTTCAAGACTACTTTTGAATCTCTTTTGAAAATTCTCTCAATTTCAAGCTTTAAAATTGTTTTTGAAAATTCAAGTGGGGCCCACTCAAGTTGGCGCCACATTTGTAAAAGTCAGGGTTAGACTAGGTCCTACTTAGATTAGATGTCTAGGTGAGTCAAAATTTAATTTTAAAAACCCCTATCTTCACTCTAGTTTCTAACTTTGATTTTAAAGTTTTTTTAAAAAAAAAACTAGGTTTTTGAAAAACCCAAATGGCGCCACATTTGGGGGTTTTAGGTCAGTTAGAGGTCTAATTAGTAGTCTTAGGTTAGTTATGGGCTTAATTAGAAAGGTCAAGAGTCAAAATCAATTTTAAAAATCCATTTTATTTAAGTTTTAAACCATTGGTTTTTAAAGGTTTTAAATTCAAGTTTTAAAAACCAAATGTGGGTCCATACTAGGTGGTGCCACATTTGGACTTTCTAGGGTTTAATTAGGGATTAATTAGAGTC
The DNA here is from genome assembly GCF_984573655.1 of Nuphar pumila. NCBI lineage: Eukaryota > Viridiplantae > Streptophyta > Magnoliopsida > Nymphaeales > Nymphaeaceae > Nuphar > Nuphar pumila. The sequence goes on from NC_143262.1 coordinate 38,013,983, forward strand.
CCACCTAGGCTATAATTTTTTAAAAAATCATTGCCCCCTTTATTGGATTTATTAGAAAGAGTTCTAAAAAAATAAAACTCCTTAATTAACCCTAATTAAGGAGGTTTTGAAAACCTATAAAAATAGGGGACTTCAAGAGGTCAAAAGGGGCTCTTTTTCTCTCAAATTTTCGTGGCTTCTCTCTCCTCTCCAGTACCTCCACCTTCCTCCATTGCAGCTGCAGCCCCAAGGTGAGTTTATTTAATATTATTTTATTAGTTTTTATGATTTTTCAATAGATTTCACCATGGAAACTCTTGTGTTCATGGATTTAACCATGGATTTCATCCAAGAACCCCAAAATCGACCCAAGAAGATGATCTAACTCAGCTTGAGGGTGATTTCAAGGATTCTAATCCATTAGAATCGATGAGAGGTACATTTTTCATGTTCTTAACCGACGAAACGTGAGATTTACCCGTTAAATGGGTTAAATCCATGATTTCAAAGGTGAAAGCAAATTCCAGCCATTGATTCCCTGATTTTATTTTATTTTCATGGTTTATTCATGTTTGTTTTACGTTCTATAGCATAGAAATAATTTTTATTTACTGTTTTATGGTTTGTTTTATTGTTTTTCAATAGTTAATGCATATTTTCTTAAGTTTCTTAGATTTTTGTGTGTTTTTAGTTTAGAACAGAAAAGAGCATGCTGTTTTGGATTGAAATATGTGCTGTTAATTTCTAATTTTTTTATATGTGATGAATGCATATGAGATTGATCTACTGTAAAAAAAGCAGAGATTTTGTACTTTGGGAACTCTGTCAAAAAAATCAGACATCAAGTCGAGTTTTTAAATCTTTAAAATCGTTGTTAAAATCAAGAAGGTAACTTGGTGTGATGATATTTTTCTCATCCTATATCCGATTTTAGATCTGTAAAGTGCCATGGATTCACATTAATTAGATCTGTCTACTGTAAATTTTCAGAATTTTTTATTACTGTTTAGTATTTTTCCTCTGTCAGAGACTCTGATTTTCAATTTAAAACTCGTTAGGGTTTAGCAAAACCCTAATCAAACTTGTGTTGTTTATAAATCCCAAACTACAAATCCGATTCATGATCTGTAAAAAATGAGTATTGTTATTTTTTGTCCACGGTTCACTGTTAAAATCTCCAATATTTTGAATGAGTTCTGCTATTTATACCAGAATTTTCAATTGAAAGTATCAGTTAGGACCAAAGTTAAAATCAATATATTCAAGTCCAGATTGTCGGATGGGGATCTCTTTGGTTTTAAAGGCTTTTTCAGATCTGTAAAAAGGAAAAGTTCTGTTTTTTTGTCTATTTGTTCTCTGTAAAATTTCATAGATTTCCATAGAGGTTTGTCCCCTGGTTCGGGTCTTGGACTGAGACTGGTTGGTGAACTAGGTCAAAAATAGCATATTTTTAGGGTTTGATGCTATTTTTGGATTAATTTAATGCCAAAAAAATATTTTTTATAATTATAATTTGATATTAGGGTTATCACAAGTGCAGGTACCAATTTTGAAGATTTTTAGAATCAGTTTGATGCTTGAATTGCAAAATAGGGCACCCGAAGAACTCCAAAACATTGCAAAAATCACAAAATTTGTGATATTCTTGGATTTTCGTGTATAAGCATATATTTTTAGGGTTTAATCATGTTCATAATCATATTAGGATACTTTAGGTTAAATTTTATATTCATTTGATTTCATTTAGTGCATAAAACCTAAGTTTTACCAAAATATTTTCTAAAAACCCTGATTTCAAGGCCATAGTCTTGCTATCGGGGGCAATTTGGTCATTTGACCTAAATTTCGAAATCCCTAACCCTAATTTTCATATTTTTAAGCATGTGATATCATATTTAGTTTAGTATATTTGCATTTGAATTTCAAAACTTGCATTTTACCAAATATCTTTCTAAAAACCCTAATTTCAAGGCCATAGTCTTGTTATTAGGGGTATTTTGGTCATTTTGACCCCAATTTCGAAATTTCATAGCTTATTTTTGTTATTTATTCAATTTTATTTCATATTTTATCAATTTTGATTTAAGGGAATCATGGAAAAGGCTTATGTCTAGCAAAATCCAGTAATTTCTAGATATTACTGGATAAATCTAGAAAAGCCAACATATATTCACTAACCAAGCTTTCTAGTTTTGCAGGTACATTGAAGATTTTATTTTTCATGTATTTAAATTTCAATAGTGATGTAAATTAAATGTAAACTTTGGAATAAGAATTTAAATTCCTGCATAGATTAGGATTTGCATTTCATATAGATTAAACTTTGATATATAACTGCTATGAATGCATTATTCATGCACATTTTATAAATTCACTATGGTCTACACGAATGGCACATACACTAGCTTTTATGAAGTTTATAAACTTGGTGGAATTCGTATTTATGGCCATAGTCAGAATACGAATGATACCCATATTTATGATCTTCACATTAGCCACATTCAGCCTACACTCTTAGGCTAACTTCAAAATTGTTACCGTCGCAAAATTTTTCCCGTCTTCCCTTCCTTGCGGAAGAGAGAGGGAAACGCTTTTGCGATTCAAACTTGACCGGATTTTGGAAATTGTTTTGAAATACTCGCCTCCGTTTTGAAAATTGCAGGAAAATCCATGGGATGGGGCTCGACTTGTCGGTACGAGGTTCGACCGTTCCTGCCGCCTTTAACAGGGGTAATCAAACCAAGGACCAAAATTGTGCTTGACTTAGTGAAATTACTGAAATCGTGTTCTATCCTAAATGCACTGAGAATTCAGGCATGTGCTATGAGATTTGATAAAATATGGGTTGAAAATCTATGATGTATGCTTAGAAAACATTTGGAGTTGAAAAGCATTTCTCAGGAAAAGATGGAAATCAATCTCTCAAGAAAACTCAGACGAAGAAGGTTTGAAATCTCGATAAAGTTTATAAAGAGTTGGAAAATCTTGAAGAAGTGAGAATCTTGAGAAAGTTTAAATGAGAATCTCGGGAAAATCTTGAGAAAGTTTATAAAGACTTAGAAAAATGAGAATCTCAGGACAATTTTGAGAAGGCTTAGAAAGACTCAGAAAATCATGAGGAAATGAGAATCTCAGGAAAACTGTAGGAATTCTTGAGAAAATATGAACATTAAAAAAAAAAAAGGGAAAGCACTTGTTGGGAAAACTCAGACTTTGAGAATTTTCTTAAGAAAAGGATAGAAAATTTATAGGAAAGGTTCATTGGAGAATGAAACTTAGAACTTGGGAAATTGAAATCCTGAAAACATTGTCCTTGAAATCTTTGAAAATCGATTTCTGATTCTTGAGAAATATGAAAATTCCTTTTGAAAATGGATCTTAAGAAAATAACTTTTTAAGGAAAATCACGGGAAAACTTTGATTTGGGAAATCCAACTCCGAATATCATCATAGTTTCTTGAGAAAATCGATTTCATGAAGTGAAAATCTTTTGAGAAAATCATGAGAAAAACAAATGATGCAGATGATGTGAATGAATGAATGCACTTTTGAAAAGATTTCTGAAAATTTTATTGGAAAAATGTGGATTAGACCAAAGTAAATCCTTCACATATTCTGACTATGGCCATGAATATATTCAGGGTTTATTTGAATTAATTCACAATATTTTGAAAACATTGGAAATATGAGGTGCATTTTCTAGATAGTCTAAGAGTGTAGGCTCAATGTGATTGGTAGAGAGAAGATGGATCTGGGTCTCGTCCATATTCCGGCTAGGGCCGTAAATATGGACTCCACCGAGTTCATCAACTCTCTAAGAGTTGGTGCACGTGCCATTCGTGTTCATCCACGGTGGGTTTTGAAATTTAAGATATATGCATCATAGAATCAGGATATTACTGAAATCAAACTATATGAGATGCGGCCTAATCTAAGCAATAAAAGTAAATCTTATTCCAAGGTTTACATTGGATTGTTACATTGCATAACATAAAGTAAAAGAAAATTGAAATGGATCCAAGGAATCTGCAACTTCTAGATTTTCCTTCAACCAGATGATTCGATTCCTCTTTGGGTTTACAGCTTGTGGACCTCCTGCTATTACACAGCCAGCCAATAAGGGAATGGCTTTTTAGCTCTACAATCCGGATGGAAGATCCCTTGGAGAGATCTTCTACGATCTGGTCTTCTGTGGGTGGGCTGAAGATAAAATGGACAGCAATAAGCTGGGCTGGAATGGATGAAGGATGGCGTTGGGGTGACTTTCCTGTGGTTGTGGTTGAAGTAGGGATGTGCGGCAGCTGCTGGAGGTGGCTGAAGGTCTGCGACTGGTGGTGATGGTGATGCAGCCGTTGAAGTGTCTGGTGGTTGGGCTGAAGAAGGTGAAAACACCCTTCTTTTTTTAATGGACAAGGGCGCTGGTGATGAAGGCCCTGCAAAACCCAAAACGCCTCCAATTCCTCTCGGCTCCTCCTCCCTTGCCAAAACTCCCAAAAAACAATTTTCCTCCCCCCTTTTCTTTGTGAGTGCCTCCCTTTTAAAACTTTCCTTTCCTCCAAAAGAAACGCAGGTCCGTTATCATTTTTTTGAAAATTTTTCAAATTGGACTTCAATGCTACCGTTTTAAAAAGGACGCATCTTTTTTTTTTTTTTCGAATGTTTCATTTCATTTACCTAAGTTCTAGGTAAAAATGAAATTTATTATGTTATCTTTTGTTTTGGAAGTTTGGCTGTGCCATTTAAGGCTGCCACCTTCTAAAAAAAAAACTTTATTTAACAAATAAAAAGAGATAAAATAAAAAAATGAGAAGCTTTTATGGAAATGCCACCTCAACCCACTTTTAAAATCCTTTTGAAAATAAAGTTTTGTTTTGTTTTTGAAAATCTTTTATTTTCAATTGGGGTGCCACATGTGTGTGGGCCCACTATTTTAGGACATAACATAAAAAAAAATAAAAATAAAAATAAGAAAATAAAAAGAAGAGGAATTTACAAAATTGGTGCCATCTCCAGGTGGGTCCCGCTTGAAAGTAAGAAACTTACCTGGGAATCTGAGTATGATGCTAGTTCAAAGGTGGGTCCTGCTCCATTTATTTGAAAATACGAGATAAAACATTATTTTTTTTTCAAAAATTTGGAAAAATTGGTTTTTCAAGGCAAAATATGGATAAAAGTAAAAAAATTTGTAAAGAGATTTAAAATCTTTTGCAAAAAGTTTTGAGATAAACTCTTTAAAATCAATATCCAAATATCCAGATTGTTTTTCTTGAGAAAAAATTTGTAATTCAAAGTCCTGGGGGTAAAATGGGAAAATTTGGTAATTTTGAATACCCAGGGTTTTAAAAATTAATTTGAAAAAGTTTAAACATCAAATCTGGATGGAAAATTTTGCAAATCAGGAGTTCTGGATCTCAAACTGACATGCTATGCAATGAAATGATGCAAAGTGTTCATGCAATGCGATGCAAAGTCATGTTTCAGTGAAATGTCACTCTGAGCTCGGACTTGGAAATTCTAACTTTTTGTCCAGAAAGAGGATTTTGAAATTTTGCAATTTGAAGATGTCTCTAAACCTAAATATAGAAATTTTGAGGCTCAAGAGTGAAATTTAGGACTTTCTGCCAGGTTCAATCTTTAAAAAATGACTATTTTGCCCTTCATTGCTTCTAGAGAACTGAAATGTGCCGATTAAGGGCAATGTCAAGAAGGTGAGTGAAAATTTGGGATGTTTACAAAAATGCATTGCATTTCTCAAAAAAATACAAAAAGTATTTCTCAATTCCTCAAATCTATATTCATTCATTTCATGCATTTGCCAATTCCAATTCAAATTTCAATTCAGCGAAATCAGTTTTCTCAAAATCCTCTAAGTCTTATTCAAAAATTGATTTTCTCAAAATATTGATTTGCCAATGATATTTCAAGTATTTCCCAAGTTCCAAATTCGATTTTCTAAGTTATATTTTCAATTTCAAAGTTTGAATTCAAAGAAATCAAGTTTTTCAAAGTTATTTCATACTTCTCAAAATCGATTTTCACAAAATCCTTACATTTCTTCAGAAATCGATTTTTACTTTTCTCAGAAGTACATTTCAAATCCCAATTCACGATTTTTCATGTGATATCTATTCTAAGTGTTTTAGTTATTCAAAGCAAACATCATGTTTTCAAATATGCATTTTCAGAAAATTCATAGCACATGCCTGATTCTATGTGCATTTAGAAATTAGAATATGATTTAGATAAGTTGAATAGAGCAGAGCAGTAGATTGATCCTTGGTTCGATTACCCCTGTTAAAGGTGGCAGGAACGGTCGAACCTCGTACCGACAGACGAGTCCCATTCTACGGAATTTTCCCGCATTTTAAAACGGAGGTGAGTTATTTTTAAAAACTTTTCAAAGGTCAGTTTGACTCGCAAAAAGTTAAAAATTTTGCGATGATAACACCAGCTCGAAAGCAGGATTTGGTGACCGACCAGCTCGAAAGCAGGATTTGTTGACCGACCGACTAGAAAGCAGGATTTGTTGACCGACCAGCTAGAAAGCAGAATTTATTGACCGACCAGCTAGAAAGCAGGATTTGTTAACCGACCAGCTAGAAAGCAGGATTTGCTGACCGACCAGCTCGAAAGCAGGATTTGTTGACTGACCAGCTAGAAAGTTGGATTTGTTGACCGACCAGCTCGAGAGCAGGATTTTGATTAAAAGATTGAATTTGATGATTTGAAATTGACTGACATTGATGAAGTTGTAACCCGAAGGCTTAAAAAGTGATAGATATTGATAAAGTTGTAACCCGAAGGCAGGAAAATGACTGATGTTGGTAAGATTGTAACCCGAAGGCTTGAATTTGGAAATTGATTAACCCGAAGGTCGAAATTAGAAATTAGTTTACTGAGAACGACATGGGTTCAATTGAGAACGACATTGGTTCTTTGGGAACAACATGGGTTCAATTGAGAATGACATGGGTTCTCTGGGAACGACTTGGGTTCAATAGGGATTCAGCCTAAAAACTTGGATTAGGAGGACTTCAACCTACAAATCACATTTCAGAAAAATACCAATCCAAAAGGGGTTCGACCTATGGACTGTAAAGAATATTGGATCAAGAGGACTTCAACCTACAAATCGAATTTTTTGAAAAATACCAATCCAAAAAGGGTTCGACCTAAGAATCTGGGATCAGAAATGGGTTCAACCTAAGGATCACTGGGTTGAGAAGGACTTTTGGTTTATAAAGGGGTTCAACCTATGAGCCGTAATGGTTTGACAGGCGTTTAACCTACAAATCACATTGGTTCCGCATGGATTCGACCTACGAACTATCAATTTCATAGGGATTTAACCTAAAGACCACATCGGTTCTGCAGAGGTTTGACCTACGAACTATCAATTTCATAGGGATTTAACCTAAGGATCATAGTTTAAGAAGGAAGGATTCAACTTGTGAACTTTGAATGGACCAGTTGCTAAAATGGTTTTTGAAGGAAGATTCGAATCGGAATTCAAATCTTCAAGGAAAAACTAAATGAATTGGGTTTTTAAAGAAAAATTCAAGTTGGAACTTGGATCTTCTAGACCAATTACTAAATTGTAGAAAAGTTTAAGTAGGAGTTCAAACCTTTAAAGGAAAGCCAAGCGAATTGGATTTAGAAGAAAATTCGAGTCGGAACTCTAATTTTCTAGACCGATTCTAGGCATTTGAATTGGATTTGGAAGAAAATTTGAGTCGGAATTCTAATTTTCTAGACCAATTCTAGGCATTTGAATTGGATTTGGAAGAAAAATCGAGTCGGGACTCTAATCTCCTAGACCGATTCTAGGACATTTGAATTGGATTTGGAAGAAAATTCGAGTCGGAACTCTAATCTTCTAGACCAATTCTAGGATATTTGAATTGGATTTGGAAGAAAATTTGAGTCGGAACTCTAATCTTCTAGACCAATTCAGAAGGGAAAGAAATTTGAGTTGAAACTCGAATCCCGGAGGAAAGAAAATTCGAGTCGGAACTCGAATCCCGCAAAAAGACTAGACCAGCATGGATTAGGTTTGAAAACATTAACAAGTAAAACCAGATTTTAGAAAGTTTGACCAATAAAAATTGGATTTTGAAAGTTCGACCAATAATAATTGGATTTTGAAAGATGTACCAGTGTGAATACCGGATTTTGGAAATGAACCAGTATAAGTACTGGATTTTAAAAAAGGATCAGTACGAATACTGTTTTTGGAAGAATTACCAGCACGAACACTGGATTTTGAAAAATTACCAGTACAAACACTGGATTTCGAAATTTTACCAGCACGAACACTGGATTTAGAAAATTTACCAGCACAAACACTGAATTTTGAAAATTTACCAAAATGAACACTGGATTTAGAAAATTTACCAGCACGAACACTGGCTTTTGAAAATCTTACCAGCACGAACACTGGTTTTTTTAAAATTTACCCAACTGATTCTGATGAGAGATTTTCAATCTTCATCCTCACGATGACTTAGACAACTGTCGGGGTCTCAAGATTTATCCCTTATCCTGAATGGGTAGTTCAGGTTTATCCCTTAACCTGAAGGAGAAGTTCAGGTTTATCCCTTAACCTGAAGGGGAAGTGAATTTGATGCAAATGAATGCAAATGTATGCGAATAAATGCCAAAATGATGTGAATGAATGCACATGCGTGCAAAATGAGAGATTTGTTTGATCCTGCCTGCATACAAGATGTTTTGAAGACAATTTTCAAAATAATGCCCCAGTATAACTGGGGAGTGAGTGTTGAGAAATTCGGTTTTGATGTCACATAATATGATACACTGTCTTATTTGATTTTGTATGATATGATAATATGTTCTCTTGAAATAATGTTATATTATGACTGAATATGTTTTGCCTTAAATCTAACGAGTATTTGATGCAAGGATATCTCACCCAATAAGGATGGAGACTTCCTGTTCAAGTACAACTATGGTGCAATCATACTCCTTGAAGAAAAAGCTTGATGAGCCATGCTTTCCTAAAGCTCAAATGAAGAAATCGGCTACCTCAAGATGAAGATTTTTTTCTTCTTTAAAGTCATATGTAACAGAACCTTCAGGAACTTGCATTTTGCATATTACATACTCATTCATACATACTATATCATAAAAGTATACGATAGTTTCAAAAAGCTTCTTTTTTGAAAACCAATAAGTGTACCTTCTTACAACCTTTTATGAAAAAGATATTTTGTCATATAATAATTGTACCTTCTTACAACCTTTTATGAAAAAGATATTTTGTCATATAATAATTGTACCTTCTTACAACCTTTTATGAAAAAGACATTTTGTCATTGTACCTTACAAGACAACATGAAAAAGGAATGTAGGAAAAAGACAAAAACATAAAATCGGCTACATAAGAAAAATAAATTAAAATTTTTAAGGACTCTAGTTACCTTTTTCTCATAACCATAGAATGTCGACTTACTTGAAGTCATCATTCTCTCTACAAAGCATTAAATGCCTTCTGTAACAAATCCCTTCTAAATATCCTTCCCAAAGAATGTCGACCTTCTTTTTGGTCCTCATTCTCTCTGGAGACTTTAAAATACACTACATAAAGAATACACTTGACATGACTATGTACAAATAAATATCTCAAAACACTCATAGTACTTACACTCATTTAAAGTAAAGAAGTACTAATGTACCTCAAATCATTAATTAGAATAAAGACAAAACTACAACCCAACGTTCAAATGTACTATTGTAAGAAATAGACTTTCTTACATAAAATATGTATTACCTAAAACACTACAACGACTAGTGTACCCTCTATTTTACTCTTCTGGAAAAAGGCATTCTCGATCTTCTCTAAAAGATATTTTTGAAAAGACATAACATTTCATATTTCAAAAAGTTACAATTCCAAAATGTAACGACTACTTTTTATAAGCTATATAAACACACACACATAAACTATTCAAACAAGAGGAATGAAATAGACGTGTGAGCTTACAAAGAGAAAAATATTCTATTCGTGATTTGAAAAGAGAGCCTTGAAAAAGAAAGAGAAAAAGAAAAAGAAAGAAAAGAGAAAAAGTCAAGTCCAGCTCTTTGACAAAGAGTATCCTCTGAGTGACAAACAGAACATTCTTAGAATCCTTCATTCGTGCATTCATATCATTCTGAAGGTTCTATAGGAAGTATTGTAACTCTGTTTATTCACTGTATTCCTTCTTTGTTTAAAGAAGTAGACCTCTGTGAAAGAGGGTGTTGCCCTTCTCTGTTGAGAGAAGAAGACCTCTTGGGAAGAGGGTGTTGCCCTTCTCTGTTGAGAGAAGAAGACCTCTTGGGAAGAGGGTGTGCCCCTTCTCTGTTGAGAGAAGAAGACCTCTTGGGAAGAGGGTGTTGTACTATTTATCCGATAACTCGGATGTTATAGTGGAATCTCAAGTGGTTTGCTTGGGGACTGGATGTAGGTCTGGATATTGACCGAACCAGTATAACTTCTGTGTTTTATGTGTTGTGCCTTATTGCTTAATTATTTTATTTTATCGATCATAATCATATTTCACTATTCACCCCCCCTCTAGTGGAATTTCATTTGGTATCAGAGCAGGTTTGCTGGTTTCGACGTAACAAGTCTTCCAGCACAAATGGCATCTACCTCTTATGCTCGTGATATTGAAGGTCAACACGCATCTCATCCTCCCTTCTTCAATGGCTCCAACTATGGATATTGGAAGTGCAGAATGGCTATCTTTCTCAAATCCATAGACTTTGCTGTATGGAAAATTGTTGAGCATCCATACACATCTCCATCCGCAGACTATAACTTATGGTCTGATGAAGAAAAGAAAATGGCAAACTTAAATGCAAAGGCTATGAATGCCTTATATTGTGCCATTGATCAAAATGAATTCAACAGAATATCTATATGTGAATCTGCATATGACATTTGGCATTCTTTGGAGGTTATTCATGAAGGAACCAACAAAGTTAAAGAAGCCAAAATATCATCTCTTGTTAGAAAATATGAGTTGTTCAAAATGAACAAAGATGAACCCATCACAGAGATGTTTACCAGATTCACCAACATCACCAACGATCTGAAATCTCTGGGTGTAACATATTCCCAGACTGAAAAGGTGAAGAAAATCTTGAGATCTCTCACAACTGATTGGGAGAAAAAGACCACTGCTATTGAAGAAGCTCAAGATTTATCTAAGCTTACATTGGACGACTTAATAGGCAATCTTATGGCCTATGAAGTCCACATGAAAGAAAGAAGGGAAGAAGAGCAACCAGTAAAGAAAACTCTAGCTTTCCCAGCCCTATCTGAGAATGAAGACTCAGATAAAGAATCAGAAATTGCGCTACTTACCAGAAAATTCCAGCGCTTCATGAGAAGGAACCGGCTTCCAAACAGGCACAAGGAAAGAAAAGATCTTAAAGAAGATCCCATGTGCTTTCAGTGTAATAAGCCAGGGCACTTAAAACGTGATTGTCGCCTTCTCAAAAGAAAGTCCAAGACTGAGGAACCAAAGAAGAGGTTCTTCAAGAAAAAGGCTCTGCATGCTCAATGGGATGATTCAGAACCATCCACTAGTGAAGAGTCAAGTGATGATGAAGCCGAAACTGCAAATATGTGCTTCATGGCAAACGAAAGTTCGGTAAGTGAAATCTCTGATTTTTCCTTTGAAGAACTTCTAGATGCTTTTCAAGAACTATTTGAAGAATCTAGAAAATTGAGTTTCAAAAATAAAGCTTTAAAATCTGAAAATTTAGAACTTTCTCAAGAGAATGAAAAACTCAGCAGTGAAAATTCTGAGTTGAAAAAGAAAAATCTTTTGCTTATATCTGAAATTTCTTCTACTAGCTCCAAAACTAAAGATATGCAAGTAGAAATTTCAGAGCTAAAAAGTAAAACTGAGAACCTCATGAAAACGGTTTTCAAGTTTACTAAAGGTAAAGAGAACTTGGATAAACTCTTATCCTCTCAGAAGGTCTCCTTTTACAAGAATGGGATTGGCTATTCTCATTTCAAAAAACCTTCTTGTATAAATCAAAAGACCACATTTGTGAAAAGTTCATCTGAACCAAATAAGGAGTATTATATTGATAATCTTTTTAACTCCTCTAAAGAGATAGACAAACCCAAATCCAAATGGATATGGGTTCCAAAGTCTAACAAAAAAGGACCCGATTGGGTACCAAAAAGAAGATTTACTTAATGTTTTGCAGGCTCCAAAGAAGAAGAACAGATGGATACTAGATAGTGGATGTTCAAAGCACATGACAGGACATCCAGACCTTTTTGCTGTTCTTCATCATAAAGAAGGAGGAACCGTCACCTTTGGAGATAACAACAAAGGTTTGATAATTGGTATTGGAAATATTGGTAACATAGACAAACCTCTTATCAAAGACGTTCTCCTTGTTAAAGGCTTAAAACATAACCTACTAAGTATCAGTCAAATGTGTGACACAGGTTATAATGTTAGCTTTAATCATGATGCATGCCTCATAGCTGACACAAATGAAAACATCATCTTAAAAGGTATAAGAAAGAATAATATATACGAACTATACCTAGAAAACATCACAGAACATTGTCTTATAGCTAATAATGACACTCAACATCTATGGCACATGAGAATGGGCCATGTCAATTCAAAATACATGTCCAAACTAGCTAAAAATAAATTAGTACGTGGGTTACCCAACATATCTTTTAAAAAGGATTATTTTTGTGATGCATGTCAATTAGGAAAATTGTCAAAATCTCCTTTCAAATCAAAAAATGTCATCTCAAGTAAAAGACCTTTAGAGCTTCTCCACCTGGACCTTTTTGGTCCTTCTAGGGTAGCTAGCCTTAATCATAATAGATATGTTTTTGTCATTATAGATGATTACTCAAGATTTACTTGGGTAATATTTTTGAAAAACAAAAGTGACACGTTTTGTCAGTTTGAAATCTTATGTAAAAAATTACAAAACGAAAAATCATGTTCTATTGTTAAAATCCGTAGTGACCATGGAGGAGAATTTGAAAATGAACTCTTTGAAAATTTTTGTAACTTGCATGGTATTTCTCATAACTTTGCCTTCCCTAGAGCTGCACCTCAAAATGGTGTAGTAGAAAGAAAGAATAGAACCCTTCAGGAATCTGCCAGGACTATGCTCCAACACAATAATCTTGCAAAATCTTTTTGGGCAGAAGCTGTTAATACTGCATGCTACATAACAAATAGAGTTCTCATTAGACCCTTATTAAATAAAACTCCCTATGAACTATTCTATGACAGAACTCCAAGAATAGACTACTTCAAAGTCTTTGGATGTAAATGCTTTATCCTAAACACAAAAGATAGCCTGGATAAGTTTGATGCTAAATCTGTTGAAGGCATATTCTTAGGATATTCAAGTCATAGTAAAGCATACAGAGTTTTCAATAAGTGTCATAATACTATTGAAGAATCTATGCATGTTAGTTTTTGTGAATCTATTGATCAATCTGTTCATATACAAACTAATGATGATGATGTTGAAAGTACAAATTTATTTTTAGATAACACAGCTAAGTCTAATGAAGATGATCACCAAAGAACCTTTGTCGATATCAAAGATCATCCTCAAAAGCAGATTTTGGGAGAACTAACAAAGGGGGTTCAAACTAGAGCTCAGCTAGAATGGATTGCAAACATGGCATTCATTTCTCAACCTGAACCAAAGAAGATTGATGAAGCCATCATTGATGAGTTCTGGATGCTAGCCATGACTGAAGAACTGAATCAATTCCAAAGAAATGACGTTTGAGATCTTGTGCCAAGACCAAAGGATCATCCAATCATTGTGACAAGATGGATCTTCAGAAACAAGCTAGATGAAACAGGTAATGTTATAAGAAACAAGGCCAGACTAGTAGCTCAAGGATACAACCAGGAGGAAGGTATTGACTTTGATGAAACATTTGCTCCTGTTGCTAGACTTGAATCTATTAGAATGCTCTTAGCATATGCAAGCTATATGGATTTCAAATTATTTCAAATGGATGTTAAAAGTGCTTTCTTAAATGGTTTTATAAATGAAGAAGTCTATGTAAAACAACCTCCAGGATTTGAAAATGAACAATACCCAGATCATGTTTTTAAACTCAAACGTGCTTTGTATGGTTTAAAACAAGCACCTCGTGCTTGGTACGAAAGACGTAAAACCTTTTTATTAAAAACTGGTTTTTCTGTTGGCAAAGCAGATTCTACACTATTTGTCAAAGTAGTGGATAATCATACCCTAATTGTTCAAATCTATGTCGACGACATCATCTTTGGATCTTCTAACAGCACTCTCTGTGAAGATTTTTCTAAGTCCATGCAGAAGGAATTCAAAATGAGTATGATGGGAGAACTCACCTACTTTCTTGGACTGCATATTAAGCAAACCAAGGATGGAGTTTTCATCAACCAATCTAAGTATGCTCATGAACTTCTGAAGAGGTTCAACATGAACTCAACTGCTTCAAAATCCACTCCTATGAGCACTACTACTGTGTTGGACAAAGATGAAGATGGTAAGACTGTTGATACAAAGGTATACCGAGGTATGATAGGATCACTTCTTTATTTAACTGCTAGCCGTCCAGATATAATGTTTAGTGTTTGCTTGTGTGCTAGATTCCAGTCAAACCCAAAAGAATCACATCTTAAAGCTGTAAAAAGAATAATGAGATATTTAAAAGACACAGTTGATTTTGGATTATTCTATTCAAAATCCTCTACATTTGATCTAATCTCATACAGTGATGCTGACTTTGCTGGAAGTAAATCTGACAGAAAAAGCACAAGTGGAACATGTCACATGCTAGGGCACTCACTGGTATCATGGTTCAGTAAGAAACAAAATTGTGTATCATTATCAACTACTGAAGCCGAATACATTGCTGCTAGCCTAGCTTGTACTCAAGTTATCTGGATGAAACAAACATTAAAAGATTTTGGTTTAAATTTTGAAAATACAACTATTTTTTGTGATAATACAAGTGCTATAAACCTATCTAAGAATCCTATTTTACACTCACGAACTAAGCACATTCAAATAAGACACCACTTCTTAAGAGAACAAGTCTTAAACAACATAATTAAACTAGAATTCATACCCACTAATCAACAGTTAGCAGACATATTCACTAAACCATTAAAACTTGAAGACTTCACACGAATTAGAAGAGAACTAGGAATATGTAAACTAAGTGACTTATAAATTAATCACACTTAATATAATACTTCTTATAAGTTTTGTTAAAATCTTATTTTAAAAGTCTTTTTCTTCTTATCGATTTTTGTTAGTCAAACTAGGTTTCCATATTCACGTATACTCTAAACTCTTATAAGACACATTCTTTATGTCTTTCAACTTGTCATCTTTCAAGTACACATCCATAATGACTCCTTGTCCTATCTCCTTTCACTCATATCCATAAGAACTAATTATATTAAAAGCTATCATGACATTGTTCACATCACTTATCTCATATCTCCTTTATTATTTGTTGTCCTTTTGTGAAAACTTCTCTTACGATAAGTTGATTCACCTTCAACATGATAACATATTATTTTATGAGAAATCCTACTTTTCAAATTTTAGTCAAAATCGAATGATGTTTTTTGGTTCTTTTTTACCTTCTTCTAAAGATCTAGTTGCTATGTTTTTACGTATAAATTTTACTATATCATTTGTTATATCATATAGTATGTACACTCTATTTTTATCATGTCTTCCTTTCCTCCTATCGAGACACTTCACTAAGACATTAATGCCTTTCATAAAAAAAATTCAAATGATTATCCTCTCGTACCACCTTTTAAGTTATTATATTTCACATAAATTTTTACTATATCATCTATTATATCATAGCCTAAGAACAATCTATTATCATCTCTTCATGGTTTACATCTTTTACGAAAAAGTACTGTAAAATTCTCTTTTCAAAAACTTGTACTCCACTCATTAGTACGTTTTGTATCACCATTTTATCTCTCTCTCTACATTATACGAAGTTCCTTTTCATCCGTAACCATGACTCTCTCATATATTTTATATCTCTCTCCAATCGAGATTCATTAAAACCTTGTCCTTCACTCCACTTTATGTCATACAATTTCTATCCAACTTCAAGTGATTGGTGTCCTTTATGATCACTCTCATTTCTTTTACATATCCGTATCACCCTCCTTTATATCTATTCACACTCCTTTCACGTATATCAAAATATACACTTCTTAAATAAGAAATTATTGCATTTCCTCATACTCTCATGTTTGTCCTATTCCAAACTCCCTCTTCACGATTTTGGAATGCTTTCACATAAAGTAAATTCTTGAAAAAGTTGTTTGTTCATATTAGGCCATTATTCACTCTCTATTCTTCATGATCTTCACGAAAATCTTTAAAAACTCTTGAATCATTCTTTCTCTTACGTTTAATATGACACTCCATACTCAATTCATGACTCTTCTCACTATCAACAAGATTGCCCATAGTAAATTTGTTACATATATAGAAAAATTATTTCGAAACTATGTCCTTCTTAATATCTATGCTAATATAATACACTTTCTTCCAAAATTGATTTGATTTGTCATTCACAAGTCTCTTATTTTACAACTCACGCATTTCCTCATTTCATATCAACAATTATTTTCTTCCTTCTATTTAATCAATTGGTTCATCTCTTACCATTCCATTCGATCTTTTCTATCCTTATACAAATTTTCTCTCGGTTCTAGCTCCTTTCTCTCCTAGTGCTTTATTTTCAAGACACTCGAAAATGGCTTCCTCTTCTACCAATGTGATCACCTCCGCCGATCTAAGGTATCCTGATTTGTTTCACACCTACACCGCACTCTGCTCTCGCCCCATTCATGAAGGAAAATTGATCAACTTTGACGACTTCATGTTCTTCGACTTAGACACCTATCTCCCCGAACTCAAACCTCTCATAGGATCTTCATCCCCAGCTGCATATTATCCTGAACTAGTTCGACTGTTTTATACCAACTTCTCCTCTGATCATGCACAAACCTCAATCACCAGCAAAGTCCAAGGACAGCTGATGATTTTCAATGCTTCCGACCTAGGTAGAATTCTAAATCTACCTTCCACCGGTACCGACCTTAACGCCATAGTACCAATCGACCGATCGGTACTTCGAAAAATACTTCTCTGCACCAACTGCTACCAACTTCCGTGGCACATGAGGAATCTCCAACCTCAAGCTCAGCTACTTGCCCAGATTCTTTTCCACAACCTCTATCCCAAGCATCCCCGCCAGGAATTAGTTCCTCGAAAAATCTCTCTTCTTATCTACGCCATCCTTTCTTCTCTTCCGATAAATTGGTCATCCATTATTTTCAACCTCTTTATTCGTTATCAGAAATTTGAGCCTCTTCTTTTTGGGTGTTTTATAACTCCCATTTTCAACTACTTCCAAGTACCACTTCACAACGAAGTCATCCTCCGACCCTACTCACGTCCTCAATGCTACCACCTTCAATCTAAGGTCCCTGCACATGCCCGGCTCTGATGAAGCAGATCCAATATCCTCCTTCAATTACTTTTCTACTATGATGGATATCGAGCAAACTCAAGATCGAATCCTTCGTAATCAAGCCCTGTTGCAGCAGACTCGCAAGCGGAATCGTGCCACCCGGACGCCTTCACCTTCTCCACCTTCGAGATAGACGCATTTTTATATTTAGTCTGTAATAACTTTTAAATTATTTTTTGGACTGTAATAACTTTTTTACTCTGATCCCTCCTTTTTTTCCATGACAAAGGGGGAGAAAACCTGTCTCCATTATTGGAGAAACATTCTCTCTTTAAACATTATTTCACATTTTTATCATATTATTATTTCTATGCATAATGTCTTTTTGACAGGGGGAGCATATTTTGTCATCATCAAAAAGGGGGAGAATGTTGAGAAATTCGGTTTTGATGTCATATAATATGATACACTGTCTTATTTGATTTTGTATGATATGATAATATGTTCTCTTGAAATAATGTTATATTATGACTGAATATGTTTTGCCTTAAATCTAACGAGTATTTGATGCAAGGATATCTCACCCAATAAGGATGGAGACTTCTTGTTCAAGTACAACTATGGTGCAATCATACTCCTTGAAGAAAAAGCTTGATGAGCCATGCTTTCCTAAAGCTCAAATGAAGAAATCGGCTACCTCAAGATGAAGATTTTTTTCTTCTTTAAAGTCATATGTAACAGAACCTTCAGGAACTTGCATTTTGCATATTACATACTCATTCATACATACTATATCATAAAAGTATACGATAGTTTCAAAAAGCTTCTTTTTTGAAAACCAATAAGTGTACCTTCTTACAACCTTTTATGAAAAAGATATTTTGTCATATAATAATTGTACCTTCTTACAACCTTTTATGAAAAAGATATTTTGTCATATAATAATTGCACCTTCTTACAACCTTTTATGAAAAAGATATTTTGTCATATAATAATTGTACCTTCTTACAACCTTTTATGAAAAAGACATTTTGTCATTGTACCTTACAAGACAACATGAAAAAGGAATGTAGGAAAAAGACAAAAACATAAAATCGGCTACATAAGAAAAATAAATTAAAATTTTTAAGGACTCTAGTTACCTTTTTCTCATAACCATAGAATGTCGACTTACTTGAAGTCATCATTCTCTCTACAAAGCATTAAATGCCTTCTGTAACAAATCCCTTCTAAATATCCTTCCCAAAGAATGTCGACCTTCTTTTTGGTCCTCATTCTCTCTGGAGACTTTAAAATACACTACATAAAGAATACACTTGACATGACTATGTACAAATAAATATCTCAAAGCACTCATAGTACTTACACTCATTTAAAGTAAAGAAGTACTAATGTACCTCAAATCATTAATTAGAATAAAGACAAAACTACAACCCAACGTTCAAATGTACTATTGTAAGAAATAGACTTTCTTACATAAAATATGTATTACCTAAAACACTACAACGACTAGTGTACCCTCTATTTTACTCTTCTGGAAAAAGGCATTCTCGATCTTCTCTAAAAGATATTTTTGAAAAGACATAACATTTCATATTTCAAAAAGTTACAATTCCAAAATGTAACGACTACTTTTTATAAGCTATATAAACATACACACATAAACTATTCAAACAAGAGGAATGAAATAGACGTGTGAGCTTACAAAGAGAAAAATATTCTATTCGTGATTTGAAAAGAGAGCCTTGAAAAAGAAAGAGAAAAAGAAAAAGAAAAAAAAGAGAAAAAGTCAAGTCCAGCTCTTTGACAAAGAGTATCCTCTGAGTGACAAACAAAACATTCTTAGAATCCTTCATTCGTGCATTCATATCATTCTGAAGGTTCTATAGGAAGTATTGTAACTCTGTTTATTCACTGTATTCCTTCTTTGTTTAAAGAAGTAGACCTCTGTGAAAGAGGGTGTTGCCCTTCTCTGTTGAGAGAAGAAGACCTCTTGGGAAGAGGGTGTTGCCCTTCTCTATTGAGAGAAGAAGACCTCTTGGGAAGAGGGTGTGCCCCTTCTCTGTTGAGAGAAGAAGACCTCTTGGGAAGAGGGTGTTGTACTATTTATCCGGTAACTCGGATGTTATAGTGGAATCTCAAGTGGTTTGCTTGGGGACTGGATGTAGGTCTGGATATTGACCGAACCAGTATAACCTCTGTGTTTTATGTGTTGTGCCTTATTGCTTAATTATTTTATTTTATCGATCATAATCATATTTCACTATTCACCCCCCCTCTAGTGGAATTTCAGTGAGAAGTTGGATGAAAGGATAAGTAATTGATATTTGAAGAATGCTTTCTGACTTTTGATTGATTCAGAGACTCTGAAGAGGGTCATTCCTCATGCGAGAACATTTTTGCGGAGAAGGAGAATAAGAGGTGACATCAAGTTTATGAGGAAAATTGATAATTTTATTAATGCATTGAAGGAAAGATGACAAATCAAGGAAAGCCAAATGGGATTGCGTTATCCCTTCAAAATAATGAAAGCAAGATGAGAAATGGGAAAATGCTAGCATTGTCAGCTTGTTGAATGATTTGAGAAAAAAAGCTCAGTCAGGATGGCTAGTCCTCCTTTTCATCTTCAACAAGGAGATTCTTATCAATGCAGTCTTGAACGATATTCTTGAAGACAAAACAATGCTCGATATCGTGACCCATTGTCCGATGAAACTTGCATAATTGATCTTTAAACCTTCTCATGGTCATAGGAGGATCCACTATCTTGGGGAGTCTAACCATCCCTTTGGCTATCATGTATTCTAGAACTTGCTCGAGCAACTGTTCTAAGGGAGTAAAATTGCGGTCGTATCCCCAACTGTCATTCTTTGGTCTCCCTTGGGGTTTTAATTCTAGTTGGATGCTCGAGAGAGGGTTGTCATTCTACTTGTTGATTTTGTCCTCATGTCCTGTATGATTATCTTTGCTGAAATTTAGACTCCTTGATCCGCCGGTGTGGTTCTTTTTGCCACCCCTTTTGCATTTGCCATTGCTGTTGCTGGGGGCATTCGTAGAGAATGTGAAGTTTGACTTCTTTTTGGTATCTGAATTGCTCTTTGAGAGTGTGAGACTCTCATATACTCCATTCTCTATTCACATCTCGAGCCATTCAGCTCGTTCTATCAATTCGATAAAAGATCGTGCTGGGGAAGTAGAGATCAGTCCTCTTAAAGGTTGGGAGAAATTATTCAGGATGACCAACAACGCTTGCCCTTCTGATATCGGATCCTTCATTTGATTGCAGGTGGATCGCCATATGTGGATAAAATCTCTCGCCTTTTCATCCTCTTTCTGCTTCAGATTATAGAGATGATTGAAGGTGGGCAGCACCTCAGTATTAAACAAGAATCGCTCAATGAAAAGATTAACCACCTTGTCGAATTCCTTCAACTCAATGGGATTAATATGCTCTGAATACCATTTGGTGGCAGTGCCCTCTAGACTGCGAGGAAAGCATCTAAACAAAGCGCGGTTGTCTCTCTTGAATCTATTGCATTCTGCAAAGAACATAGCCAGGTGAGCCTTGGGATTGCCAGTCCCATCAAATTTGACAAATTTGCGAGGGAGATCTTCTAGGTTGTCATCTACTTCCAGACCATCATAGATATCTTCGCTTGTGAAAATCCTTTTGCCCTTATCGCAGGCCTGCAGATCTCAAACTATCCTGACCATATCTCTGAACTGTGGTTGGTTAGAATCACTGATAGACTGATCTTTGAATCTATGGGCTGACCCCTGCCCCTAAGTAGACTTGCGGAGTATGTGTTGATTCTTAATTTCTTCATCCGTGTCTCCCACTGATTCCTCTTTATCAGATGTATCTTCATGCTAGACACGCTTTTTAGATATCTTTACCTGCTTCTTGGTTGTGTGACCCTCAGCCTTCTGCTTGACTTGGGTTTGCTCTGTATTGGCTTCAGCTTGCTCTGCCAGCATGTTGCTCATCATTTTTTTAACATGGCATATATCTGAGGATTGATGCCATCATCTACTTGCTGCCCTTGATTTTTGCCTGAGTGCGGGTTATCTATTTCTTCTTCTGAAGCTGTTGAATGTGTGATGCCCTCAACTGGTGCAATTTTCTTCCCTGACCTTGTCTGAACCATTGAATGTCACGAATGCTCT
This sequence comes from Nuphar pumila, assembly GCF_984573655.1. Classification (NCBI taxonomy): domain Eukaryota; kingdom Viridiplantae; phylum Streptophyta; class Magnoliopsida; order Nymphaeales; family Nymphaeaceae; genus Nuphar; species Nuphar pumila. The sequence continues at coordinate 38,035,662 of NC_143262.1, forward strand.
CTGCAGATCAAAATTGATGGTTAGGCTTTTGAAAGAGATTTTGATTGGAAGAGAATATTTACTGAGAATTTAGGTAGACAATTGAAAGAGTATCCCATTACTAGGGATTGAGTCATCGCTGGGATTACAACAATTGCGTTGTCATTCCTTTGCAAAAAAAAAAAAATAAACAACTGAAAATTATGCCTTGTTACCTAGGCGAGGTCATCAAACAAAGAATTGAAGAATTTGCAAGATTTTTATTTATTGAAAGGAAAACATGATTGTATCAATAATAAACTTGGGAAAGAGGGGGCAAATAGACAATTTGCCACCACTCTTTATAACTAGCAGAGACATGAGGGTCGGGAAAAAGTGGATGAGTAACAAAAGAGTTCCAGCCATATCTGGCAGAATGGTATGTTCCGGACCACTGTGCTGATGTAAGGTCAAACTCTGGCACGACTCCTGATAGCAGTCGCATCTCTATGTGCTTCTGTCTCTGAGAAAACTGTCGAACACACCGCTCTGGATGATAATAAGCACAGAAGAATGGACCAAGCAACTTGAATCTCTTGCCATATGCGTAGGTGTATCTAGGAGGCGATAATTCTTGATCAAAATAGTCCCACACCACTTCTTCTTCTTGCAGATAATCAATCAGGAATCGGTATCGCGCAACTAGAAGGAGTTCATTGCCATTATATCTGAACGAACTAACTCTGGTCGGCACGTGCTGAAGGAACCAAGACTGAAGAGCATAGGTACATCCCTCGACTAAGATGGACGCTCCAAGCGTGAAGCGGGTCAGTCCTCTGTATAGAAAAGCGAGCGCGGCCATGGCTATCGAAAGACGGCGGGTCTGTCGACTTCCCCATCTTCTCAGAAGCTGAACTATCCTGACATCACATAATTTTGTCCGTCTAGAAAGAAAGCAAGTCCCACAGTGCACAAAACCATCGCATGTTGAATTCTCTCTCGAGCTATTCTGGACAACGAGCTGACTTCTGTGAATTCTCCATACTGTCAGTAGATCTCGATTAGGCTCACATATTTATTCCCATTTTCTTCAATCAGTGGCCAAGACTTGCACTCTGTCATGCGAGCCCCAGCATCTTTAGGGTCCAGACCCTTGACATTGATCAGAAATTGCTGCTCTAATGGATCTCCAGGCTGACCAGCTGGCTCAGGCGGTCCCATAATCTCTGAAAACTCATCCATCAGTAGTGTCATCTCGCCCCACGGGAACCAGAATGTGCAAGTGCGCGGATTCCACCGCTCTGCTAGTGCATGGATCAGATTGCCGTTGACTGTCAACTTTCCCACTGCAGATGCCAGTTCCAACCCGCAATCGCTCAAGTGGTCTGGAAACATACGGGAGAAGTTTTTAAACCAGACATAGTACCACCGAGGGAAGAAGGGTCCAGTGCTGAGAGCTCGATGCTCGAGAAGACTTTGTTGCACCTCGTAGGAGATGTGACCCTCAGGAAAAACGGAATCAAGATGGCTGGATGCCATTAGACTGAAAGATAGGAAGATTAGAAATTAGACTTTTGAAAAAATACAAGAATTTTGAAAATTGCAGGCAGGATAAAATAAAAGTTGGAAATTCGAAGTCCAGAGGAACGAAAGAATGGAAAATCACCTGGAGTTTTGTGGAAAAGGTGGATAATTTGGAAAAATCGTCCAAGATTTTTGAGAAAAATGAGATATTTCACAAAAGATGGAAAATGAGGTATTTTGGAAAATTGTCCGGTATTTTGGAAAAATTGGGAGAAATATGAGAAAATAAGACAAAAATGAATATCATACATTTAATCACAAACAATTATGCACATACAACAATCCCTAAGAAGCTGACTCTAAATGCATTGATTTTGAAAGAGCTTTAGGATCCTAATCCTGACTCTAGGCTCAGATCAACTGTGTCCAATCATGCTATGCCGATATACTCGAGCCGCGGCTCGATGTACATGGCATAAAACTCATCTCCGGGTCTAGGCTTGTGTTTTCCCAACATCCTTGAGCACCTGCCGATATACGTTGGACTATGGCCCTTGGTACGTGGCAGGGGGGCGTTAGCCCAAATAAGTGGCCCAGTTGTGAGGCTCTGTCCTGAACTATGGTTCTAGAAGAGAGCCCAGCAACGTGAAGACCGGGTAGACATAGGTGGGGGGGGGTTTGAAAAATGATCACATGCAGACAAACAGAGGGCTCTAAAACCTAAAGAGATAGAGATTTTGAAATTTTTTAAAGAACCAAGCATTGTTTTCATACAATTCCTAGATTGAGGAGTGTTGTATTTCAGACCTAAGTCTTAGTGAGCATGAATAATTCTCCTCAATATGGTCCTACCAAACCATGCCTAGTCTACATGCAGTTCATGTCAGCTGGGTTCAAGTCTAGGCTCCTAAGTTCACATGATATCAGAAAATAAAGCTAACATTTTGTAGAACACGATTTTGATAATTGAGCTAAGTCAAAGCACATAATTGATCAGGCGAAGACATGTCCCATCATGATCGCCAAACCTGTTATCATCGCAAAATTTTCCCCCCTCTCTTGCGAGAGAGAAACGAATTTCGCGAGTCAAACTCGACCAAAGTTTTGAAAATTGATTTGAAAATTTACTCGCCTCCGATTTGAAAATTTGCGAGAAAATTCAGTGGAATGGGATCCGCTTGTCAGTACGAGGTTCAACCGTTCCTGGCGCCTTTACCAGGGGTAATTGAACCAAGGATCAATTATGTGCTCTGACTTGACTTAAATATCTAAATCATGCTCTATTTTTCCTAGAATGCACAGAGAATCAGGCTTGTGCTATGAAATTTTGAAAAGATGCAAGTTTGAAAAAATATGATGTTTGCTTTGGAAAATTGAAATATGCTGGAAAAATGATTGAAAAAGTGCTTGAAATTAGAATTCCTGGGAAAATCATGGAATTTCATTGGAAGTCAGAAATTTGCATTGGAAAGTGATTTCTCAGGAAAATTTGAACTTTAGAAAATCGATTTTGAAATTTGGAATTGCTTTTCTGAGAAAATCTAAGAAATTCATTGGAAAATGACTTTTGAAATGAAAAATGAATTCTCAGGAAACTGGATTCTCAAGAAAATGAGAAAATTAAGAAAATTGATTTTTTTTTAAAACTTGAGACTTTGAAATTTGAGAATTTTAAAACATTGGAAAATCTTGGTTTGAACTTAGGAATTGCTTTAAAATCTCTTTTGAAAACTCAGGATTTTGAGAAAATCAGATCCTGAGAAAGACTTGGAAATTCTTGAGAAAACTGAATTTTCTGAAATTAAAATTGGAAAATGAATTTGCAATTTGAATAATATGAATGAATGAATATGAATTCGAAAGAGAATTTCAATTGAGGAATTGAGAAATCCTTTTGAAACTTTGATGCAGTGCATTTTGAAGTTAGCCTAAGAGTGTAGGCCGAATATGGCTAATACGAAGATAATAAATCTTGGTTTTCTTCGTATTCTGACTATGGCCATAAATACGAATCCCACCAAGTTTATAAACTCCATAAAAGCTTATGCATGTGCCATTCGTGTCAACCATAGTGAATTTGAAATAAATGCATGAATGATATATCAGACATCAGAATTTTGCATAAATTAAACTATATGCAATGCAGTCCTATTCTAAGCAGAAATGTAACTCTTATTCCAAATATTACATTGATTTTTACATTGAATTAAATAAAATAAAGAAATAAAGTAACTAAGCCTTCTTCTTGAATGTTCTTGCAAAACTAGAAAACAGTGTTAGCACAGAAATGTAGGTTTTTCTGAATTTATCCGAAAATATGGGAAATTATCGGATATTATTCAGATATAAACCCAAATTCATACCCACTTTGATATAAACATGATAAATAATGAATAAATTTCTAAAATAAACTTGAAAATTCGAAATTGGGGTCAAAATGACCAAAATGCCCCTGATGACCTTGAAATCAGGGTTTTCTAAAAGAAATTTTGTAAATTTTGGAGTTTTGAAAATCAAATAAAATAAATCAAATATAATATGATGAAATATTATGATATGCATGAAAACTTATGAAATTGGAATTTGAAATTTCGAAATTTAGGTCAAAATGACCAAAATACCCCCGATAACAAGACTATGGCCTTGAAACCAGGGTTTTCTGAAATAATTTTGCAAAAATGGAAAATGTGAAAAGCAAATGACATTGAAATTAACCCTAATATGATACGACATGCTTATTTACATGAATAAAACCCTAAAATGGCGAAAATATCATACAAAATCAAATTTAACCTGATTTTCGCCTGATTTTCGCTTTTGAATTTAAAGATAAACTAGCACATGGAGAAAATGAACTTGGAATTAAGCCAAATTTGGCATGGACACCTAAAATAACCCTAAAAACAGAAAAGAGCTTTAAAATATAATTTGTTGTATTTTTAAATATGGAAATTCAAATAAAAACCCTAAATTTTGTGATTTTTGCCTAAAATGTTGATTCTAAAGGGGATTTAGGATATTAAACTTCCATAAAAAATTTTCAAATTTTATGGGGTGACATAGGACAGTAAGGCAAGGATTTTTTCCTTTTACACTTTCTGATTTTAACCTATGGTTGGAGCTGTGCCACTTTGGCAAGTCGGATCGGAATCCGGCGACTAGGATTTGGGGGAAACAGACAGATTTTGGTAAAAAATGTGGGAAAAATAGTAAACCGATGGAAAAAAGGCTGAAATTGTGGGAGAATGTCTCTGTTAAACAGAAAAATTTGATCTTTTCACACTATTGGGATTTGGGGTACGGTTTGGAAAAGGGCAGACTGTTATCAGAGACACGAATCTCTGGAATTTTGGGATATTGAAATCTGTCAGATAGAAAAGACATTTTCGGGAAAAATACTAAAACAGTTCCAAAAAACCCTAAATTTTGGAAAATGACAGGAAAACATGTTAGAAATAACTTTTGTGTTTAAAGGTTTTGCAGACTGGCTACAGATTGGGTGAACTCGGTGCATTAGAGTCTGTCTATACCCTGACAGAGGAAAATCGAGATTTTCCCAGAGGTCTGAAAAATCCGATTTTTGACAGAAATCAAAACTAATTGGAAAAACCTCAAAATTTCCAGATCATTAGTAGATTTGATTATGAATCCACTATGATTTTTGAGGAGCAATCCAGATCTCTCATGAGGGTGGTACCGGAGGTTCTTGTCTGCTAAAGCGCAAACTGGAAATTCAAAAAGACAGAAAACCTGATGTAGGGTTTGATCGGTTTAGGTGGGTTACAAAGCCTGAATAGAATCAAATTTTCAGAAGTAAATCAGAGACATATAGGCCTAATTGATCTAAATTTTACAGAATTTACTAATGCAGAATCTCACATAAAATAATGTATGGACTTCGCACACAAAATCAAAACTTGTGAACTCTTAAACCAAATACTAACAAATTTACATTATATGAATAAAACAGCAAAATGAATCTATATGAACCTAAATGTGATGCTTTTAAAAATATAAAACCTATGTGAAAGCTAAAAAAAGATAAAATGATGAGGGATATGGCTTAGATCTTAATATTGGCCATTGAGGTGAGAGATCCGGTCCATCCCTTGGATGGATCATCTCCCATACATAGCCTCAATCATAAAAGTTTTAAACCATGTAAAACAAAACAAATTTGAACTGATTTCCAGCTATGTTCATGAGAGCATCACTTTAATGAAATTTAACACAAGTATTAAATCAAGAGAGAGATATATACCTTACCTTGAGGTTTTGATGCAGCAAATGGAGAAGGTTGTCTCGTTGTTGCTAGGAATCGATTTGAGATGGCTGCAAAGTGTTGAAATGGTGCTGCCAACGTGAAAGGCTGCCACAACAAGGGCATTGGAGATGGCTGTCGAAGGTTAATATGGCTACTTCAAAGAAGGATGAAGGTGGCTGTTGGCTGGAGCAGGGAGGTGCTGGTTGCTGTGGCTACAAGCTGGAGCTGGCTGGGCTGGAGGTTGGAGATGATGTGCATTGGCTGCAGATCTGTTGTAGAGGTGGTGAAGGTGGAGCAATGGAGGTTGATGGAGTGAAGGCTGTTGGAAACTTCAAAAGGTGGTTGTTGCTACACGTTTGAAGGAGATGGTGGTATTGTTGCCAATGGTGCTGGCTGAAGGTTGCAAGGGCTGGGCTAAAAGAGGCTGCAGCAGCCAAGGGAAGAGGAGGAGAGAACTAGAGAGAGAGAGAGAGAGAGAGAGAGAGAGAGAGAGATGGGTTAGGTGTTGAATCCTCTTGGGAGCAGCCGTATGACCCCTTTGATAAGAACTTAGGGAAAGATTAAATCTTTCCTAAGTTTTCCTTAGTTAATGAAAAAAAGGGATTCACGTAGATGGGTTGGAGGCTAGGGAAAAAGAAGGAAGGGAAGAAGGAAAGAAAGAAGGAAAGAGATAAAGGAGAAAGAAAAGGAAAGAAAGGGGAAGAAGGGAAAGGGAAAGAGGAAGGAAAAGGGGGGCTGGACTCCCATACGTGAGTTGGAGGGAGAGGAAAGAAAGGAGGAAGGAAAGAAAGAAAGAAAGAAAGAAAAAGGAAGAAAAAAAGAAAGAAAAGAAAGAAAGAAGAAAAAAAAGAAGAAGAAGAAAATGGAGGAAAAATGGAAAGGAAGTGGGCTGGAAGGTGGGCTAGGGTGGTCGACCCCCTTGTGGGTCCCACCTTAGGAAGAATAAAATAATTAAAATAAAATAAAACAAACAACAAAAATAAAGAAAAAGATAAATTTTTTTCTTTTCTTATAAATTAAAACACGAAAATGCAAATAGATGGGCCATCTCAGAGCGGTAAAAAAACTGTATATGTGATTCTATCATGCTCATATGTGTTCTTAAGGCAGTAAAAAAAACTTATATGTGATTCAATCATGCTCATATGTGTTCTTAAGGCAGTAAAAAAAACTTATATGTGATTCAATCATGCTCATATGTGTTCTAAGGCAGTCAAAAAAATGTATATGTGATTCTACCATGCTTATATGTGTTCTAAGGCAGTAAAAAAATTTTATATGTGATTCAATCATGCTCATATGTGTTCTAAGGTAGTAAAAAAACTGTATATGTGATTCTATCATGCTCATATGTGTTCTTAAGGCAGTAAAAAAAACTGTATATGTGATTCTATCATCCTCATATGTGCTCTAAGGCAGTCAAAAAACTTTATATGTGATTCTATAATGTTCATATGTGTTCTAAGGCAGACAAAAAACTATATATGTGATTATATCATGCTCATATCTGTTCTAAGGCAGTCAAAAAAACTCTATATATGATTCTACCATGCTTATATGTGTTCTAAGGCAGTAAAAAAACTTTATATGTGATTCTATCATGCTCATATGTGTTCTAAGGCAGGCAAAAAACTATATATGTGATTATATCATGCTCATATGTGTTCTAAGGCAGTAAAAAAAACTGTATATTTGATTCTATCATGCTCATATGTGCTCTAAGGCAGTTAAAAAGCTTTATATGTGACTCTATCATACTCATATGTGTTCTAAGGCAGACAAAAAATTGTATATGTGATTTTATCATGCTCATATGTGCACTAAGGCAGTAAAAAAAATGTATATATGATTCTATCATGCTCATATGTGTTCTAAGGCAGGCAAAAAAATGTATATGTGATTCTACCATGCTCATATATGTTTTAAGGCACTTAAAAAACTTTATATGTGATTCAATCATGCTCATATGTATTCTAAAGTCAGTAAAAAAACTGTTTTTGTGATTCTATCATGCTCATATGTGTTCAAAGGCAGTAAAAAAATAGTATATGTGATTGTATCATGCTCATATGTGTTCTAAGGCAGTAAAAAAACTGTATATGTGATTCTATCGTGCTCATATGTGTTCAAAGGCAGTAAAAATATTATATAAAAGGTCAGTATTGATAAACAAAATATACTGAAATAAATTATATCCAATGCACCTAAGTTAAGGCAATCAAAGTGATATGAAATCTAACGAAATGCAATATATCATATGAAACTTTCATACCTGAGAGGCACCTACAATTAAAGTTCCTTTGTTCTGCAAAAAACTGTTGAACTCATCTCGGAGAACGTCGGCAATTGTTTCATGGAAGTAGTCACACATTGTGTCCTTAACGATCTGGCGTACATCATCACCGAAAAAAATAGGATGCTTGGAGCTGATGTCGACGGGAGAAGTCTGTGAGCCGTGACTGGAGGAAGCAACGACTGATGAGGTGTTCATATTACTCTCAAACCCGAACACACGACCCTTTTTGGGTTCACCTGCTGCAGTCACCCATGCTGCAGGATCAAATGATGGATGCTGAGTAGAGTCATCACCATATCGCTCTACCATCTGTTGCTCATATGCCTCCTACAAAATAATGTTTACAATATACATTAATAATTAAGAATTACAATATTTATGATAACTTGTATATTATAATGATTATTAATACAATAAATACATACCGTTGTCGTTCTCGCCTTCTCTGATACGAACTCTTCTGTGGTCTTACGTTTATGTGTTTCAACAAACACATCCTTGTATGGTACATTGCCTCATTTTTCTGCTTCCTGCGAAGTGAAATGATAAAAGATTTAGTTAATAGGTTTGCAACAATACTTATAAAATTGACAATATATATATTGATGAGTTACCATTTTCTTTAGGTGGCTCCCAAAAGTCCTAGATCCACCTGTGTGTAGATGGGCTTCAGGCATTTTCACTCGATTTTGTGCAGCCTTCGCTGAGCGATTTTGAAATGCATCCCCTGCCCACTTATCGCACATTCCTTCTCAATAATCTCTCCTGACAGTAATAGGGCCATGGCCCTTCCATTGTAGTGGATCATCTATTCTGCCAGATGTTTTTTTTGCTATAGTCTTCATATTATGCAGCATGTCTGCAAATCGATTGGCAGCCACCTTCTGCCACACCTTCCTTGCATCATGTTCCTCCATCGTAGTCGCGAAGCGATTCAAAGCCTATATATATTTTCAGAAAGTTAGTAGACATGACTATAACAAAAAATTAAATATGAAACACATTAACTATGATAGATGACTGTATACCGTGAATGAGGACCATAATTTGTCTATCACCTCTTTTGGATACGCTTTCCATTGAGCGACCAATCCTGGTAGATGTTGAAGAAGTAAATTCCTAATATCGCGTACTACTTCTTGTGGCTCAAACCTCGTGCTGCACATGAATTGGTACACAGTAAATATCAATATACAATATTTATAAGATATGCAATAAGTGAAAATGAAATACTTACGGTCGATTATCGATATACACTAGTCAAATGAGTCTTCTTATGCCAGACTGAGAAGACTCTGCATCTTGTGTTGGCTCCTGACTTGTATGATCAACTGGTGTAGGTGGGTCATGTACAGGCGAAACATCATCTGTAAAAAAATACATTAGAAATTCTCAGAATGTGCATTTCAACTAATCAAGCATCCAATTAGTTAAATGATATACCTATAAAAGGAGCCTGTGAAGATGAAGGTTGAGCCTAGATACTACTGGATGAATGACCACTGTAAGCTCCACGAACCATATTCTAACAAATAAAAAATGTCATGCAATATATTCAAATTGTTTCAAATCATTCACATCAATGCAATACATTTCAATACATTCAAATAATTCAAATCAGGTATTGCAATACATTCAAATCATTCAAATCATTGGAATACCTGCAAGTCATTCACATCATTGTAATATATTCAAATGATTCACATCAAGTATTGCAATACATTCAAATCATTCACATTAAGTAATGCAATATATTCAAATCATTCACATCAAGTATTACAATACATTCAAATCATTCAAATCATTGGAATACATGCAAATCATTCACATTATTGAAATACATTCAAATCATTCACATCAAGTATTGCAATACATTCAAATCATTCACATCAAGTATTATAATACATTCAAATAATTCAAATTATTCACATCAAGTATTGCAATACATTCAAATAGAGGTTTGTATTACAAGATTTTGCTCACTAGCTTGAGAATTCTTCCTCATCACTTGTTTGACTTTCATATTCTTCTTCTTCTTCATCATCTTCTTTATTGTTTGCCCATCCACTTGGTATATCATTTGGATCACATTCTTCTATGAATGTTTCATTGACCAATGGAGATATGACATGCATATCATGCACAACATCGTGACCATAAGAGAAGTCATAGATATCATCTGATTGATAGTAATCACTCTCTTGAGTTAACTTGTCTTCCTGTAACTGATCATACTCAGGGTATAGTTTGGACTTCACCTTGCAAACTTCCCACCATTCATTTCTATCTAACTTTTTTGTACTCGGATATGAAGTATAATAAACTTGTTGAGCTTGCGAGGCTAATATAAATGGTTCATATGTTCTAAACCTTGATTTATGATTCACCTCCACAATGCTTGAGGCTTTGTCGACTCTTGTTGCAGTTGGATCAAACCAATGACACTTGAATAAAGTTACTCTATTATTTATGCCTAAGTAAGTCAACTCCATTATTTCCTCTATAACACCGTAGTAATCATGTTCGTTTTTATCGTAGTTGCTACCCTTGACACACATGCCACTATTCATCGTTGATTTGTTTATACCGTAATCTTTTGTATGGAATCGATAACCATTTATGATGTACCCGTTGTAACATTGCACAACTTTGGTCGAACCATTTTATAAATCACATATTCATTGATCTTTAACATCACCATGGCGAACCTACGCACAAACATAAACAATGATTGTGATCACGATCAATTAAGTAACTTAGTGTTGTTTACAAGTACACAAATTATGTGAGCGTCCTTACCAACTGTTTCAACCACTCCACAAACTTAGTTTCACGTTATTTTTGTACTTCTGCATTAATGAGATGTGAAACTTCTCTTCGCAACTCCAGATCAAATCTTCTGCAAACCACAAATACTTATATTATCGAACCATGTATGCATATATAGAACATAAAAAGATTTAGAATTGTGTTGCGTATACATATACTTACTCGATGTATGGGTTGATCGTTGAGCAATTAAAAAGAATATAGATGTGTGATGCGTCTTGCTCTCGATCTGTCAAGAGTCTTGATCGGCAATTACCAAATGCATGCCCAAGTGGTTGAAATATCGATAGCTTGTCAGCTACAATTATTTGTTCTCTATCATCGTTACGAGGCGGGCATGTGTAACATGTTGGAATGTGAGGTTTAAAGTACATAAATGAGAAATTTGAAATCTCTTCTAAAGTGTACGCCTCACAAATAGAGCCTTCTACTCTTGCTTTATTACGAACCTTTTTTTTTAGGTCAAACATGCATCTGTCAAAAATATACATTTCAAATTTGAAATATCTGTCATTGAAGAGACAAATATAAGAAAACATATACATTTCAAATGGGTACATCCATCGATATTGCATAGGACCACCAACTCTTAGTTTATATGGCAAATGTATGATCAAATGTTCCATAACATCAAAAAATGCTGGCAGAAAAATCTTTTCTAGCAGACAAACAGTAGTGATGACAGAGACCTCAAGATTCTTTACATCAGATACTACAACTTCCGATGCGCACAATGTTCTAAAAAATCCACTCAACTCAGACAATACCCCCCATATAGGTTTGTCTAACATATCATGGAATGCTAGGGGTATCAATCGTTGCATAAAGATATGACAATCATGGCTCTTCAACCCATATAACTGTCCATCGTCAATCTTCACAGCCCGAGCAATGTTAGAGACATATTCATCTGGAAATCTCAATTGTCTCAACCATTGACATACCTTCTTTATTTGATCAGGTCCAAGCATGTACGTTGCCTTTGGTTTCAGTACTTTGCCATTATACTCTTTGAGTTCCAATTCTGGTCTTTTACATATTACTTTTAAATTCATACGGGCCTTCGGATTATCATTTATTTTTCCTTTAACATTCATTACTGTATTGAACACATTATCAAACACATTTTTCTCCACATGCAACACATCCAAATTATGTCGTATCAATAGGGTCGGCCAATATGGTAGTTCCCAAAAAATAGATTTCTTTGTCCAATTGTGATCCTTCCCAAATCCAAGGAAGGGTGTCAGACTACGGGCATCTATTAATACATCTAGAAAGTATCGCAATCTTCTTAAAATCTTTATGCCAGACAATCTTGTGGGTGGACCTTCCATTTCAGTTGTGCCTGCTCAAAACGCATTCCTTTGTCGTTAGAACGGATGGTCGCTGGGTAGAAATTGACGATGACACTCAAACCAGCAAGGCTTCCTTCCATGCGTCAATCTAAAAGTTTTTGTATCCTCCATGCAGTATGAACATGCCAACCTCCCATGTGTGCTCCAACCAGATAACATACTGTAAACACCCCAAATTTTCACTCACCTCCCCAACATTTCCACCAAGCATCAACATCCAGCCTCTGAAATCGCTGGAGGGCAAAATGGTCATTTTCTGAGCCCGGACCTTGCAAAAGTCTAAATTTCATCTGCAACTCTCAAAATTTCTCTATTTTGTCTCAGATAGTCAAAATCTTACTCCTGACAGAAGACAGGAATCCTCAAGTCTTGGTTCAAGATTCCATTTCATAAGACATGACATTGCATATCATTGCATGAGCATTTCAAATCACTGCACTGCACAGCATGTCATTTCGAGGTCCAGAACTCTTGATTTCAAAATTTTCAATCCAGATTCGAATTTTAACTATTTTCAAAATTGATTTCAAAACCCTGGGTCTTCAAAATTATCAATTCTTCCCATTTTACCCCTAGGGCTCTGAATTTCAAAATATTTTCTCAGGAAAACGATCTGGATAGTTTTCAATATGGATTTCAGTCACTTCACCTCAGATTTTGCCCTTTTTGACAATTTCAAATATCTTTCTTTTACAAAATCGCCCTACAAGGGCCAACTCTTTCCAAAATTCCTGTTTTGCCCATTAGTCCAAATTTTTATGAAAATTCCAAAAAGAAGTTGTTGTTTTATCCTTATTTCAATAAAGAAGCAATGTGGGACCCACACTGAGGTGGTGTCACACAAGCTTTTCTTTTGAAAATTTGAATTTTGAAAAACCCAAAAATATAAGAGCCTTGTCCCCTGGATTGGTGCCACTTGTCCTTTCTCTCTCCTCCCATTTACATGCCATGTGTCAGCATAGGGTTCACCTAGAGTTGGTGCCACATGTCACCTTCCCTCTTCTGCCACGTGTCAGTGTGGGGCTACCTTCAGAAGCCGCCACATGTCATCCCATTTATCTGCCATGTGTCACCCTATCCATCCTGCGCCATGTGTCATTTCAAAGACTACCATGAGATGCCACGTGTCATGTATTGTCCTGTTCAGAAAAAGTAGAACTTGTCTCTCCTGAGGTGGCACCATTTGAATTATGTCTCCTGCAGGTGACACATGTCACTCTCTCCTTTCCTCAGGAAAAGCAAGCGACACGTGTCAAACTCTGCTCCTTTCAGAAAAAGCAGAGGACACATGTCTCCCTCCTATTTTTCTCAGAAAAGTAGATGACACATGTCATCTCCAGCTTCCTTTAGAAAAAGTAGAAGACACATGTCACTCCCTGCTTTTCTCAGAAAAAGCAAGTGACACATGTCACCCTCTGCTCTTCTCAGAAAAAGCAAGGGACACGTGTCTCTCTCTGCTTTTTTCAGAAAAAGCAAGTGACACATGTCACTTTCTGCCTCCTTCAGAGAAAGCTAGAATTCAAATGTTCAAACTCCAGTCTGAGGTGGCGCAAATCCTGAACTTCACCTTTTCTATTTTGTGTGAGATGGTGCCATGTGTCCCTTTTCCTCCCTCTTGCCACATGTCATTGTAGGAGACACCTTGAGGTGGTGCCACATGGCAGTCTCTCCTTTCCTCTAGAAAAAGCAGAAATTTAAATTTCAAACTCTCTCTGAGGTGGCACCATCTGAATCCTCTGCCTTTCCTTCTGACACATGTCAATGAAGATGCTCTGAGATGGCGTCACATGTCAGTCTCTCCTTTCATTAGAAAAAGTAGAATTCAAACCCCTCTGAGGTGGCGTCTTCTGCTTCCTCTGCTCCTACCTTCTGACACATGGCAATGTGGATGCTCTGAGATGGCGCCACATGGAAGTCTCTCCTCTTTCCAGAATAAAGCAGAATTTGAATTTCAAACTCCAAGACAACACCCTCTGAGATGGCGCCACATGGAGGGCTCAGATTAAGCTTCTTTGAATTTCAAAATTTTCCAAAAATCTCTATAAATACAAGGCCCCATGCCCAGCCTAGGGGAGCTTCTTTTGGATTTAGCATTTTCACTCTGAGAGCCCTATTTGAGAATTGAACTTCAGAATTCCATTTTCATTCTTTCTTGGTTTCCTCTGGATTCACGCCCCTCTGGAGCCCATTATCAAGGTAGCCACTCATTTTGGGAGTTCCAAAACCGCTGGAGAACACAAGGTAAGCCTCCATTCCTATTGATTTCACTATGATAATTCTTTTGGTTTGATTCGTGTTGTCGTTTGAAGAAAGAGCTCATCCGAGGGATGGATTGAGCTATTCTCATAAAACGACATATATAAAAATACATAATTATACTTCCTTGATGATTTTTAACATGCATGTAGTTAGATAGATTTAATTTGCATTTTATTTCATTCATTTAGTACATTTCATGAATTAATTAGGATTAATTTAGCATTTATTTCAATTCTGCTTATTTTCTGTTTTTGTCAGTCAGTCCACACGTCATTTCATGCATTTAGTTTTTATTAAAAATCCCAAAAAAATCACTAAATGCGCCCTTAGGTGTCCCTAAAATTTTGCCAAAAATTCGGAGGCATTTGAATTTGTTTACTGCAGTAAACATTCAAAATGGCAAGTCGGGTTTTGTCACCCGGGATGCGTTGTGAAAATCATTTGCCAACTTTTAAAATCAAGATATCCCTCATGGAAGATCCGATTTTCGATCCGAAAAATTTTATGAATTCAGGAGAATGTCTAGTTTTTAATATGATTTTTTCAGATTTTTATGAGTTTTTTAATGTCTGACAAAAATCCGAGAGTTCTGGACACGTGTCAGAGCCTAATTTGGGCATCTGAGATCTTGGATCGACTTAGGGCTATGGTTTCTCTTTGTGTGTTGCTCCAAATCCGAAACTGTAAAAAGTGAAAGTTATGTCCGTGGTGTCCTCTGTTTGCATCTAAAAGCCTGTAAGTTTTAGAACAGTGTTGACCCCTGCTTCGGATTTTTCTTGTCAGCCCCCTGTTTTGCTACATTTGTCTGTTTTGTTAGTTTAGGCAGGAATAGTTATATTTTTCTCTGTGTTTCTGTTGATCAAATGCCGAAGTCATAAACATGAAAGTTGTTCATGTCGGTGTCGTGCATAGCTCTGATTAATTTAATAAATTTCCATGGCTGTTTTATATTTGTTTGGCATTTTACATCAGATTAGGGTGATTTTTACCTCTGTCAGAACTAAATCCCTGTTATTGAACTCACCATGGCTCAAATCCCGAGGCTATAAAAACCAAAAATGTTCCATTTAGGATCTTTTAGCAGTCTGAAAAATATCAGAAGTTTTCATGGTGTAAATCTTGCATTATCATGTTAAGCATTGCATTTGGTTCGGATCCATAGGCAAAATCCACCATTTTAGGACTTTCTTTGAATTGTAGCATTTAAATCATATCATTTCGTGATTTTTAGCATTCTAAGATGTTTATCAGAGTAAGTAGATGCTTCATACCGAATTTGGTGCAATTTGGAATCCATTTGAGGTTCGGATTAGCCACAATACCAAAACAGGGTCCCGTAGGACCCGGATCCAAGCGAAAAACAAGCGAAAATCATTATTTTTGATAAATTGCAAAATACCAAATTCTGATTTTACAGTCTTAATGTGTCTAGCAGCATGTCATCATATCTCTTACTGCATTTCATCATCATTTGATTCAATTTGAACTTCAAAATCTCAATTTTACCAAGTTTTCCTTCAAAAAAACCCTGATTTTAAAGGTATAACTTTATAATTAGGGGTATTTTGGTCATTTTGACCACCAATTCCGAATTTCAAACTGTTTTCCACTGAATTCCCTGCATTTACATCATTTCAAAACATCAAGGAAGCATGAGAATAGGGTTTATATCCAATTAAATCCAATAATTTCATAATATTATTGGAAAATCTTGGAAAAACCCACATATTTGAGCTAACTTTATTTCAAGCTTGGCAGGGACATTCCAAAGAAGGAGCTGAAGTCTGCAAATTTCTTTTATTTCCTTTATTTAGTGATGTAATAATGTAAATTTTGGAATAAGAGAGTTAATTTCCTGCTTAGACTAGGATGCATATCATATAGTTTGAATTTATGCAAATATCCTGCTTATATGATTCATGCATTATTATTTCAAAAGCACTATGGATGTTCACGAATGGCACGTGCACCAACTCTTAGGGAGTTGATGAACTCGGTGGAATCCATATTTATGGCCCTAGTTGGAATATGGACGAGACCCAGATCCCTCATCTTTCTACTAGTCACATTGAGCCTACACTCTTAGGCTATCTTAAAATGCATATCATATTTCCAAAGTTTTCAAAATCATGTGCATCAAATCAACTAAATTCTGAACATATTCATAGCCACAGTCAGGATATGTGAAGGATTTATCTTGACTTAATGCATATTTTTCCAATAAATCTCTTAGAAAATCTTTTCAAAGTGCATTCATTCACTTATGTCATTTGCATCATAAAATCATTGATTTTCTCAAGATTTTCTCAAGAAAACTTCATTATCAAGAAATCGATTTCTCAAGAAACTCTAAGAATCTTTCAAAATCGGTTTTCCCAAGTCAATTTCCCCATAGTTTTCCCTGGAAAATGTTATTTTCTTAAGAGCTTCAAAAGAGTTTTCTAATCTTTTTCCAAGATCAAAATCGATTTCCAAGTATTTCAAGGGTGAAATTCTCAGGATTTCAATTTCCCAAGTTTTGAATTTCCTTCTCCAATGAGCTTTCCTATGAATTTCCATCATTTTCCTAAGAAAACTCTCAAAGTCCAAGTTTTCCTAAGAAGTGTTTCCCTTTTCAAAGGTTCACCTTTTTCTCAAGAATCACTTCTATTTTCCCAAGATTTTCAACTATTTCTGATTTTTCCACACCTTTATGAACTTTCTTGTGATTTCAAAACCCCTTTCATTTGAGTTTCCTGAGAAATCGATTTTCACCTTTTCCCAAGAAATGCTTTTCAACTCCAAAAGTTTTCCTATGAATTTTCAATCCTCTTTCCAAATAAAATTTTCAGAGCTGGAGTTTTCCTGACAAGCATTTCCCTTCAAATGTTCACACTTTTCCTAAGAATTACTCACATTTTCTCAGGACTTCCAATCATTCATGATTTTCCCAAGTCTTTATAAACTTTCTCAAGATTTCAAATCTTTTCATCTAAGTTTCCTGAGAAATTTACTCTTTTCCTGAGAAATCTTTTCAACTTCAAATATTTTCCAAGCATACATCATGTTTTCCCAAGTTGCATTTTCCAAATCTCATAGCACATGCCTAAATTCTCTGTGCATTTAGGATAGAACATGATTTTGATGATTTAACTAAGTCAAGCACAATTTTGGTCCTTGGTTCGATTACCCCTGTTAAAGGCGGCAGGAACGGTCGAACCTCGTACCGACAGGTCGAGCCCCATCCCATGAATTTTCCCGCAATTTTCAAAACGGAGGCGAGTATTTCAAAACAATTTCCAAAATCCGGTCAAGTTTGAAGCGCGAAAGCGTTTCTCTCTTTTTCTTTTTCGCAAGGAAGGGAAGACGGGGGAAAAATTTCGCGACGATAACAGGTTTGGCGACCGAGATGGGACCTGTCCTCGTCTGATCAAAGTAATGCTTGACTTAGCTCAATTATCAAAATTATGTTCACAAAATGTCAGCTCTTTTACTTTCAATATCATGTGAGCCTAGGAGCCTAGATTCTGACCTAGCTGACATTGATTGCATATAGCTTAGGCATGGTTTGGTAGGACCATATTGAGGAGAAATTTTCATGCTCACATAGACTTAGGTCTAAATACAATCCTCCTCAATTTAGGATCTGAATGCAAACAATGTATGCTTCTTCAAAATTTTCAAAATCTATCTCTCTAGGACTTAGAGCCTCTATTTCTTGCATGTGATCATTTTTTTCAAATCTCCATTACCTATCATTACCCGGTCTTCACGTTGCTGGGCTCTCTTCCAGAACCATAGTTCGGGACAGAGCCCCACAACTGGGCCAACTATTTGGGTTAACACCCCCCTACCACGTACCGCGGGCCACAGTCCGAAGTATATCGGTAGGCGCTCAAGGATGTTGGAAAATTCTATGCCACGTACCTCGGATTTCAATTCGGGTATATCGGCATAACTGGATTGAACAAAGATGATCTGAACCTAGAGTTAGGATTAAGGTCCTACAGCTGTTTTCAAATTGATGCATTTAGAGTCAGCCTTTTAGGGAGTGCTGAATGTGCATAAATGTTTGTGCAGGATGTGATTGTATGTATGATTTTCTCAATTCTTTATATTTCCCAATGTTTTTCAACTCATTAGGTCTTTTTCCAAATATCCTTATTTTCCACGAGATCTTTTCTCAAACCCTGGATGATTTTTTCAAATATCCCATTTCTTTTAAAACTCCAGGCGATTTTACATTCTACCATTCTACTGGATCTCGAATTTCTAGCTGCATTTTTATCCTGCCTGCAAAATTTTTCAAAATTTCTCACATTTTCCTAAGTCTCATTCTGAGTCTTTCTCTGTTTTCAGTTCGATGGCATCCAGTCAAGTCGATCCTATCTTTCCTGAAGGTCACATCTCCTTCGAGGTGCGACAAGGTCGTCTTGAACATCAAGCTCTTAGCACCGGAACTTTCATTCCCCGGTGGTATTATTCCTGGCTAAAGAGCTTTTCTCGAATGTTCCCGGACCATTTGAGCGAGTGCGGATTAGAGCTGGCATCATCAGTCGGAAAGTAGACCATCAATGGCAACCTGATCCATGCAATGGCGGAGCGATGGAATCCTCGGACGTGTACCTTCTGGTTCCCATGGGGAGAGATGACTGTTTTAATGGATGAATTTTCAGAAATCATGGGGTTGCCAGAACCAGTCGGTCAACCAGGAGACCCCTTAGAGCATCAATTCCTTATCAATGTCAAGGGTTTGGACCCCCGAGACTCCTTAGCTCGTATGACAGGCCGCCGATCTTGGCCCCTGATCCAGTTAGAAGGAAATGAATATGTTGACCTACTTGAGTTGTACCGTCAGTACGGGACCTTCGTCGAAGTCAGCTCGCTTTCAAGAACAGCCAAAGAAAAGATTCAGAATGCAATGGTTCTATGCACCGTAGGACTGTCCCTTTTCCCAGATGGACAGAACTACATGGACATCAGGATAATCCAGCTTATGAGGAGATGGGGAAGTCGGCAAACCAATCGCCTCTCCATAGCCATGGCAGCGCTCGCCTTCCTTTATCGAGGTCTGACTCGATTCTCACTCGGAGAGTCCATTTTAGTTGAAGGATGCATCTACGCACTTCAGTCCTGGTTTTTCCAGCACGTTCCAGCCCGAGCAAGCTCTTTCAGATACAATGGTCAAGAACTCCTTCCAGTGGCGCAGTACCGGTCTATGATCAACAACATTCAAGAGGATGACGTTGTTTGGGACTATTTTGATCGGCAAATATCTCCTCCCAGATATACCTACGCTTATGGCAAGCGGTTCAAGTTGCTGGGACCATTCTTCTGCACTTACTACCAACCAGAGAGATGTGTTCGGCAATTTTCTCAAAGGCAGCAGTACGTCGAAGCCCGCTTGTTATCAGGAGCTATGGCAGAGTTCGATCTCACCTCCGCACAATGGTCCGGGGCATATCATTCTGCCCGCTACGGCTGGGATTCCTTTGTCTCTCTTAAAATCTTTCCAGGTCCTAGAGTGTCTGCCGACTATCGTGAATGGTGTCAAATTGTTTGTCCCTCACCTCTTTGTCAAGATCAATAAAATCTTATTCTTCTCATTTTAAATAAAATTCTCTTTCTTTCTATTATGGTTTGACGACCTCGCCTAGGTAACAAGGCATATTTTCGTTGTTTATTTCTTTTGCAGAAGGAATGACAACACAATTGTCGTGATTCCCAGGACGACTCAGTCCCTAGTAATGGGACATCTTTTCCAAATTGTCTACCATATTTTCAGCAAATATTTCTTCCAAAAGCTAATTCCTTCATAATCTAATCAGGTCTTTGCCCTGCAGAGAGCATCCATACCATTTGATGGTTGAGACAAGGTCAGGCAAAAGAACCACGGCATCCCAGTACTCGTCAGCCTCGGAAGAAGAGATGAGTTCCCCTCGATCTGAGAAGAGTCGAGAGCAGCAGCAAGAAGACGATGGCATAGACCCTCAAATGTATGCCATGTTCAGAAAAATGATGAACAAAATGATGAATGAGCAGCCCGGGACCAGCTCAGAAAGGAACCCATTCAGAGAAAAGTTCCATGGTCACAGGGGTAAGAAGGCTCCCAAGAAGCAGATTCAGCCAGAAGAGATTTCAGATGAATCAGATTCCACTGAAAACACAGATGAAGAATATGAGGTGCCTCCGGCATTTCAGAAGCGTGGCCAAAGTAAAAGCCGCAGATCCAAGAGCAGAGATAAAAAAGAGCCTTTACAAGCGCAATTTAAAGAAATGGCCCTAGTTGTCAAAGATCTGCAAGCCTGCGACAAGGGCAAGAAAGTCTTCACCAGTGAGGACTTCTATGACGGCTTAGAAGGGGATGATGATCTGGAAAATCTCCCCCGAAAATTCATCAAATTCGATGGTTCTGGCGACCCAAAAGCTCATCTCGCCACTTTCTTTGCTGAATGCTCTCGGTTTAGAAGGGATAACCGAGCATTGTTTCTATGCTTCCCCCGCAGCTTGGAAGGAGTTGCCGCCAAATGGTATGCTGAGCATATCAACCTCATTGAGCTCAAGGAGTTCGATAAAGTTGTAAATCTCTTTATTGAACGCTTCTTGTTCAACACAGAAGCGCTGCCTACATTAAGTCATCTCTGCAATTTGAGACAGAACGAGAATGAAAAAGCATGGGACTTCATTCACAGGTGGAGATCAGCCTGTAATAAGATGAGAGATCCTATCTCGGAAAGGCATGCATTGTCCTTAATCCTCAACAATTTCTCGCAGCCGTTAAGAGGATTAATTTCCACAGCGCCGTCCAGGACCTTCATTGAGCTGACTGAACGAGCCGAATGGCTCGAGCTGAGTGTGGAAAATGGAGTCTATGAAGGCTTCACCTTTTCCAAGAACAACTCCCATGGTGAGCAGAAGAAGAAAGCTCACTTCACTTATTCTACCAACAACAACAGCAAAGGCCGTAATCAGCACAAAGGGCAGAAGAAAGATTACTGCTACAGCTCAGGCAGTTCGAACAACAAGGATCAGAAAGCAAAGCCTGCTCCTCAGTACAACAAGCCTCCTCAGCAGGATCAAGGGCCGAAGCTGCGCGAGAAAACCAAACATGAAGGATGGAGGTATGACAGAAAGTTTACTCCCCTTGACCAATCGCTCGAGGACGTGCTCGAGTACATGCTATCAAAAGAGATGGTCAAATTGCCCAGATTGGCCGATCCCCCTGTGCCCATGGGGAAATGGAAAGATCAGTTCTGCAAGTTCCACAGGACAGTGGGACACAACACCGAGAACTGCTTTGTTCTCAAAAACATCGTGCAAGATCTCATTGAAAAGAATCTATTGGTAGAAGGAGAAGAAGAAGAGAAAATGGACATTCTCAACCACCCCTTCCCTTCGCACACCACAGCGGTAGTGTCTGCACAACCATTTCTACCGCATGAGCATATCAAGCCATGTTCTGCGCAAGATCTCCAAGTTCAACATCAGGTGACGGTGCTACGACAAGCAGCTCCAGATTCTAAGAAGATGGACTTAATTTCAGCATTCAGTAAAATGAGAGTTGCGGAAGCACCTGTGAAGTCAATTCCCAAATCAAAAGGAACTCCTGACTTCTTCAAACAAATCGTTAGACCAAGGCCAGAGAAGTCAAGTCAGAAGCCTCTGACTGCTTTATCCAATGTCTCCATCCTTGACTTGGCCAAGAATTCTAGCAAGCACCGACAAGTACTGGATGATCTGCTCAGGAAAATCAAAGTTAAACCCAGTACCACTCCTGAAGACATGGCACAGATTGTGAACTCTGCCATGACCAATGCACCAATCACCTTCTCAGATGAGGACCTTCCAAAGCCTCATTCCTTTCATAATAATGCTCTGTACATTGTCGTTCGAGTCAGAGGAATGACAGTTCCCCATGTGCTGGTCGACGGAGGTAGTAGCCTCAACATATGTCCCAAAATGACCGCAAAGGCATTAGGGATCAAGGATGAAGAATATATTCCGGATCCCATCACTATCTATGGGTTTGACAATCATGGTCAAATGGCCAAGGGTAAGATATTCCTGGAGGTGTTCATTAATTATTCAGTGCATTCAGTGCTTTTTCATGTGGTTAATGTACCACCAACCTACAACTTGCTGCTCGGTAGGACGTGGATTCACAATGCTAATGCAGTGCCTTCTACCCTCCATCAATGTGTAAAGTGGTCAAAAGGTGGAATGATTACCACAATACTGGGAGAAGACCCAGAAGAAAGGCTCCCGCAGCCCATGATTCCTCGGCCATCATTCAATGCAGATATTCCCAGCATCAGGGAAAGTGAAGAGATCAATCTCGGGGAGAATCGAGAAATAATTCAGGCACCATCAGAGCCATCTCTGCACACAGTAGCCACGACACGATGGAAAGGTCCTCAATTCTTCAAGGTTGGAGGTCGAATCGACTACAGCACCATTAAGGATCATCCCTTGTTTCCTCAATTCATGAAGTCAAGAAAGGGATTTGACTTACTCCTGAAGCATGGCTATCAACCCTTCAAGGGACTCGGCAAGAATGAAGATGGCCGCATCGAGCCAATGATCCAGAAACATCGTCCCCACAGGGCAGGATTGGGGTTCTCCGGAGGAAGCTCATTAAGGAAGATTGTTTTTGTCAAAGGGGCACAATGAAGACCATTTGTTATTTCCTTTCTATTCTTTTCCAAATAAATGTCTCATTTTACCAATGTCATTGATCAATTCAATCAATAAAATTCCAAGTTTCTTTGTCTATCCGGATGCCATCTACTCCATTTTTGTCTGTCTCATCATTTTATAATTCAATGCCATTTTATGTATGGTTCTCTTCAAATGATTGCTTGTCTTACTATAGGCCAATTTGTCTGAACCAAAATTTCTTCTCCAAAATTTCAGAATGACTTCTCGGACAATCAAGAAGCTCGTTCTCAATCCCAAGGCCTTTCAGAAGTCAACAGCAATTCACAGAATCAAAGCAAGCACCGGAAATGACAAGAGTGCAAAGCAGTCTGATGATTGTGCAGAACACGATCAGTCTCTTCAGGAATTACCGGAGTTCGCCGCAGTTCAGAAGCAGGACGAACCATCTCCTCTAGTACAAGATCCAACTGAAGGTGTCAATATCGGTTCAGAGGAAGATCCCAAAATTCTCCAGATCGGAACCAGTCTGAGTCCAGAAGAAAAGAAAAGGCTTATAGATTTTCTCAAGCGGCATGAAGAAGTGTTCGCATGGACATATGAAGACATGCCGGGCTTAGACCCCAAATTGGTCGAGCACCGTCTTGTCTTAAAGCCGGATGCTAAGCCAGTCAAGCAGAAGCTGAGAAAAATGGATCCCAGAATAGAACAACAAGTCAAGGAAGGACTCGAAGATTTGCTCAAAGCAGGATTCATCCGAGCTATTGACTACCCAGATTGGTTAGCCAATATCGTCGTTGTCCCAAAGAAAAGCGGCAAAGTAAGGATCTGCATAGACTTCAGAGACCTCAATAAGGCAACTCCGAAGGATGACTATCCACTTCCAAGCATCGATCTTCTAGTCGATAGCACGGCAGGACATGCCATGTTCTCTTTCATGGACGGATATTCCGGCTACAATTAGATTAAGTTGGCCGCCCGCGACCAATCAAAAACTTCCTTCACTACGCCTTGGGGCACTTTCTGCTATACAGTTATGCCTTTTGGGCTCAAGAATGCTGGAGCAACGTATCAACGGGCAATGGCTGTCATCTTTCACGATCAGATGCGCAAAATCATGGATGCGTATGTTGATGATATTCTCATGAAATCTAAAGAGGAAGAAGATCACCTCGAAGCACTTGATCAAGTCTTTAAAAGACTTATTCTTTACAAGTTAAGGCTTAACCCGCAAAAGTGTGTCTTTGGAGTCGAATCAGGAAAACTGTTGGGTTTTCTGGTCAGCAAAAAGGGAATTGAAGTTGACCCAGCCAAAGCAAAGGCTATCATTGATATGCCACCCCCGAAGAATCTCAAAGAACTACGTAGCCTTCAAGGACGTATGCAGTCAATCCGGCGATTCATTTCCAATTTGGCAATGAGATGCGAGCCTTTCAACCACTTGCTCAGAAAAGGAGTGAAGTTCGAATAGGGACCAGAGTGTCAGCAATCGTTCGATCGGATCAAGAAGTATCTTCTTAATCCTCCCATCCTGAAGCCGCCAGAATTGGGAAAACCTCTTTTATTATACATCTCAGTTAATCAAGTTGCATGCGGTGGATTCTTGGCGCAATACAAAGAAGGCAGCCTGATAGAGCACGCCATCTACTACGTGAGCAAGACTTTCATAGATTATGAGAAGAGATACTCTCAAATAGAGAAGACCTGCCTAGCTCTGGTATGGATGTGTCAGAAGCTAAGACACTACCTGTTGGCATCAGAGGTCAAAATCCTGTCTAAACTCAATCCTCTCAAGTATATCTTAGAGCAACCTTTCCTCAGCGGACGAGTCGCAAAATGGCAAGTCTTACTGATGCAGTATGACTTAGAATATGTCTCGCAGCAATCAATCAAAGGCCAAGCAATTGCAGATCAATTGGCGGATTTTCCTCTGACCGAAGAAGTGAAAGCCGAAGATGACTTCCCTGATGAGCAAATTTGCAATATCCAGCAATTTCCAGTCTAGAATTTATTTTTCGATGGTTCTAAGAATATGGCCGGAATAGGCATCAGAATTTTATTAATCACTCCATTTTTTCTCAAGTTAGATTTTCAATGCACTCACAACATGGCTGAATATGAAGCCCTGATTCAAGGTCTAAAGATTCTGCTAGACTTCAATGTCAAGAGAGTGCATGCCTACGGTGACTCATTACTTGTTGTCAATCAAGTTCGAGCCGAATGGCAAGTCAAAGATCAGAAGCTATTCCCCTATCAGAAAATTGTTTCAGCTCTTATCAGCAAGTTTGAA
Source organism: Nuphar pumila (assembly GCF_984573655.1). NCBI lineage: Eukaryota > Viridiplantae > Streptophyta > Magnoliopsida > Nymphaeales > Nymphaeaceae > Nuphar > Nuphar pumila. The sequence continues at coordinate 38,061,074 of NC_143262.1, forward strand.
GAATTCCAGCTCTTCCATATCAAGAGAGATTTTAATCAAGTGGCCGATAGCCTAGCCAGTTTAGGCTCCATTATGGCATTCAAGAATGGAGAATCTTGTCGCTCTTTTGAAATTGGCAGACTTGACCAACCTGCTTTCATCCCAGCGGAACAGGTAAACCAGGCTGAACAAAAGAAGAAGCCTTGGTACTACAACATCAAAACTTTCATAGAAACTAGCGAATTTCCTCCAGAACTCTCAAAGAAAGAGCAACAAGCAATCCAGCGTATGTCTACTCGATACTTCATCTTGGCCAATATCCTCTATCGTCGCGGATTCAGTTCAGAATATTCCAGATGTTTAGATGAAGACGAGGCCAAAGAAGTCGTGCGAGAAGCATACGAAGGCATTTGTGGTGGCCACGTCGGCTACCAAACCCTTGTCAAGCAAATCATCAGAGCAGGGTACTACTGGAAGACTATGCAACAAGACTGTTATCATTATGTGAAGAAGTGTGTGCAATGCCAGATACACGCACCTCCCATTCATGCTCCAGCAACTTATTTACAGTCTGTTGTCTCTCCATGGCCATTTTCTATGTGGGCCTTCGATGTCGTAGGTCCCATCACTCCTTCAGCTTCAAATGGCCACAAATACTTCCTTGCCGCAACAGAATATTTCACCAAGTGGGTAGAAGCCATCAGTCTCCGCACAGTAGAAGGCCGACACGTGGTCTCTTTCATTCACAAGAACATCCTTTGCCGTTTCGGCATCCCGCATGATATTGTGTCAGACAACGGCAGTCATTTCAAGAATGAAAAGATGAAGACATTCTGCTCAAAATTCAAGATCTATCATCATTTTTCCGCTCCATATTATCCTCAAGGGAATGGTCAGGCAGAGGCCACCAACAAGATTCTAATTCGTATCTTAGAGCGAACTGTGGAAACAGGCCGTGACTGGCATGAGAAGATCCACGATGCACTGTGGGCCTATCGGACCACCATTCGTACACCAACGAATGCTACTCCATCAGAACTGGTCTATGGAACAGAAGTAGTATTGCCGCTACATGTTCAGAAGCCCGCTTTGAAATTTGCTTCACTTCTGCAATTACCTCTTGATCAATACCAGCAGTAGCGACTAGTGCAGCTAGACTTACTCGACGAGAGAAGGCTAAAAGCAGCAGAGCATGCTCAATCCTATCGCCAGAGAGTAGCCAGGCAATATGCGAAATCTATCATCTAAAGAAGATTCAAAGTCAATGATTTAGTACTTCGATCCACAGCTTATCTCAAGCATCGTCCTGGCAGCAAATGGTCGCCAAATTGGGAAGGTCCCTATGTTGTCAAAGAAGCATTACCCCGCAACTCATATCGGCTCATCAATGCCGATGGGGTAGAATTGCCAGATCCTATCAATGCTCGACACTTGAAAAAGTTTTATACTTGAAACATTTATTCTCCTCTTGTAATCCTTCCTGTTTCCTTCAAATAATGATCCAACTTTCTTTCCCAGTTACACTGGGGCATTTTAAAATTTTGTTCTATATGCAGGCAGGATAAACAAATTCCTCATTTCATGCACATGTGCATTCATATGCATCAACCCATATTCATTTGCATTCAATTGCATTAATAACAATCCGGTCAGTATTGGGATTTCAACAAACAGTCCCATCACAATTCCTAATGATTCAAAGATCATCGCCAATACTGAACCAAAACCCAGCGCCCGAACTGGCATTATTTCAAAATCCAGTATTCAAGCTGGTACATTTTCTAAGATCCAACTTTTTGGAAAACCGAGTTTCGACTCGGGTTTTTATTCAAATCATTTTCCTTTGTTGATCCGGGTCCCGACTCGTGATCTCTCTACTTTACTCGAGCCTTGACTCGAACTCTTCATTTTCCTTTGTTGATCCGGGTTCCGACTCGTGATCTCTCTACTTTACTCGAGCCTTGACTCGAACTCTTCATTTTCCTTTGTTGATCCGGGTTCCGACTCGTGATCTCTCTACTTTATTCGAGCCTTGACTCGAACGAATCATTTTCCTTTGTTGATTCGGGTTCCGACTCGAGATCTCTTCGAGCTTGTCATTCTCTTTTGTTGATCCGGGTTCCGACTCGTGATCTCATTACCTTACTCGAACCCTGAATCGAGTCCTTCATTTTCTTTTGTTAATCCGGGTTCCGACTCGAGATCTCCTTATCTTACCCAAGATCTAACTCAAGTCCTTCATTTTCCTTTGTTGATCCGGGTTCCGACTCGTGATCTCATTATCTTATTTGAGCTCTGATTCGAGCCTTCCATTTTCCTTTGTTGATTCGGGTTTCGACTCGTGATCTCTATATTTTATTCGAGCTCTGACTCGAACTCATCATTCTCTTTTATTGATCCAAGTCATTTCAATCATCAGGGTCTGTCAATTGCTCAAGTTTGACATTTTGCCCTCCAAATTTCAATTTAAATCCTCAAATCAGGCAATTCTCCAATTTCGACCTCTGGGTCACCCGATTTCCAATTCTCGATTTCCATTACCAATCCAATTTTCGACCTTCGGGTCAATCAAACTCCAATTTTCGACCTTCGGGTCAATCAATTGCCAATTTTCGACCTTCGGGCCAATCAATTTCCAAATTTCGACCTTCGGGTCAATCAATTTTCAATCTTTGACCTTCATTTCCAAATTTTGACCTTCGGGTCACCCAATTTCGACCTTTTGGTCAATCAATTCTCAATTTTGACCTTTTTGGTCAAATCAATTCTCAATTTCGACCATCAAGTCATCCAATTTCGACCTTCGGGTCATTCAATTTTCAGCAACCAATTTTCCAATTTTCAATTTCGACCTTTGGGTCAATCAATCTCAATATCCAATTTCAATCATTTTCTCTTGCGAAAGACCCTTTTAGGGAGAGTTCGAGGGAGCTCGTTCTTTTCGCATGCTATCCAATTCGTTCACTTAGCCCCTTTTCAGGGAGAGTTTGAAGGGACTCGCCTCTTTGTGAACCGTTTGCAAAACAATTTCCAATCTCACACAAGAAACCCTTTCAAAGGGAGAGGCTCGACGGAGACTCGCTTTTCTTGTGATCCCCCAATTTCATACTAGGCCATTTTCGTCATGAAAGACCCTCTTTGTAGGGAGAGTATGATGAACTTGTTCCTTTCATGACCCAATTTTCAGACCTCACTATTATCGGCCCCCTTTCCATAAGAGAAGCCTAATATTAGGGAGCTTTGACGAAAGCTCAATTTCTCTTCGAAAGTTCGTTTTGCAAACACCTCCTCTTTAGGGAAGAGAGGAGTATTTCCCATTTCCCATTCAGGTAAGGGCTAAGCCTGAGTCTCTCTTTTTGGGGAAAAAGAGAGGAGAATTTTCATCACGGATGTGTTGAGCCGGATTTCAAATACTCACTTTCACCAAGGATTTCAAGAAAATTTTGTCAAATTTGTCAATCAATTGTTGATTTCAGAATCTTTTATTGCACTAACCTTTATCTCAATTTACCTTTAGCATTACTCCCAAAAGAATGAAGCTTTTGCGAAAAGAGATTCAAACTTCAAATTCTTTCTATTGGCCAACCAAAAGGATGAAGGATAAGTCCTCGATATGGCCAGAAAAGAAGATTCAAGGTTATTGAAAAGCCATAGATGATCGATATTGATCGCAGCCAATGGCGCATCGTTAAAGGCTATTCTTGTAAGGACGAGACAGTGGAAATATCCTGAGTGCTAGAAAAGAGAGAATTCACCCAAACCCTGTCTCCTCAGAATCACCTAAGCTGCAATTAAATATCCGCAAAAGGGATCTCTCACCTGTCGTCAAGATGAAGGCGAATTAGGCGAGTAGACCCCCGGGAACAAAGAAGATTCGAAACATCTCCAAGATGACGGAGTTTGTGACGGATCCTTCCAGGGAAAGTCCAAAGCACTGTCGAGATGAAGGCAGATGCGATGGACCTCTCGACAATCCCTAAAAGATATTTAATTTCAGCTATCGCCCAAAGATCTCCAAACCCATCATCCAAGAAGGATCGAAACATCTCCAAGTTGAAGGAGTTTGTGACGTACCCTTCCCAAAAGAGAAAAAGTAGAGGACATCTCCAAAATGAAGGAGAATGTAGCAAAAACCCAGAGAGTCAAAAGAGCGCAGAAAGATTATCAAGAGAGAAGCTCTCAGGATATCAAACTGCCAGATCTATCAAGAATCCTCTTTAACTTTGTGAAATTCTACTATCAATACTCTTTCATCAATTGCTTTCATAATATCAAATTCTCTTTTCTGCTCATATCAAGGAAATTGATAGCTTCCTAGAAGAAGGTCAATCACAAGCAATTTGGATTTCCAATCTCGATTCCACGAAGTGAACCCTGTTTGGAGGTAATGCTTTGGGTAGAAAAGAAAGAATATCTTTGCAACAATGTGCAACATTTTCAAAAACTATGAATCAACAACAAAATTCCCAACATGACAATATTTTCTAGCTATCTTGACGTGAAGCGAGAGCTTGATGCCCCTTTTTGATACATCCTGACACCAATTTTAAATCCCTCCTAAGGACTTGATTCCTTCCCTTCTTTGAGAGCATGAACTCTCAAATTTGCACACTTCCCTGTGTCCCCACTGTCCCACCATAGACAGTCCCATTTCGGTTCGAGGTCGAACCACCAATCATTTCCCGCAAAAGGCAATTTCAAAAGCTGATTTTAGTCTCAGCAATGAGACGCCCAAAACCAATCCCTTTTCAAGCTTTAGGGACCCCATTTTCCTTCCTTTTGCAAAAAACCCTATTGGATTTATTGTGCAAAATCCAAAGGTTCCATCATGGTCTCTTCCTTCGAGGATTCCATCCATTTTCCACCCGATCAGGATAAGGGTACAAACTTGAGCCTCAATCAAAGAGGTATTTCATCTTCCGCCCGATCAGGATAAGGGTACAAACCTGAGCCTCATTTGATGAGGTATTTCATTTTCCACCCGATCAGGATAAGGGTATAAACCTGAGCCTCAATCAAAGAGGTATTTCATTTTCCGCCCGATCAGGCTAAGGGTACAAACCTGAATCTCATGTCATGAGATATTCCATCCCCAATCAGGTCAAAGGTTAAAACCTGAGCTTCGTTCCATGCGAGGTATTTCTGTCCCATCCAGGTTAAAAGCGTAAACCTGAACTTCGCTCTCATAGAGCAAATCTTTCCTCCCTATTCTTCGCTTCATATCTACCATCTTCCTCGGGCTAATTTCTTCACACCCAGTCAGATCCTTCTAACTGGAGCATTTTTTTCGTATAGCCCAAATTTGGTGTGTTTTCTTTGCCACTAAGCTCGGCCATGAGCCGGCTTAGTAGCAAAGAGGGGCATCTGTAAACACCCCAAATTTTCACTCACCTCCCCAACATTTCCACCAAGCATCAACATCCAGCCTCTGAAATCGCTGGAGGGCAAAATGGTCATTTTCTGAGCCCGGACCTTGCAAAAGTCTAAATTTCATCTGCAACTCTCAAAATTTCTCTATTTTGTCTCAGATAGTCAAAATCTTACTCCTGACAGAAGACAGGAATCCTCAAGTCTTGGTTCAAGATTCCATTTCATAAGACATGACATTGCATATCATTGCATGAGCATTTCAAATCACTGCACTGCACAGCATGTCATTTCGAGGTCCAGAACTCTTGATTTCAAAATTTTCAATCCAGATTCGAATTTTAACTATTTTCAAAATTGATTTCAAAACCCTGGGTCTTCAAAATTATCAATTCTTCCCATTTTACCCCTAGGACTCTGAATTTCAAAATATTTTCTCAGGAAAACGATCTGGATAGTTTTCAATATGGATTTCAGTCACTTCACCTCAGATTTTGCCCTTTTTGACAATTTCAAATATCTTTCTTTTACAAAATCGCCCTACAAGGGCCAACTCTTTCCAAAATTCCTGTTTTGCCCATTAGTCCAAATTTTTATGAAAATTCCAAAAAGAAGTTGTTGTTTTATCCTTATTTCAATAAAGAAGCAATGTGGGACCCACACTGAGGTGGTGTCACACAAGCTTTTCTTTTGAAAATTTGAATTTTGAAAAACCCAAAAATATAGGAGCCTTGTCCCCTGGATTGGTGCCACTTGTCCTTTCTCTCTCCTCCCATTTACATGCCATGTGTCAGCATAGGGTTCACCTAGAGTTGGTGCCACATGTCACCTTCCCTCTTCTGCCACGTGTCAGTGTGGGGCTACCTTCAGAAGCCGCCACATGTCATCCCATTTATCTGCCATGTGTCACCCTATCCATCCTGCGCCATGTGTCATTTCAAAGACTACCATGAGATGCCACGTGTCATGTGTTGTCCTGTTCAGAAAAAGTAGAACTTGTCTCCCCTGAGGTGGCACCATTTGAATTATGTCTCCTGCAGGTGACACATGTCACTCTCTCCTTTCCTCAGGAAAAGCAAGCGACACGTGTCAATCTCTGCTCCTTTCAGAAAAAGCAGAGGACACATGTCTCCCTCCTATTTTTCTCAGAAAAGTAGATGACACATGTCATCTCCAGCTTCCTTTAGAAAAAGTAGAAGACACATGTCACTCCCTGCTTTTCTCAGAAAAAGCAAGTGACACATGTCACCCTCTGCTCTTCTCAGAAAAAGCAAGGGACACGTGTCTCTCTCTGCTTTCTTCAGAAAAAGCAAGTGACACATGTCACTTTCTGCCTCCTTCAGAGAAAGCTAGAATTCAAATGTTCAAACTCCAGTCTGAGGTGGCGCAAATCCTGAACTTCACCTTTTCTATTTTGTGTGAGATGGTGCCACATGTCCCTTTTCCTCCCTCTTGCCACATGTCATTGTAGGAGCCACCCTGAGGTGGTGCCACATGGCAGTCTCTCCTTTCCTCTAGAAAAAGCAGAAATTTAAATTTCAAACTCTCTCTGAGGTGGCACCATCTGAATCCTCTGCCTTTCCTTCTGACACATGTCAATGAAGATGCTCTGAGATGGTGCCACATGTCAGTCTCTCCTTTCATCAGAAAAAGTAGAATTCAAACCCCTCTGAGGTGGCGTCTTCTGCTTCCTCTGCTCCTACCTTCTGACACAAGGCAATGTGGATGCTCTGAGATGGCGCCACATGGAAGTCTCTCCTCTTTCCAGAATAAAGCAAAATTTGAATTTCAAACTCCAAGACAACACCCTCTGAGATGGCGCCACATGGAGGGCTCAGATTAAGCTTCTTTGAATTTCAAAATTTTCCAAAAATCTCTATAAATACAAGGCCCCATGCCCAGCCTAGGGGAGCTTCTTTTGGATTTAGCATTTTCACTCTGAGAGCCCTATTTGAGAATTGAACTTCAGAATTCCATTTTCATTCTTTCTTGGTTTCCTCTGGATTCACGCCCCTCTGGAGCCCATTATCAAGGTAGCCACTCATTTTGGGAGTTCCAAAACCGCTGGAGAACACAAGGTAAGCCTCCATTCCTATTGATTTCACTATGATAATTCTTTTGGTTTGATTCGTGTTGTCGTTTGAAGAAAGAGCTCATCCGAGGGATGGATTGAGCTATTCTCATAAAACGACATATATAAAAATACATAATTATACTTCCTTGATGATTTTTAACATGCATGTAGTTAGCTAGATTTAATTTGCATTTTATTTCATTCATTTAGTACATTTCATGAATTAATTAGGATTAATTTAGCATTTATTTCAATTCTGCTTATTTTCAGTAGGTCTCTGTTTTTGTCAGTCAGTCCACACGTCATTTCATGCATTTAGTTTTTATTAAAAATCCCAAAAAAAACACTAAATGCGCCCTTAGGTGTCCCTAAAATTTTGCCAAAAATTCAGAGGCATTTGAATTTGTTTACTGCGGTAAACATTCAAAATGGCAAGTCGGGTTTTGTCACCCGGGATGCGTTGTGAAAATCATTTGCCGACTTTTAAAATCAAGATATCCCTCATGGGAGATCCGATTTTCGATCCAAAAAATGTTATGAATTTGGGAGAATGTCTAGTTTTTAATATGATTTTTTCGGTTTTTTATGAGTTTTTTAATGTCTGACAAAAATCCGAGAGTTCTGGACACGTGTCAGAGCCTAATTTGGGCCTCTGAGATCTTGGATCGACTTAGGGCTATGGTTTCTCTTTGTGTGTTGCTCTAAATCCGAAACTGTAAAAAATGAAAGTTATGTCCGTGGTGTCCTCTGTTTGCATATAAAAGCCTGTAAGTTTTAGAACAGTGTTGACCCCTGCTTCAGATTTTTCTTGTCAGCCTCCTGTTTTGCTACATTTGTCTGTTCTGTTAGTTTAGGCAGGAATAGTTATATTTTTCTCTGTGTTTCTGTTGATCAAATGCCAAAATCATAAACATGAAAGTTGTTCATGTCGGTGTCGTGCATAGCTCTGATTAAGTTAATAAATTTCCATGGCTGTTTTATATTTGTTTGGCATTTTACATCAGATTAGGGTGATTTTTACCTCTGTCAGAACTAAATCCCTGTTATTGAACTCACCATGGCTCAAATCCCGAGGCTGTAAAAACCAAAAATGTTCCATTTAGGGTCTTTTAGCAGTCTGAAAAATATCAGAAGTTTTCATGGTGTAAATCTTGCATTATCATGTTAAGCATTGCATTTGGTTCGGATCCATAGGCAAAATCCACCATTTTAGGACTTTCTTTGAATTGTAGCATTTAAATCATATCATTTCGTGATTTTTAGCATTCTAGAATGTTTATCAGAGTAAGTAGATGCTTCATACCGAATTTGGTGCAATTTGGAATCCATTTGAGGTTCGGATTAGCCACAATACCAAAACAGGGTATCGCAGGACCCGGATCCAAGCGAAAAACAAGCGAAAATCATTATTTTTGATAAATTGCAAAATACCAAATTCTGATTTTACAGTCTTAATGTGTCTATCAGCATGTCATCATATCTCTTACTGCATTTCATCATCATTTGATTCAATTTGAACTTCAAAATCTCAATTTTACCAAGTTTTCCTTCAAAAAAACCCTGATTTTAAAGGTATAACTTTATAATTAGGGGTATTTTGGTCATTTTGACCACCAATTCCGAATTTCAAACTGTTTTCCACTGAATTCCCTGCATTTACATCATTTCAAAACATCAAGGAAGCATGAGAATAGGGTTTATATCCAATTAAATCCAATAATTTCATAATATTATTGGAAAATCTTGGAAAAACCCACATATTTGAGCTAACTTTATTTCAAGCTTGGCAGGGACATTCCAAAGAAGGAGCTGAAGTCTGCAAATTTCTTTTATTTCCTTTATTTAGTGATGTAATAATGTAAATTTTGGAATAAGAGAGTTAATTTCCTGCTTAGACTAGGATGCATATCATATAGTTTGAATTTATGCAAATATCCTGCTTATATGATTCATGCATTATTATTTCAAAAGCACTATGGATGTTCACGAATGGCACGTGCACCAACTCTTAGGGAGTTGATGAACTCGGTGGAATCCATATTTACGGCCCTAGTCGGAATATGGACGAGACCCAGATCCCTCATCTTTCTACTAGTCACATTGAGCCTACACTCTTAGGCTATCTTAAAATGCACATCATATTTTCAAAGTTTTCAAAATCATGTGCATCAAATCAACTAAATTCTGAACATATTCATGGCCACAGTCAGGATATGTGAAGGATTTATCTTGACTTAATGCATATTTTTCCAATAAATCTCTTAGAAAATCTTTTCAAAGTGCATTCATTCACTTATGTCATTTGCATCATAAAATCATTGATTTTCTCAAGATTTTCTCAAGAAAACTTCATTATCAAGAAAACGATTTCTCAAGAAACTCTAAGAATCTTTCAAAATCGGTTTTCCCAAGTCAATTTCCCCATAGTTTTCCCTGGAAAATGTTATTTTCTTAAGAGCTTCAAAAGAGTTTTCTAATCTTTTTCCAAGATCAAAATCGATTTCCAAGTATTTCAAGGGTAAAATTCTCAGGATTTCAATTTCCCAAGTTTTGAATTTCCTTCTCCAATGAGCTTTCCTATGAATTTCCATCATTTTTCTAAGAAAACTCTCAAAGTCCAAGTTTTCCTAAGAAGTGTTTCCCTTTTCAAAGGTTCACCTTTTTCTCAAGAATCACTTCTATTTTCCCAAGATTTTCAACTATTTCTGATTTTTCCACACCTTTATGAACTTTCTTGTGATTTCAAAACCCCTTTCATTTGAGTTTCCTGAGAAATCGATTTTCACCTTTTCCCAAGAAATGCTTTTCAACTCCAAAAGTTTTCCTATGAATTTTCAATCCTCTTTCCAAATAAAATTTTCAGAGCTGGAGTTTTCCTGACAAGCATTTCCCTTCAAATGTTCACACTTTTCCTAAGAATTACTCACATTTTCTTAGGACTTCCAATCATTCATGATTTTCCCAAGTCTTTATAAACTTTCTCAAGATTTCAAATCTTTTCATCTAAGTTTCCTGAGAAATTTACTCTTTTCCTGAGAAATCTTTTCAACTTCAAATATTTTCCAAGCATACATCATGTTTTCCCAAGTTGCATTTTCCAAATCTCATAGCACATGCCTAAATTCTCTGTGCATTTAGGATAGAACATGATTTTGATGATTTAACTAAGTCAAGCACAATTTTGGTCCTTGGTTCGATTACCCCTGTTAAAGGCGGCAGGAACGGTCGAACCTCGTACCGACAGGTCGAGCCCCATCCCATGGATTTTCCCGCAATTTTCAAAACGGAGGCGAGTATTTCAAAACAATTTCCAAAATCCGGTCAAGTTTGAAGCGCGAAAGCGTTTCTCTCTTTTTCTCTTTCGCAAGGAAGGGAAGACGGGGGAAAAATTTCGCGACGATAACACATACCATATGCCAAAAAGTCACTGATTGTCCATAGAACAATGACCTTGATATTGAAATTTTGTTTTTTGTGGGCATCATACGTAGTGACACCATCATCCCACAATACTTTTAGTTCATCAATCAATGACATTAAATATACATCAAGATTTTGGCCAGGTGAGGTCGGACCAGGGATCAATAGAGACAAGAAAAGATTTGGATGCTTCATACACAAGCTTGGTGGAAGGTTGTATGGAGTTACAAATACTAGCCAGCATGAGTATAGAGTTAATCTACCCCCAAATGGATTAAATCTATCTGTACATAGACCGAGTTTAACATTTCTCACTTTCATTATGAAGTTCTGATGAGTATGATCAAAGTGCTTCCAAGCTTCCGCATCAACAGGATGCGTGATCTTGTCTTCATCATGTTGAACTTTATTTGCATGCCATCTCATGTGTTTAGCTATCCTTAAAGACATATACAATCGTTGCAATCTCGGAGTGATAGGAAAGTAGCAGAGCGACTTGTATGAAACTTCTTTTGATCTCGTGCTACCATTGCCTCTTGTCTTTGGCTTGAACCGAGGATGCCCACATGATGGGCATGATATGTTTTTTTTCTGATCCTTGAAATACAACATGCAGTGATTTGGACAAACATCTATCTTTTTATACCCCATACCTAGAGTGTTGACCATAACCTTCGCACAATAGAAATTTTGTGGCAATTTCTCATCTTTGGGCAACATACACGTCACAATAATGCATAAACAGTCAAAACATGATTGACTCAAATTATACTCTGACTTCAAATTCATTAGTTGAAGAACTGCAAACAAGATAGTGTAACTCTCGCAACCTTTCCAAAGTGGCTCATCAGCATCTCTAAGTAAATCATAAAATCTACTAGCTGCACCGTTTGATGATTTTTTATCTACTGTAGTTGTTACATCATTAGGACTCATAACAGAACCCAGTTATGTTCCTGCGGCATCAAATATCATATCCATATATGGATTATTGTGCACCATATTCACCTGTGCATCAAAATTGTTTCTAAATTCTTCACCATGAAACATCCAATTCTGATAATCGCTCACAAAACCCTTCCTGTATAGGTGATGTCTAATGTCATAAGGTTCTACAAATCGATTGTTCTTACAAATCTTTAGGGACACCTAATCCGACCTGTAGGATCCACTGTACTGACACTTGTCGTTGCAAATTCAATAAAACTTTCAACACCACCCATATATTCATGCGATAACTCATTGTCAACTATCCTACGGTACATCATTCATGGTTTGCAGTCATTTTGTTGTATGATGTTACCAATAGAATCCTAACTAGTTAAAAGAGAATCATCAGTATGATGAAGAAAATATCAAATTTATCATACAATATATAATGTCATACAATCACAAGAATTATGATGTGTGCATTGATAACTTAATATTTTCATGTGCAAACTATTCATAACACGATAAATTCATTTGAAACATGCTTTCATTATACAATTTCACATGTAAGTCATAATCAAATTGAAAGTAACTACATGCAAGCATGTATACAATCACATCAAACATTGCAATACATAAAAAACATTCATATCAAAAAAATGTCAAACATGTACCTGCAACAAACACACTCCAATATCCTGCTAACTACTACCATGCCTAGCATGGAATCCGCACTCCAAAAATAAGAACACTTCTATTCTCATAAATTTAAATTATGCTCAGCATGATCTCCAAACTCCAATAAAAGCAGTCCTAGATATCAACAACGAAGTGAGTGTGTGAATAGTAAAGTGTTGCATTCAATAAATTAAATAACATGTGATGCGCTTGCATCACATACTCACCACGGGTATTTACCCAATTTGCATTGTTTTTGTCACTTACTTACCACGGGTGGCAGGGCACAAGCAGGATCCGTTTAGAAATCTGCAAAAGACACTGTGTTAAAATGAAGCCACCCTCTACCGAAAGGAAAAAAATTAGAATAAATATCAAAGTCGGACGGGATTTCGGCGAGGCGAAACGCCTCCCAGGCATTGACCACCTCTCCGTTCGGCCTGACTGCCCTCGAGTTCGGCCGGCCAGTAGGCCAGCGATGTACAACAGCAGCACGAGGTCTTTGGAGGCATTGATTGTCCCCCGAAGCAGCAGGCACGGGGTGATGCCGTGGTTTAGGAACTCGACGATCGTCGGGCGCCACCTGGCTCGTTACCCCCCTATAAAAAAAAAACGAGGTAGGAGGGGCAACCCCATGCCGAAAAAAAAATGAGGCAGGGTCACCCCACTTCCCCCTGCCGAAAAAGCAGGGGAGGCAACCCTTTGCCCGAATAAAAAAATGAAGCAGGGGGCGACTCCCTGCCGAAAAAAACAAATGAGACAATAATTGCCCCCCCTGCCAGAAAAAAAAGAGGCACGGGGGCGACCCCCTGACCGAATAAAAAAGTGAGGCAAGGGGCGACCCCCTGCCGGAAAAAAAAATGAGGCAGGGGGTCGCCCCCCTGCCGGAAAAAAAAAGTGGCAAGGGAGTGACCCTTTGCGGGAAGAGCAGAGGGGCGACCCCCTGCCCGAATAAAACAACGAGGCAAAGGGGTCGCCCCCTGCCATAAAAAACAAAACACGACAGGGGGTCGCCCCCCCTGCCGGAAAAAACAAACGAGGAAGGGGGGTGACTCCCTGTCGGAAAAGCAGGGGGCGACCCCCTGCCGAAAAAGCAGGGGAAGACCCCCTGCCCGAATAAAACAAAGAGGCAGGGGGTCACTCCTTTGTCGGAAAACACAAAACACGGACGAGGGTCGCCCCCCCCTTCCGGAAAATACAAACGAGGCAGGGGGGCCAACCCCCTGCCGGAAAAAATAAAAGGGGCAGGCGCCCCTTTTATCAGAAAAAACCTAAAAATGGATTTACCTGAGAGTCACCGGGCGGTGGGCGGCAGACCGGGGAGCGAGGGGCGGCAGGCCGGGGATTGTGTCGGGCGGCAGAGGATTGCATCGGGTCGGCGGGAGAGACGAAACAGGAAAGAGGAAAAAGGGCTCTGATTAGGGATTTACACAAAAATTAGTGACGGATTTGGCGATGGACGAATTCTGTCGCAACGCCATCATAAATTTAGATGACTAGTTAGCGACGGAATATTTTCATCGCTAACGTCATCGCTATGTCGCAATAAAAAAACATCTGTTGCCAAATCCGTTGCTAACTGTCGCATCTGTTGCGACAAAAACCTGTCGTCGCTAACTAGTGACGGCGGTAGCGACATAAGTGTTTTGTCACTAGTTTCGTGAATATTGCAAATCTTAGTGACGGATTAGTTTCGCTCGTTAATCCACTGTAACTTGGCGACAAAAAAAAATCTATCGCAAATATCCGTCGCTAATTGGCAATTTTCTTGTAGTGAAGAATGATCAAAACATCTCCAAGTTGAAAGAATTTGTGACGTACCCTTCCAAAAAAGAAGAAAAGTTAGGACATCTCCAAAATAAAGGATGATGCAATAAACTTCTCCCCAAAAAACTCAAAAGAGCTCTAATTATGTCTCAAAAAGAGTGGAAAAAGATCATCATGAGAAAAAAATCCTAGGATATCAAACTGCCAAATCTGCCAAGAATCTTCTTTAATTTTGTGAAATCCTTTTATCAATATCCTTTCACCAATTGCTTTCACAATGTCAATCTTTTCTTTTCTATTCGTATCAGGGAAATTGATAGCTTCCTCGAAGAAAACCAATGGCAAGCAATTTGAATTTGAATCTTGATTCTACAAAGTTAAGCCCAATTAGAGAAAATACTTCAGGTAGAAAAGAGAAAATATTTTCGCACAAATGTGCATCATTTTCAATTATTTTGAATCAACAATAATTTTCAACATTTTGACAATATTTTCTAGCTATCCTGACGTGAAGTGAGAGCTTGATGTCTGCTTTGATACATTTTGATGTCGTTTGCCATCCTTCTTTAGGACTTAATAACATGAGTTTTCAAGATTCCTTCCCTTCTTTGGTGTAGTCTGAGCGCCTAGGCTCTCAGATTTACACACTTCCCTGTGTACCCCATCGTCCCACCATAGACAGTCCAATTTCGGCTCGAGGTTAAGCCACCAATCATTTTCTCGCAAAAGGTCATCAATTTCAAAAGTTATTTAGTCTCAGCAATGAGGCACCCAAAATCAACCCCTTTTCAAGCTTTAGGGACCTCCAATTTCATCTTTTTGCAAAACCCCTATCGGATTCCTTGTGCGAAAGTCTGAAGGTTCCATCATGGTCTCTTCTTTATAGGATTCCATCGTTTCTCGACCAGGTTAATGGTTAAACCTGAGCCTCATTTTGATGAGGTATTTCATCTCCCCTTCAGGATAAGGGCTAAAACTGAACCATTCTTCGTAAAAGGCCATTTTTCAAAAGCTATTCAGTCTCAGTCATGGGACGCCCAAATTACTCCTTTTTCCAAAGCTTTTAGGGAAAACCATTTTCATTGCATTCTTTGTGACCCCTGGTTGATACACGAGACATTTTGCGTTCCATCCAGGTTAAGGGCTAAACCTGAGCCTCATCTCGATGAGGTGAATTTTCTTCTTTATTCTTCATTCCATACCTACCATTATCACCAGAGCTAATTCTTTCATACCCGGTCAAATTCTTCTAACTAGGGCATTTTTATATCCCAAATTTGATGTGTTTTTCTTTGCCACTAAACTCGGCTTTCAACCGACTTAGTAGCAAAGAGGGGCATCCGTAAATACCCCAAATTTTCACACCCATTCACAAACACATACCTCTTGCCACTGGGACCCACTCTCTGCAGTCTTCAGGGAACCAGCTGGTCGATGTCTGAGCCAGGGCTGTTCACAGCCCAAATTTCACAAAAGTTTCTACACTTCACCTTACAATCAAGATTCAATCCTTGTTTTGGATCAATTTCAATTGTCAGTTCTCATACCCAAATGAGAATCTCCAAATTCTTTATCTCTGCCAGGGATCCGAGATTCCAAGTCCCTCATCTGGGGTTTTCATTTTATGTGCCATTGCATATCATTGCATGCATTTGGCATATCATTTCATTGCATTGCACGTCATTGCATCTCATTATCGAGATCCAACATTCTTGTTTGCAAAATATTGAATCCAGATTTGAGTTTTAAAACTTTTCTTTCGAAATCAATTTCAAATACCTGGGTTTTAAATCGACATTCTACCATTTGCCAACCCCCAGGATCTTATATTTCAAAGTATTTTTCTCAGAAAATAATTTCGATTCATTTTAAACTCAATTTCAATAGATTTCAATTCTCAGACGAGACTCATTTAAGTGGCATCGCTTCTGTAATCTGTCATTTATCGAATTTATCAAAAAATTTAGAGTCCTAGTTGGATCAGGACTCTGTCTTTTCATCTTTTTGAATCTTTTCAAAACTCCATTTTGATTTTTAACCAGTTGTAATCTTATCTCTTATCCATTTCTATCATTATGGCCAAAATCCCAGAGTCCTAGTTGGATCAAGACCCTTTTTTCTGAGTCTCAGTCGGATCAGAACTCTACCTTTTACTACCATTTTACCTGTTTTTGAGAAAATCTTTCAAAATCTTTCATTTTGGCCAAAATTCCAGAGTCTTAGTCGAATTAGGACTCTTTCTTAGAGTCCTAATCGAATCAGGACTCTATCCCGATTTTATCCTTTACTCCTGTCCTTCACTTATTTTCAAAACCTTCTCATCTGATTTTCAAAAGAGCCAAAATTCTAGAGTTTCAGTCGGATTAGGACTCTTCCTCAGAGTTTCAGTCGGATTAGGACTATTCCTCAGAGTTTCAGTCGGATCAGGACTCTATCTTTCATTGATATTTTACTTGTTTTTAACCAAATCTTTCAAAATCATTCGAAAAGAAGTCAAAAATTCAGAGTTTTAGTTTAATCAGGACTCTGTTCAAAGAGTCCCAGTTGGATGAGGACACTGACCCTGACTTCAATTTTGAGAGAATCTTTCTAAAATCTCTTTATTTATCTTTACAAATTTCAAAATTGTTACACTTCTATCACAAGGTTCTAAAATTCTGGAATTCTATTCTAGAGTCCTGATCGAATTAGGACTCTATCCTGAGTTCATTTTCTCACTTCATTTTCACTGGTTTTCAAAAATCTTTTTTAAAATCTCATCATTTGCTTTGCAGAAAACCAAAATTCTCAGAGTTCTAATCGAATTAGGACTCTTCCTTAGAGTCCTGATCGAACCAGGACTCTAACCTGACTTCATTATTTACCTCATTTTCACCTGTTTTCCAAAATCCTCTCATCTATTTTCTCAGAAAATCCAGAATTCTGAGAGTCATAGGCAAATTAGGATTCTGCTCCCAGAGTTCCAATTGGATTAGGACTCTGTCTTGATTTCACTATTTGTTGCTATTTTCATTGGTTTTGCAAAATCTTTCATCTGTTTTTCAGAAAAGACTCAAAATCTAGAATTCCAATCCGATCAAGACTGTCTGAGAGTCCTAATCTGATCAGGACTCTATTCTGAATCTTGTTTTACCTCCATCTTCACCTTTTTAACTTATTTTTTACAAGAATTAGGTCATTTTGCAGAGTTTCAGTTGATTCAGGACTCTATTTCAGAGTTATGATTGAGTTAGGACTCTAACCCTGACTGTATTTTCTGACTTATTTTACTAGTTCTGATAAAATCTTTCAAAAAACTTCTTTATTTGGCTTTCAAAAATCTAAAATCTCAGAGTCCTAATTGGTTCAGGACTCTGGTTCAGAGTTTTAGTTCGCTCAGAACTCTATTTTCAAAACCTTTGAATTCCATATGTCCATTTTAACCCATTTTCAAAGTCATTTTTAGTCTTTATTTCAAAATTTTCAAAACCCTGATGTGGGGCCTACCTAGTTGGCACCATATCTAGAGGAGTTTCGAGCCAGTCAAGACTCTGTGTCATTTCAAAACTTTCAATTTCAAGTTTACTTTTGAATCTCTTTGAAAAAAACCTCTCGTTTACAAGTTTTAAAATCATTTCTGAAAATTCAAGTGGGGCCCTCTCGAGGTGGCACCACATTCGAAGAAGTCAGGGTTAGACTAGGGTTAGTCAGTGTCCTAGTTAGATTAGGGGTCTAGAAGAGTCTAAATCAGTTTTGAAAAATCCATTTTTACTTTGGTTTTTAACTAGTAGTTTTTAAAGTTTTAAATTAAAATTTTAAAAACCAATGTGGGCCTACACTAGGTGGTGCCACATTTGGATTTTTTAGGGTTTCATTAGGACTTGTATTAGTTAGTTATGGTTAGGGTCATAATAGGAAAATTTCAAAAAAAAATCGCCCCTCTCCCTTCGACCTATCCTTTTTTTTAATAAGAATTCTAAAACAATTAGAAGTCCTCTTAATTAAGACCTAATTTTTTCTATATAAAGAGATCCCAAAGGGGGTCGACCCCTACTCTCGCTCTCTTGAAATCTTGGAGCTTCTCTCTTCTCTCCAGCACCTCCTCCTTCCTCCATTGCAGCTGCAGCCCCCAAGGTAATTTTCTATACTTTATTTCATGTTTTTTATTATTTTTTTATGATCTTTCAATTGATTTCACCATGGGCACCCCCGCCCCCTTTGTTCATGGTTTTTAACCATGGATTTCATCCAAGAACCTCAAGTTCGGCCCAAAAAGATTATCTAACATTGTTTAATGATATTTTCTCGGGATTTTAATTCATTAGAATTGTTTAGAGGTATGCTTTTCATGTTCTTAACCAATGAAATATGAGATTTACCCGTTAAATGGGCTAAATCCATATTTTCAAAGGGTAAATCAATTTCAGCCATGGATTCCCTGTATTTTTTTTTATTTTCTTGTCATATTAGTGTTTATTTCATGTATTCTAGCATCAAATCAAGTTTTGTTATGCTGTTCATGTATCTTTTTATTAGTTTCCATGTTTAAATTATTTTTTTAGTGTTTTATTAGATATTCGTGTGTTTTGATTTTAGGTATGTAGAAATCATGTTGTTTCATATTTAAATCTTTAGTATAAAATTCTGATTCTTTTATGGTATGTTTATGGATTTGTCGGTAACTCCCTATAAAAAATTCAGATGTTTTTGGGTTCGAGAACCTTGTCAGAAAAATACAAAGTCGAACCGTGATTCTTGTTCCTTGAAATCATTATTGATATTCAGGTGTAATGTGCAGATGTGATATTTCTGTCATTCGAGGTCAAATTTGCAATCTGTAAATTGCAGTAGCTTTGTATTAGTGTGTATTATTTGCTATAATTTTCTTATAAGTTTTTGTTTCTGTCTGCTATTTTTCTTTTGTCAGAAGGTAGGACCAACTTCTTAGAACTCGTTATGCTTTATTCAAACCCTAAGTCAACTTGTATCAATTGTATCTCCTTAACTGGAGATCTGATTGATGATATGTAAAAAGGGAACTCTTTCCCTATATTTCTGCTATTCACTTATAAAATTTCAGAAATTTTGAATGAAGTTTATTATTTTTTTCTATACCTGAAACTGTAAGCACCTGTTTTAGTATATTTTATATTTATTAAATTCAAGTACAGATTGTCGGAACGATATCTCCCTAACCGAAGATGATTTTTATGATATGTAAAAAGTATAATCTCTATTTTTATGTCTATTATTCCTCTGTAAAAGTTTATAATTTTTCATAGTGATTTGACCCTTGATTTAGGTCTGACACTATGATAAGTACGTGCCCACAGGTAAAAATAACATATTTTAGAGTTTTTGTGCAATTTTCGTATTGGAATAATGTCAAAAATAGATTTTTATGATTGCAATTTAATTTTAAGGTTATAAGAAGTGCAAGTGTTGATTTTTATTAATTTTGGACTCATTTGATGCTTGAATCAATAATATTGCAAAATAGGGTGCCTGCAGGATCCCGAAACATTGGCAAAATGATGTTTTTTATGTTATTTTTTATTTTTTTACATAAAAGTTCATGTTTTTAAGGTTTTTTCATGTTTAGAATCATGTTAGGATATTACATATTCGATTTGGCTTTGATTTGAGTCTTTTTAAACCCTAAATCCAAAGTTTTTCCAAAATATTTTCTGAAAAACTCTGATTTCAAGAGACTTGTTTTCAGAGATATTTTTGTCATTTTCCTCAAATTTTGAATTTCAAAGTTGTTTATCTTTATTATTTATTCAATTTTACATTACTTTTTATTATGTTTATATCAGGAAAAACATGGAAAAGGCTTATGTCCGGATAAATCCAATAATTTCCAGATATTACTGGATAAATCCAGAAAAGCCAACATATCTTCACTAACAAGTTGTCTAGTTTTGCAGAGATATTCAAGGTTGTATTTATTTTATTTTCTTTTATTTAAATTCAATTAGTGATGTAAATGTAAACACCCCAAATTTTCCTCATCCATTTACAAACGCACCCCTTGTGCAGTGCCAACCCTGTTAGGTCAGTGTAGAAGTACATCCCCAAGTTTATGTAAAAAAACTACCATTTTACCCACTTTCATTAGGAAATTACCATTTTACCCCTAAGTCATCCCAGACCCTAGTCAGTCGGAGTCAACCAAGCTCATTGGTCAGTTCAGAATAGTAGAATATCAGTCATTTCTAGCTCATCTAAGCTCATGATGAACAAACCATTTTCATTTCTGACAATTCCTGCCAAAATGGGATCATTTATCACTCAAATCCAAACCAATTGTCTCTGAGTCAGTCATTCCCACTCAGTCCTATTCCTCAGAGTCTAGCTTAAGCTCACCAGGAGTTCAAGTGCTCCAGTTTTAGTTCAAATCCACTTTCAATTGTCTAGGAGCCCATTTTAGACCATTTTAGCTCATTTAGTTGAAATTGAGCTGAGTCTAGTTAGTTGAGCTAGTGTTTGAGCTTTGATTTTAATTCATCTCAGTATTACTGATATTTGTTCTAGCTCAAACTCAACTCAGATTCGTAATTCACTTCACTTCAGTGACCATTCCGTACCATTTTTCTAAAATGATAACTTTTCTTGAAAATTTAGTCGGAAAGGTCAATTCAGTTAGTGCCTTTTCAGTCCAGTCGAGTTCTGAAAACCTAGAACCCAGCTCAATCCAGTTCATTTCAGTTCAATCCAGTTCAAACCCCAATCTTCACTGTCACTCTGGCCTGGTAGAATCCGAAAACCATTTCTTGAATCATTTTGCAAATTTTATCAATTTTAACACTTTTTGAATTGATATAAGTGTCAATCGGGGTCTAACATCCAAAATTCTTTATTCAGGGTCTGCATTTCGCATAGCATTTCATATCATTTCTCAACATTTCATAACATTTCATAACATTTCATCACATTTCATTTCATTTCATTTCCGAAGTCCAGAACTCCAGTTTTATAAATTTCAATCCAGATTGAGTTTTAAAAGTTTTCAGAAATCAATTTCAATCCCTGGGTTTCCAAAATTGACATTTTTACCGTCAAGATTCTAAATTTGGAAATATTTTCTCGAGAAAAACAATTTGGATTTCTTTCAAACTCAAATTTTCAAATTCTACACTGGATTTTTTTCGCAACGAGGTATTGAACTTCAAAATCCGAGCCCATTTCAAAAACTGCCAAAAATAGCTCGTTTCGTTTGTAAATTTTTTGAAAAGACTATTTTACCTCTCTAATCTTCAAAATGAATTTCAAAATTGGAATTTGGACCCGCTCTGAGATGGCCCATTCATTTGCAATTTCTTTTTAATATATTTATATATATATATATATAATTATTTTTTTATTTTTTTATTATTTATTTTTACCTAAAGTGGGACCCACTAGGGGGTCGACCCCCCCCTACCCCCCTCTCTTTCCTTTCTTCCTCTACTTCTTCTTTCCTTTTCTTTCTTCCTCTCCTTTCTTCTTCTTCTTTCTTTTCCTTCCTTTCTTCCTTTCTTTCTTTCTTGTCTTCTTTTTCTTTTTCTTCTTTCTTCTTTCTTCTTCTTCTTTCCCTTCTCTTCTCATTCACGTGGATTTCCTCCAGCCCTCTCCTTCTCTTCCTTTCCCTCTTTTCTTTCCTTTTCCCTTTCCTTTCCTCTTTCATTTCTTTTCTTCCCCTTCTTTCCTTCTTTCCTTTCCCTATTGCCCAGCCCATTCACGTAAACCCAAACCTATTTCCATTAAAAACTTAGGAAGAAAATATTATTTGGCTCTAAGTTAAAAACCAAAAAGGGAGGAAGACTCTAGGATTCACGTACTCTCTCTCTCTCTCTCTCTCTCTCTCTCTCTCTCTCTCTCTCTCTCTCTCTCTCTTTTGGCTGCAGCCCTCATTGTTGCACGTCTACCAGCCCCTTCCTTGACAGCATCTACCAGCTACTGCAGTGTTCTCAAGTTGGTGCAGCCACCACAACAAGTCCATCATTACAACGACAGCATTGAAGTAGCATCTCCAGCCAGCGCCACTTCTTCCAAGTGCACCTCCAGCCACCTCCAAGTAGCCAACCTCCAACAGTTCCAACAACTGATCACCTCCATTAACAGTAACCTCCATCATCTTCATTGCTGCAACCATCAGTTGTACCAAATCACCGACCCCAACCCCCCAGTCGGTCCAAGGTAAAGGTCCTCTTATATTTCATCACTTTATATTAACTTTGCTAAAACCGTGCGATGATCATCCTTGACGCCCATGAGAAGGAAGCCTTCAAACCTTACTTCATGAAGACAACGTGAAATGTATTTAAGGTGTGGATTTGCAGTAATAGGAGGTCTGCTTCAAGGGTTTAAATGTTAGAAGATAATGGATCCATCTATGTTATACGTTGATGCTACATAGATGAAAGAGATCCATTCACTCTATGAATCGGATCTTCAATCTTTATAGCCAAAATAAATAAATATTATTCACACCTCCCTGAGATTTTCTTGAAATTTTGTTTGAGGCATAGATTCCATGTTTTAGTCATCGTTTTAGTCTTGCTTTATCAGTTTGTACGTGTTTTATTTACTTAGTTAGTTTCATTGAAATAAAGTTGTTGGTTTATAAGTTTTGGTTTTAGATATTCAGCCTCATCATTATTTCATGCATGATTTTTATTCATAAAATTCTAAAAAAATTAGGACAGTTATATTATCTTGTCTGTGACATCATGTCAAAAGTTTTGAATCCATTCAGATTTCAGGACTCCATTAAATGAATCAAATTCTAAATCGGGTTTTCTATACTTTGGAATTTCCAAGTTCTATTTTAGAAGACTTGAGGACCCAGATTCACCTCCGTGGAAGATCCGAATTCTCCCATAAAAATTGCAGTAGATTTATGGTGAAATCTACTAATTGTCTGCAAATTTTGCGATTTTTATAAACAGATTTGACCTCTGTAAAAAATCAATTTTCCCAGCCTCTAGGAAAACCTTGATTTTTCTTTGTCAGGGTATAGACTGATTTGAATGTACTATGTGCTCTCAACCCGTAGCTTAAATGCCAAAACTTTTAACATAAACGTTGTTCCTAACCCATTCCTCTATCTTTTCCCAAAATTTGGGAATTTTTCGAATTGCCCAAGTATTTTTCCCGAATTTATCTTTTCTGACTGACAGATTCTCATGCCAGAGAATTCCAGAGATCCAGGTCTCTGATAACAGCGTGCTCATTTCCAAACCGTAATCCAAATCCCAATGCTATAAAAATATAAAATTTGTCTCTATTTTTCATAGACTTTTTTCTATAATTCCAGCCATTTCCCCATCTTTCTGCTATTTTTCCCATATTTTTTTCTGAAACATGTCTGTTTGCCCTAAATCCTAGAGTCGCTGGATTCCGATCCGAATTGCCAGAGTTGTACAACTTCGATCATAAGTCAAAACCAGAATCTGTAAAAGGAAAAATATTTGCCTAACTGTCCTCTATCACCCCTGTGAACACCCCAAATCTATCTCCCATTTTTTTTTTAATTTGCTTATATGCTCTGCTTCACCTTAAACGATTTGGTGATACTTTTTCTTTTCCTCTCTGCGAGTTGCTGTTCTTTTCCCTAATCGTTTGCTGCTTTTGATTGTAGTGTGGATTTAAATTTTTGTCTATATCTTAGCTTCTTTTCTATTTTTTTTCAAGCACCTGTCTGCATCTTGCTCTCTCTCGTTATTCATTTTTTTTTAAATATGATCAACACGAGGGTTGATCTTTGAATGCAATGATTTGAAATCAATTTTTAGAAAACATAATCAACACCAGGGTTGGTCTTTGAATCAATGATTTGAAATCAACTTTTTAGAAAATATGATCAACACAGGAGTTGATGTTTGAATGTAATGAAATCAATTTTTTGGAAAATGAGATTAACACAAGGGTTGATCTTTGAATGTAATGAAATCAATTTTTGGAAAATGAGATCAACACAGGGGTTGATCTTTGAAATGCAATGATTCGAAATCAATTTGTAAAAAAATATTTCTTTTATTCTCATATCAAGGAAATGGATAGTTTCCTTGAAGAAAATCATCAGCACTAATATTTTGAATTTGACTCTTAAAGCTGAGGAGTTAACCTCATTGGAGGAAATACTCTAGGTAAAAGAGGGAATATCTTCGCACATACGTGCACATTTCCAAGCATTCGAATCAGCTATAATTTTATCTTGTTGGCAGAATTTTCTAGCTATTCCAAAAATGAAATAAACATTCAATATTCATTTTTGATGCAACCTAGCATTGTTTATATCTTCCAGAAGAATTGCCTCATTCAGTTGAACTATCTCTTCCTGTCCCATCGCGGTTTCTTCAATCAAGGATTCCGTATGGTGTACCCACTCAGGATAAGGGTCAAACCTGAACCATTTGCGAAAGATCATTTGATTTCAAAAGCTATTTCAGTCTCAGCAATGAGACGCCCAATTTCTTCTCCCTTTTCAAAAGCTTTAGGGATCCTATATTTCCTCCTTTCGCAAAAAACCCCTCTCGAATTTGTTCGTCCAAATTCCGAAGGTCCCATCTTGCTTTCTCCATTTTTAGAAAACCTGTATGGTAGATTTTCCCCACTCAGGATAAGGGTTAAACCTGAACCATTTGCGAAAGATCATTTGATTTCAAAAGCTATTTCAGTCTCAGCAATGAGACGCCCAATTTCTTCTCCCTTTTCAAAAGCTTTAGGGACCCTATATTTCCTCCTTTCGCAAAATCCCCTCTCGGATTTGTTCGTCCAAATTCCGAAGGTCCCATCGTGCTTTCTCCATTTTTGAGAAATTTGTATGTGTGAACACCCCAAATTTTTCAAAGTTTTGTAAAAATGACTCTTTTGCCCCTAACCCCGTTTTCTGAGAAAATCAAAGCAGTTTCAAAGCTCATTCTTCAGATTGTCTGAACTATATTCCATATTGGTATATTTAAGGTTAATTTCGGATCCGAATCCAGAACTTTGAATCCATATTTCCTCAAAAAACCGGATCAAAACCCATTTCTGAAGAAATTTTCTCAAAATGGCTTTTAAACTCTAAAAAAAAAAAAAAATCTCTTTTGTAAATATTTTACAAAAAAACACCAAAAAAATTAGTTTTAACCTTTGATTTCTCGTAAAACTTTAAGATTCTTATTCCAAAAATACAAAAAATGGAAAACATACACAAAAACCAAAAAAAAAAATTTGGTTTAAGTTGATTTTTCTAAAAAAACCTCCTCTTCCAACCATTTTTACAAAAAAATTCCTAAAGGGAGTCTTCTTTTGGAAAAAGAGAAAATTTCACAACAAACTCTTCCCGCGTCTCTCACCCCTTCTCTCCATCGTTGATCTTCCAACAGTCTGCCGGTTCCTCCACCTTCCATCTCCAACGAGTTCTCCACTTGAACCTTCCACTGCTCCTTTAAAAGGAGGCATCCATCGCTTCTCGAAGGACATCGATCATCTCCTAATTTTCTGAGGCATACATTTTTGGCAAGCACCGATCCATCAACATTGTCGTAACCAAGCTTCCACTACCAAGATCCCTCACAATCCATCAATTTCATCCCTTATCAGCATTTTCCATCCCATTGACAAGGTTTTTCTGAAGAATCCATTGCCGATATCAGAGAAGCAACCATCACCTGTGACACTCATCCAGTTTTCTTGACATTTTCGACATCCATTCCTTCATTTCGAGCATCCTCTGCGAAACATTACGGAATAAACTCTCTTCTGAATCATTTCCTCTGCAAGAGATCGCCCACCTTCCGCTTTGGAGTATCGCATCAGAATTTCAGCCTTCCTTCGGATTGCCCTGGTTGTCCCCTCCAAATATCTCCTTCATCCAGAATCCCTGCAACGCTTTGGTAAATCTTGCATTCTTTGTTGTTTTCTATTTAATTTCTTTTGATTTCATTTTGGTCCCAGGTATGCACCAGGGATGGCATTGGGTTGCCTGTGCAACACCAACCCATCCATGTGCTATAGCAAGGGGAACAATCTTGTTCCGATAAATTTTTTTTTAGTCTATATAGACATTTGTTCATGCTGTGTAAGTTCAATGGTCATTCGTAGTCTATTTGAATCATGCTCTGCGTTACTCCGATTTCCTTTGTTTTTTTTTTTTGTTGTTGTTGTTGTCCTGTCCATCTGATTCCCAGTTTCCTGTGAATAATCAGTTTATGTTTCGAACATATATCGATATTCGAACTCTGGTTTTGGTTGATTTTTCATCTTTCCGCTTTCATTTTTGATGATTCATTAAGCTTGATTGCTGTAATGTGATTAGTTTTGTTCTATGTTTCAGCTGCGCTATTACAGTTCATATCAATCCCTCCACGTAATTTTTAGCTTGATGATGTTAAGTCGTTTAATGCAATTACTTCCCCTATATTCTAGATTTCCTGCTCAATCGTGTTGCTAAAAAAATCTCTTCAAAAGGAAAATTTCTGGTTTGTGGGATGATGGGCTCCATCTGAGGAAAGGTTGTCTGATAACTTAACCCAATGTAGGCTTTGGGTGGTTAAATCAATTGTGTGTATGCTTGTTCTGGTCTTAAATAGAGGCTTCAGGTAAAGTTTATTTTGCTCATTCATGTTCTACATCTCCTGTTGTCTCATAATATACAGATATTTGTGCCTATCACTTACAGCACGCACCATCTTATCTACTTACATACCTTACTCAGTAGGTCCATCGCCTAAATATAAGTTTAAGGATCTGAACCTTAGCATCATCAGCATAACCCTTTTGTTGATTCACACTCTTTGGTTG
The DNA here is from genome assembly GCF_984573655.1 of Nuphar pumila. NCBI lineage: Eukaryota > Viridiplantae > Streptophyta > Magnoliopsida > Nymphaeales > Nymphaeaceae > Nuphar > Nuphar pumila. The sequence goes on from NC_143262.1 coordinate 38,088,042, forward strand.
CTGTTAGATGTTAGCATTGGCTCATTACAAGTTAACACTTTAGATATATGTCTATATCTCCATAAGCATCATTTTTTTTTAGGCATCTGCATAGTTCCTGTCTTGCATAAATTGCATTGTTGGGTCTGGTCATTAAGTTTACATGACCATTCTTATCTTGAAACCACTGGTGAGGTCGACCTCTAGCGAACTGAAGTCAAACCCCAAAGGTTGGCTTCTATCCTGTCCAGTAATGCAGCTGCTATTACAACAGCACCAGTATTAGTACTAGCACTGGTCCTTGCAATAATTCTATCCATCACATGATGCTCGTCAGGAGACCAGGTAACTCCTGTGATTTTCTGTGCACAATAGCAAAAGAGATTGTTGTGGTTTCTAGCATATCGCATAAAGCATATTTTTCTGCATATTTTTCACTTTACCTGTATTGTTCCCTACATCCTTTCATGTTAAACCCCACTGATATGCCCTTCACTGCAACACTCACCTGCCGCACCTGTAGCACTGTCCACGTTTGCTACCACTCTCACAACACATTCTACCACATTCCATCCATCTCAAGTAATTCCCTGAGCAGCAGATGCTGAAGAAGCTAAGCAAACAGTTAAATAGAGAGGAATGGACTTGGAACAATTTGAACACTCTTTGTTGTGCTGTTGAATTAATATCTGGATCTATGGTGGAGGAGCAGAAAAAAATAGGCTCCTGGTTGTTCATGATTTGTTGAATCTGTGTAAACTCACAAAAGAGAAAGGTAATAACGTTGTAAATGTTAGCAACATTGGACAGTACCCCAAGTTTTTGAGGACTCACCGATTTTTTTTTTTTATTATTGTGAATAAGTTGTTTGAGTTTCTGCATGAAACTCATCCTGGGCTTCAAATATTGCTTTGCATCTGTATTTCTTATTTCGCCCTTTTATTTCCTGTTTTGCAGTTTACCTATTGTTTACATTTTCTCATTCATATGTGCATCATTGAACCACCTGCACATTCTATCATACCTTTCACGGCTCCATCATCCATTTGAATATATCCCTGCACTTCATATTGCATGATCCACCTGCCACAGTTACTCTTTCATTGCCTGGAAATTTTCCACTACCTCACTTAGCATGAAATCCCGACTCACAGCAGTGCTTGGCACTGCTGTATGCTTTTTTTTTTTTAGACTCACCACAGGGCCCCTGCACTGCTGTGATGTCTCATCCAGTACCTATAGTAGTCCTTGGCGCTGTTGTGGCCTCTGCAACATGCCTACAGCAATGATGCCAAATCAGCTTCTCACATGTTCACAGCAGTGCCGATGCACTGCTGTGTCTCACCCTTTTGAGGTTCATAGCAGTACATAGGTACTCTTGTGGTTCTGTTTAAACACCTACCAAGGTGCTGACCACCTCCAACATATTTCATTGTGTTGTCACCAGCCACCCTGTAACATTATATTCATTGCTACAGTCCATACCTTCATAACCAACTTTACATTACCCACTTTATCATTCATTGCTAGAGTCCCTTACCACATCTCACATTTCATAAGCCATTGCATATGCCCTACATAATATATACATATGTACATATATACGTACCTATCTATATGGATATACATATATATATGCATAAATATATATGTATGTATATGCCATTTTTCATCTTTTCATCATAAATACCATGGCATGTGAACATCTCATTATCTGTATCTGCGAAATCGATGTGACATTCCATTTTTGCTTTCCTACTTACTAGAGTATTTTGCAGGGAATATATGAAAAGTATCATTACTGGGAGTTGTATATTCAATTTTATCTGTTGTAATAAGTTAGGACTGAATGAGAATTTACATTTCCTGCTTCAGATAGAATGAATGAGCATTATAGAATACCATAAATTGTTTATCCCATGCATTTTTCCTTTATTTCTCAAAATCCCCACAATGGTGAAACACGAATGGCACGTGCACCATTTCGTAAGAGGTAAGTTAATTCTAAGTTGACGATTTACATCAACGGCCATAGTTGGGGTGTGAACAAAACTTAGAATTCTTATCTTTTACGAAATAACATTGGATCCACACTGGATCCACTTTCAAAATCCATCACATTTTCTTAAAATATTTTTTTTTCTTTTATCAGAATTTAACTTAGGATTAACTCAAGATATATACCAATGGCCATAGTCAGGGTATATTGAGGGTTGATTTCATTTTAAATTCTATAAAAGCACTAAAAATGTATTTTATTTTTTTTTTGAATTTAAATACAAATTATCATATAATACATTCAATGACCATAGTCAAGGATGTATTATATTTTCAATCTTATTTTAATTCATTTAAAGAATGAAATAGCTTTTCAAAGTCCAATTTCATACTTATTCAGATTCATTCATCATATAGGGAAGGATTGCATCATATTTTTCAAAATTCTTTCAAAAACCCTAGTGATTTTGAATATCTTTTCTATTTTCCAAACCTATCTCAATTTCAAAGTCCAATTTGACTTTGAAATTTCAAAATTATTTCATATTCAAACTTCAAAACTCAATTTCAAAGTTCAATTTAACTTTGAAGTTTCTAAAGTCATCTTCTGATTCTAAACCCAGTTTTTCTTCAAAGTTGAGATTGACTTTGAATCTCAAACCTTCTCAAGTTCAAATCTGGATCTTCAAAACCCCATATCATCTTTAAAAGTCCTATTTTGGACTTCTCAAAACTCAAATCCAAAATCAAATCCTAGTCTCAAACTTGGATCCAGATTTCCAAGTATAAACTCCATTCTACTTTGGATCTCCAATTACAGATCCAAATCCTTATTCCACTTTGGATCTCCAATCATAGGTCCAAATTTCTTTTAGGATCCAGATCCTCATTCCATTGGATCTCAAATTTAGATCCTACATCCAATTTTTAGGATCCAGAATCCAACTCTACTTTAGATCTCAGATTCAGATCCAACATCTAATTTTTAGGATCCAGAATCCAACTCTGCTTTGGATCTCAGATTCAGATCCAACATCCAATTCTTAGGATCCAGAATCCAACCATACTTTGGGTCTCAGATTCATATCCAAAATCCAACTCTTAGGATCCAGAATCCAATTCTACCATCGGATCTCAGATTTAGATTCAAATTCCAATTCTTAGGATCCAGAATCCAACCCTACTTTGGGTCTCAGATTCAGATCCAAAATCCAATTCTTAGGATCTAGAATCCAATCCTACATTGGATCTCAGACTTCAGATCCAAATCCATTCTAGGATCCAGAACCCAATTCTATTTTGGATCTCAGATTTCAGATCCAATTCCATCTTAGAATCCAGAGTCCAACCTTATTTTGGATCTCAGATTTCAGATCCAAATACCATCTCGTATTCCAAATCTTAAATCCAATTCCCTTCAAAATTCCAAATCCAAAATTCCATTTAAATTCCAATTCTTAAAGCCAATTTCATTTCATTCAAACCAAGTCCCTATTTCGAATCCTAAAAATCAATTCAAAACTCTATCCAGAACTTGGATTCGGATTTCATCTTGAAAATCCAAACTTTTACAAATCCCATTTTTTTCAATTCCTTTAGATTTCCCACATTCCCTTCTAAACTTCAAAAGTGGAATTCAATTCTGTTCCAGATATTCATCCAAGTTCAAACTTTTAAATTCAAAGTCCATTTATGACTTTGAAAATTTCCTTCATTCCCTTTTTATTACAAGACTTCAAGATAAATTTCCAAATGCCAGATTTATTTTCCCAAGCTCCTGATTATTCTAAAAAAACTTAGAACTTTAATCTTAAGTTCTAAGTTAGAAAACATTTCTTCATTTTATCAGATTCACTTGGGATTTCTTCAAAACATTTTTTCAAAAGAGCATACATCTTTGCATTTGCACAAGCATGATTCATTGTGCATTTTAGACTTAGGACAAATACTTAGATAAATTCTTTGCAAAGCAAAAAGGCATAAAATTCGACCCTTGGTTTGATTACCCCTGGTAAAGGCGCCAGGAACGGTCGAACCTCGTACCGACGAGCGGATCCCGTCTCCCAATTTTCCCGCAAATGTTTTAAAACGGAGGCGAGTTATTTCAAATATTTTCAAAATTAAGGTCAAGTGAGACCCGCAAAAGAGTTCCTCTTCTCTTCTCTTCTTTCTTTTCTCTTCTCTCTTTCTTTCCGTTCTTTTATCTTTTCTCCCTTCAAAAAGGGAGGAAAATAAGAGGTTGGAAAGGAAAAGAGAAGGAAGAGAGAGAATATTACGAGAGGGAAAATTTTGCGATGATCACAGTATGGTAGATTCCCCCACTCAGGATAAGGGTTAAACCTGAACCATTTGCGAAAGATCATTTGATTTCAAAAGCTATTTCAGTCTCAACAATGAGACGCCCAATTTCTTCTCCCTTTTCAAAAGCTTTAGGGACCCTATATTTTCCCCTTTCGCGAAAACCCCTCTCGGATTTGTTCGTCCGAATTCCGAAGGTCCCATCGTGCTTTCTCCATTTTGAGAAAACCTGTATGGTAGATTTCCCCCACTCAGGATAAGGGTCAAACCTGAACCATCTGCGAGAGGTCATTTACTTTAAAAGTTATTTTCAGTCTCAACAATGAGGCACCCAATTTCTTCCCCTTTTCAAAGCTTTAGGGAATCCTATATTTTCCTCCTCTCGTAAAACCCCTTTCGGTTTTGTTCATCCAAATTCCGAAGGTCCCATTATGGTTTCTCCATTTGAGAAACCCGTATGGTAGATTTCCTATTCAGACTAAAAGTTAACCCGGAACCTCGCTTCGCGAGGTATCTTCCTTTCAGGTTTGGGTTAAACCTGAGTCTCATTCCAATGAGATTGCTCGTTCTAACGATATGTTTCCTTCCAATCCCATCACGGTTCTTCCCATTGAGGAATCCATACTTTGTATATCCATCCAAGAAAGGATTTTACTTAAGCTTCGTCTCACGAGGCATGTTTCAAAAATGTCCCATCAAGGTTCTCATGTATTCCTTTCCTCATTCAATACATTTTTGATATATCTTCGTCCCATCCAGGTTAAGGGCTAAACCTGAATCATTCCAAAAAGAGTATCTTGTCCCACCCACGAGACCTGATCAAAATTCTCATTTCTCACCATTTCGAAATTTCCATCTAAAGTCCCATCACGATCTCCTCACCTTTTACTCAATCATATCATTTTGAGGATTTCGTCTCCCCAAAACCATTCAGGATAAGGTTTTAAGCCTGAGAAGCCATGTTTCTAAAAATAATTCTTCCACACCCAGTTCATATATGATAACTGGGGCATTTTCAAAATTTGGAGTGTTATCTTTGCCACTAAGCTCGGCTTTCAACCGACTTAGTAGCAAAGAGGGGCATCTGTGAACACCCCAAATTTTTCAAAGACTTGCAAAATGACCCTTTTGCCCCTGACTCCATCTTCTAGAAAAATCAAAGCGATTTCAAAACTAAATTTCAGTCATTCTTCAGATTTTCTGAATTAAATTCCATATTGATGTATTCAAAATCAATTCTGGATCCGAATCCAGTGTTTTAAATCCAAATTTCCTCAAAACCCGGATCCAAACCCATTTCTGAAGAAATTTTTTCAAAATAGCTTTAAAATTCTCAGAAAAATTCCCTTTTGTAAATATTTTTGCAAAAACACAAAAAATTAGTTTTAATCTTTGTTTTCTCACAAGCTTTAGGACTCTATTCTAAAAATGCAAAAAAAAATTTGAAAAAACAATACAAAAACCAAAAATTTGGAAAAATTTTGAGAAAAACAAATGATTTTGAGCCTTTTGAAAAACAATTTTCGCTAAAGACCTCTGAAGCCCTCTTTTGTAAAAAAATTGAAAGTTGAAGGGGGGACTTTTGCAGAACCTTTTTAGGGTTTTCTTTTCGTAAGGAAAAAGGGGAAAAGCCGCCCCCCTCCATTTCTCTTCTTCACTCTCTCTCTCCACCGAAACCCTACATCCTCCAAACCCTCTCTCTCCAATGCGCTCTCTCTCTTTCTCTAACCCATCGCACTACTCCATCACCAACGGATTCACCTCCGGCCGCCGATCTCCAACAAACCCCCCCTTTCGAGAGGTTTCTCCCTCTTCTTTAAGAATGGGTAGAGGCAAACCCTACAACCATCGCCTTCACCCCCGCATCTCTTTGTTTCTTCTCCTTCCTCTTGTTTTCATCCGTTATCACCATACCCCAGCCTCTTCTTCTTGCTTTTTCCTTCCTTCTTCTCCTTCACCGCTCTTCACCCCCACATCCTTTTTTTCTTCGACGATCCGTCCATTATCACCCACCACGCTCCTGATTCCCCCTCTTCTTCATTCTTCTTCTTCTACTGATATCTATTGTTTTCTTCCCAAGCAAGCCGAAGGAGGTCGGCTACCTCTGCAAGGATCTCAAGCAACCGACAAGTCCCCCATCCCTAAAAGGCTTCAAAAATCGGTTGGTTCCTTTCCTTCAGAGCCCCTACAAAGCTACGATTCAGCCTCTTCTGATAAGGAATCAGGATTGATCCTGCAGCAAGGGCTCCACAAAGGTAAAATACTTCTATTCTCCCACCCCATCTTCTCTCTATAACCTACGATTCTGTTGTCTTCCTCTAACTTTTCTATTTTCGGCCCCATTAAATGCACCATTGAGTTACGGTTGGGTTGCTTATGGCAACATCAACCTCTCTCTTGTGCAATAGCAAAGGAACGACTCTGCTCCAACATCTCGTTCTCCTTGCCCCTTTTCTTTATATTTTGTTGTTCTGTTTTACATTCAAATCTATCTCCCATTTTTTTTTAATTTGCTTATATGCTCTGCTTCACCTTAAACGATTTGGTGATACTTTTTCTTTTCCTCTCTGCGAGTTGCTGTTCTTTTCCCTAATCGTTTGCTGCTTTTGATTGTAGTGTGGATTTAAATTTCTGTCTATATCTTAGCTTCTTTTCTATTTTTTGTCAAGCACCTGTCTGCATCTTGCTCTCTCTCGTTATTCGTTTTTTTTTTTGTTGACATTTTAATCTCTTTTAGTGATTTCCTATTGTTATTATCAATTGCTTGTTTGTGTCTAAATTCCCAGTGTGCACTACTGTTTCTCCATCCATGATGTCTATTACATTAACAAGTTATGATATCACATCTTGTACCGACATTCATTTGGTGGATTTTGTGTAATTGTTATTTGCAACTTTCATTAAGTTGATCTCTGCATCCGCTGGCATTTGGGTTGATCAGCTACAGTTGTCCTGTATAGGATGGATAGTCATTATATTTTATAATATTTGTAACAACATCCAAGATGGATGGAACATTCCATCTTCTTTGTAAATTCACTTATTCCCCCTTTGCATTACCATACAGTTTCCTGCATGTTTCATTTTTACATATGGCATCATCCCACTATTACCCTGTATGCGTGGTGAGTACCGGAGCACTGAAACCCCTGAGATATTTTTTCTGCTGCCTTCTAAAAACTGAGTTTCATTTTCTGTTATTCGTGTGTCTGAGAATCTTTGGCATTGGATGGCATTTCTGAGAAAATTAACTTTATTCGTTCCAACTGACATTTCCAAATTTGTGATTTCCTTGTCTTTTACATTTTAGCATCTGTTAATCATTATTTTGTTAATATTTTTATGCTCTGTATATGATAGCATCATTGCGTTAATACTTTGTTATATCCCTTCTCTGTCAATTGAAATAAGCAAAACCTCCACAAAGCAAGGCTACAAGTATACTCTTTATGGAATCTGTGTGGATACTCTTCTCCTTATCTTGATGAGATCATAAAGAAGAGTTACTATTTTAGAAATTCTGAAAGGATATCAAGTATTCACTCAGGTATGTGAAATCTTCCACGTTGTAGAATCTCTAAAGCTCTTGTTATATCTCTATGTGAATTTATTTCCCTGATGTTAAAAAAAAAAAAAGGGGAAAAGTATGACAATGTCTTCTGAGTCGAAAGGCCTTGAACTCTTATCTGATCAAAAAGACAGCATGGGTCTTACTGCAAAAGAATGTACAGGCTTAGAAGACTTTATTTAATAGGTTACACGATGTCTCGGGTGAAAGTGCACTAGGATCGAGGCAACGAGCACTAGAGGGGGAGTGAATAGTGCTTTTATAACTTTCTGCGGAATATTGAATGATTTTGCAAATCTCAAAGCAAACACACAAAGAACACAAGATTTTATCCTGGTTCGGTCAAACTCGACCTACATCCATTCCCCAAGCAAAACCCGCTTGAGATTTTCCACTATCAACCTTGTAAACTACAAGATCACACAGACCATAACCGGTCCCACTTTCAGTAACAATCCCACTGAAAGCAAACAACTCCTTTACACCAAGGAGTCCTTCTTTTTACACAAAAGAAATAACAACTTACAATACAACCTATGAGTCTTCCTTTTGAATGCAAATGAAATGCAATTGGCTTTTGAGGTTGTTGAAATACTCTACTCACGAATTCACTATCTCTCAAAGTGATTTGAGTGAAAAACTGAAGTGAAAGTATCACGTGAGTGAGAAAACAAATACTTGAATGGATAGGAGTGAAAAGCAAGAAGTAATTCAATATAATTCTATTGAATTTCATATTTTTGAGTGTAGAATGCACTCATATTTATAGTTAAAAGATTCCATACGTTGAGAGTATGAAAGGGTGTCAAAACTGTCCATTTTGAATGATCAAAACGTTTGAAAAATGAAAAGACACGCCTTTTTGAAGTTTCAGGAAAAATGGCAAAATTAGTCGACTGAAACATCAGTTAGTCGACTAATAGTTAGTTATTAGTAGACTGACAGTTATCGTCGGTCGACTGATCTGTTAATCGAGCCGCTTGAAAATCTGAACTTTTGAAACTTAGTCGACTGGAGAAAAGTTAGTCGACTGATAATATCATCAGTAGACTGAAAAACCTTTTAGTCGACTGCTGCTAAAAACTTTTGAAAAACAAACATTCTGTTCGGTCGACTGATAAAAAGCATTAGTCGACTGCAGCTAATTTTCCAGAAAACAGACATTCTGTCCAGTCGACTGATAAAACCTTCGGTCGACTAATTTGACAAAAATGACTTTTTTTTAGAAAAAATGGCGCGAAAGGATTAGTCGACTGATAAGTCTATTGGTCGACTAATAAACATGAAAATTTAAGAAAAGAGTTTTCTAAAAAGATTTTCAAAAGAGTTTCTTTTTGGAAAGTTTTTCTAAAGACTTTGAAGGTGAAATGCAACCTAAATATGCACTCTAAATAAGGCTCTTACAAGAATCTAAGACTTTTAATGAATTAAACATTTGCACACTAGTCTTCAAGGATTCTTCACAGAATTCTTCAATTTCTTCATAGCCTTAGTTGAAATGTAGTTGATTCTACTTGCTCATCATCAAAACCTTGTACTTGAAGTATCATGTATGGCTTCATTGTCGTAACAATCTCCCCCTTTTTGATGATGACAAACTTAATCAAAGATGAAGCATTTAGATGCATAGATAGAGATTTTACTCCCCCTATCAATATGCTGCAAAACATTTAAAAGTTAGCACATTTAAAGCACATATATCACATATTGATTGGTTTGCATTTTCATTCATCATGCATTTAGGAATACATTCATTCAAAGCTTTCTTTTTCTCTTAATTTTGCATTTCTCATGCAAGATCTCCTGTAATGTAATTGCTATCATCTTTTTCTCAAGATCTCCTTGCAATTTCAAAGTAATGCTATCTTTATCTTTTTCTCCCCCTTTGTCAGAATAAAAAAGAGTAAGGGCAAAAATAGCATAAGCAGAAATAGAGATAAGTTTAAAATATTACAACCCATAAAGTATGTTTTTCAAAGATCAAAGATCAGAAAAGAGAGTTTAGCAAATCCTTAATGGCAGTTACATCCTTCTGAATTGAAGCAAGTTGTTGAGTCACATCTTCACGAAAGGTGTGTTGATGCAGCTCCAAAGCTTCCAGTCTCTGCATAACTTCATCATGGTCTTGATTTGTCGAAAATTTCTTTCTTTTTGCATGAGATGAAGGTGTTGCAGAAGGTGAAGGTTCAGAAATAGATGGTTCATTAGGATCAGATGGTTCAGTTTGATCAACATCTAAGGGAGGCAGATATTTAATTTTCATTCTTTTAAAAATTGTTTGATCAAAGAACTCTTTTTGCTCAATGTACTTTTCATTTGTTAAAGGAACTTTAAAATGTCTAAAAATACGGGTTAAAAGACAACCATAAGGAAGAAATGGTTTTTGTTTCCACAAGTTTGTAAAATACACATTGGCCAAGTTGACAGAAATATTTCTAAATAAAACATAAAGAGCCGTAGATAGATCTGTGGAATAATAATCAAAAGAACAAGTTTTGGGTAAAACATTGTGGGCAAGGATTCGTCCAGCAATGCGTGCACGAGTTTGAAGATTAGTATTTTTGAAAGGAGGGCAGTGAGGTGCTTCTGGAAGAAGAATTTGTTCAAAAACTCTTTCATCATTCAATTCAATAGTGTTGAAAAGAGTGTCTGAAGGTGGAATTTCAAGAATTTCTCCAAGCAATTTCGAATCAAACTCGATTTCAACATCACGAACAAGAGAAGACAAAACTCCAGTTTCATGATTCATTAGTAAATTTGTGTAAAACAAGTGAATAAGAAAAGGATAGTGAAGGGTATCTGCACAAGCATCAAAAAGATGTGAAATACCAGGAAATAATTCTCTTATTTTGTAACGAGAAAATAAGTGAAATAGAACATTTCGGCCTGGTAAAATAGGTAGTGCAGAAATTGATCCAAAAGTGTCATAGAGAAGAGGGTTGCGAAGTAATCTTAGTGAAAAACCATGTCTTGAAGTAGGTGTAGGAGGAGGAGAACCTAAACCTTTTGCAGATGCAGACTTCGTGCGAGGCATGGTTACCAAAATGTCGGCTTCCAAATAACGTTCGGCAAAGGGAAAAAACTTTCTGGCGATAAAAAATGAAGGACAATGTGGTGGCTAATGATGAGGAAAAGTCGGCCAAAAGGGGATTCCGGCAAAGCACTGTCACGGCAAGAGAGTTCGGGCGTTTCAAGATCACGGCCAGAAGATTCCGGCGTCTCCCTGTTACGGTAAGAAAATCCCGGCGATGATGGAGTCGAACGGCACTCCGAGGGTTTTTCGGAAGAGAGAGAGGCAAGAGAGAAAGAGGGGTTTAAGGGTTTCATTTTTAAGAAAAATGAAAAGGTACGAAGTGAAACGATGCCTCTTTTTTTTTAAAAAAAAAACGGGTTTTAAAACAAATCCAAGGGGTGTCGGGTCCCTTCACTTAAATTTTTTTTTTAAAAAATTTAGTCGACTAAAACTTTATCGGTCGACTAAAAAGTGCGACTTATTCTAAAAATATCATCAGTCGACTAGAAATATATCGATCGACTAATATGGTGCGATACATTCCAAAATATAAAACATCAGTCGACTAGAATTTTATCGGTCGACTAATATAGTGCGATTTTGAGATTTTGTTCAAAAATCAACATTTTTATAAATCCAAAAACGAGCAAATACCTAGTTCTCTCCTAATTCTCATAAAATCTTCATTTTTAAGAGGTTTAGTGAAGATATCAGCATGTTGTTCTTTAGTGGAAATAAAATTTAACGAAATGTCTCCTTTTAACACATGATCTCTTAAAAAATGATGTCTAACTTCAATATGCTTAGTTCTTGAGTGCTGAATAGGATTTTTCGAAAGATTTATAGTACTAGTGTTATCACAATAAATAGTTGTTGTGGAGTAATTCAAACCAAAATCTTTTAAGGTATGTTTCATCCAAAGTACTTGTGAACATGCTAAACTAGCCGCTATATATTCATCTTCAGTTGTTGAGAGTGATACTGAATTTTGCTTTTTACTAAACCAAGAGAGTAAGGAATTTCCCAAGAAATGACAAGTTCCACTAGTACTCTTGCGATCAGATTTACTTCCTGCAAAATCTGCATCACTATATGAAACTAAATCAAAGGAAGATGATTTTGGGTAAAACAAACCGAAATCTGAAGTATCTTTCAAATAACGAAGAATTTGTTTTACTGCAGTTAAATGAGAGTCCTTTAGATTAGCTTGAAATCTTGCACACATACAAACACTAAACATAATATCAGGTCGACTAGCAGTTAAGTATAATAGAGATCCGATCATACCTCTGTAGAGCTTAGTATCTACACTTTTACCATTTTCATCTTTATCAAGAGAAGTAGTTGTACTCATAGGATTCCTTCATGATTTCGATGAGTCCATCCCAAATCTCTTGAGAAGTTCTTTTGTATACTTAGCCTGATTGATGAAGATTCCTTCTTCAGTTTGCTTTATTTGAAGTCCAAGGAAGTAGTTTAATTCGCTCATCAAGCTCATTTCAAACTCTTCCTGCATAGCCTTAGCAAATTCTTTACAAAGAGAATCATTAGTAGAACCAAATATTATGTCATCAACATAAATTTGCACAATAAGAATATCTGAATTAAAATGTTTAATAAATAAAGTGGAGTCTACCCGACCAATGGAAAAACCAGATTGTTCTAGAAAATTTCGTAGTCTTTCATACCACGCACTTGGTGCTTGTTTGAGTCCATACAGAGCTCTTTTCAATTTGTAGACCTTTTCTGGATATTTCTCATTTTCAAAGCCTGGGGGTTGCTCTACATAAACTTCTTCATTGATGTGTCCATTTAAAAATGCACTCTTAACATCAATTTGATATAACTTGAAGTTCATGTAACTAGCAAAAGCAAGCATCATACGAATTGACTCTAATCGAGCCACTGGTGCATAGGTTTCATCAAAATCTATGCCTTCTTCTTGATTATAGCCTTGTGCCACTAGCCTTGCTTTGTTACGAATGACTTCACCATTTTCATCCAGCTTATTTCGGAAGACCCATCTTGTTCCAATTACTGGATGATCCTTTGGTCTATCAACTAGATCCCAAACATCATTCCTAGTAAATTGGTTAAGTTCTTCAGACATGGCTAAAAGCCAAAATTCATCATCACAGGCCTCCTTGATATTTTTTTGTTCTAATTTAGATATGAAAGCAACATTTGCAATATATTTTTCTAACTGCCTTCTAGTTTGGACACCACTCTTTATTTCACCAATAACTTGTTCATGTGGATGATTAGGAACTTCTTTCCAAACCGGTTGAAGAGGAATATTTTCTTGAGAAGTACTCTCTATCAAGGGTTCTTCTTGAAGTATTGCTTCTTCTTCTTCGCTTAGAGGTATAACCTGCTCACAATTTTCATCAAATGCAACATGTAGAGATTCTTCAATACAAGATGTTCTTTTATTGAAAATACGATATGTTTTACTTCAAGAAGAATATCCAAGAAATATTGATTCATCTGATTTTGAATCAAACTTATCAAGATTATCTTTGGTATTTAACAAGAAACATTTACTACCAAAAATTTTGAAATATGAGATCTTTGGTATACGATCATAATACAATTCAAAACATGTTTTATGTAAAATTGGTCGAATAAGAACACGATTTAAGACATAACATGCTGTATTAATTGCTTTAGCCCAAAAATATTTTGGTAAATTTTTATCTTGAAGCATGGTTCTAGCACATTCTTGCAAAATTCTATTCTTTCTTTCAACAACTCCATTTTGTGGAGCTGCTCTAGGAAAAGCAAAGTTGTGAGATATACCATGTAAATCACAAAACTTAAGAAAAGATTCATTTTCAAATTCACCACCATGATCACTACGAATTTTAATAATAGATGTAGATTTTTCATTTGTAATTCTTCTACAAAGTTTAGAAAATTCTAAAAAAGCATCATTTTTGCTTTTTAGAAAAATCACCCATGTAAACCGAGAATAATCATCTACTATAACAAAAGCATACTTTCTACCATTCAAACTTTGAATTCTAGATGGTCCAAATAGATCTAAATGTAAAAGTTCAAGAGGACGTTTTGTTGAAACTATATCTTTAGTTTTAAAAGAACTCATGATTTGTTTACCCCTTTGACAAGCATCACATAAGTGATCCTTTTTATATGGTATTCTAGGTAGGCCTCTTACAAGATCATTCTTGGATAATTTTGAAATAATTTTAAAATTAACATGTCCAAGTCTCTTGTGCCATAACCATTGAATTTCATTTGAAACAATAAGACATTTTTCATTAAAAGAGGGTAATTCATCTAGATATAGTTCATACACATTGTTTCTTCTTTTACCTTTAAAAATGATCTTTTTAGATTGAAAATCAGAAATTAAGCATAAATCATTTTCAAAAGAAACATGAAAACCTTTATCACATAATTGACTAATAGATATTAAATTATGCATTAAACCATCCACTAAAAGAACATTTTCTATCAAGGGAAATTTTGGATTACCAATATTACCAATACCTATCACTTTTCCCTTGTTATTGTCACCAAAGGTGACGGTTCCTCCATCCTTATTTTGGAGGGTGAAAAAAAACTCCGGCCTTCCAGTCATATGTTTGGAACAGCCGCTGTCCAATATCCATTTGCTCCTTATGTTGTGTACCTATAACAAAATCAGAAAACAGAGCATTTGACCCCTTTCTATTTTCGGGTCCATGAGAGTTAGTCTTAGGAACCCATATCCATTTGGATTTTGGTTTCCTTTGATAATAAATATTCTTTCTATAAAAGGATTTAGAATAAACATGTCTAGAATAATCATTTCTAGATGCATTTCTATTATAACTAGAAAGTTTAGTTTTATGAACAAAAGGTTGAGAATAATGTCTTTGATTTTTCACCACATAGTTTGGTCTATTTTTAGTATCAAAGAAGCTATATCCTAATCCGGTTTTATTAACCGAGCATCTTTGAGAACCAAGAAGTTTTTCTAGATTCTCTTGACCATTTGTGAATTTGGTCACTATAGAAAGAAGATCATTTGACTTTTCTTTAAGACTAAATGTTTCATTTTGTAAGAGATTGGTTCTAACTCCAATTTCTTTTATCTCAAGTGCTTGGCAAGAATTTTCCTTCTTGAGATCTTCTATTTCTTGAAGTAACACTTTATTTTGAGAGTCAAGAGTTAAATTTTCAGTTTTTAACTCTTTATTTTTAGAACTAAGACTCTTAAATTTAGCATATAAATCATTAAATGCTTCAAATAACTCATCATAGTCAAATTGACTTACCGAATCTTCTTGTGCTACAAAACACATGTTGGCGACTTCTTCATTTGATTCTTCATCGGAAGAGGAGTCACTATCATCCCAACAGGCTTGAAATGCCTTTTTCTTCTTGAATTGGTCCTTGGGCTTGAATTTGAGAAGAGGACAATCTTTCTTGATATGTCCTGCCTTTTTGCAGTTAAAGCACTTTACTTCATTGGGAATGGAAGAATCTGCTTTCTTTGCCTTTCTTTGAAATCTTCCCTTTTTGATGAATCTTCTGAATTGTCTTGTGATGAGGGCAATATCTTCATCTTCTTCAGAATTTTCTGAGTCAGAAGTAGCCTTAAAAGCAAGAGATTTCTTTTTAGGCTCTTCTTCTTGTCTGTTTTGAAGTTGGACCTCATATGCCATTAGGTTACCAACTAAGTCTTCAAGAGTGAGAGTATTGAGATCATTTGCTTCTTCAATAGCAGTGGTTTTTCTCTCCCATTCAGGAGTTAAACACCTTAGAATCTTTCTGACTAAATCCACTTGTGAATATTCTTTTCCAAGGGATTTCAAAGTGTTAGTTATATCGGTCATTCTAGTTACCATGTCCGATATAGATTCATTTTGCTTCATTTTGAACAATTCAAATTTATGAACTAAAGAAGCAATTTTAGATTCCTTTACCTTTGACGTACCTTCGTGAGTTACGAGAAGAGTATGCCAGATTTCATTAGCTGTAGAGCATTGAGAGATGCGATTGAACTCTACCTTGTCAACGCCACAATATAAGGCATTCATTGCCTTGGCATTAAGTGAAGCAGTCTTCTTTTCATCATCGGTCCATCGGCTGAAATCAGTTGATGGAGTTTGGTACTATTCTGAAACAACTCTCCAGATATCGAGATCCATGGATTGCAGGAATATTGTCATTCTTACTTTCCAGTATCCATAGTTTGTTCCGTCGAAGAGAGGAGGACGAACAGAGGAGCTTCCTTCTTTGTGCTGAGACGTTGTAGTTGCCATGCTAGATGATGGTCAAATCAAAGTAATAGCAAACCTGTGCTCTGATACCAAATAAAAGTGCACTAGGATCGAGGCAACGAGCACTAGAGGGTGGGTGAATAGTGCTTTTATAACTTTCTGCAGAATATTGAATGATTTTGCAAATCTCAAAGCAAACACACAAAGAACACAAGATTTTATCCTGGTTCGGTCAAACTCGACCTACATCCAGTCCCCAAGCAAAACCCGCTTGAGATTTTCCACTATGAACCTTGTAAACTACAAGATCACACAGACCATAACCGGTCCCACTTTCAGTAACAATCCCACTGAAAGCAAACAACTCCTTTACACCAAGGAGTCCTTTTTATACAAAAGAAATAACAACTTACAATACAACTGATGAGCCTTCCTTTTGAATGCAAATGAAATGCAATTGGCTTTTGAGGTTGTTGAAATACTCTACTCACGAATTCACTATCTCTCAAAGTGATTTGAGTGAAAAACTGAAGTGAAAGTATCACGTGAGTGAGAAAACAAATACTTGAATGGATAGGAGTGAAAAGCAAGAAGTAATTCAATATAATTCTATTGAATTTCATATTTTTGAGTGTAGAATGCACTCATATTTATAGTTAAAAGATTCCATACGTTGAGAGTATGAAAGGGTGTCAAAACTGTCCATTTTGAACGATCAAAACGTTTGAAAAATGAAAAGACACGCCTTTTTGAAGTTTTAGGAAAAATGGCAAAATTAGTCGACTGAAACATCAGTTAGTCGACTAATAGTTAGTTATTAGTAGACTGACAGTTATCGTCGGTCGACTGATCTGTTATTCGAGCCGTTTGAAAATCTGAACTTTTGAAACTTAGTCGACTGGGGAAAACTTAGTCGACTGATAATATCATCAGTAGACTGAAAAACCTTTTACTCGACTGCTGCTAATTTTCCAGAAAACAGACATTCTGTCCAGTCGACTGATAAAACCTTCGGTCGACTAATTTGACAAAAATGACTTTTTTTTAGAAAAAATGGCGCGAAAGGATTAGTCGACTGATAAGTCTATTGGTCGACTAATAAACATGAAAATTTAAGAAAAGAGTTTTCTAAAAAGATTTTCAAAAGAGTTTCTTTTTGAAAAGTTTTTCTAAAGACTTTTAAGGTGAAATGCAACCTAAATATGCACTCTAAGTAAGGCTCTTACAAGAATCTAAGACTTTTAATGAATTAAACATTTGCACACTAGTCTTTAAGGATTCTTCACAGAATTCTTCAATTTCTTCATAGTCTTAGCTGAAATGCAGTTGATTCTACTTGCTCATCATCAAAACCTTGTACTTGAAGTATCATGTATGGCTTCATTGTCGTAACATCGGGATCAATTTTTTTTTGGAGACAATGGTTGCTTCAGATCAATCAAATTGTTCTCCACATGCCACTGCTCGATGAGGTAGCTCAAATTTCCAGAATGGTCACTAACTGGTTATATTACAAATAAATCTCTACAAGGGTTTCAAGATTTACAAGGGACATCTCTGGTCAGCATCCCAATTTCAATATCCAGTCTTCATTGAACTCTCATAGCCCTCCAGAAGTAAGTCTGATGATCAATTCTTCAGCAGGGCCCATGTCGCATTCATCACCAATTGTCATTTGGTATTGTTACTGAAAGTGCACTAGGATCGAGGCAACGAGCACTAGAGGGGGGGTGAATAGTGCTTTTAAATTTTTTTGCGGAATATTGAATGATTTTGCAAATCTCAAAGCAAACACACAAAGAACACAAGATTTTATCCTGGTTCGGTCAAACCCGATCTACATCCAGTCCACAAGCAAAACCCGCTTGAGATTTTCCACTATCAACCTTGTAAACTACAATATCACACAGACCATAACCGGTCCCACTTTCAGTAACAATCCCACTGAAAGCAAACAACTCCTTTACACCAAGGAGTTCTTTTTACAGAAAATAAATAACAACTTACAATACAACCTATGAGCCTTCTTTTTGAATGCAAATGAGATGCAATTGACTTTTGAGGCTGTTGAAACACTCTACTCACGAATTCACTATCTCTCAAAGTGATTTGAGTGAAAAACTGAAGTGAAAATATCACGTGAGTGAGAAAACAAATACTTGAATGAATAGGAGTGAAAAGCAAAAAGTAATTCAATATAATTCTATTGAATTTGATGTTTTTGAGTGTAGAATGCACTCATATTTATAGTTAAAATATTTCATACATTGAGAGTATGAAAGGGTGTCAAAACTGTCCATTTTGAACGATCAAAATGTTTGAAAAATGAAAAGACGCCTTTTTTGAAGTTTCAGGAAAACGACAAAATTAGTCGGCTGAAACATCAGTTAGTCGACTAATAGTTAGTTATTAGTAGACTGATAGTTATCGTCGGTCGACTGATCTGTTAATCGAGCCGTTTGAAAATCTAAACTTTTGAAACTTAGTCGACTTGAGAAAAGTTAGTCGACTGATAATATCATCAGTAGACTGAAAAACCTTTTAGTTAACTACTGCTAAAAACTTCTGAAAAACAAACATTCTGTTCGGTCGACTGATAAAAAGCATTAGTCGACTGCTGCTAAATTTTTCAGAAAACACATGTTCTGTTGAGTCGACTGATAAAACCATTAGTCGACTGCTGCTAATTTTCCAGAAAACAGACATTCTGTCTAGTCGACTGATAAAACCTTTGGTCGACTAATTTGACAAGAATGACTTTTTAGAAAATATGGCGCGAAAGGATTAGTCGACTGATAGGTCTATTGGTCGACTAATAAACATGAAAATTTAAGAAAAGAGTTTTCTAAAAATATTTTCAAAATATTTTCTTTTAGAAAAGTTTTTCTAAAGACTTCTAAGGTGAAATGCAACCTAAATATGCACTCTAAGTAAGGCTCTTACAAGAATCTAAGACTTTTAATGAATTAAACATATGCACACTAGTCTTCAAAGATTCTTCACTGAATTCTTCAATTTTTTTATAGCCTTAGCTGAAATGCAGTTGATTCCACTTGCTCATCATCAAAACCTTGTACTTGAAGTATCATGTATGGCTTCATTGTCGTAACAATCTCCTCCTTTTTGATGATGACAAACTTAATCAAAGATGAAGCATTTAGATGCATAGATGGAGATTTTACTCCCCCTATCAATATGCTGCAAAACATTAAAAGTTAGCACATTTAAAGCACATATATCACTTATTGATTGGTTTGCATTTCCATTCATCATTT
Source organism: Nuphar pumila (assembly GCF_984573655.1). Classification (NCBI taxonomy): domain Eukaryota; kingdom Viridiplantae; phylum Streptophyta; class Magnoliopsida; order Nymphaeales; family Nymphaeaceae; genus Nuphar; species Nuphar pumila. Next base: position 38,107,404 of record NC_143262.1, read on the forward strand.
CTTCATGTATTTAGAAATACATTCATTCAAAGCTTTCTTTTTCTCTTAATTTTGCATTTCTCATGCAAGATCTCCTGTAATGTAATTGCTATCATCTTTTTCTCAAGATCTCCTACAATTTCAATGTAATGCTATCTTTATCTTTTTCTCCTCCTTTGTCAGAATCAAAAAAGAGTAAGGGCAAAAATAGCATAAGCAAAATAGACTTTTAACTCGGATCTCTATTTTAAAACACGGCAAGAGAGTTACGGCGTGTTTTGAAGATGCGCCAGTCACTGCAAGAGGATTCCGGCGTTTCAAGATCACGGCCAAAAGATTCCAGCGTCTCCCTGTTATCCAGGCGAAGATGGAGTCGAACGGCACTCCGAGGGTTTTTCGGAAGAGAGAGAGGCAAGAGAGAAAGAGGGGTTTAAGGGTTTCGTTTTTAAGAAAAAACGAAAAGGTACGAAGTGAAACGATGCCTCTTTTTTTAAAAAAAAAACGGGTTTTAAAACAAATCCAAGGGGTGTCGGGTCCCTTCACTTAAATTTTTTTTTAAAAAATTTAGTCGACTAAAACTTTATCGGTCGACTAAAAAAGTGCGACTTATTCTAAAAATATCATCAGTCGACTAGAACTATATCGGTCGACTAATATGATGCAATACATTCCAAAATATAAAAACACCAGTCGACTAGAATTTTATCGGTCGACTAATATAGTGCGATTTTGTTCAAAAATCAATATTTTTATAAATCCAAAAACGAGCAAATACCTAGTTCTCTCCTAATTCACATAAAATCTTCATTTTTAAGAGGTTTAGTGAAGATATCGGCATGTTGTTCTTTTGTGGAAATAAAATTTAACGAAATATCTCCTTTTAACACATGATCTCTTAAAAAATGATGTCTAACTTCAATATGCTTAGTTCTTGAGTGCTGAATAGGATTTTTCGAAAGATTTATAGTACTAGTGTTATCACAATAAATAGTTGTTGTGGAGTAATTCAAACCAAAATCTTTTAAGGTATGTTTCATCCAAAGTACTTGTGAACATGCTAAACTAGCCGCTATATATTCATCTTCAGTTGTTGAGAGTGATACTGAATTTTGCTTTTTACTAAACCAAGAGAGTAAGGAATTTCCCAAGAAATGACAAGTTCCACTAGTACTCTTGCGATCAGATTTACTTCCTGCAAAATCTGCATCACTATATGAAACTAAATCAAAGGAAGATGATTTTGGGTAAAACAAACCGAAATCTGAAGTATCTTTCAAATAACGAAGAATTTCTTTTACTGCAGTTAAATGAGAGTCCTTTAGATTAGCTTGAAATCTTGCACACATACAAACACTAAACATAATATCAGGTCGACTAGCAGTTAAGTATAATAGAGATCCGATCATACCTCTGTAGAGCTTAGTATCTACACTTTTACCATTTTCATCTTTATCAAGAGAAGTAGTTGTACTCATAGGATTCCTTCATGATTTCGATGAGTCCATCCCAAATCTCTTGAGAAGTTCTTTTGTATACTTAGCCTGATTGATGAAGATTCCTTCTTCAGTTTGCTTTATTTGAAGTCCAAGGAAGTAGTTTAATTCGCTCATCAAGCTCATTTCAAACTCTTCCTGCATAGCCTTAGCAAATTCTTTACAAAGAGAATCATTAGTAGAACCAAATATTATGTCATCAACATAAATTTGCACAATAAGAATATCTGAATTAAAATGTTTAATAAATAAAGTGGAGTCTACCCGACCAATGGAAAAACCAGATTGTTCTAGAAAATTTTGTAGTCTTTCATACCACGCTCTTGATGCTTGTTTGAGTCCATACAGAGCTCTTTTCAATTTGTAGACCTTTTCTGGATATTTCTCATTTTCAAAGCCTGGGGGTTGCTCTACATAAACTTCTTCATTGATGTGTCCATTTAAAAATGCACTCTTAACATCAATTTGATATAACTTGAAGTTCATGTAACTAGCAAAAGCAAGCATCATACGAATTGACTCTAATCGAGCCACTGGTGCATAGGTTTCATCAAAATCTATGCCTTCTTCTTGATTATAGCCTTGTGCCACTAGCCTTGCTTTGTTACAAATGACTTCACCATTTTCATCCAGCTTATTTCGGAAGACCCATCTTGTTCCAATTACTGGATGATCCTTTGGTCTATCAACTAGATCCCAAACATCATTCCTAGTAAATTGGTTAAGTTCCTCAGACATGGCTAAAAGCCAAAATTCATCATCACAGGCCTCCTTGATATTCTTTGGTTCTAATTTAGATATGAAAGCAACATTTGCAATATATTTTTCTAACTGCCTTCTAGTTTGGACACCACTCTTTATTTCACCAATAACTTGTTCATGTGGATGATTAGGTACTTCTTTCCAAACCGGTTGAAGAGGAATATTTTGTTGAGAAGTACTCTCTATCAAGGGTTCTTCTTGAAGTGTTGCTTCTTCTTCTTCGCTTAGAGGAATAACCTGCTCACAATTCTCATCAAATGCAACATGTAGAGATTCTTCAATACAAGATGTTCTTTTATTGAAAATACGATATGCTTTACTTCTAGAAGAATATCCAAGAAATACTGATTCATCTGATTTTGAATCAAACTTATCAAGATTATCTTTGGTATTTAACAAGAAACATTTACTACCAAAAATTTTGAAATATGAGATCTTTGGTATACGATCATAATACAATTCAAAACATGTTTTATGTAAAATTGGTCGAATAAGAACACGATTTAAGACATAACATGCTGTATTAATTGCTTCAGCCCAAAAATATTTTGGTAAATTTTTATCTTGAAGCATGGTTCTAGCACATTCTTGCAAAGTTCTATTCTTTCTTTCAACAACTCCATTTTGTGGAGCCGCTCTAGGAAAAGCAAAGTTGTGAGATATACCATGTAAATCACAAAACTTTAGAAAAGATTCATTTTCAAATTCACCACCATGATCACTACGAATTTTAATAATAGATGTAGATTTTTCATTTGCAATTCTTCTACAAAGTTTAGAAAATTCTGAAAAAGCATCATTTTTGCTTTTTAGAAAAATCACCCATGTAAACCGAGAATAATCATCTACTATAACAAAAGCATACTTGCTACCATTCAAACTTTGAATTCTAGATGGTCCAAATAGATCTAAATGTAAAAGTTCAAGAGGACGTTTTGTTGAAACTATATCTTTAGCTTTAAAAGAACTCTTAATTTGTTTACCCTTTTGACAAGCATCACATAAGTGATCCTTTTTATATGGTATTCTAGGTAGGCCTCTTACAAGATCATTCTTGGATAATTTTGAAATAATTTTAAAATTAACATGTCCAAGTCTCTTGTGCCATAACCATTGAATTTCATTTGAAACAATAAGACATTTTTCATTAAAAGAGGGTAATTCATCTAGATATAGTTCATACACATTGTTTCTTCTTTTACCTTTAAAAATGATCTTTTTAGATTGAAAATCAGAAATTAAGCATAAATCATTTTCAAAAGAAACATGAAAACCTTTATCACATAATTGACTAATAGATATTAAATTATGCATTAAACCATCCACTAAAACAACATTTTCTATCAAGGGAAATTTTGGATTACCAATATTACCAATACCTATCACTTTTCCCTTGTTATTGTCACCAAAGGTGACGGTTCCTCCATCCTTATTTTGGAGGGTGGAAAATAACTCCGGCCTTCCAGTCATATGTTTGGAACAACCGCTGTCCAATATCCATTTGCTCCTTATGTTGTGTACCTACAACAAAATCAGAAAACAGAGCATTTGACCCCTTTCTATTTTTGGGTCCATGAGAGTTAGTCTTAGGAACCCATATCCATTTGGATTTTGGTTTCCTTTGATAATAAATATTCTTTCTATAAAAGGATTTAGAATAAACATGTCTAGAATAATCATTTCTAGATGCATTTCTATTATAACTAGAAAGTTTAGTTTTATGAACAAAAGGTTGAGAATAATGTCTTTGATTTTTCACCACATAGTTTGGTCTATTTTTAGTATCAAAGAAGCTATATCCTAATCCGGTTTTATTAACCGAGCATCTTTGAGAACCAAGAAGTTTTTCTAGATTCTCTTGACCATTTGTGAATTTGGTCACTATAGAAAGAAGATCATTTGACTTTTCTTTAAGACTAAATGTTTCATTTTGTAAGAGATTGGTTCTAACTCCAATTTCTTTTATCTCAAGTGCTTGGCAAGAATTTTCCTTCTTGAGATCTTCTATTTCTTGAAGTAACACTTTATTTTGAGAGTCAAGAGTTAAATTTTCAGTTTTTAACTCTTTATTTTTAGAACTAAGACTCTTAAATTTAGCATATAAATCATTAAATGCTTCAAATAACTCATCATAGTCAAATTGACTTACCGAATCTTCTTGTGCTACAAAACACATGTTGGCGACTTCTTCATTTGATTCTTCATCGGAAGAGGAGTCACTATCATCCCAACAGGCTTGAAATGCCTTTTTCTTCTTGAATTGGTCCTTGGGCTTGAATTTGAGAAGAGGACAATCTTTCTTGATATGTCCTGCCTTTTTGCAGTTAAAGCACTTTACTTCATTGGGAATGGAAGAATCTGCTTTCTTTGCCTTTCTTTGAAATCTTCCCTTTTTGATGAATCTTCTGAATTGTCTTGTGATGAGGGCAATATCTTCATCTTCATCTTCATCTTCTTCAGAATTTTCTGAGTCAGAAGTAGCCTTAAAAGCAAGAGATTTCTTTTTAGGCTCTTCTTCTTGTCTGTTTTGAAGTTGGACCTCATATGCCATTAGGTTACCAACTAAGTCTTCAAGAGTGAGAGTATTGAGATCATTTGCTTCTTCAATAGCAGTGGTTTTTCTCTCCCATTCAGGAGTTAAACACCTTAGAATCTTTCTGACTAAATCCACTTGTGAATATTCTTTTCCAAGGGATTTCAAAGTGTTAGTTATATCGGTCATTCTAGTTACCATGTCCGATATAGATTCATTTTGCTTCATTTTGAACAATTCAAATTTATGAACTAAAGAAGCAATTTTAGATTCCTTTACCTTTGACGTACCTTCGTGAGTTACGAGAAGAGTATGCCAGATTTCATTAGCTGTAGAGCATTGAGAGATGCGATTGAACTCTACCTTGTCAACGCCACAATATAAGGCATTCATTGCCTTGGCATTAAGTGAAGCAGTCTTCTTTTCATCATCGGTCCATCGGCTGAAATCAGTTGATGGAGTTTGGTACTATTCTGAAACAACTCTCCAGATATCGAGATCCATGGATTGCAGGAATATTGTCATTCTTACTTTCCAGTATCCATAGTTTGTTCCGTCGAAGAGAGGAGGACGAACAGAGGAGCTTCCTTCTTTGTGCTGAGATGTTGTAGTTGTCATGCTAGATGATGGTCAAATTAAAGTAATAGCAAACCTGTGCTCTGATACCAAATGAAAGTGCACTAGGATTGAGGCAACGAGCACTAGAGAGGGGTGAATAGTGCTTTTAAAAATTTCTGCGGAATATTGAATGATTTTGCCAATCTCAAAGCAAACACACAAAGAACACAAGATTTTATCCTGGTTCGGTCAACCCCGACCTACATCCAGTCCCCAAGCAAAACCCGCTTGAGATTTTCCACTATCAACCTTGTAAACTACAAGATCATTTAGACTATAACCGGTCCCACTTTCAGTAACAATCCCACTGAAAGCAAACAACTCCTTTACACCAAGGAGTCCTTTTTATAGAAAATAAATAACAACTTACAATACAACCTATGAGGCTTTCTTTTTTAATGCAAATGAGATGCAATTGGCTTTTGAGGTTGTTGAAACACTCTACTCACAAATTCACTATCTCTCAAAGTGATTTGATTGAAAAACTGAAGTGAAAATATCACTTTGAGTGAGAAAACAAATACTTGAATGAATAAGAGTGAAAAGCAAGAAGTAATTCAATATAATTCTATTGAATTTGATGTTTTTGAGTGTAGAATGCACTCATATTTATAGTTAAAATATTCCATACATTGAGAGTATGAAAGGGTGTCAAAATTGTCCATTTTGAACGATCAAAACGTTTGAAAAATGAAAAGACACGCCTTTTTTGAAGTTTCAGGAAAACAACAAAATTAGTCGACTGAAACATCAGTTAGTCGACTAATAGTTAGTTATTAGTAGACTGACAGTTATCGTCGGTCGACTGATCTGTTAATCGAGCCGTTTGAAAATCTGAACTTTTGAAACTTAGTCGACTTGAGAAAAGTTAGTCGACTGATAATATCATCAGTAGACTGAAAAACCTTTTAGTCGACTGCTGCTAGAAACTTCTGAAAAACAAACATTCTGTTCGGTCGACTGATAAAAAGCATTAGTCGACTGCTGCTAAATTTTTCAGAAAACACATGTTCTGTTCAGTCGACTGATAAAACCATTAGTCGACTGCTGCTAATTTTCCAGAAAACAGACATTCTGTCCAGTCGACTGATAAAACCTTTGGTCGACTAATTTGACAAGAATGACTTTTTAGAAAATATGGCGCGAAAGGATTAGTTGACTGATAAGTCTATTGGTCGACTAATAAACATGAAAATTTAAGAAAAGAGTTTTCTAAAAAGATTTTCAAAAGAGTTTCTTTTAAAAAAGTTTTTCTAAAGACTTTTAAGGTGAAATGCAACCTAAATATGCACTCTAAGTAAGGCTCTTACAAGAATCTAAGACTTTTAATGAATTAAACATATGCACACTAGTCTTCAAAGATTCTTCACTGAATTCTTCATTTTCTTCATAGCCTTAGCTGAAATGCAGTTGATTCCACTTGCTCATCATCAAAACCTTGTACTTGAAGTATCATGTATGGCTTCATTGTCGTAATAGTTACATCTAAGTTTTGCAGTAAATTTTAATATGTATTATACATTTGAATTATTTTCTTACACATGAGCTTTACTGTGCTATCTTTGAGTTTGGAAGTAGAATTTGATTACCATAACTGAGTATTAAGTGGTTTAGTGCTAAGTATTGAACATTAGTACAAAAGGTGTTTAGTCTTTGGCAGTCAGTAGGTGCATTAGCAGTCAATCTGTGTTAGTATTAATAAGTCTGCGTCAGCAGAGTGTGTTAGCATTATACAAGGTCATCAATCTGCATAGTGTGTATATTGTTAGTATTGTGTGTCGATCTTTTAATTATATTTCCAGCATGATGCTGATAGGGCATAATGTGTACAGTGCCAGCATAGTGAGCATCAACAGTAAAGTTGGGTGTATTAGCAGTATGTTAAATAATAAGTCTGTGTTATAGTGTGTGTGTTAGCATTTGTTAAAATGTTTTGTGATAACATAAGAGTGCTGGTATTATCTGTGCCAAGACAGTGTGTTATAGTTAGGCTATCAGTAGGTGTGTAGTTAAAGCAATCAGTAGAAATCATGATTAGCAGTGAATAGGTGTTAGCAGTAGCAGTTAATAGTCTATATTGCTGAAAGTTAATAAAGGGTGTTAGTATTTGTTAAGCAGTGTATACACATTAGTAGTTAGTATATATTAGTACACTATGTTAGTATGTTAACAATTAGGGTATGATTAGCAATAACAGAGTGTGTTAGGTAGTGTGTTACATTTGAGTTTTATATCTAAGTCTTATAACTAAGTTTAATTATTTCTTTTGAATTCAATCTTGATATTAATTCCAATTCTCAAATATTTTGAGAGCACCAATCTCTTTCGAAAAATTCAAGTCTCAATTTAAAAACAAGGTACATTTTCAAAATTCAGTGCTCGAACTGGTACACTTTCAAAACCCAGTACTCAAACTGGTTTATTTTCAAAATCCAGGGTTCAAACTGGTACATTTTTCAAAATCCAGTGTTCGTGCTGGTAAATTTCCAAAACCAAGTGTTCATGCTGGTAAATTTTCCAAAATCCAGTGTTTGTGCTGGTAATTTTTCAAAAAAAAAAACAGTGTTTGTGCTGGTAATTTTTCAAAAACCCCAGTATTCGTACTGGTAATTTTTCAAAACATAATGCTTGTGCTGGTACATTTTTCAAAATCTGGTGTTAACACTGATACACTTTAAAATTCAGTGTCCACATTGTCTAGTTTTCCTTCGGAATTCGAGTTCTGACTCAATTTTTTTTTCCTTCCAATTGATCTAGTTTTTCTTCGGGATTCGAGTTCCAACTCAAATTTCCTTTCCTTCTAATTGATCTAGTTTTCCTTCAGGATTCGAGTTCCGACTCATTTTTTTTCCTTCCAAATTAATCTACTTTTCCTTCAGAATTCGAGTTCCGACTCGAATTTCTTTTCCTTCCAAATTGATCTAGTTTTCCTTTAGAATTTGAGTTCCGACTCAAATTTCTTTTCCTTCCAAATTGATCTAGTTTTCTTTTAGGATTCGAGTTCCGACTCAAATTTCTTTTCCTTAAAACTAAATTGGTCTAAGTTTTTTCTTTAGGATTCGAGTTTCGACTCGAATTTCCTTTCCTTCTAAACTTTTCAGTTTTTTCTTTAGGATTCGGGTTTCGACTCAAATTTCTTTTCCTTAAATCCAAATTAGATAAAGTTTTCCTTTAGGGTTCGAGTTTCGACTCGAATTTCCTTTCCTTCTGAAATTTTTCAGTTTTTCCTTTAGGATTCGAGTTTCAACTCGAATTTCCTTTCCTTTAAATCCAAATGAGTCTAGTTTTTTTTTCAAAGATTTGAGTTTCAACTCGAATTTTCTTTCCTTCAAAACCAAACTTTCTAGTTTTCCTTTGAAAGCTTGGGTTCTGACATGAATTTTCCAATTTACCTTACAGGATCTAAGTTTCGACTCAGTCGTTCTTTCAAAACCAACTTCTAAGTTGGACTTACCTTCAAAATCCAGCATTGTGCTAGGACTTACCTTCAGAATTCCAATTTCGTATTGTATTTACCTTTAGAGTTCAGGTTCGTGTTAGACCTTCATCCAGAATCCCACTGTTGTGTCAACTCGAATATCAAGCAATTTCTTTCACCAAAGATTCTAAGAATATTTTATCAATTTGTCATTAAATATTTTTGATTTCAAAACCTTTATTGCATAAAAGTATTACCTCAAAATTACCTTCAGTATTACTTCCAAAAGGACAAAGCTTTTGCGAAAAAGGATCCAAAACTCAAAATCTTTCTATTGGCCAACCAAAAGGATGAAGAATAAATCCTCGATATGGCCAGCAAATAAAGTTCAATGTTGTTGCAGAGCCATAAGTGATCGATATTGATCGCAGTCAATGACACATTTTTAAAGATCATTCTTGGAAAATAAGGCAGTCGAACTATCCTTGGTGATACACAAAAATCGACTCAGTTTCCATATCTCCTCAATCACTTAAGCTGCAATTAAATATCTGCAAAAGGGATCTCTCAATTGTCGTCAAGATGAAGACGAATTATAAGAGTTAGACCCCCGAGGCCAAAGAAGATTTGGATCATCTTCAAGATGAAGAAGTTTGTGACGGATCCTTCTAGGGAAAGTTCAGATCACCGTCAAGTTAAAGGCGACTACGATGAGCCTCTCGACAAACCATAAAGGATATTTAATTTCTGCTATCATCAAGAGATTTCCAACCAATGAGCCAATATCGTCAAACCCTGAGAAAAAGAAGGATCAGAGCATCTCCAAGATGAAGGAGTTTGTGATGTACCCTTCACAAAAAAAAGAGAGAAAAGTCAGGACATCTCCAAAATGAAGGATGATGTAATCGCCCCCCCCCCCCCCCCCAAAAAAAAAAAAAAAAAAACCAAGAGAGCACTAATTCTGCCAAAAAAAAAGAGGGTAAAAAGATCATCATGAGAAAAGAATCCTAGGATATCAAACTGTCGAATCTACCAAGAATCTTCTTTAAATTTTGTGAAATTCTATTATCAATATTCTTTCACTAATTGCTTTCATAATATAAAAAATACTCTATTTTTTGTTCATATCAAGGAAATTGATAGCTTCCTTGAAAGAAAGCCAATCGCAAGCAATTTGAATCTTGATTCTACAAAGTTAGGCCAATTGGAGGTAATACTTTGGGTAGAAAAGAGGAAAGATTTTCATACCAATATACATCAGTTTCAAGTATTTTGAATCAACAAACAATTTTTAACATTTTGGCAATACTTTCTTACTATCTTCATATGAAGTGAAGAGTCTGATGTCGATCTTGACATATTCTAGCATCACCTTTTACCTCCTTAAGAGAGTAACCTTTATCGTCTTTCACGTTGTTGAAAGATTAGCCATCTCTCCGAAAGGATAGCCTTTGTCATCTTTTGAGTTGTCGAAAGAATTCATCTTTTGCGTTGTCAAAAGAATCACCTTGCTCCTTTAGATCGCCTTGTCATCTTTTGCGTTGTTGAAAGAATCGCTTTGTTCCTTTGGATCGCCTTGTTCCTTTGGATCGCCTCTGTCATCTTTCGCATTGTCGAAAGAATTTATCTTTCGCATTGTCGAAAGAGTCGTCTTATTCTTCTTCAAAAAAGTTGTCTTATTCGCCAACTTACCATTTTTCATCTTCTCGGTCAGGTTAAGGGTTAAACCTGAGCCTCATTTTGATGAGGTATTTCAATTCCCGGTCAGGTTAAGGGTCAAACCTGAGCCTCATTTTTACATGAGGTATTTCTCGTCCCATCCAGGTTAAGGGCAAAACCTGAATCTTACTTCTTTGAAGTAAATTTTTCTTCTTTATTCTCCATTTCATATCTACCAATTTCATTAGGGCTAATCTTTATATCCAGTTAGATCCTTCTAACTAAGGCATTTTTATAACCCAAATTTAGTGTGTTTTCTTTGCCATTAAGCTCGTCTTCAAGCCGGCTTAGTAGAAAAGTGGGGCATCTGTAAACACCTGTGATCATCACAAAATTTTTCCTCTCTTGGTGTTCCTTCTCTCTTCCTTTCCAACCTCTATTTCTCCTTTTTGAAGGGGAGAAATGAAAGCCAGAAAAGAAGAGAGAAGAGAAAAGAAAAGAAAGAAGAGAGGGAGAGGAACTTATTTTGCGAAGGTCTCACTTGACCTCAATTTTTGAAAAGATTCTAAAAGATTACTCGCCTCCATTTTGAAATATTTGCGGAAAAATTGGGAGACGGGGCTCGCTCGTCGGTACGAGGTTCGACCGTTCCTGGCGCCTTTACCAGGGGTAATCGAACCAAGGATCAAATTTATGCCTTTTTGCTTTGCCTTAATATTGTTTAAGAATTTATTCTAAGGCTAGAAAATGTACAATGAATCATGCTTGTGTAAATGCAAAAGATGTATGCTCTTTTGAGAAGAATTTGGAAATTTTATCCAAGTGGTTTTGAAATTATGAAGAATATGATGAAGAAATGGTTTTTGAAAGTTGAAGACGGACTTGGAGAAGTTAGATTTTCTAACTTAAGATTTAGAATAGATCTTGAGTTTTGAAATAATCAAAGATTGAGATGAACCAGATTTTGAAGAAGGAAGTTTAAAAGATAAGAATTGAAAGTTTGAGTATGGACTTCAAAATGGATCTAGAATTGGGAGTCAAGATGGAATTTAAAGATAGAGGGAAACTCTAGATTTAAATTTTGAAAATCAGAATAAAAGGTGGAAGAGATCTAGATGGGATTTTTAGAATTTGGGTATGAAATCCGGAATCCATAATAAAATTGGCTCCGAAATCTGGAATCTGAGATGGAATTGGATCTAGAATCCGAGATGAAAAAAAATAGAATTGGATTTAAGATTTAGAGTCCTAGATGGAGTTGAATCTACAATCCTAAGTGAAATTGGATCCGAAGTCTGGAATCCAAAATAGAGTTGGATCTGTAATCTAGAATTCTAAATGGAGTTGGATCCGAAGTTTGGAATCCAATATGGAATTAGAAGATGGATTTGGATTTTGGAAATCCAGATGGAATTTGAAGATGGATCTGGATTTGGAAATATAGATGGGATTTGGATTTTGAGAATCCAGATAGAACTTGGAATTGGATTTGAAAAATCCTAGATCAATTTTCAAAATTTGGGAAAGAAGGATAGAGAATGAAACTTGATTTTGAGATCAGGAGATGAATCTGAAAATTGCAAAGTTAAATTGAATTTTGAATTTTGATCTGAAATGTTGAATTGAATTTGAATTTGATTTATGAATATGATTTTAGAATCTCAAAGTTGAATTGAACTTTGAAATTTGACTTGAATGGGAAATTGAAATTTTTAATGTAAAAAAATGAATTTGAAATTTCAAAGTCAAATTGGACTTTGAAGTTGAAATTTGAATTTTAAAATAAGATAGAATTGAGAAAAAGAATTTGAATTTATAAATGATAATTGATTTAAGAAATAAAGAAGGTATTTGAAGAATTATTTCAAAATCACTTGGATTTTGAAAAATAATTTTGAAAATATGATGTAATTCTATCCTAAATGATGAAATGAATTAAATAATTTTGAAATTGAATTTGAAAAGCATATTTCATTCTTTAAGTGAATTAAAATAAGATTGAAGATATAATACATCCCTGACTATGGTCATTGAATGTATTATATAGTAATCATATTTAAATTCAAGTGAAGAATAAAATACATTTTGGTGCCTTTATAGAGTTTAAAATGAAATTAACTCTCAATATATCCTGACTATGGTCATTGATATATATCTTGAGTTAATTTTAAATTAAACTCTAATAAAGGAAGAAAATATTTGAAAATATGATGATTTTTTATAAGGGATCCAGTGTGGATCCAATGTTACTCCATAAAGATGAAAATCTTAAGTTTTGTTCACACCCTGACTATGGTCATTGATGCAAATCGTCAACTTAGGATTTAATCACCTTTTATTTGAATGGTGCATGTGTCATTCATGTTCCACCATGGTGGGTTTTTGAAATAGAAGAGAAAATTGATATGAAAATAGATAATTCAAGATAAATGCATGCTCATACACTCTATTCTAAGCTGAAAATGTAAAATTTTCATTAATGTTAACTTATTACAATCTTTAAATCGAAATTGAAATGATAAAATCCTAATCTAGGGAAGAAATCAGCATTTCCTACATATTTCCTGCAAAACAAAGTTGACACAAGATAACATGCAAAATATAGAAGAAGAATTAAAAATGCTATATTAAAACTAAAGACATACCTGAAAATGCTTATTCTAATGAAGAAACGAATATACTAAATGCAAAGCTTAAGATAAAAAAAATGCATATGGTATACCCTATGCTAAATGAGGAAATATGACATAATACAATGGAGTGGAAAATGCACATGGGATGTTGGGCTGGAGATATATGCAATATAGGAACATGAGGGTGTGATGCATTGTGAGAGGTGATGCAATATACAGCAGCACAAGTGAAGATGCTTGCTGCAATGGGGTGTAGACGTAGTAATGATGTTGTGGTATATAGGTGGCGGGAGCTAGAAGAGTGTTGGTTGGAAATACAGATGGAGCAGCATATGAAGTGGAAGGTACGTCGTTGCTATAAAGGCAACAGGTGCAACAGATAGAATGTGCATAGTGGTAGTGGAGTAGTGCTGGCGAGAATTGGGATGCACAAGTGACAGGGGTATTGTTGTGATGATGCAGAGGCTACAACATGTGCTATGAAGGGTGATAGATGCTGTGTAATTCTGTGCGCAGGAAAGTGGCTAGTGCCAATGGGAGGTATAGGTGATGCAAAGGGATGACTAAGAGGTGATAAATGCAGGGGAAGATGAAGGCGCAACAGTGATAGCATATAATGGATGGTGCGTAGGTGGTGATGTGAGTATAGTGGAGCATAGTGGAGGTATGTGAATGTGAGGTATAAAGGTGTTGAAGGTTACTGTGTTGTGTGCATGCAAGTGGAGTGGCTGTTGAGGAAGGTAAGTGGAGTGAGATATGCAAAAAAAGTGTTGTGAAACAGGGGGTGAATGTACACAATAGGTGGTGTGTGTTGGGAGGCATTGAAGGTGGCAGGTAAGGTGCATGTAGGAATGTTGTGAATGTGCTAATAGGTATAGAAGATGGTGACTACATGTGGGGAAGATGAAGTGCTAAAGCACACTGTGGATGCAACTTACAACAGGTAAGTGTGGGGGATATATCAGTGATATAGTAGTGGTGCAGAAAGTTACAGCAATAGTGAAGGAGGTAGGTGCTGGGGAGTGAAAGTGCAAGTGATTGCTGGAAGAAAAAAAATGGAAATTGTGCTGGGCAAGTGATGTTGCCAGCACAGTTGAATGTTTGAGTGTATTGGGCAGCAATCATGTAATATAAAAAAAAAAAAAAAAATTGGTTTGGGCCGGATCCGGATCCGACCCGGACCCGACCCGGGCCACCGCCCCTCGCTGTCATTAAAAGACAGCGAGGCAGGCGGGAGGAGGGTTACGAAACCCCCCTCACCGCCACTCGCTCTCTGTCTCTCCGTTTCCCTCTCTCGCTCGTCCACGGTCACCGACGCCGGCGACCCCCGACAGCCGCCGCCACCGACATCGGCGACCCCCCCCTTTTTCCTTCCGGCGAGCTCCTCTTCGGCGAGTTCCTCCGAAAACCCCCTGGTACGCCATCGCTTCTTCTTTCTCCCTCTTTTCCCTCTCCGTCTCTTCTCTCTCTCTCCCTCATTTCTCTGTGTGGCCACGGGAGGGGTCAAACCCCCTCCCTTTGCCCCCTTTTAGCAGGGGAGGGGCACGACACCCCTCCCTGCTCTCCGTTTCGGTAGGGGAGGGGCCGAGCCCCTCCTCCCTGTTTTTTTGTTACGGCAGGGGAGGGGCCGAGCCCCTCCTCCTTGCCCCTTTTTATTGTACCAGCAGGGGCCATCGGCCCCTGCCTTTTTATTATGCCAGCAGGGGCCATCGGCCCCTGCCTTTTTATTATGCCAGCAGGGGCCGATGGCCCTTGCCTTTTGTTATGCCAGCAGGGGCCATCGGCCCCTGCCTTTTGTTTTGTGCCAGCAGGGGCCCATGGCCCCTGCCTTTTTAGTTTGTCAGCAGGGGCCATCGGCCCCTGCCTTTTTATTATGCCAGCAGGGGCCGATGGCCCTTGCCTTTTGTTATGCCAGCAGGGGCCTATGGCCCCTGCCTTTTTGTTGCCAGCAGGGGCCGATGGCCCCCTGCCCTTTGTGCGCAAGCCGATACCCTTGGCCGACAAGCCCGGGGAATCTTTGGAAGCTATATCGTGATGGGGACAGATCATTACAATTGTTGGTCTCCAACGAGGAATTCCTAGTAGCGTGAGTCATCTGTTCGCATTTGACTACACCCCTCTTTTGGCAGCTAGAGTCTTTTGATCCTGCCCCATCTTCTTTTCGAGTCAATTGGGACGGTTGGCCCCAACCCTATGTATCGGAAAAGTCGAGTCTTTGCCTTGCTTTTGCTTTTGTCAGAGTTTGCTTGTTAATATCGCATATTTGCAGCTACGACGGATCCCACTCGCGCTCCGCGACCCGAGCCGTCAATCGTGTACGTCCGCAGACGTCAGCAAGCTCGTAACCCTCCAAGGTAGGGGAAAATTGCACGGAAGACTTGGATATTTGAATTAAGTTCAATTGAACTAAAAGCTACCATTGAATATATATATATATATATATATATATATATATATATATATATATATATATATATATATGTATGTATATATTTATACGAGTATCCACTTCACTCAAGGATGCGGTTTCGCAAATCCTTGCCCTTTACCTTGCCGTCGCGCTCTGCGCCTAGCCTCTTGCTTTTGCATACGTGTTGGTATTGCCTGGCTGTTGCAGATGACGTGCAGGTTCTTGCTCTTTGCGGATGCCTTAAGGGCATCCTCGTGGAGGATGCAAGGAGCATTTACCACTCTCCCTCTTGCGACAAGAGTTTAGTCGGGAGCGAGCGAACTTCTTAGCGGGTGTTCTGTTGAGAAACCCGTATCTCGTCTATCGAGGCCGGTATCGAGTCATGCGAGACATGTAGATACCCCGATAGCGGATGTGATTCGAGATAATCACATGCATCATGTTGGCACAAGGTACTGCTGTTTCAAAAGATAGAGTAAAGTTGATAAACTTTACATCTTTGTGAAACACTCCTGTTGAGGCTTCTATTGAGGAGCTATACCCCCTTTATCGTAGAGTACTTATAGTCGTGCACGACACGTCTAGTACTGCGATGATCGGATGAGACGGTCGTGCGACCTCGAACAACGCTAAATGCAAACTGTTGTAATCACATAAATGGCCTCACATTCGCCTTCACAGGCAAGATGCTCGAGTGGTTTAAAGACCACAGCATAGAATGGGTCGTTAGTTAAGCAACCCCTAACGCACCCGTTCGCTTCTGGTTGTCTGTCAAGGGAGAGGACAGATCGGTACAAAAACTCCAATGGACAGGTTGTTAACAACCACCCCACGGGCAAAGATCCGGCCTCCCCAGTCATTGGAGTTAGGGGAAAGGGGCTACAATAGTTAGCTTAACACTTCTGCAGAAGTTGGATGCATCCGTGGCACTGCTTTTCAGCCTCTGGGGAATCCTCTCTCGGCTAAAGCCGTCCCCTTTGGAGCGGACTCAACTAGCTATTCGGGTTATTGAAAATACATAGAATAATAGACGCCCGAACTAGTCTCAGTTGTTTCTATGTTTTGCCTGCGCGTACCCGCAGGCCAGTAATATCGGAACATAAAGTCTGTTCACTTTGGTTGTTGGGCCGTGAGATTCGTTGCACTACTGATTCGCTGCACTACTGATTCGTTGCACTACTGATTCGCTGCACTACTGATTCGCTGCACTACTGACTCGCTTGCACTACTGATTCGCTGCACTACTGATTCGTTGCACTACTGACTCGCTTGCACCACCGACTTGCTTGCACTACTGATTCGTTGCACTACTGATTCGCTGCACTACTGATTCCTTGCACTACGTATTCGCTTGCACTACTTACGCGTTTGCACTGGTTATCTGCATGCATTGCTTACATGTTTAACTGCATATTTGCTTTAAACTGTGTAACTTACTGAATTAAATTACATAATTCAGATCCTTGTAGTCTCTCTTGTGCGCCTACTAGTTTTTCGTGAAACTAACCCATTCTATGGGTACAGGTGATGATTAGGTACACCACAGGCGATGGCGCGATGGCTAGATGGCTCCAAGACGTTCTTCTTCCTGCTCTTAGCTCGCGTCCTGTTGTTTGGGGTTTTGTAACGGATTTTCCTTGGGAGATCCTAATTTTGTACTATTTGGAGAACTTCTTAAATGAAAGTGGCTTTTCCAAGTGTCCGCAAGTAGCATGTGTTGTGCGTTTTGGTTCTTTTAGCTAACGCGCTCAAAGTTGTCAGCTTGCCTTTCTGAAATTAATAAAAGTATAGTCTTCCGCTGATTTCGTAAATCATCTCTGAGATGAAGAGATTCCTTTTTAGTCTCTTGTCTTCTTTTTTTTTCTTTTCTTCTTTTTTTTCGAAAGGTTTGCAAGCTTGAAATTTTGGGGTGTTACAACTTGGTATCAGAGCTAAGGGAAGCAAGGATTCTTGACCATTGGGCATCCGCATCGCACTGTGAGTATACTTTTCCTCTTGCTTAGTAGGTGCTCAAGGCATTGTTAAGTTAAGTGGCTTGACGTGTTTTGTGTGTATACCAGCATTGTTGGGGTTTCATAAACTACTCATGTTAAACATGAATAGTACTTATGTTTTTGCTTGTTTTGAGTTTCCTAAAATTTCTAATTATGGGTATTCCTTGTTTACTCCAAGGATGGCAAGGAACTCGAACGAAGGGTCTGCTGACGAATGGTCAGATCAGCGGGGATTCGTGATGGATTCCCTGGGTTCCCTGGCAGCGGCTATGCGAGACCAAATTCGTTCCCAAAGGGAACCAGCGCCCGTTCCTGAGCCGATCCCGCATACCGCAGTGACGTATGAGAAATTTCTGAAGCTTGACCCCCCGACCTTCGACGGCAAGCCCGACCCAGATATGGCTGATAACTGGGTGAAGGAGGTAGAACGAGTGTACGAGGTCTTGTCAGTACCCGATGACAAGAAGACGCTTTTCGGGACCTTCAGGCTGAAGGGGAATGCCCGCAGTTGGTGGGACATGGCGCGGGGTGTGCAGTTTTCGGGAATTTCGCCCATTCCTTGGGAAGCTTTCAGGAAGGCTTTCTTGGAGAACTACTTCCCACCTCACGCAAGGGAGAAGAAGAAGGTGGAGTTCTTGGAGCTCTGCCAGGGCAATTCGAGTTTGACGGATTACATCGCCAAATTCCAGAGTTTGGAACCCTACTGCCCTAACCTGTTCGCGGATGATCGCGAGCGAGCAGGAAAGTTTGTTCGAGGGCTGAAGGAGGGACTCATGCATCGGGTCCTAACGAGCATGCCCTCGACCTTCTCTGCGGCAGTTGCTGCCGCTACCGTTCTGAGTGAAGCATGGGAGCGCACTAAGAGTGCTCAGGGCAGGAGGCCACCCGCTACGGGTGGTGAGCCGAAGACACCTTCCGGCGACTCAGGCAAACGACCGTTCCTTCCTGTAAAGAGCGAAGGAGGAAGGAAACGATATCCTCCTTCGAAGCGTCAACGGCCACAGGGCAATCCTCCAGCCAGGCAGCAGGCTGGCAGCGTATGCCCCAGATGCCAGCGATCTCACTTTGGGCAGGCGTGCCCGCTCGACACAGGCGGATGCCTGTATTGTGGCAAGATGGGCCACTACGTCCGTGATTGCCGCAAAAAGGCGGCTGATGATTCCAGGCAGACCAGCGGAGCACCTTTGCTCCCTCGGCCGCCACTGCCGCAACAGCAGTATCAGTCGCCACCACCACAGACGAGCGGTCAAAAGAGGGCGCCGGGACGTGTCTACTCAGCCAAGGCTGAGCAGTTGACCAAGGGCGACCTAGTGCAAGGTACCCTTTTTGTCGCTAACCAAGCGGCCTTTGTGCTTTTTGATTGTGGTGCCACACACTCTTTTATTTCGGTAAATTTTGCCGAGTGTTTGCACATACCTGTAAAACCCTTGCATAATACTCTTGAAGTGTATAACCCGATTGGGAAAAATACCATTTGTGCGGCCTACGTACCAGAGTTGGACGTAGTCTTAGCAGATCGGCATTTACCGGCTTGTGCTATCCTGCTAGTGATGACAGAATTTGACGTCATCCTAGGCATGGATTGGCTGCACAAGTATCATGCCAAGATTTTCTGCCGAGATAGTAGGATTGTTTTATCTCCACCATGAATGCCCAAGATGGAATTCAAGATCCTGAAACCCGTTCGGGCGAGCAAGTTGATTTCGTCGTTGAAGGCGCAGAGCTACCTGAGGAAGGGATGCACTGCCTTTTTGGTCAGTGTCATCCAGTCCGGGCCGACGCAAGTCCCGATGGGAGACTTGGAGATTGTTCGAGATTTCCCAGACGTCTTCCCGGAGGAACTGCCAGGCCTTCCTCCACCTCGCGAGGTGCAGTTCAGCATCGAGTTGCTGCCGGGTACTGCGCCAATTTCTAAGGCTCCATATCGGATGGCGCCAGCCGAGCTCGCAGAGCTCAAGAAGCAGTTGCAGGAGTTGATGGATCAGGGATTCATTCGCCCCAGTGTCTCGCCCTGGGGAGCTCCCGTCTTGTTCGTGAAAAAGAAGGACGGATCATTGCGGTTGTGCATCGATTATCGGATGCTTAACCAGGCGACAATAAAGAATAAGTACCCGTTGCCGCGCATCGAGGATCTGTTCGATCAGTTGCAGAGGGCCAGGATCTTCTCAAAGATCGACCTTAGATCTGGGTACCATCAACTCAGAATTAAGGGAGATGATATCTCCAAGACGGCCTTCCGGACCAGGTATGGGCATTACGAATTTACGGTTATGCCCTTTGGACTCACTAACGCTCCTGCAGCGTTCATGGATCTCATGAATAGGGTGTTCAAACCCTTTTTGGACACCTTCGTGATCGTGTTCATCGACGACATCTTGGTGTATTCAGATAGCTGGGAGCAACATCGTGAGCACTTGAGAGTTATTCTCGAAACCTTGCGAAAGGAGCGGTTGTTCGCTAAGTACTCTAAGTGCGAGTTTTGGCTCGAGGAGATCATGTTTTTGGGACATGTCATCTCCAAGGAAGGTGTGTCCGTGGATCCAGCGAAAGTTGAGGCTGTACTCAGTTGGCAGCAACCGAGGAATGTTCGTGACATTCGGAGTTTTCTTGGATTAGCTGGGTATTACCGAAGATTTATCCAGGACTTTTCTAAGATCTCTCTACCCTTGACGCAGCTCCTGAAGAAAGAAGCTAGGTTCGTGTGGGACGACATGTGTGAGAGCAGTTTTCAGAGGTTAAAGGAACGTCTTACGACTGCTCCCATTTTGGCCTTACCTTCGGGTCAAGGCGGCTTCGTGATTTACACAGACGCTTCCGGGACAGGTTTGGGTTGCGTCTTAATGCAGAACGATAGAGTGATCGCCTATGCATCGCGCCAACTTAAAATACATGAGAAGAATTACCCGACTCATGATTTGGAGTTAGCAGCGGTAGTCTTCGCATTGAAGATATGGCGGCACTATTTGTATGGGGAGCGGTTCGAGGCTTTTACAGATCATAAGAGCCTAAAATTTTTGTTCTCGCAGAAGGAGCTGAATATGAGGCAGCGACGTTGGCTGGAATTCCTCAAGGATTACGACTTTACCTTGTCCTACCACCCAGGAAAAGCGAACGTTGTGGCCGACGCTCTGAGCCGCAAGTCTCCCAGCGTTTCCGTAAATTTGTTGTTTGCGGGGTGGAAGCTGGTCGAGGATCTGATATCGTGGGAACCGTTTGTGGTCACTCCAGTTTCGATCAGTCTTTCCAGCATGGTAGCTCAGCCTGAGCTATTGTCAAAGATCTTTGTCAGTCAGAAGATCGATGCGCAGTATGATAAGCTGAATGCTCTAGCGCAGCGGGCCGATACCCCCTTCCGACTGAGTGAGGAAGGAGGTGTATGGCGTAAGGATCGTCTCTGGGTGCCAGAAGATCCTTTTTTGAGAGATGAGATTCTCACTGAGGCCCACAAGTCCAAGTACACGATCCACCCGGGCGGCACAAAGATGTTCAAAGATTTGCAGCGCAGATATTGGTGGAACGGAATGAAGCGGGACGTAGCCGAGTACGTTTCGAAGTGCTTGACTTGCCAACAGGTTAAGATCGAGCACCAACGACCAGGCGGAGTGGTGCAGCAAATGGAGATTCCACAATGGAAGTGGGAGGACATCACGATGGACTTCATCGTCGGTTTGCCGAGGACGCGGAGGAAACACGATGCGATTTGGGTGATCGTGGATCGACTCACTAAATCGGCGCATTTCCTCCCTATACGGCTCAGTCAGTCACTGGATAGCTTGGCAGACCTCTATGTCAGGGAGATTGTGAGATTGCACGGTGTTCCTGTGTCAATCATCTCCGATCGTGACCCGAGGTTCACCTCCAGGTTTTGGGGGCAGCTGCAGTTGGCCTTGGGCACAAAGCTAAAATTCAGCACTGCCTTCCACCCTCAGACTGATGGACAATCTGAACGCACGATTCAGACTTTGGAAGACATGCTGCGAGCGTGCATGTTGGACTGGAGGGGAGAATGGGACTCTCATACTGGGTTGGCAGAATTCGCGTACAATAATAGTTACCATGCCAGTATCGGTATGGCCCCTTACGAAGCCTTGTACGGGAAGCCTTGTCGATCACCCGTTTACTGGGATGAGGTTGGTGAACGGATGCTAGATTCACCTATAGTGCTACAGCACTATACTCAGCAAGTGCAGATGATCAGGGAACGTCTGCGTACCGCGCAAAGTCGGCAGAAGTGTTACGCCGATCGTCGACGTAGAGAGCTCGTGTTCTCAACAGGAGATATGGTTTTTGTTAAGGTATCTCCTACCAAGAGCGTCTTCCGGTTCGGGAAAAAGGGAAAGCTGAGTCCGCGATTCGTCGAACCTTTTGAGATCCTGGATCGGATCGGCGAGGCGGCTTACCGCGTTGCGCTGCCTCCTCAGTACGCTCAGATTCACAACGTCTTTCACGTATCCATGCTGAGAAGATATGTTCACGACCCATCGCACATCATTCATTATGATGATGTGGATATCCATAAGGACTTGACGTTCGAGGAAAGACCAGTAGCAATCGTTGATCGTCGAGACCAAGTGCTCAGATCGAAGACGATTTCTCTTGTAAAAGTACGTTGGCAACACCATGGAATTAGTGAATGTACATGGGAGCTTGAGTCGGATATCAGGGATAAATACCCCGACTTGTATTTTGACCAATTTATGCTATAGAAATTTCGCGGACGAAATTATTTTAAGGAGGGTAGGATGTAATATCAAAAAAAAAAAAAAAATTTGGTTTGGGCCAGATCCGGATCCGACCCGGACCCGACCCGGGCCACCGCCCCTCGCTGTCATTAAAAGACAGCGAGGCAGGCGGGAGGAGGGTTACGAAACCCCCCTCACCGCCACTCGCTCTCTGTCTCTCCGTTTCCCTCTCTCGCTCGTCCACGGTCACCGACGCCGGCGACCCCCGACAGCCGCCACCACCGACATCGGCGACCCCCCCCTTTTTCCTTCCGGCGAGCTCCTCTTCGGCGAGTTCCTCCGAAAACCCCCTGGTACGCCATCGCTTCTTCTTTCTCCCTCTTTTCCCTCTCCGTCTCTTCTCTCTCTCTCCCTCATTTCTCTGTGTGGCCACGGGAGGGGTCAAACCCCCTCCCTTTGCCCCCTTTTAGCAGGGGAGGGGCACGACACCCCTCCCTGCTCTCCGTTTCGGTAGGGGAGGGGCCGAGCCCCTCCTCCCTGTTTTTTTGTTACGGCAGGGGAGGGGCCGAGCCCCTCCTCCTTGCCCCTTTTTATTGTACCAGCAGGGGCCATCGGCCCCTGCCTTTTTATTATGCCAGCAGGGGCCATCGGCCCCTGCCTTTTTATTATGCCAGCAGGGGCCGATGGCCCTTGCCTTTTGTTATGCCAGCAGGGGCCATCGGCCCCTGCCTTTTGTTTTGTGCCAGCAGGGGCCCATGGCCCCTGCCTTTTTAGTTTGTCAGCAGGGGCCATCGGCCCCTGCCTTTTTATTATGCCAGCAGGGGCCGATGGCCCTTGCCTTTTGTTATGCCAGCAGGGGCCTATGGCCCCTGCCTTTTTGTTGCCAGCAGGGGCCGATGGCCCCCTGCCCTTTGTGCGCAAGCCGATACCCTTGGCCGACAAGCCCGGGGAATCTTTGGAAGCTATATCGTGATGGGGACAGATCATTACAATTGTTGGTCTCCAACGAGGAATTCCTAGTAGCGTGAGTCATCTGTTCGCATTTGACTACACCCCTCTTTTGGCAGCTAGAGTCTTTTGATCCTGCATCATCTTCTTTTCGAGTCAATTGGGACGGTTGGCCCCAACCCTATGTATCGGAAAAGTCGAGTCTTTGCCTTGCTTTTGCTTTTGTCAGAGTTTGCTTGTTAATATCGCATATTTGCAGCTACGACGGATCCCACTCGCGCTCCGCGACCCGAGCCGTCAATCGTGTACGTCCGCAGACGTCAGCAAGCTCGTAACCCTCCAAGGTAGGGGAAAATTGCACGGAAGACTTGGATATTTGAATTAAGTTCAATTGAACTAAAAGCTACCATTGAATATATATATATATATATATATATATATATATATATATATATATATATATATATATATATATATATATATATATATATATATATATATGTATATATTTATACGAGTATCCACTTCACTCAAGGATGCGGTTTCGCAAATCCTTGCCCTTTACCTTGCCGTCGCGCTCTGCGCCTAGCCTCTTGCTTTTGCATACGTGTTGGTATTGCCTGGCTGTTGCAGATGACGTGCAGGTTCTTGCTCTTTGCGGATGCCTTAAGGGCATCCTCGTGGAGGATGCAAGGAGCATTTACCACTCTCCCTCTTGCGACAAGAGTTTAGTCGGGAGCGAGCGAACTTCTTAGCGGGTGTTCTGTTGAGAAACCCGTATCTCGTCTATCGAGGCCGGTATCGAGTCATGCGAGACATGTAGATACCCCGATAGCGGATGTGATTCGAGATAATCACATGCATCATGTTGGCACAAGGTACTGCTGTTTCAAAAGATAGAGTAAAGTTGATAAACTTTACATCTTTGTGAAACACTCCTGTTGAGGCTTCTATTGAGGAGCTATACCCCCTTTATCGTAGAGTACTTATAGTCGTGCACGACACGTCTAGTACTGCGATGATCGGATGAGACGGTCGTGCGACCTCGAACAACGCTAAATGCAAACTGTTGTAATCACATAAATGGCCTCACATTCGCCTTCACAGGCAAGATGCTCGAGTGGTTTAAAGACCACAGCATAGAATGGGTCGTTAGTTAAGCAACCCCTAACGCACCCGTTCGCTTCTGGTTGTCTGTCAAGGGAGAGGACAGATCGGTACAAAAACTCCAATGGACAGGTTGTTAACAACCACCCCACGGGCAAAGATCCGGCCTCCCCAGTCATTGGAGTTAGGGGAAAGGGGCTACAATAGTTAGCTTAACACTTCTGCAGAAGTTGGATGCATCCGTGGCACTGCTTTTCAGCCTCTGGGGAATCCTCTCTCGGCTAAAGCCGTCCCCTTTGGAGCGGACTCAACTAGCTATTCGGGTTATTGAAAATACATAGAATAATAGACGCCCGAACTAGTCTCAGTTGTTTCTATGTTTTGCCTGCGCGTACCCGCAGGCCAGTAATATCGGAACATAAAGTCTGTTCACTTTGGTTGTTGGGCCGTGAGATTCGTTGCACTACTGATTCGCTGCACTACTGATTCGTTGCACTACTGATTCGCTGCACTACTGATTCGCTGCACTACTGACTCGCTTGCACTACTGATTCGCTGCACTACTGATTCGTTGCACTACTGACTCGCTTGCACCACCGACTTGCTTGCACTACTGATTCGTTGCACTACTGATTCGCTGCACTACTGATTCCTTGCACTACGTATTCGCTTGCACTACTTACGCGTTTGCACTGGTTATCTGCATGCATTGCTTACATGTTTAACTGCATATTTGCTTTAAACTGTGTAACTTACTGAATTAAATTACATAATTCAGATCCTTGTAGTCTCTCTTGTGCGCCTACTAGTTTTTCGTGAAACTAACCCATTCTATGGGTACAGGTGATGATTAGGTACACCACAGGCGATGGCGCGATGGCTAGATGGCTCCAAGACGTTCTTCTTCCTGCTCTTAGCTCGCGTCCTGTTGTTTGGGGTTTTGTAACGGATTTTCCTTGGGAGATCCTAATTTTGTACTATTTGGAGAACTTCTTAAATGAAAGTGGCTTTTCCAAGTGTCCGCAAGTAGCATGTGTTGTGCGTTTTGGTTCTTTTAGCTAACGCGCTCAAAGTTGTCAGCTTGCCTTTCTGAAATTAATAAAAGTATAGTCTTCCGCTGATTTCGTAAATCATCTCTGAGATGAAGAGATTCCTTTTTAGTCTCTTGTCTTCTTTTTTTTTCTTTTCTTCTTTTTTTTCGAAAGGTTTGCAAGCTTGAAATTTTGGGGTGTTACAAATCACCACAGGCGATAGGCTGTAGGCCTAAGGTATGAAGATGTTAGGTGAATAAGGTAAGTGAAGTGTTGGAGTTAAAAGGGAACACAAATGAAGTAATGAATGTGGAAAGTATTGGTGGCAGTAAGTGGGTGATGTACATAGTGAAAGTGCTGGTGTTTGCAGCAGCTGTGCACGGTGTGAAGTAGTGTAAATAGATGAAGTAGTAGGGTGGCGAGGTACAGGTTGGAGATAGTGGGTGCAATGGAAGTCACAGTAGTGCCTTGCACTGCTGCAGTTGCAAAAGGCCACAACAATGTAGTGACGTACTGGTTCTTATACAGAATAAGATGGCATGGTGTGAACACACAGATGTAATAGTGAAATGTGATAGTGCCTTTAAGTGTAGGAAGTGGAGTATTTGGACAGAAAAATGCGATGATATGCAGGAATCTAATGCTGATGCTAATGAAGTCCGATTGGTGCTGACTCATAAAATATAACAACCAACAGGCGAATCCGACAATATGCAGTGATGTGTTGTAAGCCTACTGAATATAGCTGAGACTATCTGAAAAAAAGGCCTTCTTCCAAAAGTTGGGACACCTCTTACCTTTTATCATTCCTTCTTTCTTTCTTTTTTATCAACAGATTATGACAATTTTTTATAGTAACAAAAGCAAATCAGAACAGTAGTTTATCATAAACCAAATAAGCAATTTTATGGCAAATTAAAGATGAATGTTTGGATGATGCACAAATAATATATAGATAATGTGTTGTGTATGGCATGCAGTGGATGTATAGCTATGGCAAACAATATCATTTGTAGAAGAAAAAAAAAATGTATATGGCAGGTATGACTCACGATAGCTTGTGAACACCCCAAAATTTTTTCAAAGTTTTGTAAAAATGACCTTTTTTTGCCTCTGACTCCATTTTCTAAGAAAATCAAAGTTATTTTTCAGTTGTTCTTCAGATTTTCTAGATCGAATTTCATTCAAAACTCGATTTCGGAGCCGAACCCGGTGTTTAAGATCCAAATTTAAGCCCAATTTACAAATGGAAATTATAAAATATCAAAAACATTTTCTAAATGGCTCAAACAGCTCATTCGGCACCCATTTGGATCCACTATTTTATATTTTCTTGATTCGAGGTTCAAACCTCAAATATCACTTCACATTCCGGGTCCAAATTCGCTTTCTGGAAAAATTTTCAGAGAAATAGCTTTGGATTCCCAGAAAACTCTCTTTTGTAAATATTTTGCAAAAATACAAAAAAAATTAGTTTTTAATCTTTATTTTCTCGTAAAACTTTAGGATTTTATTCTAAAAAATGCAAAAAAATGTAAAATAATAAAATACCAAAAATTTGGAAAAAACTACAAGAAAAACAAATGGTTTTAAAAACTTTTTAAAAGCTAATTTTACTAAAAAACTCATTTTAAAACCATTTTTATGAAAATTTTTGTTGAAGGAGCCTCTTTTTGAAAAACAAAAAAAAAATGATTTTTCACGAACCTTCCCAACCCCCCTTTTTTTCTCACTCTCTCCACCTCTCTCTCACTCTCGAAACCCTCTTCTCCTCAAACCCTCTCTCTGCTTCGCCCATCGGGGAACCACCCTCTTCCTCCTCCGCCAATCTCCAACTGATCTTCTTCTCAAACCTTCCTCTCCTTCCTTAAAAAGGCACTCAAGAAAACCCTAAAGTCATCCGTTATCACCCCTCCACTTGCTTTTACTTCCACATCTTGTTCCTTTCCTCTGAATCGACCGCCTCTCACCCCCGCACCCATCTTCACGCAGCAACCTTCCTTCGGCATACTTCGATTCATCCCGACAATCCACAATCATCCATGGCATCCCACTCGAAGCTTCATCGATCTTTTCCCCAGTAGCCATCGTTGATCATCACTTGATCGAGGATCCAGTCCTGACCCCTCCGGTTTCTCTTCCCCACCATTATATCCGATCAACTGAAGGCATTAATCGTCTCCTGCAAACAAGAGCACAGAAGGTACCTCTCTTCCTTCAGTTAAAACAAAAGAATTCGGTAAGAATCCTTTGCTTCTCTTTGTTTTGATTCTATTCTCTTGATTCTTACTCCATTAACGCACCCTCCATAAACTCGATTTGCATATAGCAATATCGATTTACGGATGTGCAATATCAATGGACTCAGTGCATTCCAGCATTTTCTTTCTTATTTGTTTACAATTTTTCATAAGTTTGACCTATATCTTTCTTCTTTCCATCTCTTGTCCGCATTCTGATGTCTTTTGATTTTCGGTTTCTTTTTTTTTTCTTCTTCTTCTTTTTTTTTTTTTGCCTCATTGTATTGAATTGTTCACAGTATTTGATGATCTTTCCAGTTTGATTTTTGTCTTCATTTATCACCATTGCGGTTTGGATGTCGGGTGAGCTCTGCTTTGAAAGCCAATCATGTAATCTCTGGATCGATTCTGGTCCATCGAAATCCTGTCAAGGTTTGATCTGGTTGGTTATCTGAGTGTTTAGTGGTTGCAATCTGATTTCTGGTTTTTCATGCATTTTTTTTTAATGCTGGTTTACGCCAGATTTGATGTTGACTGGTAGCATCATCATATTCCTTTCATATTTGCTAACGCATACCATCAGCTGATCTCATTTATCATGTTTTGATTCTGCACACATTTTATTAGTTAATCCCATACATTCAACACATTTCATCATATCTAGTATGTTTTCTTTGCTGCTTCATTTATGTGATTTTCTATATTGTTACATTTCCTATTCATTTTAGACATAACTGATTGCCGCAAGAACATCAATCAGAATCATTTTGATCGACACCCGTTTGGGCTGGGTCAAAACATTATTTCACCAGCATTTTTTTCATTTGTGGATATACCACCCCATCCTTCTTGAGTTTGAAAGAGAAGCCAAGATATTGTGTTGATGTTGGTAGATTGCTCGATTTATATTTACATTTTCAACATGGATATGAATGTTGTATGATTTTTCTTTTAAGAAGAGCTACTTTGTCCAAATCCTAGCACAAAGTGCTATCCGAGTTGTTACTTTCCCACCTCACACTCCATTAAGAAAGGTTGTTGTAGTCTCAGTAAATCAATTTATTGTGGTCTTGCCTGCTGCATTACTTATATCAATGGATCAGTACCTCCAAGGCTTGCTTCTTCTTGCTCATGATCCTGCTGCAAATGTTTGAGAAATTGGGTCTATGCTGAGGATGATAAATCTTGGGATAATGCTGAGGATGATGAATCTTTCCCAGACCGAGATCAGGACCTGAAGCCATGTTTTCATTCTTCTCGACTACATGGAGTTGATAATCCTGCTGAAGAAGATCCTTTGTGTTTTTGTAGGATGATGATATTGTCAATATTTGGAATCTGAGTAAATGTAGTGCAACAGCTCTTGATGTTCTGTCGAATTTTTTTTTCTGGGTGATGGGATTCATCCAACTTTAATTCCCTTGGTTCAGATCCAATTAGCCACTTCTGGGGATGCTGCATGGAAGGAAAGAGAAGCAATTGTATGGGCATTAGGTGCTGTTACGAAAGGCTGATACAATTATCCTCATTTGCCTAAGATGCCTCCCATTAGCTGTTTAACACCTCGGGAAAGCCCACCCCTCTTCCCTCTCAAGCTGAAGCCCAACAATTCGGGTATTGGCCATCAGAAGTATCATGAGCAAATGTGATAAGGTTCTTATGGACCTGCTAAGAAGAATATTGGACATAAATAAAGCATGTTCAGGAGGTTGCTTGTTCTGCTTTTGCAACACTTGAAGAGTAAGCTGTAGAAAAATTGGCTCCTCGCTTGGAAATTATTTTGCAGCATCTTTTATTAGCCTTCAGGAAATATCAACAAAGGAACATTCGAATTATATATATTGGTACTTTGGCAGATGCATTCAGAGGAGAGCTGAATCAGCCAAAGTATCTTGAAATTTTGATGACACCCCTAATTTCTAAGTGGCAACAGATATCAAACTCAGATAGAGATCTATTTCCATTACTCGAAGTGCTTTACATTAATAGCACAGACATTAGGACCTGGTTTTACACAGTTTGATGAACCTGTTTTTCAGAGGGCTTGTGGAAGGTCTTGGCAGTGGAGTTGAGAGGCTGGTTTTACGAAGCAATTTGAAGGATTTGCTCTTACAATGTTGTAAAGATGCTGCCTTTGATATTTGGCAAAGTACTTTTGCACTCCTTGGTGACCTTGCGAAAAGTTTGCCCAGCTCATCTGCACCCTTGGCTGACTGATTTTCTTAATATTGCAGCTAAACAGTTGAATACTCTTGAGATCAAAGAGACAGTTTCAGTTACAAATAATGCTTGTTGGGCTATTAGTGAATTAGTTGTTAAAGGGTCAGCAGAGAGGCATATCAGGTCCACTGTTGGAACGGTGATCAGTGCGGGAAGGACATTTTTTTTTATATATTGGCCTGAACTCCTCCAATCACTTGTGCATTGCTGGGATAGCAATGATTTTAATCATATAGAGGGTGATATGGATGCCTTATCAAAGATTTGCGAAGATGTTCCAGAAGAGCTTGATATGGATGTGCCTGGGTTGGCAGAGAGGCTCATCAATGAATTATTGCCAAAATTACTTCAGTTGTTCCACTCACACTTCTGCATTTTCGGTACATCTACATTTACTGCAACATTATTATATCACCCTTGCACAGTCCATGTGCCCTGCATATCGCGCATCATATTATATATACAATGCGTATTTGATCCTATCTTTATGTGTGTGATGCACCCTTACATTTGGCAGTTACATATAGTATATTAGAGATATTGAGTTCCTGCTACATTACCATGTCAACATCCACTTCCTTAACCATATTTTTCATGTCATCTGCATTATAAATTGTTAGTTCTTCAGATAAGTTTTTGCTCTTGCATAAAATCATATATGAAAGGGTTGTTACTTAGGTTTAAGCTTCTATTTCTGCTCTTTCCATTTGTTTTCTTGTAATGTTAGCAAGATCATATATTTCTTGATTACATGATACAGATCAAGCATCTTCACGTTTTCTTGTTACCTGCACATTCATTTCCAAGCTTGCTGCCACAGGAGCACCACTGGACATTCACTGGGTTGGCAGCTTCATTACAAGCAACTATTGGTACACCGCAATCTGATAGATTGAGGCAGTCACTCTGCATGGCCCTGTGGCTTCTTGATGTTTTACTATTGCTTTGCTAGATATCAATGACTCTCTCATATGTGTTTTGATTCCATTGTTAATGTGTTCTCCTGGTTTCATTGCATTATTGAAGAAGCCTATCATTGATAGACTTGGAGAAGCATATGACAACACTGCAAAGACTGAGCTTACATTGCAGTTGTGCAACTTAAACCATCCATATATATTCTTTGTGTTATAATTGCACAGCATGCAGAAATCACAGCAGTTTTCATTAAACATTACCAACACTTCTCAAGTACATTGTCTGGTATTGAGGTTCATGAAAGAAGCTTGAGTATTGGTCTTCTTTTGGCTTTAGTGAAAAGAAGTTATCCTGTTGATATTGAACATGTTCCAGGCTCTCCAGAATCTTCGTTTTCAAAAGAATGGTAAAAGGAAATAGGTATTACGCCGAAAACTCTGTTGTTTGCTATCCTTCTCACTTTCTTTTTCAACAAACATGCTGCTCACTCCCTTATGTATCTCCACAGTCTCACAGTAACACCTCGAGCATGGTACCATTAACACTACCACACAACTTCACTTGTTATTGTTCATGGTATCACCCCTTATAGCACATCATATGGTTGAATGCCTGTATATAAGCAGCCACCTGCAGTTTCATCTCACCATTTATTGTACTTACAGTGGCACCCTGCCATCCACTGTGTATAATGCTGACTCATTTGAGCACACCCTTTTGCTAGCCATAGTTATGGCTGCTACAACATTCATGGTGTTGCCTATAGCTGCCAACACCCCCCCCCCCCCCCCCCCTTTACTACATCTCCTATCTATGCCCTGTATATATATATACATATATATACCTATATGCATGTATATATATATATATATGTATGCATATAGGTATGTGTCATTTTCCATCTTTCCATCCTGTAAATCTTGGTATATGAACATTGTTCCATTAAACATCCATATAATATGTGCAACTCTCTTCTTTTCATACTAACTAAGTGTTTTGTAGGGAATATGTGGAAAAGGTCATTATTTGGAGTTGTAAATTCAATTTCATGTTAGACCTTAATGAGAATTTACATTTCCTGTTTTAGATAGAATGAATGAGCATTGTAAATATCATAAATTGCTTATTTTCATGTTTTTTGCCTTTATTTCTCAAAATCTCACAATGGTGAAACACGAATGGCACGTGCACCATTTAGTAAGAGGTAATTAATCCTAAGTTGATGATTTACATCAATGGCCATAGTTAGGATGTAAACAGAAGTTAGTATTTTTATCTTTTATAAAATAACACTGGATCCACACTAAATTCTTTTCAAAATTCATCATATTTTCTTTAAATGTTTTTCTCTTTTATCAGAGTTTGGTCTGAAATTGACTCAATACATATATCAATGGCCATAGTTAGGATATATTGAGAGTTAATTTCATTCTAAACTCTATAAAAGCACCAAAATATATTTGATTCTTCACTTGAATTTAAATGTGGTTATTATATAATACATTCAATAGCCATAGTCAGGGATGTATTATATCTTTAACCTCATTCTTAATTCATTTAAAGAATGAAATATAAATTTCAAAATCTAATTTCAAAACTATTTAAATTCATCATTTAGGATAAAATTACATCATATTTTCATAATTCTTTTTCTAAAACCCAAGTGATTTTGAATATCTTTTCTTCAAATTTCTATATCAAATTCGAGATTCTATCCCATTTTCAAGATTCAAATTCAATTTCAAAGTCCAAATTGACTTTGAAATTTCCAATTCATGTTGTATTCAAATTTCAATTTTCAAAACAAAATCCAAACTTCAAAGTTCAATTTAACTTTGAAGTCATCTCCTGCTTCAAAAATCAAGTTTATTTTCTCATCTTCAAATTCAGAATCAAATTTTGAAACTGATTCTAAAACCTCAAGGTTTTACCTTTCCTAAATTTTAATTTTAATATGGGTTTTCAGCACCCAGATCCATCTTCAAAAGTCCCATTTGGACTTTCAAAATCCAAATCCAAAGTTAGATCAACTTGGATCAGGATTTCTAAATATAATCTCCACTTTTTGGATCTCAGACTTCAGATCCAAAATCTCTTTAGGATCCAGAGTCCAATTCCATTTTGGATCTCAGACTCCATATCCAAAATCCGTTTAGGATCCAGAATCCAATTCTATCATTGGATCTCAGACTTCAAATCCAAGATTCGTTTAGGATCCAGAATCCAATTCCATCATTGGATCTCAGACCTCATATCCAAATCCCATTTAGGATTTTAAACCCAGAATTCAATTTTGAATCTCAACTCTATTTAGAATCCAGACTTTGGATTCAAATTCCCTCTTGAATTCCAGATTTCAAATCAACTTCTATTCTCAATTCCAATTCTTAAATCCAATTCCATTTCTTCTAGATTTCAAAATCCAAGTTTAGATTCCCAAAATTCCAAAAAACCAATTCCATCTCTCAATTTTACTTAGATTTCTTCAATTTTAAGATTTACAAATGAAATTTGAATTATATTCCAAATTTCATCTCTACCCTGATTCAAAATTCTAAACTCAAAGTCCATTCATGACTTTGAGATTTTATTTCTTCTCCTTTTTTTTATTTTATCTCAACTTTAAAATCATTTCTTTCAAAAATTCAGATTTATTTTCACCAAAGCTCTGATTATTCCAAAAACTTAGAACTTTAAATCTTAAGTTCTAAAGTTAAAAATCATTTCTTCACTCTATTTTTATCAGAAACACTTGGAGATTTCCAAAATCATTTTTGAAAAAGCATACATCCTTGCATTTGCACAAGCATGATTCTTTGTGCATTTAGACTTAGAATAAATTCTTAGATAATCTTTTAGCAAAACAAAAAGGCATGAATTCGACCCTTGGTTTGATTACTCCTGGTAAAGGCGCCAGGAATGGTCGAACCTTGTACCGACGAGCGAATCCCGTCTCCCAATTTTTCCCGCAAATATTTCAAAACAGAGGCGAGTTATTTTCTTAAATATCTTCAAATTAAGGTCAAGTGAGACCTCGCAAAAGAGTTCCTCTTTCTTCTCTTTCTTTTCTTTTCTCTTCTCTCTTTCTTTCTGTCTCTTATTTTCTCCCTTCAAAAAGGAGGAAATAGAGGTTGGAAGGAAAAGAGAAGGAAAAGAGAAAATATTACGAGAGGAATTTTTTTTTGTGATGATCACATAGCTACAAAAGCAATAACCATTGTCAGTTCAGTTTACAACTTTCAAAACTATATTCCTTTAACCATCTATTCTGGAATAGTGTGGATATTTTCTGATCATCTGCGTACCTCCCTGATACTAGTCGACCTTACCTAAAACTTTTAATTGATCACATCAAGAACTAACTGCCATGACAATACATACAGGAAATTTAGAATAAATTCTATTGTTTCTTAGTCTAGGCTGTGAAATAATGAAAGAGTCCATCAGAAACTGATTACATAACTTCTACTCTTTGTTGGAGTCAAATTTCTGGACATGCTTTGGCCTTTTGTGAAGGCAAAACCTACGAACACTAAGGTGGATCTTAATATTTAACTGATCCCCATCAGTGGATCGATCTTTCGTATCACTCTGCCACAACCTCGCACCTTGGCAAGCTACTCCCCAGCGATGGGCCTATTCACAATGAATAGATTTCCATGTATTGATTACAACAAAAGAATGATAAACCGTGGATCAAATGGATGAACTAACCTTGCTGAGTAATAATATGGGATATATCACACTACACAATGTTGAGGAAAGAGGAACATGGATGTACAGATGGTGTCTTAAACAGGAGGCAACAAAAATGATGAATCAGATATCGTTAAAACAGGAGATCAATTGCAACGGATAATCAGATATGGGCCATCAAATTCAAAAAAAAAAAAAAGGAAAAAAAATGCAAGGGATATACAATGAGAACCAATGGACATATGACGATGAACAGGACAGTCGTATGTGATGCAGTGCACAAACAAAATATCATGAAAAAAAATGAAATTCCATCGACTGCTATTAAAACAAAAAAAACAAAAAAAAAAAACAAATACCAACAGGCATTTAAAGTGAAACAGGAAATCAAAACCCCCATAAGAGAAGGAAATGGGATTTAGTGTGAGAAGAGAAAATCATGACCATCAAGATTGACAACCGATCCAGATGGAAACAAAGAAATAAAATAAAATAAAATAAAATAAAAAAATAAAAAAGTGAAATCCAACAGATGATCAAAATAAAACAGGAATTCGTTGCAAATTGAAAATCAGGATAAACATGAGAAAGGAAAAGGAAAACGTTAATAGGAAATCACATATAGACAGATGGTGAGAATGAAACACGAAAATAAGGTGTAAATAGATATTCGATCAAAAAATTAAAGAGATTCAATGAATACGAAAGAATTGTTGGAATAATCATTTCGTTAATGTAGCATTAGGTGGGGCGATTCTGCTATAGGCAGGTCGATCCCCACCCTTGATGCTTTGGAAAAAAGGGAAAGAAAAAAAAAAAAAAGAGGAAAGAAAGAAAAGAAAAGAAAAGAAAGAATAAAACAAGAGAGAGAGGATCTAAATAAACAAAGATGCAATAAAGAGAGATGAGATTTTTGCAGAAAAATCGAATGAAGAGAGGAATGCTTACTTACCTGCAACTTTGCTCGCGAGGGATTGCCTCTCAGCTGCTCAAAAGGGAGGCTCCGAGAACCGAAAGAAAAGAAGAGGAGGAAGATTGTAAAAATGGAGGGGTGAAGACAATGAAGTTGAAGAGAGCCCCCGATCGTGTTTTTATAACAGGAAACCGTTATGGTTTTTACCATAAGGGTCCCCTATGTTTTCCGAAAATTTCAAAAGAGGGGCTTTAGAAAAGAGTTTTGTAAAAAAGGGGTTTTTTAGCTAAAGAGGGTTTTTAGAAAAGGCGAACAAACTAATTTTTTGACATTTTTGAAGGAAAGACCCGAAAATGTAAGAAAAATGGGGGGGACTTTAACAAGCGAGACCAAAATGAGGTTTTTGAAGCATTTTACAAGCTTTTTGTTTTAAGACTTTAAGATTTTTCTAAAATGAGTTTTTTATGAAAAATGCCAGATTTGTTTCAGAAAATGAACTTCAAAATGAATCTGGATCCAAGATTTTCAGAAAATATTGGGTTTGGATCTCAATTTGAGATCGAATCTAGATAAAACATCTGGGAAAATTCAAAGAATTGAATTTTTTGATTTTTTTGAAGAATAAGAGATTCGGGATCAACCTTGGGTCCAGATACCCAATTTGGATCAGAAGTTGGGTCAGAGATAAAAAGTGAATATGGATTTCAGCGAATCTGGGCAATGAATGGAAATTTGATTAGAAATTGGCCTAGTTGATTTAGAGAAAGGGCTCAGGGGCAAAAGGAGAATTTTTTAGATTTTTTGGAAAATTTGGGGTGTTCATAGATGCCCCTCTTTGTTGCTAAGCGGGTTGTAAGCCGAGCTTAGCGGCAAAGAAGACACGCCAATTTTTCTTTAAATGCCCCAGTCAGAAGGTCTGAACTGGGTGTGAAAGAATTTATTTTTTTGTAAAACATTATTCTCAGGTTTGATACCTTATCTTGAAAGGTTTGGGGAAGAAACGAGATCCTCGAGAATGAAAATAATTTGGACAAAAGAAAATAAGGAAATCGAGATGGGACTTTGGGATGAATATCCCGAAATGGTAAAAGGGAGAGATTTTTGGAGAAGTCTCATGGCTGAGACAAAGATAAGAATTTTTTGAAAAGACATAGGTTTAACCCTTAACCTGAATGGGACAAAGATATTTGAAAAACCATGATGGGACATTTTTAAAAAATACCTCGTGAGACGAGGTTCAGGTATAATCTTTATTTGAATGGATTTACAAAGCATGGATTCCTCGATGGGAAGAA
Source organism: Nuphar pumila (assembly GCF_984573655.1). Taxonomy (NCBI): domain Eukaryota; kingdom Viridiplantae; phylum Streptophyta; class Magnoliopsida; order Nymphaeales; family Nymphaeaceae; genus Nuphar; species Nuphar pumila. Next base: position 38,143,953 of record NC_143262.1, read on the forward strand.
CCATGATGGGACTGGGAGAAATACCTCATCGAGGAAACTCTCTTTGAAAAATACAAACAATGCTAGGTTGCATCAAAATAGATATGAAGCATTTATTTCATTTTTGGATAACCAAAAAAATTTGCCAATAAGACGAAACTGTAATTGATTCAAATGCTTTGAAAGTGTGCACGTATGTGCAAAAGATATTTCCTCTTTTACCTAGAGTATTTCCTCCAACGAGGTTAACTCCCCGGATTCTATAGTCAGATTCAAAATTTTAAAGCTGTTGAGTTTCTTTAAGGAAGGTATTCATTTCCTTGACATGAATAGAGAAGAAATACTCTTAATTTCATAAAAGCAAGTAGTGAAAAGATATTGATGAAAGAATTTTGCATAAGGAAAGATGATTTCTAGCAATTTTGGCGGTTTGATATCCTGAGGCTTTTCCCATAAATGATCTTTCTGACACTCTTTTGAGTCATTGAGCTTTCTTGGGTTTCAGGAGAAGTTTATTACATCATCCTTCATTTTGAAGATGTCCTGGCTTTTTTTTTTCTCTTCGGGGATGGGTACGTCACAAACTTCTTCATCATGGAGATGCTCCAATCGTTCTTTTTCTCAGGAATTATATTGGCTCATTGGTTAAAAATCTCTTGATGATAGCAGCAAAATATCTTTTAGGGTTTTTTCGGGAGGATCAGCGCAGTCACCTTCATCTTGACGGTGATCTGAACGTTCCCTAGAAGGATCCGTCACAAACTCCTTCATCTCGGAGATGATCCAAATCTTCTTTGGCCCCGGGGGTCGAACTCGCATATTCGTCTTCATCTTGACGACAATTGAGAGATCCCCTTTGCGGATAATTGATTGAAGCTTAAATGAATGAATAAGGAGATATGGATTGAGTGGATTCTTTTTATTGCTCAAGATATTTCCACTGCATGATTGCCAGAAAATCGTCTTTAAACATGCGCCATAGCTATAATCAATATCGATTCACTTCTGGCTTTTCAACATCATTGAATATTTCTTTCGCTAATCATACCAAGGACATTTCTTACTGTTACGACAATGAAGCCGTACATGATACTTCAAGTACAAGGTTTTGATGATGAGCAAGTGAAATCAACTGCATTTCAGCTAAGGCAATGAAGAAATTAAAGAATTCGATGAAGACTAGTGTGCAAATGTTAAATTCATTAAAAGTCTTAGATTCTTGTATGAGCCTTACTTAGAGTGCATATTTAGGTTGCATTTTACCTAAAAAATCTTTAGAAAAACTTTTCTAAAAGAACCTTTCATGAAAATCTTTTTAGAAAACTCTTTTCTTAAATTTTTGTGTTTATTAGTCGACCAATAGACTCACCAGTCGACTAATCCTTTCGCGCCATATTTTCTAAATAGTCATTTTTGTCAAATTAGTCGACCGAAGGTTTTATCAGTCGACTGAACAGAACATATGTTTTCTGGAAATTTAGCAGTAGTCGACTAATGCTTTTATCAGTCGACTGGACAGAATGTATGTTTTTTAGAAGATTTTAACAGCAGTCGACTGAAAGGTTTTTCAGTCTACTGATGATATTATCAGTCGACTAATTTTATCTCTAGTCGACTAAGTTTCAAAAGTTCAGATTTTCAAACGGCTCGATAAACAGATCAGTCGACCGACGATAACTGTCAGTCTACTAATAACTAACTATTAGTCGACTAACTACTGTTTCAGTTGATTAATTTTGTCGTTTTTCCTGAAACTTCAAAAAGGCGTGTCTTTTCATTTTTCAAACATTTTGATCGTTCAAAATGAACTGTTTTGACACCCTTTCATACCCTCAACATATGAAAACTTTCAACTATAAATATGAGTGCATTTTACACTAAAAATAACTTCAATTCAATCAATTTGAATCAATTACTCTTTGCTTTTCACTCATATTCATTTTCTCACTCACGTGATATTTTTCACTTCAGTTTTTCACTCAAATTCCTTTGAGAGATAGTGAATTCGTGAGTAGAGTATTTCAACAACCTCAAAAGCAAATTGCATCTCATTTGTATTCAAAAGAAGGGCTCATAGGTTGTATTGTAAGTTGTTACTTATTTTCTGTAAAAGGAAGGACTCCTTGGTTTAAAGGAGTTGTTTGCTTTCAGTAGGTGTGTTACTGAAAGTGAGACCGGATTTGGTTTGTATGATCTTGTAGTTACACAAGATTGATAGTGGAAATCTCAAGCGGGTTTTGCTTGGGGACTGGATGTAGGTCAGGAAAGACCGAACCAGGATAAATTTTGTGTTCTTTGTGTGTTTGCTTTTCAAATTGCAAAATCCGTCAATATTTCGCAGACAATTTTTAAAAGCACTATTTACCCCCCCTCTAGTGCTCGTTGCCTCGATCCTACTGCACTTTCATTTGGTATCAGAGCAGGTTTGCTATTATTTTGATTTGATCTTCATCTAGCATGACAACTACAACATCTCAGCACAAAGAAGGATGCTCCTTTGTTCGTCCTCCTCTCTTTGACAAAACAAACTATGCATACTGGAAAGTGAGAATGACAATATTCTTGCAATCCATGAATCTTGATATTTGGAGAGTTGTTTCAGATAAATACCAAACTCCATCAACTGATTTCAGCCGATGGACCGATGAAGAAAAGAAGACTGCTTCACTTAATGCCAAGGCAATGAATGCATTATATTGTGCCGTTGACAAGGTAGAGTTCAATCACGTCTCCCAATGCTCTACAACAAATGAAATCTGACATACTCTTCTCGTGACTCACGAACGTACGTGAAAGGTAAAGGAATCTAAAATCGCCTCTTTGGTTCATAAGTTTGAATTGTTTAAAATGAAGCAAAATGAATCTATATCGGACATGGTAACAAGAATGACTGATATAACTAACACTCTGAAATCCCTTGAAAAAGAATATTCACAAGTGGATTTAGTCAGAAAGATCCTAAGGTGTTTAACTCCTGAATGGGAGAGAAAAACCACAGCTATTGAAGAGGCAAATGATCCAAACACTCTCACTCTTGAAGATTTGGTTGGTAACCTAATGGCATATAAAGTCCAACTTCAAGACAGACAAGAAGAAGAACCCAAGAAGAAATCTCTTGCTTTTAAGGCTACTTCTGACTCTGAAAATTCAGAAGAAGATAAAGATGAAGATATAGCCCTCATTACAAGGCAATTCAAAAGATTCATCAAAAAGAGAAGATTTCAAAGAAAGGTAAAGAAAGCGGATTCTTCCAATCTCAATGAAGTCAAGTGCTTTAACTGCAAAAAGGCAGGACATATCAAGAAAGATTATCCTTTTCTCAAAATCAATCCCAAGGACCAATTCAAGAAGAAAAAGGCATTTCAAGCATGTTGGGATGATAGTGACTCCTCTTCCGATGAAGAATCAAATGAAGAAGTTGCCAACATGTGTTTTGTAGCACAAAAAGATTCGGTAAGTCAATTTGACTATGATGATTTATTAGAAGCATTCAATGATTTATATGCTAAATTTAAGAGTCTAAGCTCTAAAAACAAAGAGTTAAAAACTAAAAATTTAACTCTTAACTCTCAAAACAAAGTGTTACTTCAAGAGATAGAAGATCTCAAGAAGGAAAACTTTTGTCAAGCATTTGAGATAAAAGAAATTGGAACAAGAACCAATCTCTTACAAAAAGAAATAACTAGTCTAAAAGAAAAATCAAATGATCTTCTTTCTATAGTGACCAAATTCACAAATGGTCAAGAGAATCTAGAAAGACTTCTTGGTTCTCAAAGATGCTCGGTTAATAAAACCGAATTGGGATATAGCTTCTTTGATACTCAAAATAGACCAAACTATGTGGTGAAGAATCAAAGGCAATATTCTCAACCATTTATTCATAGAACTAAATTTTCCAGTTCTAATAGAAATGCATCTAATCATGAAACTTATAATGCTTATAAGCCTAGACATGATTATTCTAGAAATGCTAAATCTTTTTATAGAAAGAATATTTATTATCAAAGGAAACCAAAATCCAAATGGATATGGGTTCCTAAGACTAACTCTCATGGACCCGAAAATAGAAAGGGGTCAAATGCTTTGTCTTCTAAATTTGTTGTAGGTACACAAAATAAGGAGCAAATGGATATTGTACAGCGGTTGTTCCAAACATATGACTGGAAGGCCAGAGTTATTTTTCACCCTCCAAAGTATGGATGGAGGAACTGTCACCTTTGGTGACAATAACATGGGAAAAGTAATAAGTATTGGTAATATTGGTAATCCAAAATTTTCCTTGATAGAAAATGTTCTTTTAGTAAATGGTTTAATGCATAATTTATTATCTATTAGTCAATTATGTAATAAAGGTTTTCATGTTTCTTTTAAAAATGATTTATGCTTAATTTTTTATTTTCAATCTAAAAAGATCATTTTTAAAGGTAAAAGAAGGAACAATGTGTATGAACTATATCTAGATGAGTTACTCACTTTTAATGAAAAATGTCTTATTGTTTCAAATGAAATTCAATGGTTATGGCACAAGAGACTTGGACATGTTAACTTTAAAATTATTTCCAAGTTATCCAAGAATGATCTTGTTAGAGGCCTACCTAAAATACCATATAAGAAAGATCACTTATGTGATGCTTGCCAAAGGGGTAAACAAATCAAGAGTTTTTTTAAAGCAAAAGATATAGTTTCAACAAAACATCCTCTTGAACTTTTACATTTAGATCTATTTGGACCATCTAGAATTCAAAGTTTGAATGGTAGCAAGTATGCTTTTGTTATAGTAGATGATTATTCTCGGTTTACATGGGTGATTTTTCTAAAAAACAAAAATGATGCTTTTTCAGAATTTTTCAAACTTTGTAGAAGAATTACAAATGAAAAATGTACATCTATAATTAAAATTCGTAGTGATCATGGTGGTGAATTTGAAAATGAATCTTTTCTAAAGTATTGTGATTTACATGGTATATCTCACAATTTTGCTTTTCCTAGAGCGGCTCCACAAAATGGAGTTGTTGAAAGAAAGAATAGAACTTTGCAAGAATGTGCTAGAACCATGCTTCAAGATAAAAATTTACCAAAATACTTTTGGGCTGAAGCAATAAATACAGCATGTTATGTTTTAAACCGTGTTCTTATTCGACCAATTTTACATAAAACATGTTTTAATTGTATTATAATCGTATACCAAAGATCTCATATTTCAAAAATTTTGGTAGTAAATGCTTCTTGTTAAATACCAAAGATAATCTTGATAAGTTTGATTCAAAATCAGATGAATCAATATTTCTTGGATATTCTTCTAGAAGTAAAGCATATCGTATTTTTAATAAAAGAACATCTTGCATTGAAGAATCTTTACATGTTGCATTTGATGAGAATTGTGAGCAGGTTATACCTCTAAGCGAAGGAGAAGAAGTAATACTTCAAGAAGAACCCTTGATAGAGAGTACTTCTCAAGAAAATATTCCTCTTCAACCGGTTTGAAAAGAAGATCCTAATCATTCACATGAACAAGTTATTGGAGAAATAAAGAGTGGTGTCCAAACTAGAAGGCAATTAAAAAAATATATTGCAAATGTTGCTTTCATATCTAAAATAGAACCAAATAATATCAATGAGGCTTGTGATGATGAATTTTGGCTTTTGGCCATGCCTGAAGAATTTAACCAATTTACTAGGAATGATGTTTGGGATCTAGTTGATAGACCAAAGGATCATCCAGTAATTGGAACAAGATGGGTCTTCCAAAATAAGTTGGATGAAAATGGCGAAGTCATTCGAAACAAAGCAAGGCTAGTAGCACAAGGCTATAATCAAGAAGAAGGCATAGATTTTGATAAAACCTATGCACCAGTGGCTCGATTGAAGTCAATTCGAATGATGCTTGCTTTTGCTAGTTACATGAACTTCAAGTTATATCAAATTGATGTTAAGAGTGCATTCTTAAATGGAGACATCAATGAAGAAGTTTATGTAGAGCAACCTCCAGGCTTTGAAAATGAGAAATATCCAGAAAAAGTCTACAAATTAAAAAGAGCTTTGTACGGACTTAAACAAGCACCAAGAGCGTGGTATAAAAGACTATGAAATTTTCTAGAAAAATCTGGTTTTTTCATTGGTCGGGTAGACTCCACTTTATTTATTAAAAATCTTAATTCAGATATTCTTATTGTGCAAATTTATGTTGATGACATAATATTTGGTTCTACTAATGATTCTCTTTGTAAAGAATTTGCTAAAGCTATGCAGGAAGAGTTTGAAATGAGCTTGATGGATGAATTAAACTACTTCCTTGGACTTCAAATAAAGAAAACTGAAGAAGGAATCTTCATCAATCAGGCTAAGTATACAAAAGAACTTCTCAAGATATTTGGGATGGATTCATCGAAATCAAGAAGGAATCCTATGAGTACAACTACTTCTCTTGATAAAGATGAAAATGGTAAAAATGTAGATACTAAGCTCTACAGAGGTATGATCGGATCTCTATTATACTTAACTGCTAGTCAACCTGATATTATGTTTAGTGTTTGTATGTGTGCAAGATTTTAAGCTAATCCAAAGGAATCTCATTTAACTGCAGTAAAACAAATTCTTCGATATTTGAAAGATACTTCAGATTTTGGTTTGTTTTACCCAAAATAATATTCCTTTGATTTAGTTTCATATAGTGATGCAGATTTTGCAGGAAGTAAATTTGATCGCAAGAGTACTAACGGAACTTGTCATTTCTTAGGAAATTCCTTAGTCTCTTGGTTTAGTAAAAAGCAAAATTCAGTGTCACTCTCAACAACTGAAGCAGAATATATAGCAGCTAGTTTAGCGTGTTCACAAGTACTATGGATGAAATAGACCTTAAAAGATTTTGGTTTGAATTACTCCACAACAACTATTTATTGTGATAACACTAGTGCTATAAATCTTTCGAAAAATTCTGTTCAGCACTAAAAAACTAAGCATATTGAAGTTAGACATCATTTCTTAAGAGATCATGTGTTAAAAGAAGATATTTCATTAAATTTTATTTCCACTAAAGAACATGTCAATATCTTCACTAAACCACTTAAAAATGAAGATTTTATGAGAATTAGGAGAGAACTAGGCATTTGCTCATTTTTGGATTTATAAAATACTGATTTTTTGAACAAAATCTCAAAATCTCACCATATTAGTCGACCGATAAAATTTTATTCGACTGATGTTTTTAAATCTTTAGAAAGAGTCGCACATTATTAGTCGACCGATAAAATTTTAGTCGACTAAATTTTTTTTTTTAAATTTTAACTGAAGGGACCCGATACCCCTTGGATTTTTTTTAAAACACCCGTTTTTTTTAAAAAGGGCATTGTTTCATTTCATTTTCACACCTTTTCATTTTTCTTAAAAATGAAACCCTTTGAAAAACGAAAACCCTCTTTCTCTCTCTTTCCTCTCTCTCTTCCGAAAAACCCTCGGAGTGTCGTTCGAACCTATCCTCGCCGAAATTTTCTGGCCGTGACAGTGAAACGCCAGAATCCTCTTGCAGTAACCGGAGCATCTTCAGATCTTGCCGGAATCCTCTTGCCGTGACGGTGTATCTTCAGTCCTTGCCGGAATCCCCTTGTGGCAGCATTCTCACCCGCCGTCAGCCACTGTATCCTCCTCTATTTTTGTTGCACGACAACATCTTCCTCCCGCCGAACGCCATTTGAAAGTCAACATTATTCTCTGCAACTATTTTTTGAGGTGAATCTGTTTTTTTTTTAACCATGCCTCGTTCGAAGACTGTATCTGCAAAAGGTTTAGGTTCTCCTCCTCCTACACCTTCTTAAAGACATGAATTTTCTCTCAGATTACTCTGAAATCCTCTTTTATATGATACTTTTGGATCGATTTCTGCACTACCTATTTTACAGGCCGAAATGTATTGTTTCACATGTTTTCTCGTTACAAAATAAGAGAATTATTTCCAGGAATTTCACATCCTTTTGATGCCTGTGCAGACACCCTTCACTATCCTTTTCTGATTCACTTGTTTTATACGAATTTACATTTTGATCATGAAACTGGAGTTCTTTCCTTTCTTGTTCGTGATTGAGTTTGATTCTAAACTACTTGGAGAAATCCTAGAAATTTCACCTTCAGACACTCTTTTCAATACTGTTGAACTAAATGATGAAAGAATTTTTGAACAAATTCTTCTTCTCGGTGCACCTCATTGCCCTCCTTTCAAAAATACTAATCTTCAAACTCTTGCACGCATTGCTGGACAAATCCTTGCCCACAATGTTTTACCTAAAACTGGTTCTTTTGATTACTATTCCACAGATCTATCTACAGCTCTTTATGAATTATTTGGAAATATTTTTATAAATTGGGCCAATGTGTATTTTACAAATTTGTGGAAACAAAAACCATTTCTTCCTTATGGATGTCTTCTAACTCATATTTTCAGACATTTCAAAGTTCCCTTAACTAATGAAAAATATATTAAGCAAAAGGATTTCTTTGATCAAACTATTTTTAAAAGGATGAAAATCAAATATCGGCCTCCTTTAAATGTTGATCACACTGAACCATCTGATCCTACTGAACCATCAATTTCTGAACCCTCACCATCTTCTGCGACACCTTCATCTCAAGCAAAAAGAAAGAAATTTTCTACAAGTCAAGACAATGATGAAGTTTTGCAGCGACTAGAAGCTTTGGAGCTGCATCAATGCACTTTTTGTGAAGATGTGACTCAACAACTTTCTTCAATTCAGAAAGATGTTACTGCAATCAAGGACTTGCTCAACTCACTTTTCTGATCTTTATTTTTTGTCTTTACTGAACTTTAATATTTTATGGGTTGTAATATTTTAAACTTGTATTTACTTTTTGCTTATGCTATTTTTTCCCTTACTCTTTTTTATTATGACAAAGGGGAATAAAAAGATAGCATTTTGCATGAGAAATGCGAAATTAAGAGAAAAAGATAGAAATTGCATATTGCATTATGACATGGAAATTACATCATGTGAAAGCACTAAAAATTTCATTTGTGAAAAAGATTTAAAAATGCATGAGGTAATGATGAAAATGCAAACCAATCAATATGTGATATATGTGCTTTGATTGTACTAACTTTTAATGTTTTGCAGCATATTGATAGAGGGAGTAAAGTCTCCATCTATGCATCTAAATGCTTCATCTTTGATTAAGTTTTTCATCATAAAAAAGGGGGAGATTGTTACGACAATGAAGTCGTACATGATACTTCAAGTACAAGGTTTTGATGATGAGCAAGTGAAATCAACTGCATTTCAGCTAAGGCAATGAAGAAATTGAAGAATTCGATGAAGAATCTTTGAAGACTAGTGTGCAAATGTTAAATTCATTAAAAGTCTTAGATTCTTGTAAGAGCCTTACTTAGAGTGCATATTTAGGTTGCATTTTACCTAAAAAAACTTTAGAAAAACTTTTCTAAAAGAACCCTTCATGAAAATCTTTTTAGAAAACTCTTTTCTTAAACTTTCGTGTTTATTAGTCGACCAATAGACTCACCAGTCGCCTAATCCTTTCGCGCCATATTTTCTAAAAAGTCATTTTTGTCAAATTAGTCGACCGAAGGTTTTATCAGTCGACTAAACAGAACATATGTTTTCTGGAAATTTAGCAGCAGTCGACTAATGCTTTTTTCAGTCGATCGGACAGAATGTATGTTTTTCAGAAGATTTTAGCAGCAGTCGACTGAAAGGTTTTTCAGTCTACTGATGATATTATCAGTCGACTAATTTTATCTCTAGTCGACTAATTTTATCTCTAGTCGACTAAGTTTTAAAATTTTAGATTTTCAAACGGCTCGATAAACAGATCAGTCGACCGACGATAACTGTCAGTCTACTAATAACTAACTATTAGTCGACTAACTACTGTTTCAGTCGACTAATTTTGTCGTTTTTCCTGAAACTTCAAAAAGGCGTGTCTTTTCATTTTTCAAACATTTTGATCATTCAAAATAAACTTTTTTGACACCCTTTCATACCCTCAACGTATGGAAACTTTCAACTATAAATATGAGTGCATTTTACACTCAAAATAACTTCAATTTGAATCAATTACTCTTTGCTTTTCACTCATATTCATTTTCTCACTCACGTGATATTTTTCACTTCAGTTTTTCACTCAAATTCCCTTGAGAGATAGTGAATTCGTGAGTAGAGTATTTCAACAACCTCAAAAGCCAATTGCATCTCATTTGCATTCAAAAGAAGGGCTTATAGGTTGTATTGTAAGTTGTTACTTAATTTCTGTAAAGGGAAGGACTCCTTGGTTTAAAGGAGTTGTTTGCTTTCAGTAGGTGTGTTACTGAAAGTGGGTCCGGATTTGGTTTGTATGATCTTGTAGTTACACAAGGTTGATAGTAGAAATCTCAAGCGGGTTTTGCTTGGGGACTGGATGTAGGTCGGGAAAGACCGAATCAGGATAAATTTTGTGTTCTTTGTGTGTTTGCTTTTCAAATTGCAAAATCCATCAATATTCTGCAAACAATTTTTAAAAGCACTATTCACCCCCTCTAGTGCTCGTTGCCTCGATCCTACTGCACTTTCACTTACATCCTCTTGTTTGATCAACAGAGAGAAGATTTGAATTTTACCCCTTTTGCGCAAAAAGTTTCACCCTTTTGAAAAGAATACTAGAGGTAATCTGAGGTGATTCTTATATGCAATAAAATATTGGAATCAACACATTTTTAGCAGATTGGCAAAATTTTCGCGAATCCTTTGTGAAATAATCACTCAATATAGATTTTGATAGGACCTTGAGCTGAAATTTTTTTAATCTTGGCAATTCTGATCAGTAAAACTGGATTTTACAGGACTAACTTAAAAGATGAGGTTTAAGTAAAAAAAATTTGGTAAAGGACCTTGGTAAAAGAATTTGGTAAATGACTAGTGTTAAACTCGAATTTTGAGAAGAATTTTGGTAAAGGACCAGTGTTAAACTGGAGTTTGAAGGACCAATTTGTGAAAATTAGAATTTTGAGGGACCAATATACACATTAGAATTTTGAAGGACTGAATTTTGAAGAATCAATTTTGAGAAAGTTTGGAATTTTGAAAGACCAATGTGCACATTGGAATTTTGAAGGACCAGTGTAAGAACTGGAATTTGAAGGACCAATTTGGAATTTTGAAGGATCAATGTACATATTGGATTTTTGAAGGACCAATTTGAGAAATTGGAATTTGGAAGGACCAATGTAAACATTAGAATTTTGAAGGACCAGTGTAAAAACTGCAATTTTAAAGGACCAATTTGAGGAACTGGAATTTGGAAGAATCAATGTAAACATTGGAATTTTGAAGGACCAGTGTAAAACTGGAATTTTGAAGGACCAATGTAAACATTGGAATTTGACAAAGGATCAACTCGAATTTGGAGGACCAGTGTAAAACTGGAATTTTGAAGGACCAATTTGAGAAATTGGAATTTGGAAGGACCAATATAAACATTAGAATTTTGAAGGACCAATTGGGATTTTGAAGGACCAGTGTAAAACTAGAATTTTGAAGGACCAATGTAAACATTGGAATTTTGAAGGACCAATTTGAGAAATTGGAATTTGGAAGGACCAATGTAAACATTGGAATTTTGAAGGACCAGTGTAAAAACTAGAACTTTGAAGGACCAATTTGAGGAATTGGAATTTGGAAGGACCAATGTAAACATTGGAATTTTGAAGGACCAATTGGGATTTTGAAGGACCAGTGTAAAACTGGAATTTTGAAGGACCAATGTAAACATTGAAATTTGACGAAGGACCAACTGGAATTTAGAGGACCAGTGTAAAACTGGAATTTTGAAGGACCAATTTGAGAAATTGGAATTTGGAAGGACCAATGTAAACATTGGAATTTTGAAGGACCAATTGGGATTTTGAAGGACCAGTGTAAAACTGGAATTTTTAAGGACCAATTTGAGAAATTGGAATTTGGAAGGACCAATGAAAACATTGGAATTTTGAAGGACCAATGTAAACATTGGATTTTTGAAGGACCAATGTAAACATTGGATTTTTGAAGGACCAATTGGGATTTTGAAGGACCAGTGTAAAACTGGAATTTTGAAGGACCAATGTAAACATTGGAATTTGACAAAGGACCAACTGAAATTTGAAGGACCAATGTAAAACTCGAATTTTGAAGGACCAATTTGAGAGAAAATTGGATTTTTATTGATGGACCAGTGTTCAAGCTGGATTTGAAAGGACCAATGTGAGAATTGGATTTGATGAAGGATTTAGACTGGATTTGGAAGGATCAATGTGAGAATTGGATTTGGTGAACGATTTTGATGGAGAACCAGTGTTAGACTGGATTTGGAAGAACCAATGTGAGAATTGGATTTGATAAAGGATTTTGATGGAGGACTAGTGTTAGACTGGATTTGGAAGGACCATTATAGAAGGTTGCACTGCTTCTATGAATGGTTTCAAGATTATCCCTTATCCTGAATGGGAAACTCAGGTTTATCCCTTAACCTGAAGGGGAAAGAAGGAATTTTGAAGAGAATAAACCTGAAGCTTGAAAAAGGAGTCCGAGTCGGAACTCGGATATTTAAAAAGAAAGATGGACCAACCTAAGAGTTGGGTTTTTGAAAAAGAGAAGAGTCTGACTCAGAACTCGGATATTTAAAAGGAAGATGGAACATATAAGCGGGGAAACCCGAGTCGGAACCCAGATCTTCAAAATAAATGATAAAATGGGAAAATTGAATTTGAAAACTCGAATTTTTGACGCAACGATTGGTTCCAACACAAGCATTGGATCCAAAAGGAAGTCCAAGTCGGGACTTGGAACTTCAAACTAAAGATAATGGGGGAAAACCCAAGTCAGAACTCAGATCTTCAAAATAAAAGATAAAAGGAAAACCCGAGTTTAAAAACTCGAATTTTTGAAGCAACGATTGGCTCCAACATGAGCACTGGATCCAAAAAGAAGTCTGAGTTGGAACTCGGAACTTCAAACGAAAGATAAAAGGGGGAAAACCCGAGTCGGAACTCGGATCTTCAAAATAAAAGATAAAAGGAAAACCTGAGTTTGAAAACTTGAATTTTCAAAGCAACGATTGGCTCCAACACGAGCCTTGGATCCAAAAGGAAGTCCGAGTTCGAACTCGGAACTTCAAACAAAAGATAAAAGGAGGAAAACCCGAGTCAGAACTCGGATCTTCAAAATAAAAGATAAAAGGAAAACCCGAGTTTGAAAACTTGAATTTTCGAAGTAACGATTGGTTCCAACATGAGCATTGGATCCAAAAGGAAGTCCGAGTCGGAACTCGGAACTTCAAACGAAAAGATAAAAGGGAAGACCCGAGTGAGAACCTGAATCTTAAAATGAAAAAAGATAAAAGAAAACCTGAGTTTTTGGAACTCGAATTTTTAAAGAAAATGATTGGTCCAATGTGAGCATTAAAACCAAAGGGAAGCTCGAGTCGGAACTCGAAACTTCAAAAGAAAAGATAAAAAGGAAGACCCGAGTCGGAACCCGAATCTTAAAAGAAAAAAGATAAAAGAAAACCCGAGTTTTGGAACTTGAATTTTTTAAAGAAAATGATTGGTCCAATGAGAGCATTAGAACCAAAGGGAAGCTCGAGTCGGAACTCAAAAATTCAAAAGAAAAGATAAAAAGGAAGACCTGAGTCAGAACCTGAATCTTAAAAGGAAAAGATAAAAGAAAACCCGAGTTTTGGAACTCGAATTTTTTAAAGAAAACGATTGGTCCAATGTGAGCATTAGAAGCAAAGGGAAGCTCGAGTCTAAACTCAAAACTTCAAAAGAAAAGATAAAAAGGAAGACTCGAGTTAGAACCCGGATCTTAAAAGAAAAAAGATAAGAGAAAACCCAAGTTTTGGAACTTGAATTTTTTAAAGAAAATGATTGGTCCAATGCGAGCATTAGAACCAAAGGGAAGCTCGAGTCAGAACTCGAAACTTCAAAAGAAAAGATAAAAAGGAAGACCCAAGTCGGAACCCGAATCTTAAAAGGAAAAGATAAAAGAAAACCCGAGTTTTTGGAACTCGGATTTTTTAAAGAAAATGATTGGTCCAATGTGAGCATTAGAACCAAAGGGAAGCTCGAGTCGGAACTCGAAACTTCAAAAGAAAAGATAAAAAATAAGACCCGAGTCAGAACCCGAATCTTAAAAGGAAAAGATAAAAGAAAACTCGAGCTTTGGAACTCGAATTTTTTAAAGAAAATGATTGGTTCAATGCGGGCATTAGAACCAAAGGGAAGCCCGAGTCGGAACTCGAAACTTCAAAAGAAAAGATAAAAAGAAAGACCCGAGTCGGAACCCGAATCTTAAAAGGAAAAGATAAAAGAAAACCTGAGTTTTTGGAACTCGAATTTTTAAAGAAAACGATTGGTCCAATGCGAGCATTAGAATCAAAGGGAAGCTTGAGTCAGAACTCAAAATTTCAAAAGAAAAGATAAAAAGGAAGACCCGAGTCAGAACCCGAATCTTTGAAAGAAAAGTTAAAAAGAAAACTAAGAATTGATGAAAATTAAAGAAATTATGGAAGATGATTCAGGTTTATCCCTTAACCTGAAAGGGAAAAGAAGAAATTTGAGAAATTTGACAAAATTGATAAAAGGTTTGAAAGAATTGATAAAGAATGATAAAGAATCAATAAAATTTGATAAAATTGATAAAAATTAAGAATTAATAGAGAATTGACAAAGATCTGGTAAAAATTGATTAAAATTGATGGAGAATTGATAATGCTTGAAAGATGATAAAAGACTTCAGGACTATCCCTTATCCTGAAGGAAGAAGGACCTCGTAGGACGAGGTTCAGGTTTATCCCTTAACCTGAGAGGGAAAAGAATAGGATAGACAAATTTGACCAAATTGATAAAAGGTTGATAAAGAATCAAAAGAATTTGATAACAAAAATGATGAAGAATCAATAAAATTGATAGAAAATAAGAACTAATAAAAAATTGACAAAGACTGACAAAGATCTGGTAGAAATTGGTAAAATTTGGTGGAAAAACTGAGGATACTTGGAAGACGATGAAAGACTTCAGGATTATCACTTTTCCTGAAGGAAGAAGGACCTCGCAGGACAAGGTTCAGGTTTATCCCTTAACCTGAGCGGGAAATTCAGGTTTATCTCTTAACCTGAGTGGAAAATTCAGGTTTATCCCTTAACCTGAAAGGGTAATTGAAATAAGAATTGACAAGAAGTAATAAAAATGGATGAAAAATCAATAAAATTGATAAAGATGAATAAAACTGATAAGACTGATACAGATTGATAAACGAAAAATTGAGAAAAAGAGTTTGTTTGATCTTGCTTGCAGGTGGGATCTTTAAAGTGAGAGGAGATTATTCATGAGAAAATCATTTTTTGGAAAGAGGATAAACCGTGAGGTTGATCTTGAAGAATGATCAATGCGAGAGCTGATCTTTTGAAGAAGAATCAACACGAGGGTTGATTTTGAAGAGAGATCAACATGAGGGTCGATTCTTTGAAAACAATGGTTTGGAACCGATTTTGAAAAGGAGGATCAACACGATGGTTGATTTTGAAAAAGATTGGATCAAAATTTTGAACTTTTGGGTGATCATGATGGAGATTTTGCAGAAATTTTTCAGATTTTTATGATTTTGAAAAACCCTCATAGGTAATATCATTTCTCTCATGGATGATGTCGGGATTGCCCCTTATCCTTAAAAGAATAGGAATTTGATGGCAAAAGAATATTTTGAAGTTGTAAATGTAATTTTAATAATAAAAGATGCCCCAATAGGGCGAGAGAAGTAAGAATTTGAACATCAAAGATAGGATGGAAATTGACATTTCATTGATAAGCAAAATAGATAACAAAGACTGAAATATCTACAAGCATCTTGACCAAAATGGTCACAAAAGACTCAGGCTGACTTGCCCTTACATGATGGTTGGTAAAGAAAATGGAGGAAAGCAGAAAGACTCTAGCATTGTCAGTTTTTTGAATGATCTGGGAAAGGCTTGGTCAGGATGCCGAGTTGCTCTTCATCTTCATCCTCTATCAGAAGATTTTTATCGATGCAGTCTTGGATGATGTTCTTTAGGACGAAGCAGTGCTCTGTATCATGCCCCACAGCTCGGTGAAACTTGCAAAATTTGTCCTACCATTTTCCCAGGGGAACCGGGGGATCAACAACTCTTGAAAGTTTAATCATATCTTTGCTCAACATATACTCCAGAACCTGCCAGAGGGACTGTTCTAGAGCAGTGAATTGGCGGTCATAACCCCAACCTTCACGTTTTATCTTCTCCTTCTGCTTGGCCGGAACTGGCTTGTCATTCTGCTTGAAGGGTTCCTCTCGCTGACCTGTCTGCTTGTTTTTGCTATCCTTGTTGCTACCGCCGCCAGAGTTGGTCGAGAAGGTATAATTCACTTTCCTTTTGAGGTCTTGATTGCTCTTGATGAGAGTGATGCCCTCATATATCCCATTGTCCATCCCCATCTCGAGCCACTCAGCTCGTTCAATAAGTTTTATGAATGATTTTGATGGGTAGGTGGAAATAAGGCTCCTGAGAGGTTGAGAGAAATTATTCAGGATGACTTGGAGCGCGTGTTCTTCTGAAATGGGGGTTCTCATTTTATTGCATGTATCTCTCTACCTCCGAATGAAGTCTATGGCCTTTTCTTTATCCTCTTGTTTCAGATTGTACAAGTGATTGAGGGTTGGCAATGCCTCAGTGTTGAACATAAATCGCTCCACAAACAGGTTAACGACTTTGTCAAAATCCCGCAGCTCAACAGGATTGATGTGCTCTGCGTACCATTTTGCTGTTGCGCTTTCGATACTGCGTGGGAAGCATAAGAAAAGAGCGCGGTTGTCTTCACTGAATCTGGCACACTCTCCCCATCTAGACCGAGGTAGAAGTCTTGCCTGGTATACACTTTCTTTCCCTTATCTAGAATCTGCAGATCTTTGACCATCTTAGTCAATACTTGAATTGATTCTTCTGCTGGGATCCCATCTCTAGGCTTGCTTACTGATTTAGGCTCTTCTGCTACCTTCTTGGGCTGTCGCAGATGTCTTGGGACGAATACAAACTGTTCTTCCTCAGAATCCTCCTCTCCTGATTCCGTACCTTCAGATGTGTTGTCCTGTTGGACCCTCTTTTTGTTGATCCTGACATGTTTCTTTATTGGCTTTCTTTTGATCTTATTTTTAGAGGATGTTTTCTTTGAAGCTGCCCCAGCTTGTTCGGACATCATTTTTTCCATCATCTTTTGAAATATCTTATATATTGCTGGATCGACATCATCCTCATCTGAATCATGTTTCTGGGATAATCTGGGAGAGTTCACTTCCTCTACTTCACTGTCATTGTGCTGCTGAGCTGCCCTCCTTCTTGCTCTCATTTGAACCATGATAAAATGTTGATGCTTTCTGTAGAATAAAGGAAGGATTTAAACTCAAGGAGTTTTTGGGAAAAAAAGACGATGAAGGAGATATTTAAAACATTTTAAGAAGAGATCTCCTGAAAAGAAGAAAAAAGGGATCTTGGATGGGAAGATAGAATTTTAAAGACATATTTTTAAAGATGGATGACAAGACCTGAAAAAATTGCAGGCAGGATCGAAAGAATTTAAATAAATCAGGAGAAAAGAAGAAAAATACACCTGGACTTTTGAAAGATAGGGGAAAAACTTAAAAGAATGTCTAGGTTTTAAGAAAATCATGAAAAAATAAAGAAATAAGAAAATATACAATCCTAAATTTTTGAGAAAATAAAAGATTTTTTGTGAAATAAACATCCAGGGTTTTGAAAAATAAGAATTTTCAAGATAATATCCATAAAGAATCAAATTATACAAGCAATGATGCACAGAATAACACTTCCTAGAAGCTAACTCTAAATGTAATATTTGAAATGGCTCGTAGGACCTTAATCCTAACTCTATGGTTCAGATCATCTTATTCCAATCATGGTATGCCGATATACTCAAGCCGAAGCTCGAAGTATGTGGCATATAAAGTATTTCTCCGGTTCTAAGGCAATGGCTTTCCAACATCCTTGAGCACCTACCGATATACCTCGGACTATGGCCCTTAGGTACGTTGTAGGGGGGCGCTAACCCAAATAAGTGGTCCAATTGTGAGGCTCTCTCCCAAACTATGGTTCAGTGAGACAACCCAGCAACGTGAAGACCAGGACAATATAGGTAGGGATGTTTTCAAAAATATGCTCAACATGCAAGAAATCAGATGGCTCTAATGCAAGTCCTAAAGAGATAGAATTTAAATGAAGAGAAGCACACACTTGCATACATTGTTTGCATTCAATCCCTAGAATTGAGGAGAGTTGTATTTCAGACCTAAGTCTAATGTGAACATGAAATAATCTACTCAATATGGTCCTACCAAACCATACTTAGATCCTATATGCAATGATGTCAGCTAGGACAAAGCCTAGGCTCCTAAGGTTTGCATGAAAATGAAGCTGACATTTGTAAAATAAAGACTTAGACAATATCAAAGCAAAGCTAAAGGCACAAACTCGACCAAACGGAGACGAGTCCCATCACGGTCGCCAAATCTGTGATCATCGCAAAAAATTTCCTCTCTTGGTGTTTCTTCTCTCTTTTCCTTCTCTTTTCCTTTCCAACCTCTATTTCTCCTTTTTGAAGGGGAGAAATGAAAGCCAGAAAAGAAGAGAGAAGAGAAAAGAAAAGAAAAGAAAGAAGAGAGGGAGAGGAACTTATTTTGCGAAGGTCTCACTTGACCTCAATTTTTGAAAAGATTCTAAAAGATTACTCGCCTCCGTTTTGAAATATTTGCGGGAAAATTGGGAGACAGGGCTCACTCGTTGGTACGAGGTTCGACCGTTCCTGGAGCCTTTACCAGGGGTAATCGAACCAATGATCGAATTTATGCCTTTTTGCTTTGCCTTAATATTGTTTAAGAATTTATTCTAAGGCTAGAAAATGCACAAAGAATCATGCTTGTGTAAATGTAAAAGATGTATGCTCTTTTGAGAAGAATTTGGAAATTTTATCCAAGTGGTTTTGAAATTATGAAGAAATGGTTTTTGAAAGTTGAAGACGAACTTGGAGAAGTTAGATTTTCTAACTTAAGATTTAGAATAGATCTTGAGTTTTGAAATAATCAAAGATTGAGATGAACCTGATTTTGAAGAAGGAAGTTTAAAAGATAAGAATTGAAAGTTTGAGTATGGACTTCAAAATGGATTTAGAATTGGGAGTCAAGATGGAATTTGAAGATAGAGGGAAACTCTAGATTTAAAATTTGAAAATCAGAATAAAAGGTGGAAGAGATCTAGATGGGATTTTTAGAATTTGGGTATGAAATTCGGAATCCATGATAAAATTGGCTCCAAAATCTGGAATCTGAGTTGGAATTGGATCTATAATCCGAGATGGGAAAAAAATAGAATTGGATCTAAGATTTAGAGTCCTAGATGGAGTTGAATCTAAAATCCTAAGTGAAATTGGATCCGAAGTCTGGAATCCAAAATAGAGTTGGATCTATAATCTAGAATTTTAAACGGAGTTGGATCCGAAGTTTGGAATCCAATATGGAATTAGAAGATGGATCTGGATTTTGAAAATCCAAATGGAATTTGCAGATGGATCTGGATTTGAAAATATAGATTGGATTTGGATTTTGGGAATCCAGATAGAACTTGGAATTGGATTTGAGAAATCCTAGATCAATTTTCAAAATTTGGGAAAGAAGGATAGAGAATGAAACTTGATTTTGAGATCAGAAGATGAATTTGAAAATTGCAAAGTTAAATTGAATTTTGATCTGAAATGTTGAATTGAATTTGAATTTGATTTATGAAGATGATTTTAGAATCTCAAAGTTGAATTGAACTTTGAAATTTGACTTAAATGGAAAATTGAATTTTTGAATGTAAAAAAAAATAAATTTGAAATTTCAAAGTCAAATTGGACTTTGAAGTTGAAATTTGAATTTTAAAATGAGATAGAATTGAGAAAAAGAATTTGAATTTATAAATGAGAATTGATTTAAGAAAAGAATAAGGTATTTGAAGAATTATCTCAAAATCACTTGGATTTTAAAAAAGAATTTTGAAAATATGATGTAATTCTATCCTAAATGATGAAATGAATTAAAGAATTTTGAAATTGAATTTGAAAAGCATATTTCATTCTTTAAGTGAATTAAAATAAGATTGAAGATATAATACATCCCTGACTATGGTCATTGAATGTATTATATAGTAACCATATTTAAATTCAAGTGAAGAATAAAATACATTTTGGTACCTTTATAGAGTTTAAAATGAAATTAACTCTCAATATATACTGACTATGGTCATTGATATATATCTTGAGTTAATTTTAAATTAAACTCTAATAAAGGAAGAAAATATTTGAAAATATGATGATTTTTGAAAAGGGATCCAGTGTGGATCCAATGTTACTACATAAAAGATGAAAATCCTAAGTTTTGTTCACACTCTGATTATGGCCATTGATGCAAATCGTCAACTTAAGATTTAATCACCTTTTATTAGAATGGTGCACGTGTCATTCGTGTTCCACCATGGTGGGTTTTTAAAATAGAAGAGAAGAATGATATGAAAATAGATAATTCAAGATAAATGCATGCTCATACATTCTATTCTAAGCTGAAAATATAAAATTTTCATTAATGTTAACTTATTACAATCTTTAAATCGAAATTGAAATGATAAAATCCTAATCTAGGGAGGAAATAATCATTTCCTGCATATTTCCTGCAAAACAAAGTTGACACAAGATAACAGGCAAAATATAGAAGAAGAATTGAAAATGCTATATTAAAACTAAAGACATACCTGAAAATGCTTATTCCAATGAAGAAACGAATATACTAAATGCAAAGCTTAAGATAAAAAAAATGCATGTGGTATACCCTATGCTTAATAAGGAAATATGACATAATACAATGGAGTGGAAAATGCACATGGGATGCTGGGCTGGAGATATATGCAATATAGGATGATGAGGGTGTGATGCATTGTGAGAGGTGATGCAATATACAACAGCACAAGTGAAGATGCTTGCTGCAATGGGGTGTAGACGTAGTAATGATGTTGTGGTATATAGGTGGCTGGAGCTAGAAGAGTGTTGGTTGGAAATACAAATGGAGCAGCATATAAAGTGGAAGGTACGATGTTGCTATAAAGGAAACAGGTGGAATAGATAAAATGTGCATAGTGGTAGTGGAGTAGTGCTGGCGAGAATTGGGATGCACAGGTGACAGGGGGTATTGTTGTGATGATGCAGAGGCTACAGCATGTGCTATGAAGGGTGATAGATGTTGTGTAATTCTGTGCGCAGAAAAGTGGCTAGTGCCAGTGGGAGGTATAGGTGATGCAAAGGGATGACTAACAGGTGATAGATGCAGGGGAAGATGAAGGCGCAACAGTGATAGCATATAATGGATGGTGCGTAGGTGGTGATGTGAGTATAGTGGAGCATAGTGGAGGTATGTGAATGTGAGGTATAAAGGTTCTAAAGGTTACTGTGTTGTGTGCATGCAAGTGGAGTGGATGTTGAGGAAGGTAAGTGGAGTGAGATACGCAGAAAAAGTGTTGTGAAACAGGGGGTGAATGTACACAGTAGGTGGTGTGTGTTGGGAGGCATTGAAGGTGGCAGGTAAGGTGCATGTAGGAATGTTATGAATGCGCTAATAGGTGTAGAAGATGGTGACTGCATGTGGGGAAGATGAACTGCTGAAGCACGCTGTGGATGCAACTTACAACAGGTAAGTTGTAAACACCCCAAATTTTCACCCTCATCTAGTGTTTATATATTTCATGTGTCATTGCATATCATTGCATACATTCTGCATACCATTTCATTGCACTGCATAGCATTGCATGTCATTACATCTCATTTTCGAGATCCACCACAACTGTTTTCAAAATATTTAATCCAGATTTGAGTTTTAAAACTTTTCTTTCAAAATCAATTTTAAAACCTGGGTTTTTAATCAACATTCTGTCATTTGCCAACCCCCAAGACCTTATATTTTGAAATGTTTTCTCAGAAAACAATCTGGATTCATTTTAAACTCAATTTTCAACTTGATTTCAATTCTCAGATGAGACCCATTTAGGTGGTGTCACTTCTGAATTCCTTCATTTATCAAAAATCTCAAAAAATTTAGTGTCCTAGTTGGATCAAGACTCTGTATTTTCATATGTTTGAATCTTTTTGAACCTTTTTAAAACACCATTCTGATTTTAAACAAGTTATGGTCATATCCCTTGTCCATTTCCTCTATTTTGGCCAAAATCTTAGAGTCCTAGTTGCATCAGGACTCTTTTTCTCAGAGTTTCAGTCGTATCATAACTCTACCTTTTACTACCTTTTCTACCTGTTTTGGAGAAAACCTTTCAAAATCTTCCATTTTGGCTAAAATCCCAGAGTCCTACTTGGATTAGGACTCTTCTTCAAGAATCCCAGTCGGATTAGGACTCTGTCTTTTGTCACTATTTTTATCTGTTTTTAACCAAATCTTTCAAAATGAGTCAAAACTCAGAGTTTCAGTCAAAACAAGACTCTGTTCAGAGAGTCCTAGTTGGATCAGGACTCTGATCCTGATTTCAATTTTGAGAGAATCTTTCAAAAATCTTTTCATCTATCAAAATTGTTACACTTTTATCAAAGAATTTCAAAATTCTGAGGTTTTATCCCAGAGTCCTGATCAAATCAGGACTCTATCCCGAAGTCCTGATCGAATTAGGACTCTATCCAAAGTTGGTTTTCAACTTCATTTTCACTAGTTTTCAAAAGCTTTGCCCAAATTTCATCATTTGTTTATCAGAAAACCAAAATTCTTAGAGTTCTGATCGAATCTGGACTCTTTCTTAGAGTCCTAATCAAATCAGGACTCTGAACCAAAACTTCAATTTCATCCTATTTTTAACTGTTTTTCAAAATTCTCTCATTTGTTTTCTCAGAAAATCCAAAAATCCGAGAGTCCTAGTTCAATTAGGACTCTGTCCTCAGAGTCTCAGTTGAATCAGAACTCTGGTTTATTTCAATATTTGTTATTGTTTTCACTGCTTTCACAAGTTCTTTCATCTGTTTTTCAGAAAAATACCAAAAAAATCTAGAGTTTTAGTCCAATCAGGACTATGTCCCGGAGTCCTAATCCAGTCAGGAGCTTGTTTTAAAGTTCGTTTTTACTTCCATTTTCATTTGTTTCCATTTGTTTTAAAAAATTAGGTTATTTAGTAGAGTCCAGTTAATCCAGGACTCTATTTCAGAGTTATGATTGAGTAAGGAGTCTAACCCTGACTGTATTTTCTGACTCGTTTCACCATTTTTGATAAAATCTTTTCAAAAACTCTTTCATTTGGGTTTTAAAATCCAAAATCTCAGAGTCCTAAAATTTCAGGACTCCAGCCCGGAGTTCCAGTTTACTTGAGACTCTATTTTCAAAGATTCTGAATTTCAATTATTGATTTTAACCCATTTTCAAAGTTATTTTCAGTGTTTAATTCAAATTTTTTAAAACCTAATGTGGGCCCACTCAGTTGGCACCACATTCAGAGGAGTTATGACCCAGTTGGAACTCTATGCCATTTCAAAACTTTTAATTTCAAGATTACTTTTGAAGATCTTTTGAAAATTCTCTCAATTTCAAGCTTTAAAATCGTTTTTGAAAATTCAAGTGGGGCCCACTCAAGGTGGCGCCACATTTGTAAAAGTCAGGGTTAGACTAGAATTATTCAATGTCCTACCTAGGTTAGATGTCTAGGTGAGTCAAAATTTAATTTTGAAAACCCCTATCTTCACTCTAGTTTCTAACTTTGATTTTAAAGTTTTAAAAAATTAGGTTTTTGAAAAACCCAAATGGTGCCACATTTGGGGTCTTTAGGTCAATTAGAGGTCTAATTAGCAGTCTTAGGTTAGTTAGGGGCTTAATTAGTAAGGTCAAGAGTCAAATTCAATTAGGAAAAATTGCCCCCCACTAATTGTTTGAGATAGGTTTTTAAATGGGACAAAATTAGAATTAATTAGCCTTTTTTTTAACCTAATTTTTTTCTATTTAAAGAGGCTAGAGGGGAGGTAGACCCCTAAGGCTTTCTCAGTAGTTTCTTGGACCTTCTCTCTCCTCCCAAATTCTCCCTCCATTACTGCACCATCCAAGGTAGGATTCCTTAGTATTTTTTGATAGTTTTTATTATTTTTTTATGATTTTTCAATAGATTTCACCATGGGAGCCTCCCTTTTCATGGTTTAAACCATGGAATCACCATCAAGAACCTCAAGTTCAATCCAAGAAGATGATCTAAACCTATTCCATGCCATGTTCCAGGATTCTAATCCATTAGAATCGATGAAAGGTATGTTTTCTACATTCTTAACCAAAGAAACGTGAGATTTACCCGTTAAATGGGTTAAATCCATGATTTCAAAGGTGAAAGCAATTCCAGCCATGGATTCCCTACCTTTTATTTATTTTTTTACATATGAATGTTTATTACATGTATTCTAGCATATAAATTAGTTTAGTTTTACTGTTTAAGTGTTTTTTTATTGTTCTCATTGATTAAAGCATGTTTTATTGAGTTTTATTAAATTTCTGTGTATTTTAAGCTTAGATCAATAAAGAGCATGTTAGTTTGTATTGAAATACTCAGTGTAAATTTCTGATTTTTTTATATGTGATACACGGATATGTCAGTGAACTACTGTAAAAAAATCAGATGTTTTGGAATTCAAGAACTCTATTAAAAAAATAAAAGATTAAACTGTGATTTGCAATCGTTTAAAATCATTGTTGAAATTCATAGGTAACTTTCAGTTGTGTTATTTCTCTCATCCAATATCTGATTCAAGATCCGTAAAGTGAAGTAGCTTCATGTTGATGTGAACTATTTATTGTGAAATTTTGATAATTGTTTGCCTCTGTTTGGTATTTTTACTCTGTCAGAGAATCAGATTTAAAATTTAAAAGTCGTTAGGGTAAAAATACCCTAATCGGACTTGTAATGATCATAGATCTCAAACCGTAGATCCGATTCATGATATATAAAAAAGGAAGTTTATTGTTTTTATGTCTACTATTCACTTCTGAAATTTCAAGAATTTGTTATTAAGTTTGCTATTTGTTTCTATATTTTCAACTAGAAGTATCTATTTTAACCAATGTTAGATTCGTTATATTTAAATCCAGATTGTCAGAAGGGTTTCTCCCTCATCGAAGATGGTTTTTCCGATCTGTAAATAGGGAAATTTCTGTTTTTCTGTCTAGTTTACCTTGTAAAATTAAAAAAAAAATCATGGTGATTTGGCCCCTGATTCGGGTCTAACATTGAAACTGGTCTGTGACCAAGGGTAAAAATAGCTTATTTTAGGGTTTTAATGCAATTTTTGAGTTGGAATAATATCAAAAATATATTTTTATAATTCCAATCTGATTTTAGGGTTATAATAAGTGTATGTACCAATTTTTATGAATTTTAGAATCTATTTGATACTTGAATGGATCAAATAGCAAAACAGGGTACCTGCAGGATCTAGAAACACTGCAAAAATTATGATTTTCATGATATTTCATGATTTTCGTGTATAAGTGTTTTTAGGGTTTGTTCATGTTTAGAATCATATTAGGATGCTTCATGATTAATTTTATGTTTATTTGACTTTATTTAAACCCTAGACCCAAAGTTTTTACCAAAATTTATTTTAGAAAACCTTGATTTCAAGGCCATAGTCTTGCTATCAGGGGCATTTTGGTCATTTGACCTAAATTTCGAAATTCTAAACCCTAATTTTTATGTTTTTAATTATGTCATATCATATTTGGTCTGATTTATTCTCATTTGAATTTCAAAAGTTGTATTTTACCAAATATCTTTCTGAAAACCCTGGTTTCAAGGCCATAGTCTTGCTATCAGGGGTATTTTGGTCATTTTGACCCTAATTTCGAATTTTCAAATCTTATCTTTATTATTTATTTAGTTTTATTTTATATTTTATTAAGTTTATATAAGGGAATCATGGAAAAAGGCTTATATCTAGCAAAATCCAGCAATTTCCTGATATTGCTGGATAAACCTAGAAAAGCCATATCTTCACTAATCCATTTTTCTAGTTTTGCAGGGATATTGAAGACTTTTATTTTCAGTTATTAAAATTCAATTAGTGATGTACATTGTAATAAAATTTGGAATAAGAATTTCAATTCCTGCATAGAATAGGGTGCATTGCATATAGTTTGAACTTTGATATATAACTGTTATGCTTGTTATTCATGTGCATACTTTTATAAATTCACCATGGTCTACACAAATGGCACGTGCACTAGCTCTTAGGGAGTTGACAAACTCGGTGGAATTCGTATTTATGGCCATAGTCAGAATACGAATGAAACCTAGATTTGTGATCTTCGTATTAGCCATATTCAGCTTACACTCTTAGGCTAACTTCAAAATGCACTGCATTTCTCAAAAATACAAAAGAATTTTCTCAATTCCTCAAAATCAAGTCTTTCAAATCCATATTCATTCATTTCATTCACTTGCAAATTCCAATTCCAATTCCAATTCCAATTCCAATTCCAATTCCAATTCCAAGAAATCGATTTTCTCAAAATTTTCTAAGTTTAATACAGAAATCGATTTTCTCAAAAATATTGAGTTTTCAAAGGATATTTCAAGTATTTATCAAGTTCAAATCATGATTTTCTAAGTTATATATTTAATTTCAAAGATTGAATTCAGAGAAATCAAGTTTTTCCAAAGTTATTTTAAATTTCTCAGAATCGATTTTCATAAAACTTCAAGATTTCTTCATAAATCGATTTTTACTTTCTCAGAAGCATTCTCTCAATCAGGATTCAGGATTTTCAAAGGGCTTATTTTCCAAGAATTCTCCAAATATTCTCAATCTTTGAAGCAAACATCATGTTTTCAAATATGCATTTTCAGAAAATTCATAGCACATGCCTGATTCTTTGTGCATTTAGGAAATAAAACACGATTTAGACAAGTTGAGCAAAGCTAAGCACACAATTGATCATTGGTTCAATTACCCCTGGTAAAGGCGCCAGGAACGGTTGAACCTCGTACCGACAGGCGAGTCCCATTCTTTGGAATTATCTCGCATCTTAAAACAGAGGCGAGTTATTTTCAAAATCTTTTTTCAAAGGTCAGTTTGATTTGTAGAAGTAAAATTTTGCGATGATAACATAAGTGTGGGGGATATATCAGTGATATAGTAGTGGTGCAGAAAGTTACAGCAATAATGAAGGAGGTAGGTGCTGGGGGTGAAAGTGCAAGTGATTGCTGGAAGAAAAAAAATGGAAATTGTGCTGGGCAAGTGATGTTGCCAGCACAGTTGAATGTTTGAGTGTATTGGGCAGCAATCACCACAGGAGATATGTTGTAGGCCTAAGGTAGGAAGATGTTAGGTGAATAAGGTATGTGAAGTGTTGGAGTTAAACGGGAACACAAATGAAGTAATGAATGTGGAAAGTATTGGTGGCAGTAAGTGGGTGATGTACATGGTGAAAGTGCTGGTGTTTGCAGCAGCTGTGCACAGTGTGAAGTAGTGTAAATAGATGAAGTAGTAGGGTGGCGAGGTACAGGTTGGAGATAGTGGGTGCAATGGAAGTCACAGTAGTGCCTTGCACTGCTGCAGTTGCAAAAGGCCACAACAATGTAGTGACGTACTGGTTCTTATACAGAATAAGATGGCATGGTGTGAACACACAGATGTAATAGTGAAATGTGATAGTGCCTTTAAGTGTAGGAAGTGGAGTATTTGGACAAAAAAATGCGATGATATGCAGGAATCTAATGCTGATGCTAATGAAGTCCGATTGGTGCTGACTCATAAAATATAACAACCAACAGGCGAATCCGACAATATGCAGTGATGTGTTGTAAGCCTACTGAATATAGCTGAGACTATCTGAAAAAAAGGCCTTCTTCCGAAAGTTGGGACACCTCTTACCTTTTATCATTCCTTCTTTCTTTTTTCTTTATCAACAGATTATGACAATTTTTTATAGTAACAGAAGCAAATCAGAACAGTAATTTATCCTAAACCAAATAAGCATTTTTATGGCAAATTAAAGACGAATGTTTGGATGATGCATAAATAATATATAGATAATGTGCTGTGTATGGCATGTAGTGGATGTATAGCTATGGCGAACAATATCATTTGTAGAAGAAAAAAAAAGCATGTATATGGCAGGTATGACTCACGATAGCTACAAAAGCAACAACCATTGTCAGTTCAGTTTACAACTTTCAAAACTATATTCCTTTAACCATCTGTTCTGGAATAGTGTGGATATTTTCTGATCATCTGCGTACTGAAATTCCACTAGAGGGGGGTGAATAGTGAAATATGATAATGATCGATAGAATAAAAAATTAAGCAATAAGGCACAACACATAAAACACAGAATTTATACTGGTTCGGTCAGTATCCAGACCTACATCCAGTCCCCAAGCAAACCACTTGAGCTTTCCACTATAACATCCGAGTCACCGGATAAATAGTACAACACCCTCTTCCTCAGAGGTCTTCTTCTCTCAACAGAGAAGGGGCACACCCTCTTCCCAAGAGGTCTTCTTCTCTCAACAGAGAAGGGCAACACCCTCTTTCACAGAGGTCTACTTCTTTCAACAAAGAAGGAAAACAGTGAATAACAGAGTTACAATACTTCCTATAGAACCTTCAGAATGATATGAATGCACGAATGAAGGATTCTCAGAATGTTTTGTTTGTCACTCAGAGGATACTCTTTGTCAAAGAGCTGGACTTGACTTTTTCTCTTTTCTTTCTTTCCTTTTTCTCTTTCTTTTTCAAGGCTCTCTTTTCAAATATCGAATAGAAATTTTTCTCGTTGTAAGCTCACACGTCTATTCCATTCCATGTTTGAATAGTTTATTTGAGTGTGTTTATATAGCTTTTAAAAAGTAGTCGTTACATTTTTGGAATTGTAACTTTTTGAAATGTGAAATGTTATGTCATTTCAAACAATATCTTTTAGATAAATTCGAGAATACCTTTTTCCATAAAAGTAGAATACAGGGTACACTAGTCGTTGTAATATTTTAGGTAATACATATTTTATGTAAAAAGTCTATTTCTTACAATAGTACATTGAACGTTGGGTTGTAGTTTTGTCTTTATTCTAATTAATGATTTGAGGTACATTAGTACTTCTTTGCTTTAAATGAGTGTAAGTACAATGAGTGCTTTGAGATATTTATTTGTACATAGTCATGTCAAGTGTTTTTTTTATGTTGTGTATTTCAAAGTCTCCAGAGAGAATGAGAACCAAAAGAAGGTCGACATTCTTTGAGAAGGATATTAACAAGGATTTGTTACAGGAGGCTTTTAATGCTTTGTAAAGAGAATGATGACTTCAAATAAGTCGACATTCTATGGTTATGAAAAAAGTAACTAGAGTCCTTTCAAAAACATATTTTATTTGTTTTTCTTTTGTGTAGCCGATTTATGTTTTTGTCTTCTTCTTATATTAAAAAACATTTCTTTAAAGAAGATAACTAAAGTCTTGTTAAAACATATTTTATTTGTTTTTCTTTTGTAGTCGATTTTATGTTTTTGTCTTCTTCTTATATTAAAAATATTTCTAGAGTCTTTTCAAAAACATATTATATTTGTTTTCTCCATGTAGCCGATTTTATGTTTTTGTCTTTTTCCTACATTCCTTTTCATGTTGTCTTGTATATACTGTAAGGTACAATTATTACATGACAAAATGTCTTTTTCATAAAAGGTTGTAAGAAGGTACAATTATTATATGACAAAATATCTTTTTCATAAAAGGTTGTAAGAAGGTACAATTATTGGTTTTCAAAAAGGAGCTTTTTGAAACTATCGTATACTTTTATGATATAGTGTTTATGAATGAGTATGTAATATGCAATATGCAAGTTCCTGAAGGTTCTGTTACATATGACTCTAAAGAAGAAAAAAAAATCTTCATCTTGAGGTAGCCGATCTCTTCATTTGAACTTTAGGAATGCATGGCTCATCAAGCTTTTTGTTCAAGGAGTATGATTGCACCATAGTTGTACTTGAATAGGAAGTCTCCATCCTTATTGGGTGAGATATCCTTGCATCAAATACTCGTTAGATTTATGGCAAAACATATTCAGTCATAATATAACATTATTTCAAGAGGACATATTATCATATCATATAAAATCAAATGAGACAGTGTATCATATTATGTGACATCAAAACCGAGTTTCTCAACATTCTCCCCCTTTTTGATGATGACAAAATATGCTCCCCCTGTCAAAAAGACATTATGCATAGAAATAATAATATGATAAAAAAATGAAATAATGTTTAAAGAGAGAATATTTCTCCAATAATGGAGACAGGTTTTCTCCCCCTTTGTCATGGACAAAAAGGAAGGGATCAGAGTAAAAGAGTTATTACAGACCAAATATTACAGTCCAAAAGTAAAAAATTATTACAAATAAAAAATGAGTTTATCACAGACAAAGAGTTTTAGTCAGAGTCAGTGGGATTGAGCTTGCGGCGGCGACGACTTGAATCTTGGCCCATTGTCAAGGAGTCAAAGGCCTGTTGAAGAGAGGCTTGATTCCTGAGAAGTAGAGCCTGTGTATTTTGGATGTCGACGAGGGTAGAGAAGATGTCGTGGTCAGAGCTTGCTGGGGGATCGGCTTCACTGGTGCTTTCATCGTCAGAGTGGTCTCGAGGGGACCCTTCCTCAGGGAGGTATGAGTCATCGAATGCATGAACAAACCGGTGAACGATGTCTTGGAGGAGAGGCACTTGGAAGTGCTGAAGAATATGGGTGATGAAGTACCCGAAGGGAAGAGAGTGGAAGGTCCGAAAATTGATCATGTTATTGAAAATGATACTGGACCAGTTGATGGGAAAGTTGCAGAAGATTGCATATAGGAGAAGTGAGATTTCGTTTGCCACGAAACCCTTGGAAGGAAGCTTTGGAAAGACGTTGGATGAGAGGATGTGTGAGAGCATTAGAGCATGAGGTTTCAGATTGCTCGTATGCCATGGGAAATGGGTGCAGCGAGTGGAGAGAAGGACTTTCTTAAACACAGTTCGATCTATCGGAACTATGTTAGGAAGCTCAATGTCATAGGAAGAAAGGTTTAGAATGCAGCCTAGTTGAGAGATATTGAAGGAGATGAGTTTTCCATGTACCATGGATGTAATGGTGGTATGGTCACGGTCTTCAGAGAGGTTGGTATAGAAAATTTTGATGAGATGAGGATAGTAGGTCATGGAGTTAGTCGTTCCTAAGATGGGAACAAAATCTTGAAGAGAGGTATGGAGGTCAAGGGATGTGAAGGCGTCGAAGTTTACTAGTTTGCCAGTTTGAATTGGCAAGGTGCTAATGTACTGAAAGTGTTGAACAAGGTCTGGGTAACGTAGATCTGCGGAGGTGATTACATTGGTGGAGGAGGAAGCCATTATCGAATGTCTTGAAAATAAAGCACTAGGAGAGAGTGGAGCTTGAAATGAGAGAGAGTTTGTATGAGGATAGAGAATTTCGAATGGAACGGTGAGAGATGAACCAATTGATTAAATAGAAAGAAGAATATAATTGTTGATATAAAATGAATGACATAGGAAGTGGGTGATTTTTAGATTTTAGTTGAAAGAGGAAATCTGTGAGGTGTGAGTTAAGAGGCTTGTGAATGACAAATCAAATCAATTTTTAGAAGATAGTGTATTATATTTGAGAAGAAGTCAAGGAGGACATGGTTTCGAATTATTCTTTTATATAAGAAAGAATTATCATGTGAGAGTGTTATCAAATTGTGAGTTTGTGTCATGTATGGAGTGACTTGATGTGTGATAAAGCCAAAGGAGTGAATTTTTCTATGGTGTTTAAAGATTTTCGAGAGATGAGGTGAAATAATGGCCTAATAAAAACAAATATCCTTTTATAAGATGTTTTTACTTTATGGAGAGTATACGTGAAGAATGTGTTTGGAATAAGACAAATAGAGATGTGTGAGTGACATAAGATGAAGTTTTTCTTGAGGAAGTTTTTAATGAGTCTTGCTTGGAGAGAAAGATATACAATATGAAAAAGGTCATGATTGCTAAAGACGATAATTGATTGTACATAGGCTATGATATAGTAGATGATATAGTAAAAAATTAGCAACAAAAATAGTAGATGATAAGTTGTATATTTTACGTGAAATGTAGCAACAAAAAGATCGATGGATAAATAATCAAATTTTGACCCAAGTTTTAGAGAAGTATATTGAAAGGACAAAGAAAGAGATATATCATTTGAATATGAGGAATATACTATTTTGTTGAAGATCGGCTAGCCTATCATGAGAGAGAGGAGTGATAATGATGGAAAGAAGAAGATATTGTGATTAGACATAAAGTTGTTTTGAGAGAAACAATGAGAAACTCGTGAAGAGAAATAGAGAGAGAGAAAAAAAAAAAAAGTGAGCAATGATGGCCTACTAAAATAAGAAACAAGTGGGTGTTATTAAAATATAGTGCATGGGTTGAAGTGTAGAAGATTGTTATTCGTATGAGGGGTTTTCACAAGAGGACAAAAGGTGATGAAAGGATGTTATGAGATGAGTGATATGAAAGAGTGTCATAATACTTATATTTAAAGAAGGTAGTACTCATGGGTATGAGTGGAGGAGGATAGGACAAAGTGTGATTATTAATGTGTACTTGAAAGGTGACAAAATGAAAGACATAAAGAATGTGTTGTTATTCATAGAAGTTTTGGTTTGAGGAACAAGGTTTTGAAGGAATTCGATTGAAGGAGTTCATAGTTTCTTTAGGAAAATAGTAAATGAGTCAAAGTTATGAATGGAGATTCAAATCGTATGTGTGAGAAAAAGTAACTAAAGTAACTATATAGTAAAGAGAAAGTCAAGTTATGAGAAACAATAATTATGAAAGTGATGTAAAAGATGATATGACAAGAGGTAGAATGTACTTTGACATGAAGTTTCAACTTTTTAAGGCAATTTGTGGTATTCGAGACCCTTAGAAATGATTCTTTTGTAAACAAAAAAAAAACGTGAAAGGAAGACATGATTATTAAAAATTTTAAAGATCTTTTATTATCCTTATTAAGATGAATTTAGTAAATATTATGAACTCGAGTGAACTTAATATTTTAGTTTTATATATCATTCAATTTACATATACCTAGCTCTCTTCTTATTCTTATAAAATCTTCATTTTTTAAAGGTTTAGTAAAGATGTCTGCTAGTTGTTTATCTGTGGGTATAAATTCTAGTTTAATTATATTATTTAAGACTTGTTCTCTTAGAAAGTGATGTCTAATTTGAATGTGTTTAGTTCAAGAATGTAAAACAGGATTTTTGGAAAGGTTTATAGCACTTGTGTTATCACATAAAATAGTTGTATTTTCGAATTTTAAACCAAAATCTTTCAAAGTTTGTTTCATCTAGATGACTTGTGTACAGGCTAGGCTAGCAGCAATGTATTCGGCTTTAGTAGTTGATAAGGATACACAGTTTTGTTTCTTACTGAACCATGATACTAGTGAGTGCCCTAGCATATGACATGTTTCACTTGTGCTTTTTCTGTCAGATTTACTTCCAGCAAAGTCAGCATCGCTGTATGAGATTAGATCAAATGTAGAGGATTTTGAATAGAATAATCCAAAATCAACTGTGTCTTTTAAATATCTCATTATTCTTTTTACAGCTTTAAGATGTGATTCTTTTGGATTTGACTGAAATCTAGCACACAAGCAAACACTGAACATAATATCTGGACGGCTAGCAGTTAAATAAAGAAGTGATCCTATCATACCTCGGTATACCTTTGTATCAACAGACTTACCATCTTCATCTTTGTCCAAAACAGTAGTAGTGCTCATAGGAGTAGATTTTGAAGCAGTTGAGTTCATGTTGAACCTCTTTAGAAGTTCACGAGAATACTTAGATTGATTGATGAAAACTCCATCCTTGGTTTGCTTGATATGCAGTCCAAGAAAGTAGGTGAGTTCTCCCATCATGCTCATTTCAAATTCTTTCTGCATGGACTTAGAAAAATCTTCACAAAGAGTGCTGTTAGAAGATCCAAAGATGATGTCGTCGACATATATTTGAACAATTAGGGTATGATTATTCACTACTTTAACAAATAATGTAGAATCTGCTTTGCCAACAGAAAAAACAGTTTTTAATAAAAAAGTTTTAAGCCTATCATACCAAGCACGAGGTGCTTGTTTTAAACCATATAAAGCACGTTTGAGTTTAAAAACATGATCTAGGTATTGTTCATTTTCAAATCCTGGAGGTTGTTTTACATAAACTTCTTCATTTATAAAACCATTTAAGAAAGCACTTTTAACATCCATTTGATATAATTTGAAATCCATATAGCTTGCATATGCTAAGAGCATTCTAATAGATTCAAGTCTAGCAACAGGAGCAAATGTTTCATCAAAATCAATACCTTCCTCCTGGTTGTATCCTTGAGCTACTAGTCTGGCCTTGTTTCTTATAACATTACCTGCTTCGTCTAGCTTGTTTCTGAAGATCCATCTTGTCCCAATGATTGGATGATCCTTTGGTCTAGGTACAAGATCCCAAACATCATTTCTTTGGAATTGATTCAGTTCTTCAGTCATGGCTAGCATCCAGAACTCATCAATGATGGCTTCATCAATCTTCTTTGGTTCAAGTTGAGAAATGAATGCCATGTTTGCAATCCGTTCTAGCTGAGCTCTAGTTTGAACCCCCTTTGTTAGTTCTCCTAAAATCTGCTTTTGAGGATGATCTTTGATATCGACAAATGTTCTTTGATGATCATCTTCATTAGACTTAGCTGTGTTATCTAAAAATAAATTTGTACTTTCAACATCATCATCATTAGTTTGTATATGAACAAATTGATCAATAGATTCACAAAAACTAACATGCATAGATTCTTCAATAGTATTATGACTCTTATTGAAAACTCTGTATGCTTTACTATGACTTGAATATCCTAAGAATATGCCTTCAACAAATTTAGCATCAAACTTATCTAGGTTATCTTTTGTGTTTAGGATAAAGCATTTACATCCAAAGACTTTGAAATAGTCTATTCTTGGAGTTCTGTCATAGAATAGTTCATAGGGAGTTTTATTTAATAAGGGTCTAATGAGAACTCTATTTGTTATGTAGCATGCAGTATTAACAGCTTCTGCCCAAAAAGATTTTGCAAGATTATTGTGTTGGAGCATAGTCCTGGCAGATTCCTGAAGGGTTCTATTCTTTCTTTCTACTACACCATTTTGAGGTGCAGCTCTAGGAAAGGCAAAGTTATGAGAAATACCATGCAAGTTACAAAAATTTTCAAAAAGTTCATTTTCAAATTCTCCTCCATGGTCACTACGAATTTTAACAATAGAACAAGATTTTTCGTTTTGTAATTTTTTACATAAGGTTTCAAATTGACAAAACGTGTCACTTTTGTTTTTCAAAAATATTACCCAAGTAAATCTTGAGTAGTCATCTACAATAACAAAAACGTATTTATTGTGATTATGACTAGCTACTCTAGAAGGACCAAAAAGATCCAGGTGGAGAAGCTCTAAAGGTCTTTTACTTGAAATGACATTTTTAGATTTGAAAGATGATTTTGACAGTTTTCCTAATTGACATGCATCACAAAAATAATCCTTTTTAAAAGAAATTTTGGGTAACCCACGTACTAACTTATCTTTAGCTAATTTAGACATGTATTTAGAATTGACATGACCCATTCTCATGTGCCATAGATGTTGAGTGTCATTATTAGCTATGAGGCAGTGTTCTGTGATGTTTTCTAGGTATAGTTCATATATGTTATTCTTTCTTATACCTTTTAAGATGATGTTTTCATTGGTGTCTGCTATGAGGCATGCATCATGATTAAAGCTAACATTATAACCTGTGTCACATATTTGACTGATACTTAGTAGGTTATGTTTTAAGCCTTTAACAAGGAGAATGTCTTTGATAAGAGGTTTATCTATGTTACCAATATTTCCAATACCAATTATCAAACCTTTGTTGTTATCTCCAAAGGTGACGGTTCCTCCTTCTTTATGATGAAGAACAGCAAAAAGGTTTGGATGTCCTGTCATGTGCTTTGAACATCCACTATCTAGTATCCATCTGTTCTTCTTCTTTGGAGCCTGCAAAACATTAAGTAAATCTCCTTTTTGGTACCCAATCGGGTCCTTTTTTGTTAGACTTTGGAACCCATATCCATTTGGATTTGGGTTTGTCTATATCTTTAGAGGAGTTAAAAAGATTATCATTATAATGCTCCTTATTTGGTTCAGATGAACTTTTCACAAACGTGGTCTTTTGATTCATACAAGAAGGCTTTTTGAAATGAGAATAGCCAATACCATTCTTGTAAAAAGAGACCTTCTGAGAGGATAAGAGTTTATCCAAGTTCTCTTTACCTTTAGTGAACTTGAAAACCGTTTTCATGAGGTTCTCAGTTTTACTTTTTAGCTCTGAAATTTCTACTTGCAGTTTTTTAGTTTTGGAGCTAGTAGAAGAAATTTCAGACATAAGCATAAGATTTTTCTTTTTCAACTCAGAACTTTCACTGCTGAGTTTTTCATTTTCTTGGGAAAGCTTTAAATTTTCAGATTTTAAATCTTTATTTTTGAAACTCAATTTTCTAGATTCTTCAAATGGTTCTTGAAAAGCATCTAGAAGTTCTTCAAAGGAAAAATCAGAGATTTCACTTACCGAACTTTCGTTTGCCATGAAGCACATATTTGCAGTTTCGGCTTCATCATCACTTGACTCTTCACTAGTGGATGGTTCTGAATCATCCCATTGAGCATGAAGAGCCTTTTTCTTGAAGAACCTCTTCTTTGGTTCCTCAGTTTTGGACTTTCTTTTGAGAAGGGGACAGTCACGTTTTAAGTGGCCTGGCTTATTACACTGAAAGCACATGGGATCTTCTTTAGGATCTTTTCTTTCCTTGTGCCTGTTTGGAAGCCGGTTCCTTCTCATGAAGCGCTGGAATTTTCTGGTAAGTAGCGCAATTTCTGATTCTTTATCTGAGTCTTCATTCTCAGATAGGGCTAGGAAAGCTAGAGTTTTATTTACTGGTTGCTCTTCTTCCCTTCTTTCTTTCATGTGGACTTCATAGGCCATAAGATTGCCTATTAAGTCGTCCAAAGTAAGCTTAGATAAATCTTGAGCTTCTTCAATAGCAGTAGTCTTTTTCTCCCAATCAGTTGTGAGAGATCTCAAGATTTTCTTCACATTTTCTGTCTGGGAATATGTTACACCCAGAGATTTCAGATCATTGGTGATGTTGGTGAATCTGGTGAACATCTCTGTGATGGGTTCATCTTTGTTCATTTTGAACAACTCATATTTTCTAACAAGAGATGAGATTTTGGCTTCTTTTACTTTGTTGGTTCCTTCATGAATAACCTCCAAAGAATGCCAAATGTCATATGCAGATTCACATATAGATATTCTGTTAAATTCATTCTGATCAATGGCACAATATAAGGCATTCATAGCCTTTGCATTTAGGTTTGCCATTTTCTTTTCTTCATCAGACCATAAGTTATAGTCTGCAGATGGAGATGTGTATGGATGCTCAACAATTTTCCATACAGCAAAGTCTATGGATTTGAGAAAGATAGCCATTCTGCACTTCCAATATCCATAGTTGGAGCCATTGAAGAAAGGAGGACGAGATGCGTGTTGACCTTCAATATCACGAGCATAGGAAGTAGATGCCATTTGTGCTGGAAGACTTGTTACGTCGAAACCAGCAAACCTGCTTTGATACCAAATGAAATTTCACTAGAGGGGGGGTGAATAGTGAAATACGATAATGATCGATAGAATAAAAAATTAAGCAATAAGGCACAACACATAAAACACAGAATTTATACTGGTTCGGTCAGTATCCAAACCTACATCCAGTCCCCAAGCAAACCACTTGAGCTTTCCACTATAACATCCGAGTCACCGGATAAAGAGTACAACACCCTCTTCCCTAGAGGTCTTCTTCTCTCAACAGAGAAGGGGCACACCCCTCTTCCCAAGAGGTCTTCTTCTCTCAACAGAGAAGGGCAACACCCTCTTTTACAGAGGTCTACTTCTTTCAACAAAGAAGGAAAACAATGAATAACAGAGTTACAATACTTCCTATAGAACCTTCAGAATGATATGAATGCACGAATGAAGGATTCTCAGAATGTTCTGTTTGTCACTCAGAGGATACTCTTTGTCAAAGAGCTGGACTTGACTTTTTCTCTTTTCTTTCTTTCCTTTTTCTCTTTCTTTTTCAAGGCTCTCTTTTCAAATATCGAATAGAAATTTTTCTCGTTGTAAGCTCACACGTCTATTCCATTCCATGTTTGAATAGTTTATTTGAGTGTGTTTATATAGCTTTTAAAAAGTAGTCGTTACATTTTTGGAATTGTAACTTTTTGAAATGTGAAATGTTATGTCATTTCAAACAATATCTTTTAGATAAATTCGAGAATACCTTTTTCCATAAAAGTAGAATAGAGGGTACACTAGTCGTTGTAATATTTTAGGTAATACATATTTTATGTAAAAAGTCTATTTCTTACAATAGTACATTAAACGTTAGGTTATAGTTTTGTCTTTATTCTAATTAATGATTTGAGGTACATTAGTACTTCTTTGCTTTAAATGAGTGTAAGTACAATGAGTGCTTTGAGATATTTATTTGTACATAGTCATGTCAAGTGTTTTCTTTATGTTGTGTATTTCAAAGTCTCCAGAGAGAATGAGGACCAAAAGAAGGTCGACATTCTTTGAGAAGGATATTAACAAGGATTTGTTACAGGAGGCTTTTAATGCTTTGTAAAGAGAATGATGACTTCAAGTAAGTCGACATTCTATGGTTATGAAAAAAGTAACTAGAGTCCTTTCAAAAACATATTTTATTTGTTTTTCTTTTGTGTAGCCGATTTATGTTTTTATCTTCTTCTTATATTAAAAAACATTTCTTTAAAGAAGATAACTAAAGTCTTGTTAAAACATATTTTATTTGTTTTTCTTTTGTAGTCGATTTTATGTTTTTGTCTTCTTCTTATATTAAAATTATTTCTAGAGTCTTTTCAAAAACATATTATATTTGTTTTTTCCATGTAGCCAATTTTATGTTTTTGTCTTTTTCCTACATTCCTTTTCATGTTGTCTTGTATATAGTGTAAGGTACAATTATTACATGACAAAATGTCTTTTTCATAAAATGTTGTAAGAAGGTACAATTATTATATGACAAAATATCTTTTTCATAAAAGGTTGTAAGAAGGTACAATTATTGGTTTTCAAAAAGGAGCCTTTTGAAACTATCGTATACTTTTATGATATAGTGTTTATGAATGAGTATGTAATATGCAATATGCAAGTTCCTGAAGGTTCTGTTACATATGACTCTAAAGAAGAAAAAAAAAATCTTCATCTTGAGGTAGCCGATCTCTTCATTTGAACTTTAGGAATGCATGGCTCATCAAGCTTTTTCTTCAAGGAGTATGATTGCACCATAGTTGTACTTGAACAGGAAGTCTCCATCCTTATTGGGTGAGATATCCTTGCATCAAATACTCATTAGATTTATGGCAAAACATATTCAGTCATAATATAACATTATTTCAAGAGGACATATTATCATATCATATAAAATCAAATGAGACAGTGTATCATATTATGTGACATCAAAACCGAGTTTCTCAACACGTACCTCCCTGATTATAGTCAACCTTACCTGAAACTTTTAATTGATCACATCAAGAACTAACTACCATGACAATACATACAGAAAATTTAGTAGAAATTCTATCGTTTCTCAGTCTAGGCTGTGAAATAATGAAAGAGTCCATCACAAACCGATTACATGACTTCTACTCTTTGTTGGAGTCAAATTTCTGGACATGCTTCGACCTTTTGTGAAGGAAAAACCTACGAACACTAAGGTGGGATCTTAGTATTTAACTGATCCCCATCAGTGGATCGATCTTTCATATCACCCTGCCACAACCTCGCACCTTGGCAAGATACTCCCCAGCGATGGGCCTATTCACAATGAATAGATTTCCATGTATTGATTACAGCAAAAGAATGATAAACGATGGATCAAATGGATGAACTAACCTTGCTGAGTAATAATATGGGATATATCACACTACGCAATGTTGAAGAAAGAGGAACATGGATGTACAGATGGTGTCTTAAACAAGAGGCAACAATAATGATGAATCAGATATCGTTAAAACAGGAGATCAATTGCAACGGATAATCAGATATGGGCCATCAAAATAAAAAATAAAAAAAAATAAGGAAAAAAAATGCAAGAGATATACAATGAGAACCATTGGACAGATGACGATGAACAGGATAGTCGTATGTGATGCAGTGCACAAACAAAATATCATGAAAAAAAATGAAATTCCATCGACTGCTATTAAAATAAAAAATAAAAAAAACAAATACCAACAGGCATTTAAAGTGAAACAGGAAATCAAAACCCCCATAAGAGAAGGAAATGGGATTTAGCGTGAGAAGAGAAAATCATGACCATCAAGATCGACAACCGATCCAGATGGAAACAAAGAAATAAAATATAATAAAATAAAAAAAATAAAAAAATAAAAAAGTGAAATCCAACAGATGATTAAAATAAAACAGGAATTCGTTGCAAATTGAAAATCAGGATAAACATGAGAAAGGAAAAGGAAAACGTTAATAGGAAATCACATATAGACGGATGGTGAGAATGAAACACGAAAATCAGGTGTAAATAGATATTTGATTGGAAAATTAAAGAGATTCAATGAATACGAAAGAATTGTTGGAATAATCATTTCGTTAATGTAGCATTAGGTGGGGCGATTCTGCTATAGGCAGGTCGATTCCCACCCTTGATGCTTTGGAAAAAAGAGAAAGAAAAAAAAAAAAGAGGAAAGAAAGAAAAAAAAGAAAAGAAAGAATAAAACAAGGGAGAGAAGATCTAAATAAACAAAGATGCAATAAAGAGAGATGAGATTTTTGCAGAAAAATCGAATGAAGAGAAGAATGCTTACTTACCTGCAACTTTGCGCGTGAGGGATTGCCTCTCAGCTGCTCAAAAGGGAGGCTCCGAGAACCGAAAGAAAAGAAGAGGAGGAAGATTGTAAAAATGGAGGGGTGAAGATGATGAAGTTGAAGAGAGCCCCCGATCGTGTTTTTATAACAGGAAACCGTTATGGTTTTTACCATAGGGTTCCCCTATGTTTTCCGAAAATTTCAAAAGAGGGGCTTTATTAAAGTGTTTTGTAAAAAAGAGGTTTTTTAGCTAAAGAGGGTTTTTAGAAAAGGCGAGCAAACTAATTTTTTGACATTTTTGAAGGAAAGACCCAAAAATGTAAGAAAAATGGGGGGGACTTTAACAAGCGAGACCAAAATGAGGTTTTTGAAGCATTTTACAAACTTTTTGTTTTAAGACTTTAAGATTTTTTTGAAATGAGGTTTTTATAAAAAATGCCAGATTTGTTTCAGAAAATGAACTTCAAAATGAATCTGGATCCAAGATTTTCAGAAAATATTGGGTTTGGATCTCAATTTGAGATCGAAACTAGATAAAACATCTGAGAAAATTCAAAGAATTGAATTTTTTGATTTTTTTGAAAAATAAGAGATTCGGGATCAGTATTGGGTCCAGATATCCAATTTGGATCAGAAGTTGGGTCAGAGATAAAAATTGAATTTGGATTTCAATGAATCCGAGAAATGAATAGAAATTTGATCAGAAATTGGCCCAGTTTATTTAGAGAAAGGGATCATGGGCAAAAGGAGAATTTTTTAGATTTTTTGGAAAATTTGGGGTGTTCACAACACCCCAAATTTTCCTCATCCATTTGTAAACACACCCCTCGTGTATTGCCAACCCTGTTAGGTCAGTGTAGGAGTCCAACCCCAAGTTTGTGTCAGAAAACTACCATTTTACCCACTTTCATTAGGAAAAGTACCATTTTACCCCTAGGTCATCCCAGACCCTAGTCAGTCGAAGTCAACCAAGCTCATTGGTCAGTTCAGAATAGTTAGAATATTAGTCATTTCTAGCTCATCTGAGCTCATGATGAACAAACCATTTTCATTTCTGATAATTCCTGCCAAAATAGGATCATTTCTTCAGAAATGAGCTCATTTCTCACTCAAATCCAAGCCAATTGTCTTCGAGTCAGTCATTCTCACTTAATCCTATTCCTTAGAGTCTAACTTAAGCTCACCAGGAGTTCAAGTGCTCCAGTTTTAGTTCAAATTCACTTTCAAGTGTCTAGGAACACATTTTAGCCCATTTCAGCTCATTTAGCTGAAATTGAGCCGAGTCCAGTTAGTTGAGCTAGTGTTCGAGCTTTGATTTTAGTTCATCTCAGAATTACTAACATTTGTTCTAGCTCAAACCCAACTCAGATTTGTAATTCACTTCACTCTTATGACCATTCTGTACCATTTCTCTAAAATGACAGTTTTTCTTGAAAATTTAGTCGGAAAGGTCAGTTTAGTTAGTGCCTTGTCAGTCCAGTCGAGTTCTAAAACCCTAGAACCCAGCTCAATCCAGTTCATTTCAGTTCAATCCAGCTCAAACCCCAATCTTTAGTGTCACTCTGGCCCAGTAGAATCCGAAAACCATTTCTTGAATCATTTTGCAAATTTTATCAATTTTAACACTTTTTGAACTGGTACAAGTGTCAATCGAGGTCTAACATCCAAAATTCTTCATTCAGAGTCTGCATTTCGCATAGCATTTTATATCATTTCTCAGCATTTCATAACATTTCAACACATTTCATTTTCGAAGTCCAGAACTCCGGTTTTATAAATTTCAATCCAGATTGAGTTTTAAAAGTTTTCAGAAATCAATTTCAAAACCTGGGTTTCCAAAATTGATATTTTTACCCTTAGGATTCTAAATTTGGAAATATTTCTGCAAGAAAAACAATCTGAATTTCTTTCAAACTCAAATTTTCAAATTCTACACTGGATTTGCTTCGCAACGAGGTATTGAACTTCAAAATTCGAGCTCATTTCAAAAACTGCAAAAAATAGCTTGTTTCATCTGGAATTTTTTTGAAAAGACTATTTTACCCCTCTAATCTTTAAAATGAATTTCAAAATTGGAATTTGGACCCGCTCTGAGATGGCCCATCCCTTTGCAATTTTCTTTTAATATGTATATAAAAAAGAAAAAAATATATTTTCTTTATTTTTTTATTATTTATTTTTACTTAAAGTGGGACCCACTAGGGGGTCGACCCCCCTTAGCTCGCTCTCTTTCCTTTCTTCCTCTACTTCTTCTTTCCTTTTCTTTCTTCATCTCCTTTCTTCTTCTTCTTTCTTTTCCTTCCTTTCCTTCTTTCTTCCTTTCTTTCTTTTCTTCTTTTTCTTCTTTCTTCTTCTTCTTTCCCTTCTCTTCTCATTCACGTGGATTTCCTCCAGCCCTCTCCTTCTCTTCCTTTCCCTCTTCTTTCTTCCCTCTTTTCTTTCCTTTCCTCTTTCCTTTCTTTTCTTCCCCTTCTTTCCTTCTTTCTTTCCCTTCTATCGGGTTCATTGTGCAAAAGTCCGAAGGTTCCATCATGGGTTATTCTTTCGAGAATCC
The DNA here is from genome assembly GCF_984573655.1 of Nuphar pumila. Lineage (NCBI taxonomy): Eukaryota > Viridiplantae > Streptophyta > Magnoliopsida > Nymphaeales > Nymphaeaceae > Nuphar > Nuphar pumila. The sequence continues at coordinate 38,187,592 of NC_143262.1, forward strand.
CATCATTTTCCGCCCAATTAGGATAAGGGTATAAACCTGAGCCTCCTTTAATAAGGTATTTCATTTTTCGCCCAATCAGGATAAGAGTACAAACCTGAGCCTCCTTTGATGAGGTATTTTATTTTCCGCCCAATCAGGATAAGGGTACAAACCTGAGCCTCCTTTGATGAGGTATTTCATTTTCCGCCCAATCAAGATAAGGGTACAAACCTGGGCCTCCTTTGATGAGGTATTTCATTTTCCGCCTAATCAGGATAAAGGTACAAATCTGAGCTTCCTTTGAGGAGGTATTTCATTTCTCGATCAGGTGAAGGGTTAAACCTGAGCCTCATTTTGATGAGGTATTTCATTTTCCGGTCAGGTTAAGGGTCAAACCTGAGCTTCGTTTCTACACGAAGTATTTCCCATCCCATCCAGGTTAAGGGCAAAACCTGAATCTCACTTATTTTTGAAATAAATTTTTCTTCATTCTCCATTCCATATCTACCATTTTCATCAGGGTTAATTTCTTCATATCCAATCAGATCCTTCTAACTGGGGCATTTTTATAGCCCAAATTTAGTGTGTTTTTCTTTGCCACTAAGCTCGTCTTCAAGCCGGCTTAGTAGCAAAGAGGTGTGATCATCGCAAAAAAATTTCCTCTCTTGTGGTTTTTCTCTCTTCCTTCTCTTTTTCCTTTCTAACCTCTATTTTCTCCTTTTTGAAGGGAGAAGAATAAAAGTCAGAAAAGAAAAAGAGAAGAAAAAAGAAAAGAAGAGAGAAGAGAAGAGGAACTCTTTTGCAGGGTCTCACTTGACCTTAATTTGAAAATATTTAGAAATTTAACTCGCCTCTATTTTGAAATATATTAAGGGAAAAAATGGAGAGACGGGATTCGCTCGTCGGTACGAGGTTTGACCGTTCCTGGCGCCTTTACCAGGGGTAATCGAACCAAGGATCAAATTTATGCCTTTTGTTTTGCCTAAATATTATCTAAAAATTTATCCTAAATCTAAATGCACAAAGAATCATGCTTGTGCAATGCAGGGATGTATGCTCTTTTTGGAAAAATGATTTGAAAATCTCCAAGTGCTTGATAATGGAGTGAAGAAATGGTTTTTGAATTGTAGAATCTAACTTAGAACTTGGGATAGATCAGAGAAGTTCTAAGTCTTTCAAATGATCAGAGTTGGGAAAATAAATCTTTTGAATTGAGAAAGAATGGTTTGAAGATGAGTGAAAAGGAAATGAGGCTTCAAAGTCAGAAATAGACTTTGAAGTTGAATTTGAATTTTATACTTGGATTTAGAAAAGGAAATGAATACTTGAAATGGAATTGAATTTCAGATTTTGAAGTTTTGAAATTAGGGTGGATCTGAGAAATCCAAATGGTATTTAAAAATAGAAATGAATTTAAGAAATCCAGAGGTGATCTGTAAATGGAATTAGATTTGAAATCTAGAAATGAAATGGAATTGGATTTGAAAGTTGGAATTGGGAATGGAATTGGATTCTGGATCCTGAATAGAACTGGATCCAAGATCTGGAATCTAAGATAGAGTTGGACTTTGGACCCTAAGATGAATTTTGGATCTTTAAAATGGGTTTAGGATCTGAAATCTAAGATCCAAAAGCGAGTTGGACTCTGGACCCTAAGATGGATTTTTCGATCTGAAGTCTAAGATCCAAAGTAGAAGTTGAATTCTTGGATCCTAAGATGGATTGTGGATCTGAAGCCTGAGATCCAATGATGGAGTTGGGTTCTGGATCTTAAAATAGATTTGGATCTGAAGTCTGAGATCCAAGATGAAATTGGATTCTGTATCCTAAGATAGATTTGGATCTGAAGTTTGAGATCCAAAGTAGAATTGGGTTCTGGATCCTAAAATGGGTTTGGATCTGAAGTCTGAGATCCAAGATAGAATTGGGTTCTGGATCCTAAAATGGGTTTGTATCTGAAATATGAGATCCAAGGTGAAGTTGTATTCTGGATCCAGAATCCTAAATGGGAATTGGATCCGAAATCTGGAATCCAAGATGTAATGTTGATGTAACTTTGGATTCGGAATTTCAAAATTGATTTGAATATGAATTTCAAAGTCAAAATTGAACTTGAATTCAGAGCTTTGAATTTGGAATTTAACTTGAACTTTGAATTTGATTGAGGTTTTGAATATAAAATGAACTTGGAATTTCAAAGTCAAATTGAACTTTGAAATCTGATTTGAATTAGAAATTTTGAATATAAAATGAAATTTGAAATCTCAAAGTTTAAATTGAACTTTGAGATTTGAAAAAATGAAATAGAATTGAAAAAGATGAATTGGATTTTACAAGAATTGAAGATTGATTGAAGAAGATATTTACATCACTTGGAGTTTTGAAAAAGGAATTTTGAAAATATGATGCAATTCTATCCTAAATGATGAATGAGTTTGAATAATTGTGAAATAGGACTTTGAAGAGCTATTCCATTCTTTAAATGAATTAAGAATGAGGTTAAAAGATATAATATACCCCTGACTATGGTCATTGAATATATTATATAATAACCACATTTAAATTCAAATGAAGAATAAAATACATTTTTGGTGCTTTTATAGAATTTGAAATGAAAATAACTCTCAATATACCCTAACTATGGCCATTGGTATATATATTGAGTTAATTTTAAATTAAATTATGATAAAAGAGGAAAATATTTAAAAAAAATATGATGATTTTTGAAAAGGATCCAGTGTTATTTCATACAAGATAAAAATCCTAAGTTTTGTTTACATACTGACTATGGCCATTGATGTAAATCATCAACTTAGGACTTAATTACCTCTTACGAAATGGTGCACGTGCCATTCGTGTTTCACCATTGTGAGATTTTGAAAATAAAAGGAAAGAATGATACGAAAACAAGCAACATGTATATGCTCATACATTCTAATCTAAAACTGGTAATGTGAGTATTTTCATTATATCTAATCTATTACATGAGTTCTGAAGAGATGTAAAATATCTGTCTTAAGAAAGGGAAATCTATAATCCTGCAAAACCGAGTTAGCTCAAGGTAAATGGAAATTGTCATATCAAAGTATAAATGCGTAAGTCTACACTTACCTCACTTTAGGGAATGTACATGTAAATCACTAAGGTAGGAACATCTAATGTATTGGACAATTAGGATCATCATAGCTAAACTCTGTTGGTTGTGAATGGAATAACTGACATATTTACACGGTCAATCACTGGTTCTTCTACAACGCAGCCATCTGAAATGACCTTATCAGACTTGAGTTTTCAGGTGATGCTGTCACAAAGATTCCTCTTGCAGCCAAATAATAATCTGACTTCAAGTTAATGCATACTAGTAATGCTTCAGACCAGCTGCTAATGCTAATGACTACTACCTTTAAGTTGTCTGAGTTTACTAGCAACCTAAACATGGTTTAGATCAGTTTTGGGTTACTAACCAACTGATCCTGAGTGTGTGTGTATATATATATATATATATATATATATATATATATATATATATATATATATGCTTGTTTTTTTTTTCTTTTTCTTTTTTGACAATTTTGACATACAACTTATATCCCTGTATGGAGCCTCAGTTTTCAAATATTATTCAGAATATACTAGGACAATTATCATATCCTAAAAGATGTATATTAAAGGCAGATGTAATTTCACGAATGCGGGTAGAGAACCACTAGTGCATTGAAGAAAACAAGGGTAAAACCATCAAAATTCAGCATCTTAAAGTAAAGAAAAGAAAGAAAAAAAGAATTTTCAAAAGCAACATAATTTACCGATAAATGCACGATGTCCAAGAGCAATTTAATATACAGACTCCTGCAGAGAAATGAGCAACCAAGTTAGTATTACTATATTCCCAATTTCTTAAGACTTAACAATCTCCAAATGCATTGAGTCATATACCCAACAAGAGGGCCAGAAGGGAGAAAGAGCATTTTGCTATTACAAATGGAGGACGTCAACTTAACCATTTATTCCTACCTGTAACCACTCACTGCAACCTCTAGATTTCCATTTTCAGGTTTATCGTGTTCATGAGCCAAAATACAACCAAGAGTGGTGGCCCAAGCCTTCATTTTTCTTCCCTGCCTTACCCATGACAGGTTCTCAGAACCGATCTATCAGATGTATAAGAGATTGCCTTTGACATGAGCTGTTAATCTTTGTCGATCAGGTGACAACAATAGTTTTCCTTTTAGCAAACTGACTATTCCAAGTATTTATAACAGGAGCACCTACTTTATAACCCTTAGACAACCATGTTTAATAATCATGATGAACCACATAGTTTGAACATGAGGCAATCCAAAAACAAACACACTAAACTGGGTATATGATATGGAAACAATCAAATGTAGGAATCTCTGAGCCTGTGGCTATGTAAGTAACATCTAATAGTAGATCCATCAACTCCATATTATCGCAAAATTTGGCATATGCAGGTGGGTATGTGAAAGCGCAACAGTATTTTGTGCCAGTGAACCACAATGCAGGTGCGGTAATGAGGTTATGGTGATATATGACAACAAAGTGCATGTAGTGTTGTGGAGAATATGGATGAAAATGTAAACACTGCATATACATAAGTGGGGGAAGTGAGAGATGTGCACCAGAAATTAGATAATTTGAAGAAGATTGATAACTTACCTTCAGCTTTCTACTGAACATATAACCCAAAACTGTAAGGGGTAAATCCATTGCAATACCAAAACATCTTTTGTCCCATAATATATATATATATATATATATATATATATATATATATATATATATATATATATATATATATATATATATATATATATATATATATATATATATTTTTTCACTGGGAAAACATCACCAGCTGATATCTTCATTTATTGCCATGAGGGCATCACAAAGGCTATGGATCCAGTCTAATGTTTCCAGCTTAACGGTTCAAGGACAGGACCCATGCAAGGCTCCAGATGATATGTGCATTATGCTGGTTCAGACATTGAGTAACCTGGACATCCACTCCTTTATGAAGACCAGCAGAGCCTTGAAATCCAGAAGGATCACGAGAAGCAACGTTATGATCCTTACCTTAAGAGATCTTGTTCTTAAGTTTAATATCACTGAACTCTTGTGATATCCTTACAACGTGGTTCTGAAGGTTGACGAAACTTGAAATGTCAGTAAAAGAATGGGGTTCATTGCACAAGCTTTAACTTATACAAAAATTGAAACACCAAAAAAAAAACTATAAAGGGTAAGTGATCTTTGTTATGAACCAAGCTACATGATCATGAATGGGGAAATAAAATTGAAAACCCATACTCATGAAAATGGATAGTATAAGAGTGTATCTTTGCCATTGATCAGAAATTGGTGATAAATCCAACATGCCGATTTTCATTATCACAAGATCTGCAGTCATTAGAACCGTTAACAACTCGAGTATAACTGGACCCTCAAGCATGGGATACATGGTGCTGAATGAATCATGAATCTGACTATAAATGATAGGTTTAAGTGACTGATGTAAAACCATGGACAAACAGGTGAATGGATGCACATTGAAAGATCTAAAATATGAAAATATAGAAAGCCAGTAAAACGATGGAGAATTCATGCCGTGATTATAATCAGCAGAACATATATAATATCAGATGGATGTTAAATAAACTAAATATGGAAAAATGATTGAAATATCATGGAACACTATTAACAGAAAAATGTAACTAAAATGGGAAATAAAGGGGAATGCCGTGAACGAGTTTCAGACACACTTGCACGATACCACTCGTTAAAAATAAGGGATCCGATGTGAATCAAGAAGATAAACTCCATATGACTATCAAGATTGACAGGTTAACAAGAATACAAATCTTAAATTTAAAAAAAAAACATAGGAATTCACCATGAGTTGGGCATTAGACTAACCATGAAACCACTAAAAGCATAAACAGGAAATCAACTAAAAAAAAGAAAAGGGAAATTAGAAAATCAAGCATAGACAGATATTCGATCGAAAGTCAGAGAAAACTTGATAAACATGAAAGGGTAATGTCGGAATGGATACTCCATTGCTCTTGCACAGAGGTGGTTGGATATTGCTAATAAGCAACCCCATGCCACCAGCAGTGCGTAATGGGAAAAAAAAATCATAAAACGAAGAGGGGATACAGGGGCTCACCTTGTTCTTGCAGAGGTTGTGAAAGAGGGAGCTAAGCCTTCTATTATTTCCCGGAGGTCTTCTTGCTGTGGATGCAAACAGACTCCCGGTTCTTGTGGGAATTTCGGAAGAAAGTGAAATTCCACTAGAGGGGGGGTGAATAGTGAAATATGATTATGATCGATAAAATAAAATAATTAAGCAATAAGGCACAACACATAAAACATAGAAGTTATACTAGTTCGGTCAATATCCAGACCTACATCCAGTCCCCAAGCAAACCACTCGAGATTTCCACTATAACATCCGAGTTACCGGATAAATAGTACAATACCCTCTTCCCAAGAGGTCTTCTTCTCTCAACAGAGAAGGGGCACACCCTCTTCCCAAGAGGTCTTCTTCTCTCAACAGAGAAGGGCAACACCCTCTTTCACAGAGGTCTACTTCTTTAAACAAAGAAGGAATACAGTGAATAACAGAGTTACAATACTTCCTATAGAACCTTCAGAATGATATGAATGCACGAATGAAGGATTCTAAGAATGTTCTGTTTGTCACTCAGAGGATACTCTTTGTCAAAGAGCTGGACTTGACTTTTTCTCTTTTCTTTCTTTTTCTTTTTCTCTTTCTTTTTCAAGGCTCTCTTTTCAAATCACGAATAGAAATTTTTCTCTTTGTAAGCTCACACGTCTTTTTCATTCCATTGTTGAATAGTTTATTTGTGTGTGTTTATATAGCTTATAAAAAGTAGTCGTTACATTTTGGAATTGTAACTTTTTGAAATGTGAAATGTTAGGTCATTTCAAAAACATCTTTTAGAGAAGTTCGAGAATGCCTTTTTCCATAAAGGTGAAATAGAGGGTACACTAGTTGTTGTAATACTTTTAGGTAATACATATTTTATGTAAAAAGTCTATTTCTTACAATAGTACATTGAACGTTGGGTTGTAGTTTTGTCTTTATTCTAATTAATGATTTGAGGTACATTAGTACTTCTTTACTTTAAATGAGTGTAAGTACTATGAGTGCTTTGAGATATTTATTTGTACATAGTCATGTCAAGTGTTTTCTTTATGTTGTGTATTTCAAAGTCTCCAGAGAGAATGAGGACCAAAAAGAAGGTTGACATTCTTTGAGAAGGATATTTAAAAAGGATTTGTTACAGAAGGCATTTAATGCTTTGTAGAGAGAATGATGACTGCAAGTAAGTCGACATTCTATGGTTATGAAAAAGGTAACTAGAATCCTTTTAAAAACATATTTTATTTGTTTTTCTTATGTGTAGCCGATTTATGTTTTTGTCTTCTTCTTGTATTAAGAAACATTTCATTAAAGAAGATAACTAAAGTCTTTTAAAAAACATATTTTATTTATTTTCTCCATGTAGTCGATGTTATGTTTTTGTCTTTTTCCTACATTCCTTTTTCATGTTGTCTTGTATATAGTGTAAGGTACAATGACAAAATGTCTTTTTCATAAAAGGTTGTAAGAAGGTACAATTATTATATGACAAAATATCTTTTTTATAAAAGGTTGTAAGAAGGTACACTTATTGGTTTTCAAAAAAGGAGCTTTTTGAAACTATCGTATACTTTTATGATATAGTGTTTATGAATGAGTATGTAATATGCAATATGCAAGTTCCTGAAGGTTCTGTTACATATGACTCTAAAGAAGAAAAAAATCTTCATCTTGAGGTAGCCGATCTCTTCATTTGAACTTTAGGAAAGCATGGCTCATCAAGCTTTTTCTTCAGGGAGTATGATTGCACCATAGTTGTACTTGAACAGGAAGTCTCCATCCTTATTGGGTGAGATATCCTTGCATCAAATACTCGTTAGATTTAAGGCAAAACATATTCAGTCATAATATAACATTATTTCAAGAGAACATATTATTATATCATATAAAATCAAATGAGACAGTGTATCATATTATGTGACATCAAAACCGAGTTTCTCAACAGAAAGCACCCTTGCTGAGGATTACCGATTGTTGGACGGTGCTTCTTCACCAGAGGCAATGTGGAAGGAGAGCAGGGCGATGCTCGATAATAGATGCCTAAAAAAAAATAATCCTCTCCCTCGAGGGATCTTGGAGGGCTCTTCTTAAAGGGAAAGCGGAAGGCTCCAGAGAGTGGAGGTTTGTTAAAGATCGACGGTCAGTGATGGAGGAAAGGGGGTGCGTTAGGCCAGCGATAGAGGGCTGAGAGGCAGGGTTGAAACCATTGGTGATGGAGGGCTGAGGCCAATGGCCGTGGCGATCGAAGGTGGGCGATGGGGAAGGCGGTTCTGCGAAAGGGGTGAAAGAGATCAACGGCGGATGGTGGATGGAGGCCATGGAGGCTTCGAGAAGGGGTTGGAGGCACATGGTCGCTTCCTGGAGGCGATGGAGAGGGGCGATCCACTGAGGGTTTTGGTGAGAGAGGGGGTAAGAGAGGGTTTCAGTTAGAAACACAGAAGGCCTCCGTAACCCTAAAAATTGATTTTCGCTAAAAAGGTCTTTTATAAAAATTTTCAAAAATCCAGTCCTCTTTTAAAGATTTTTGCAAAAACTGGTCTTGGTTAAAAGAATTTTTTTTCAAAAAGATTTTTTTCAAAAAGATTTTTTTCAAAAAGAATTTTTAAAAAAAAAAAAAACTGATTTTGTTTCTTTTCTCCATTATATATATATATATATATATATATATATATATATATATATATATATATATATATATATATATTTTGGAATAAAATCCTAAAATTTGTTGAAAAACAAGGAACTAAACTAATTTGTTTGTATTTTTTTGAAGAAATATTTACAAAAGAAGGTTTTCAAGGCTATTTTGGGAAAAAAAATCCAAAAATGGGTTTTTGACCCCGGTTTTGAGAAAATATCTGAGTTTTTGAAACTTGAATCGAGAAATACAACGTGATGGATCCAAACGGATATCGGATGGACTGTCCGAGCTATTTAAAAATTATTTTTGGTATTTTCTGTAATTTTAATTCAAAAGTTGGACAACGAGACTCAGGTTTGGATCTGGACAATGGATCCGGATCTGAAATCAAGTCAGCCATATAAAATAAATTTAATTTTAGTAAAACTTGAGAAATGAACTAGAATTTAGATTTAAAAATGACTCATTTGCTCAAAAGATGAATTTAGGGGCAAGAAAGGGATATTTAAAAGATTTTGAAAAATTTGGGGTGTTCACAGATACCCCTCTTTGCTATTAAGCCGGTTGAAAGCCGAGCTTAGTGGCAAAGATAACACTCCAAATTTTGAAAAATGCCCCAGTCAGCAGATCTGAACTGGGTGTGGAAGAATTTATTTGAACGACATGGCTTTTCAGGCTTAAAACCTTATCCTGAATGGCTTGGGGGGGGGGGACGAAATCCTCGAAAATGATATGACTGAATAATAGAGATGAGGAAATCGTGACGAGACTTTGGGTGAAGATCCCGACATGATGAAAGATAAGCATTTTGATCAAGTCTCATGGGTGAGACAAGATCAATCTTTATGGAATGAGTCAGGCTTAGCCCTTAACCTGGATGGGATGAAGATATATCAAGATAATTTGGATGGGGAAAGGAATATAAGTGGACTTTGATGGGACATTTCTGAGAGAAATGCCTCGTGAGATGAAACTCAAGCATGATCCTTTCCTGGATGGATGTATAGAGAGTATGGATTCCCTTGCAGGGAAAACCATGATGGGACGGGAGGATTACCTCGTCAAAACGAGGTTCAGGTTTAACTCAAACCTGAACGGAAGGCACCTCGCGGAACAAGGTTCAGGCTTCACCCTTATCCTAAAAGGGACGACCATACAGGATCCTCGAACGAGGAGACCATGATGGGACAACGAAAATGCATCGCAAAAGCGATATTCAAGTTTAACCCTTGACCTGAGTGGGGGGGATCGCACGAAGTCCTCAAATGAAGAAACTGTGGCGGGACTAGGAAGGATATCTAGTCAAACGGGATTCAGGTTTAACCCTAACCTGAACGGAAGCTACCTCGCAAAGCGAGGTTCAGGCTTAACCCTGAACCTGAAAGGGCGACCATACGGAATCCTCAGATGAAGAAACCATGATGGGGCTTTCAGAATTTGGACGAACAAATCTAAAAGGGGTTTGTGAGAAGAGAAAAACAAGGGATTCCCTAAAGCTTGGAAAGGGGATGGTCTGGGCATCTCATTGCTGAGACTAAATCAGCTTTCAAAAAAAATAGACGACCTCTCGCAAAAGATTTGGGTGATACCTCGAGGAGCGAGGTAACAGGTTTAATCCTTAGCCTGAATGGATACAGAATCCTCGAAGAGCGAGAAAAACTGTGACGGGACCTCTAGACTTTGCATAACAAGTCCAAGAGGGTGTTATCATCGCAAATTTTTTCCCCTCCCTTGCGAGAGAGAAACGAATTTCGCGAGTCAAACTCGACCAAAGTTTTGAAATTGGTTTTAAAAATTACTCGCCTCCGTTTTGAAAATTTGTGGGAAAATTCCGTAGAATGGGATCCGCCTGTCGGTACGAGGTTCAACCGTTCCTGGTGCCTTTACCAGGGGTAATTGAACCAAGGATCAATTATGTGCTTTAACTTGACTCAAATATCTAAATGATGCTCTATTTTTCCTAGAATGCACAAAGAATCAGGCTTGTGCTATGGAATTTTAAAAAAAATGCAAGTTTAAAAAAAAATATGATGTTTGCTTTGGAAAATTGAAATATGCTGGAAAAATGATTGGAAAAGTACTTGAAATTGGGATTCCTGGGAAAATCATTGAAGTTCATTGAAAATCAGAAATTTGCATTGGAAAGTGATTTCTCAGGAAAACTTGAACTTTGGAAAATCGATTTTGAAATTTGGAATTGCTTTGCTGAGAAAATGGATTTGAGAATTCTAAGAAAATCTAAGAAATTCATTGGAAAATGACTTTTGAAATGGAAAATAAATTCTCAGGAAAACTGGAAAATATGAGAAAATCGATTTCTGAAAACTTGAGATTTTGAAATTTGAGAATTTGAAAACATAGGAAAATCTTGGTTTGAAATTGGGAAATGCTTTGAAATCTCTTTTGAAAACTCAGGATTTTGAGAAAATCATATCCTGAGAAAAACTTGGAAATTCTTGAGAAAATTGAATTTTCTGAAATTGAAATTGGAAAATGAGTTTGAAAATAATGCAATTTGAATGATATGAATGAATGAGTATGAATTTGAAAAGGGAATTTCATTGAGAAATTGGGAAATCCTTTTGAAACTTTGAAAAATGCAGTGCATTTTTGAAGTTAGCCTAAGAGTGTAGGCTGAATGTGGCTGATATAAAGATCATAAATCTTGGTTTTCTTCGTATTCTGACTATGGCCATAAATACGAATCCCACCGAGTTTATAAACTCCATAAAAGCTTGTGCACGTGCCATTCGTGTAAACCATAGTGGATTTGAAATAAATACACATGAATCATACATCAAATATCGAAATTTGCATAAATTAAACTATATGCAATGCAATCCTATTCTAAGCAGAAAAGTAACTCTTATTCCAAATTATTACATTTGATGTTACATTGAATTTAAATAAAATAAGAAAATAAAATCTTCTTCTTGAATATTCCTGCAAAACTAGAAAACAAGGTTAGCACAAAAATGTAGGTTTTTCTGAATTTATCCGAAAATATGGGAAATTATCGGATATTATTCAGATATAAACCCAAAATCATACCCCCTTTGATATAAACATGATGAATAATGAATAAATTTCGAAAATAAACTTGAAAATTCGAAATTGGGGTCAAAATGACCAAAATACCCCTGATAACCTTGAAATCAGGGTTTTCTGAAAGAATTTTTATAAATTTTGGAAATTTGAGAATCAAATGAAATAAATCAAACATAATATGATAAAATATGATGATATGCATGAAATTTTGGAGAATTAGAAATTGAAATTTCGAAATTTAGATCAAAATGACCAAAATACCCCCGATAACAAGACTATGGCCTTGAAACCAGGGTTTTCTGAAATAAATTTTGTAAAATTGAAAAATTTGAAATGCAAAGGAGATTAAAATTAACCCTAATATGATTCTACATGCTTATGTACATGATAAAAACCCTAAAATGGCGAAAATATCATAAAATATCGAATTTAACCTGATTTTCGCTTGATTTTCGCTTCTGAATTTAAAGATAAACTAACACATAGAGCAAATGAACTTGGAATTAAACCAAATTTGGCATGGACACCTAAAATAACCCTAAAAACAGAATAAATCTCGAAAATCTAATTTTTTTTGTATTTTTAAATATGGAAATTCAAATAAAAACCCTAAATTTCATGATTTTTGCCTAAAATATTGATTCTAAAGGGGATTTAGGATATCAAACTTCCATAAAAATTTCCCAAATTTTATGGTATGACATAGGACAGTAAGACAAGGATTTGTTCCTTTGACACTTTCTGGTTTTGACCTATGGTCGGAGCTGTACCACTCCGGCAAGTCGGATCAGAATCCGGCGACTCTAGTAAATGAAGGAAACAGATAGGTTTTGGTAGAAAATATGGGAAAAATAGCAGACCGATGGGAAAATGGCTGAAATTGTGGGAAAATGTCCCTGACAAACAGAGTAAGATTTGATATTTTGACACTATTAGGATTCGGGTTACGGTTTGGAAAAGGCTACACTGTTATCAGAGACCTAAATCTCTGGAATTTCTGGACATTGGAATCTGTTAGACAGAAAGAGAAAATCCGGGAAAAATAATGAAACAGATCCAAAAATTCCCAAATTTTGGGAAATAATAGAAAATTATGTTAAGAACAACTTTCATGTTGAAAATTTTTGCAGACAGGTTACAGATTTGGCGTACTTGATGCATTAAAGCCTGTCTATACCCTGACAAAGGAAAATCGAGATTTTCTCAGAGGTCTGGGAAATCCGATTTTTGTAAGAGGGAAAAACTGCTTGGAAAAACATAAAAATTTCCAGATCACAAGTAGATTCAATTATAAATCCATTGTGATTTTTGGAGGACGATTCGGATCTCCCACAAGGGTGGTGTCGGAGGTTCTTGTCTGCTAAAGCAGGAATTGAAATTTCTGGATGACAGAAAACCCGATTTAGGGTTTGATTTGTTTGATAGGGTTCCAAAACCCGAATTGAATCAAATTTTCGGCAGTAGAACAAAAACATATGACTAAGACTACTATGTATTTTTTTGGATTTTTTAATAGGAAATTACACATAAGATCATAATTGGACATGATGCATAAATCAAACCTAAATTAAATATCAATAAAACTACATTAAATGCTTATGAAATTGAATTTTTTTTCCTAAATACAACATAAAAACTACATGATAACAAAAATAAAAAGATAAATGACAGGGGTATGATCAATTTTGTTGTTGGCTCTCAAAGGAAAGATCCAATTCATGTAATGGATGGATCTCACCCTTCACATAGCCTACACATGTGATATGTGTTTTTTTTTTTTTTTTTATTCACGACCATGGAAGAAACTCTTTATATACTCTTGGATACGATCGAGCTTAACTGCACATCACCCTCATGAAGATAAATCTTGGAGTGCTCATGTCAAGATGCGACAAAAGGGAAAAATCGCATAGAAAGAAGCATGGCAAAATAATGCAAATATTAAAAATCTACCAAGCAAAGGGGTCTTACCTTAGGATTTGGCTGAGTTTTATTTGAAGGAGTGTTAATAGGCACCAACCGGAGAGGCTTCAAAGTTGCAGAGGCTGGGGGCCACAACTGGTGGTGTATGACTGCATCCACTGGAGGGAATACACCAAGGAGGGGCCTTCTGGTCATACGTTGAAGGAAATAGTGTTGTGGCTTGGGGACCAAAAGGTAGCCGTGGAGATGGCGTGATGGAGGAGGTTGTCACCACAAGTTTGAAGGTGGGCTTCAGTTGTGCTGGAGTGGCTGCTGAAAGTGGATGGTGAAGGTTGGTACAACTTCAAAGTGGCTGTAGCTGTGTAGGTAGTGATGACTGCTAAGGGAGATGGAGAGAGAATAGCCCAAAAACAAAGAGAGGGCTGCTGTCTAAGGGAAGATGGAGCTGCTATTGGGTGGCTGCCAATGGTGGGCCTTGGTTGGAGATGGCTGAAGGAGATGCTGAACCCGATTTGAAGGAGTTTGTTGCAGCTGTAATGGCTGCTGTAGTTGCTACCAAGGTGTGGTTGAACCGATGGTGATTGGTGCTGAAGTTGAAGGGGCTGGTACGGCTGAACTGGGTGTCCAAGGAGGTGGCAGCCGGTTGAAGCTGCCAAGGAGGTGGATATGGTCACCCTGGAGGAGGGCTCCTGCTGTTGGCTGGAGAAAGGAGCTCTGGCTGGAGCTTGAATGGCTGGAAGTTCAGCTTCTATTGGTGGTGATGAAGGCTGTTGGCAGTGGCCGAGAGAGATGGCAGATGAAGCTGCCAAGGAGGTTGGTAATGGCTGGAAGTGCTGCAGCCAAGGGGTGAGAAAGAGAGAGTTCAAGGGAGAGAGAGAGAGAGAGAGAGAGACGTGAATTCAGCTTGGGAGGCCAGCCGTTCTTTTTTTTCCTTTTGTTTTTGATTGGTAACTTAGGAAAGATGATATCTTTCCCTAAGTTACCATTGATTAATGAAGAAGGCTGTGTAATGCCCAAGGCTACAGCCGTATGGCTTTGGAGGAAGAAAAGAGTAAGGAAGGGAAGAAGGAAAAGGAAAAGGAAAGAAGAGGGGAGAAAGAAAAGGAAAGAAAGGGAGGAAAAGGAGAGGGAAAAAGGAAGAGAAGGGGGCTGGAAGAACCATACGTGAGTGGAGGGAGAGGAAAGAAAGGAGGAAATAAAGAAAGAAAGAAAGAAAAGAAAAAGGAAGAAGAAAGAAAGAAAAGAAAGAAAGAAGGAAAGAAAGGAAGGAGGAAAGGGAAAGGAGAGGAGGAGAGAAAGGAAATGGAGAAATAGAGGGGCTGGAGGTTTGGGCGACCACCTTGTGGGTCCCACCTTTCTAAAAATAAAAAAAAATAAAAAAAATAAATAAATAAATAAATAAAAATCAATAAAAACAAAAATAAACAAATAAAAAGAAACATCTTTTTTTTTTTAATAAAATAGAAATGCAAATGAATGGGCCATCTCAGAGCGGGTCCAAATTTCAATTTTGAAATTTATTTTGAAGATTAGAGGGGTAAAATAGTCTTTTCAAAAAGTTTCCAGACGAAATGAGCTATTTTTGGCAGTTTTTTAAACGAGCTCGGATTTTGAAGTTCAATACCCCGTTGCGAAGCAAATCCAGTGTAGAATTTAAAAAATGTAATTTTGAAAGAAATCCAGATTGTTTTTCTCGAGAAAATGCTTTCAAATCTATTTTTAGACAAAATGAGCTACTTTTGGCAGTTTTTGAAACGAGCTCGGATTTTGAAGTTTAATAGCTCGTTGCGAAGCAAATCCAGTATAGAATTTGAAAATTTGATTTTGGAAGAAATCCAGATTGTTTTTCTCGAGAAAATATTTCCAAATTTAGACTCCCGGGGGTAAAAATGTTAATTTTGGAAACCCGGGGTTTGAAATTGATTTCTGAAAACTTTTAAAACTCAATCTGGATTGAAATTTATAAAACTGGAGTTCTGGACTTCGAAAATGAAATGAAATGTGATGAAATGTTATGAAATGCTAAGAAATGATATAAAATGATGAGAAATGACATGAAATGCTATGCGAAATGCTAACCCTGAATGAAGAATTTTGGATGTTAGACCCCGATTGACACTTGTACCAGTTCAAAAAGTGTTAAAATTGACAAAATTTGCAAAAATGGTTGAAGAAATGATTTTTGAGCTCTGCCAAGCTAGAGTAACACTGAAAATTAGGGTTTGAGCTGGATTCAACTGAAATGAACTGGATTGAGTTGGGTTTTAGAGTTTCAGAACTCAAATGAACTCAACAGACACTGACTCAACTGACCTTTCCAACTGAATTTTCAAGAAAACTGCCATTTTTAGAGAAATGGTATGGAATGGTCATTGGAATGAAGTGAATTACGAATCTGAGCTGGGTTTGAGCTGAAACAAAGGTTACTAATACTGACATGAACTAAAATTGAAGCTCGAATACTAGCTCAATTGACTGAACTCAACTCAATTTCAGTTGAAAGAGCTAAAATGGACTAAAATGGGCTCCTAGACACTTGGAAATGGTTTTGAACTGAAACTGGAACACTTGAACTTCTGGTGAGCTCAAGTTAGACTCTGGGGAACATGACTGACTGGGAATCACTGACTTGGAGACAATTGGCTTGGATTCGAGTGAGAAATGAGCTCATTTTTGAAGAAATGATCCCATTTTGGCATGAATGGTCAGAAATGAAAATGGTCTGTTCATTGTGAGCTCAGATGAGCTTGAGATGACTGATATTTTAACTGTCCTGAACTGACCAATGAGCTTGGTTGACTCCGACTGACTGGGGTCTGGGATGACCTAGGAGTAAAATGATAATTTTCCTAATGAAAATGGGTAAAATGGTGATTTTCTGAAACTGACTCGAGGTTTGACTCCTACATTGACCTAACAGGGTTGGCACTGCCTGAGGAGGATTGTTTGAGAATGGATGTGGAAAATTTGGGGTGTTTACAGAGGGGTTTGCAAAAAGGATGAAAATGGGGGTCCCTAAAGCTTGAAAAGGGGTTGATCTTGGGCACCTCATTGCTGAGACTGAAAATAACTTTTGACAATAACAGACCTTTTGCAAAAAGTTTAGGTTTAACACTTATCCTGAGCGGGAACTGTCTATGGCGGGACAGTGGGGAACACAGGAAAGTGTGCGGATCCAAGAGCGCTCAGATTAGACGGAAGGAAAGGACTTTTCAGTCCTAAGGAGGGATGACGTCAGGATACGTCAACACGAACATCAAGTTCTTGCTTCATTTTGGGATAACTAGGAAATATTGCCAATAAGATGCAAAAAATTTGTAGTTGATCTAAAATGATTGAATTGTGCATGAAAATATCACCTCTTTCTACCTAGAGTATTAGCTCCAATTGGGCTAACTCTGTAGAATCAAGAGTCAAATTCAAATTTGTTGCTATTGAGTTCCTTTAAGGAAAATATCAATTTCCCTGATATGAAAAGAGAAGAAATATTCTTAGCTTCATAAAAGCGATTGAGTGGGAAGATATTGATAAAAAAAATTCACATAGATAAAGATGAATCCTGACAGTTTTGGGCAGTTTGATATCCTGGGCATTTCCCATAATGATCTTTTTGCACTCTTTTGAGTTATGGAGCTTTCTTGGGCTTTTACATCATCCTTCATTTTGGAGATGTCTTGACTTTTCTCTGTTTTCAGGGAAGGGTACATCACAAACTTCTTCATCTAGGAGATGTTCTGATCCTTCATTTATCTCAGGGGTTATATTGATGACATTGGTTCTAAAAGGTCTTTAGATGATAGTAGAAATCAAATATCTTTTAGGGTTTGTTGGTAGGTCCATCACACTCGCCTTCATCTCGACGATGATCTGAACTTTCCCTGGAAGGATCCTTCACAAACTCCTTCATCTCGAAGATGATCCAAATCTTCTTTGGCCGCGGAGATCTAGCTCGCATAATTCGTCTTCATCTTGACGACAATTGAGAGATCCCCTTTGCAGATATTTGATTGCAACTTTGAAGGACTGAGGATATATGGATTGGGTAGGTCCTTCTTTACTGCCCAGGATATTTCCATTGTCTTACTGCCAAAAGAACGATCTTTAAGAATGTGCCATAGCTATGATCAATATCAGTTCACTTACAGCTTTTCAACATCATTGAATTTTTCCTTTGCTGGTCATATCGAAGATTTTTCTTCATCCTCTTGGTTGACCAACAGAAAAAGCTTGAATTCAGTTCTTATTTCGCAAAAGTCTTGCTCTTTTGGAAATAATACTAAAGGTAGTTTGAGGTAATTCTTTATATGATGAAAACTTTGAGATCAACAATGACTTTTGATAGCAGTTTGGCGAAGTGTTCTATAAATCCTTGGTGAATGTAATAGCTTGATGTCGAATTGACACGTCCATGATAAAATTCTCCTCTTTTTTTCCCAAAAAAAGAGACTCAGGCTTAACCCTTACCTGAATGGGAAGTTAGAAATACTCCTCTCTTCCCCAAAGAGGAGGTGTTTGCAAAATGGAACTTTCGAAGAGAAATTAAGTTTTCGTCAAAACTCCCTATCTCTAGGCTTCTCTTATGGAAATGTGGTCGAAAAACAAAGTTGAGAAAGTATCGCAGAGGAACGAGTCCATCACACTCTCCCTAGAAGAGGGTCCTCTGTGAAGGGGTTGGCCAAAGATAAGAAAAATGGGGTCCACAAAAAGAAACGAGCTTCCGTCGAAGCTCTCCCTAAAAAAAAAGGGTTCTCTTGTGTAAAGTTGGTTGTTGTTTTGCAAACTGTTCGCGAAGAAAACGAGTCCCTTCAAACTCTCCCTAGAAAAGGGTTCTTGCGAACGAAAGATGGTTGCATGCGAAAGGAACGAGCTCCCTCGAATTTTCCCTAAAGAGGGTCCTTTGCAAGAGAAAAATGATTGATTTTTTGATAAAATGATGACCCGAAGGTCGAAATTGAGAATTTAGGGCTTGAATGATGATGATTGGTTAGTACAAAGACTGAACCGGGAGGGCTAACTAATCAGTCAGCCAGACACTAGCACGAGCGCTAGATGTACCAGCACGAGCGCTGGATTTAAAGATGTACCTGCACGAGCGTTGGGTTTTGAAAAATATACCAGTACGAGCGTTGGATTTCAAAAAAAAATGCCTCAGTACGAGCACTGGGTTTTCGAAAATGCAGACCAGCACTAGCACTGGGTTTTCAAAATGCACGTCAGCACGAGCACTGGGTTTTCGAAGGTGCATACCAGTACGAGCACTGGTTTTCGAAAATGCATACCAGTACGAGCACTGGTTTTCGAATGGAGAGTTGAAAATGAGACCGACATTCGAAAATACTTGAGAATTTAAGCGAGAATGATTGTCAGTGTTTCAGGATTATCCCTTATTCTGAAGGGGAACTTCAGGTTTGTCCCTTAACCAGAAAGGGAAAGCAAGGAGAAATTTTTGGTCCAATACGAGCATTGGATCAACAGGGAAAATTTGAGTCGAAACTCAAGAAAATAAGAATATATAAAAGCGAAAATCTGAGTCGGAACCCGGATTTTCAAAATAAAAGAATGAGTGAGAATCGAACTTGAGAACTCGAATTCTCGATGGAACGATCGGTTCCAACACGAGTGTTGAATCCGATAGGAAGTTCGAGTCGAAACTCGGAACTTCAGATGCCATATAAAAAGGAAAAACCCGAGTCGGAACCTGGATCTTTAAAAAAAAAAAAAAAAGGGAAACCCGAGTTTGAAAACTCGAATCTTCAACGAAACGATCGGTTCCAACATGAATGTCGAATCCGATAGGAAGTCCGAGTCGGAACTCGAAACTTTAGATGCCATATAAAAAGGAAAAACCCGAGTCGGAACCCGGATCTTTAAAATAATAAAAAAAGGAAAACCCGAGTTTGAAAACTCGAATCTTCAACGGAACGATCGGTTCAAACACGAATGTCGTATCCGATAGGAAGTCCGAATCGGAACTCGAAACTTCAAATGCCATCTAATAAGGAAAAACCCGAGTCGGAACCCGGATCTTTAAAATAATAAAAAAAGGAAAACCTGAGTTTGAAAACTCGAATCTTCAACGGAATGATCGGTTCCAACACGAACTTCGAATCTGATAGGAAGTCCGAGTCGGAACTCGAAACTTCAGATGCCATATAAAAAGGAAAAACCCGAGTCAGAACCCGGATCTTTAAAATAATAATAAAAAAAGGAAAACCCGAGTTTGAAAACACGAATCTTCAACGGAACAATCGGTTCCAACACGAATGTCGAATCCGATAGGAAGTCCGAGTCGGAACTCGAAACTTCAGATGCCATATAAAAAGGAAAAACTCGAGTCGGAACCCTAATCTTGAAGATAATAATAAAAAAAGGAAAACCCGAGTTTAAAAACTCGAATCTTCAACGAAACCATCGGTTCCAACACGAATGTCGAATCCGATAGGAAGTCTGAGTTGGAACTCGAAACTTCAAATGCCATACAAAAAGGAAAAACCCGAGTCGGAACCCGGATCTTTAAAATAATAAAAAAAGGAAAACCCGAGTTTGAAAACTCGAATCTTCAACAAAACGATTGGTTCCAACACGAATCTTGAATCCGATAGGAAGTCTGAGTCGGAACTCGAAACTTCAGATGCCATATAAAAAAGGAAAAACCCGAGTCGAAACCCGGATCTTTAAAATAATAAAAAAAGGAAAACCCGAGTTTGAAAACTCGAATCTTCAACGGAACGATCGGTTCAAACACAAATTTTGAATCTGATAGGAAGTCCGAGTCGGAACGCGAAACTTTAGATGCCATATAAAAATGAAAAACCCGAGTCGGAACCCGGATCTTTAAAATAATAAAAAAAGGAAAACCCGAGTTTGAAAACTCGAATCTTCAACGAAACGATCGGTTCCAACACGAATGTTGAATTCGATAGGAAGTCCGAGTCGGAACTCGAAACTTCAAATGCCATATAAAAAAGGAAAAACCCGAGTCGGAACCCGAATCTTTAAAATAATAAAAAAAAGAAAAACCGAGTTTGAAAACTCGAATCTTCAGCGAAACGATCGGTTCCAACACGAATGTTGAATCTGATAGAAAGTCCGAGTCGGAACTCGAAGCTTCAAATGCCATATAAAAAAGGAAAAACCCGAGTCGGAACCCGGATCTTTAAAACAAAAATGAAAACAAAAATAAAAACAAAAACCTGAGTCGGAACTCAGACGGGAAGGAAATAATTTCTACCCAAGAATTGGATTTTAGAAGGATTGACAAAATGTATGAATAGATTCTGACAATGAAGAGGATGGGAGATTCATTCGAGATCCTTGACCCAAGATGGTCTAAGATTCAAAATTTTTTATGGCGGCTTCAGGATTTTCCCTTATCCTGAAGGAGTATAGATTAAAATTTGATGTGAATTGAAGAATTTATGGGAAATAATTCAGGTTTATCCCTTAACCTGAAAGGAAAAAAAAAAGAATAAAATTTATAAAAATGGAGAAGAATTTAAAGGAATTTATTAAAAATTTATTTTGAAAACGAATTCTCACAGGTAGCATCAGTGCTCCTATGAGGGGTATCAGGATTATCCCTTGTCCTGAATGGAAAAAATAATAGAATTTAAGAAAAATAAATGAAGAGAAATGGATATAAATTTAGAGAATCAATAAAGGTTGACGAAACTGGTATTTACAAAAGAATCCTCATAGGTAGCGTTATTGCTCCTACGAGGGGTTTCAGGATTATCCCTTATCCTGAATGGGAACAAGAATAGAATTCAAGAAAATTTAATGAAGGGAAATTGATATAAATCTAGAAAATCAATAAAGATTGATAAAACTTGTATTTACAAAAGAATTCTCATAGGTAGCATTATTGTTCCTACGAGGGGTTTCAGGATTTTCCTTTATCCTGAATGGGAACACCTCGAACAACGAGGGTCAGGTTTATCCCTTAACTTGAGAGGAAAAATAAATAAAAGAATACCTCATGGGAAAGAGGCATCAGGTTTATCCCTTAACCTGAAGGGGTTTCAGGATTATCTCTTATCCTGAATGGGAACACCTTGGACTACGAGGGTCAGGTTTATCCCTTAACCTGAGAGGAAAAATGAATAAAAGAATACCTCATGGGAAAGAGGCATCAGGTTTATCCCTTAACCTGAAGGGGTAAGTACCTCATTGAAACGAGGCATCAGGTTTATCCCTTAACCTGAAAGGGGTGATAAAGATTGATAAAATTTGGTAAAATTGATAAAAAAACTTGATAAAAATTTGACAAAATTGACAAATAAATTGATGAAAACTTGATTAAATTGAAGAATGAAATCAATGCAATTTAACAAAAGATAACAAGATTATCAGAAAAGTTGATAAGATTTTTAGAAAAAGATTAGTCTGATCCAGCCTGCATATGATGAAAGAAGACAAAATATAGATCAAAATAAAAATGCTCCAGTATCAGGGAGAAGAATGTGAGAATTAAATAAAGATTATTGCTTTATTGAAAGAATTTTGAAGAGTACAAAAGGCTATGATGAACAATTTAAGTGTAAAATCTCTTCAAATGCAAAGCATTAATAGGATCTGGCAGTTCCACTCCGTCTGGATTGATCAGGTGATAGGAATTGCGAGGCAGCGTTTCCTTAACCACATAAGAGCCTTCCCAATTGGGTGACCACTTGCCCTTCGGCCGATGTTTGAGATGAGATGTTGATCTGAGCACAAGATCATTAACTCGAAATCTTCTCTCAATAACTGATTTGGGGTAGTGCCGAGCTATCCTCTGACGATAGGCCTGAGCGTGCTCTGCCGCATTGAGCCTTTTCTCATCTAACAGATCAAGTTGTACCAACCTCGGCTGTTGATATTGATCAAGCGGAAGTTCGATGAGCAATGCAAATTTGAGTGTGGACTTCTGAACGTGGAGAGGTAATACTACCTCGGTCCCATAGACAAGCTCTGAAGGAGTAGCATTGGTTGGGGTTCGAATGGTGGTTCGGTATGCCCAAAGTGCATCGTGCTTCTTCTTGTGTCAATCGCGGCCTGTTTCTATAGTTCTTTCTAGAATGCGGATCAAAATTTTGTTGGTGCCCTCTGCCTGACCATTTCCTTGAGGATAATAAGGAGCTGAGAAGTGATGATGAATCCTAAACTTTGAGCAGAAGGTCTTCATCCTCTCATTCTTGAAATGACTGCCATTGTCTGACACAATATCATGTGGGATGCCAAAGCGACAAAGAAGATTCTTGTGAATAAACGAAACCACATGTCGGCCTTCTACTGTTCGCAGGGTTACAACTTCGACCCATTTGGTGAAGTATTCTGTAGCTACGAGGAAATATTGATGGCCATTAGAAGCCGAAGGAGTGATTGGGCCAACTACGTCGAAGGCCCACATCGAAAAGGGCCAAGGAGAGACCACAGACTGTAAGTATGTGGCAGGCGCATGAATGGAAGGTGTGTGCATTTGACATTTGACGCACTTCCTTACAAATTGATGGCAATCCTGCTACATGGTTTTCCAGTAATACCCTGCTCGGATGATTTGCTTGACGAGTGTTTGGTAGCCAACGTGACCACCACAAATTCCCTCGTGTGCCTCTCGGACAACTTCCATAGCTTCATCCTTATCTAAGCATCTAGCGTACTCAGAACTGAACCCACGACGGTAGAGAATATTGGCAAGGTTGAAATAACGGGCTGACATGCGCTGAATCGCGTGTTGCTCCTTTCTTGGCATTTCCGATGGAAATTTACCAGTTTCAATAAAATTTTTGATGTCTTGGTACCAAGGCTTCTCTTTCTGAGTGGCTTGGTTCACTTGCTCAGCTGAAATGTAGGCAGGTTGATCAATTCTACCGATCTCGAAGGAACGACAGGATTCACTGTCTTTAAAAGACAAAATGGAACCTAGACAAGCTAGGCCATCTGCTATATGATTGTACTCCCTCTTGACATGGTTGAGCTGAAATTCTTCAAAGTTGCCTATGAGAGCTAAGGCAATCTTTTGATAAGGGATCAATTTTGAATCCTTGACTTGTCATTTGGCATTAACTTGATTTATAACAAGCAATGAGTCGCCAAAGGCATGTACTCTCTTGACATCAAAGTCTTGCAAAATCTTGAGGCATTGTATTAGAGCTTCATACTCGGCCATATTGTGGGTACATTGGAAGTCGATCTTGAGGGAACAAGGGAGCATCTCCTTTTCAGGAGTGATTAACAAGATCCCGATCTCTATACCAGACATGTTCCTAGCTCCATCGAAGAAAAGGGTCCAAACTGGGGACTCCTGAACACTGCAGATGCGATTGTCAGGGAAATCATCTTCTGCTTTGATCTCTTCTGTCAACGGGAAATCTGTCAACTGATCTGCGATGGACTGACCCTTAACTGACTTTTGAGATACATATTTTAAATCGCATTGCATCAGGAGGACTTGCCATTTCGCAATTCGTCCAGTAAGGAAAGGTTGCTCAAGGATGTACTTGAGAGGATTGAGTCTTGATAAAATTTTGATTTCTGATGCTAACAGATAATGTCTAAGCTTTTGACATATCCACACTAAGGCTAGACATGTCTTCTCCATCCGAGAGTATCTTTTCTCATAATCGATGAAGGTTTTGCTGATGTAGTAGATGGCATGCTCTATCCGGCTGCCTTCCTTATACTATGCAAGAAATCCGCCACAAGCATTATGGTTGACGGAAATATATAAAAGGAGTGGCTTTCCCAGTTCTGGTGGCTTCAGAACAGGCAGATTGAGAAGATACTGCTTGATGCACTTAAATGAGAGCTGACATTCTGGTCCCCACTCAAATTTCACTTCTTTTCTCAGCAAGTGATTGAAGGGTTCGCATCTCATGGACAAATTTGAGATGAAACGTCGAATAGATTGAATGCGACCCTGAAGGCTTCGCAACTCTTTAAGATTAGTGGGAGGTGGCATATCAATGATCGCCTTTGCCTTGGCAGGATCCACTTCTATGCCTTTCTTGCTGATCATATAGCCAAGTAGTTTGCCTGACTCCACTCCGAAGACACATTTCTGCGGATTGAGCCTCAACTTGTAGAGGATAAGTCTTTTAAAGACTTGGTTAAGAGCATCAAGATGATCCTCTCCCTCTTTTGACTTGACCAAGATGTCATCCACATAGGCATCCATGTTCTTGTGCATCTGGTCGTGAAAGATAACTATCATTGCTCTCTGATAGGTTGCCTCAGCATTCTTGAGCCCGAACGACATGACTGTGTAGCAAAACGTACCCCAAGACGTGGTAAAAGAAGTTTTTGATTGGTCACGAGCAGCCTGTTTGATTTGGTTGTAGCCTGAATATCCGTCCATAAAGGAGAACATGGCGTGGCCTGCCATGCTATTGATCAGAAGATCGATGTTGGGGAGTGGATAATCATCTTTTGGGGTTGCTTTGTTCAGATCCCTGAAATCAATACAGATTCGGACTTTGCCATTCTTTTTGGGAACTGCCACAATGTTCGCCAACCAGTCCGGGTATTCAATGGTCCGAATGAATTCTGCTTTTAACAACTCTTCAAGTCCTTCTTTAACTTGCGGTGCTACTCGAGGATCCATTTTTCTTAATTTCTGCTTAATTGGTTTGCAATCTAGCTTCAGCACAAGGCGATGCTCGACCAACTTGGGATCTAAGCCTGGCATATCCTCATAAGTCCAAGCAAAGACTTCCTGATGCCACTTGAGAAAAGAGCTGAGCCTTTCCTTCTCATCTGAACTCAGATTGGAACCAATTTTGAGGATTTTTGGATCATCTTCCGAACCGATGTTGACATCCTCTGTCGTATCTTGAACCAACGGCGATGGTTCGTCTTGCCTCTGAATGCTGGCAAATCCTGGCAAATTCTGAATCGCTGAATCAAACTCTGCTAACTCTTCGATCTGCACTGTTACATTGCTGATTTCTGCCACTGCCTTTGCCTTGCAGATTCTGGTCAGTTTGGGTTTATTTTGAAAAAGGTTGGTAGTGATAACGAGCTTTTTGAGCGATTTAGGAGCCATAATGTCGGTAATCCTGAAAGCGTAAAGAAAGGATTTGAGAAAGGATAAAAAGTTTTTGAAAGTAGCCTTTTGTAAAGAATGACAATCATGGAAAATGATATAAGCAAAGAATTTGTGTGCACCAAGATGAGAAATAGGAATCAAAATTTCATTGATTTAAGTAACTTTGATATTTACAGACGATTGAAGGAAAAAAAGAAACTGGGGCGGATATTTTGCCCCTTACAAGATGACTTTAAAAAAGAAAAGAGAAAGCAGAAAACACTGGCATTGTCTTCTTCACTGGGCTTCTTTGACGAAGGTGGTCCTCCTGCTGGACGATTGACCTGTGAAACCCAAGCCTGTACCTTCGACATGCCGAGCGGGGACGATCGGCTCCAGAATGCTGTCTTCCTTCGACATGCCAAGCGGGGACGATCGGCTCCAGAATGCTGTCTTCCTTCAACATGCCGAGCGAGGGCTGATAACCGTGCTTTATCAGAAGATCAAACTCTCTCTTAGTTTTTGAGAACTGAGGGAAAAGAGGGTGATCCTGAAAGGAAGTGCAGTCGAGGCGTCCACCTAAATTGAAGAAGTGAGGCCCCTGCCACTGGGTTACTGCCGTCACGCTTTCTGTTGGCTAGACTTTTTTCAATCTTAACATGTCCAGACTTTCACTTAGCTTGATTTCATTGACTTCTCTGATGCTCGGGATGTCGGCAGTGAAAGTAGGACGGGAAATCATTGGCTGCAGGAGTCACTCTTTCGGGTCCTCTCCTAGGACCGTGCTGATCATGCCTCCCTTCGACCATTTGATACACTGATGAAGGGTTTAAGGGACAACGTTGGTGTTGTGGATCCAAGTGCACCCTAGAAGAAGGTTGTACGTGGGTGGCACATTGACCACGTGGAAGAGCATAGTTTGTACTGAATAATTGATGAAGATTTCGAGAAATATTTTTCCCTTGGTTGTTTTCCCATGGTTGTCAAAATCGTAGATCGTTATGGGATCTGGGGTATATTCATCTTCTTTCAGTCCCAAAGCCTTGGTCGTTATCTCAAGACAGATATTGAGGTTGCTGCCTCCATCAACTAACACATGAGGGACTGTCATCCCCTTGGTTCGCACCACTATATAGAGAGCGTTGTTGTGAAAAGAATGAGGCTTTGGCAAGTCCTCATCTGAAAATGTAATAGGTGCGTTCGTCATGGCCTGGTTGACGATCTGAGCCATATCCCGCGGAGTTGTGCTAGGCTTGACCTTGATCTTTCTTAGAAGATCTTCTAGCACTTGTCGATGCTCAGGCGAAGCGTGGGTCAGATCCAAGATAGAAATGTTGGATAGAGCAGTTATTGGCTTCTGAACTGATCCTGAAGCCTCTTCTTTCTTCGAAGCTGCCTTGACGAAGCGCTTCAGAATTCTGGGGACTATCTTGGCAATGTCTGCCGCTATTTTTGCTGGTTCTTTTATTGTTTTCTTGTGAAATGAAGTGATATCCACCCTCTTGGCGGAAGACTGTGCTTGACGAAGGACCAGGACCTGATGTTGATCCTGAATGTTCTGACTAGAACACGGCTGAATGTTGTCTTGAAGAGAGAATGTCTGCTCCGTGATGACTGAAGTTGAATGCTTGGGAAATGGCTTGGACAAGATTTCTGGCTGTTCTTCTTCATCCTCGATCAATAAATTCTTGTCAATGCAGTCTTGGATGATGTTCTTAAGAACAAAGCAATGCTCGGTATCATGTCCAACAGTCCGGTGGAATTTGCAGAATTTGCCAGTCCATTTGCCTATAGCGACCGGAGGCTCTGCGACCTTGGGGAGTTTTATCATTCCCTTTGACATCATATATTCAAGGGTGTCTTCGCGGGATTGTTCCAGAGCTGTGAACTCTCGATCATAACTCCAACCCTCGTGTTTTGGTTTTTCTGGCTGTTTCGCTTCTGGTTGAGGCGCTGACTGGACGGGCTGTGGTTTAACAAATTTTTCCTTCTGGGCTGCTGAATTTGTCCTTTCGGCCCTGGAATGTCCGGCAATCTTGTTACGATTTTTCTTGTTCTTCTTGTTGTCAGAACTGTCGCTGCCCTGATCCGAAAATCCTGCAGAATAGGCAACGTGCGCCTTCTTCTTTTGATCGGTATTCCCTCTGACAAACGGATATCCTTCGTACAGACCATTGTCCAAGCCAGTCTCGAGCCATTCGGCTCTCTCAATTAGTTTGATGAATGATTTTGCGGGCGATGTAGAAATGAGGTTCCTCAGAGGCTGGGTAAAGTTGTTCAAAATGATCTGCAGGGCATGTTCCTCTAGGATGGGAACTTTCATTCTGTTACAGGTGCTCCTCCACCTGTGGATGAATTCGCTATCCTTCTCATTCTCATTCTGCTTTAGATTGTATAGATGGTTAAGAGTTGGAGAGGCTTCAACATTGAACATAAAGCACTCAATGAACAAGTTAACAACTTTATCGAACTCTCGTAGTTTGATAGGATTAATGTGATCCGCATACCACCTGGCGGTTGTTCCCTCTAGGCTTCGAGGAAAGCAAATGAATAGCGCCCGGTTGTCTTTCCTGAAACAACCACATTCAGCATAGAAAGTGGCCAAATGAGCCTTCGGGTTGCTTGTTCCGTCAAACTTGAGGAACTTACGAGGGAGATTTTTCAGGTTGTCATCCCCATCTAGGCCATGGTAAAAATCTTCACCGGAGTAGGTATGCTTGCCCTTGCTTTTGGCTTGAATATCCTTGATGGCCCGATTCATTTCCTTCATCTGCTCTTGCATCGGATCATTAGCCGGAATGGGCTTGTTTATTGATTCGAGATCTGCAGCAGTCTTTACAGGCTGTGGCAGAGGATTCTGATGATAAACAAACTGTTCTTCCTCTTCTGATTCCTCTTCAACTGATTCTGTTTCTTCAGAAGTGGTGTCAGGCTGTACTTTCTTTCTGACGATCCTGACCGGTTTTTTCACAACTTTCTTCTTTGGTTTGCTTTTCGGAGCAACCTCCTTCTGACTGGCCTCAGCCTGTTCTGATATCATTCTGGTCATCATTCTCTTGAACAGGTTGTACATGGTAGGGTCTATGTCAGCGGTTTGGTTCTGATTCTGCCTTCTGACTGACTTAGGAGAGTTTGCTGCCTCAGCATCGCTGTCGCTGAGCTGAGGGGCAGTCTCCTTTCCATCTCTGGTCTGAACCATTTTGATAATGCTAAATGATTTCTGCAGAGGTAAAGGAATGGTTAGAGCTCGGAGGAATTTTTGAAAATGCGACCCTTTGAGAAAAAAGACAGGAAAGAAGGAATTGATAAACAATTTAGACAAGTTATCCCATCACCAGGGATCGGGTCATCACAAATTTTGCGATAATTGTGTCACCATTTTGCGGCAACAAAAATGTGCCTTACGACCTAGGCGAGGTAGTCCATCCTGATGAGAGATAATTGAAGAAGAATATAAGAAAGGAGTCTCATTACTAGGGATGAGGTTATCATGGGTATTGCGACCGTACAAAAAAATAAAAGAATAAAATTTTGGCCACAAATAGATTTTTAACAAAACATAAAGTTGTATTTTTATTGATGACAAAATTTAAGTACAAAGAGAAGATGGGCAGACAGTTTGCCACCATTCTCGATATTCCGAAGATACATTAGGACCAGGAAATATAGACAAAGGAATGAAGGAATCCCAAGTGTACTTGGTTACATGGTATGCCCCAGACCACTGATCTGATTGCAGATCGAACTCTGGCATGTGGCCCATTGGGAAGCAAGTGTTGACGTGAATCTGTCGCTGCGAGAACTGCCTAAGACACCTCTTTGGCTGATAGTCAACGCAGAAGAAGGGGACGAGCAATCTGTAACGCTTGCTACGTGTAGCGAGGAACTAATTCTCGTCTGTCAAAATAGTCCTAGAGGATCTCTTCCTGGTGCAGACTCTTGATTAAGGCTCGATACTGATCAACAGATTTCAGCTTCTTGCTACTGAATCTGAAGGAACTGGCCTTTGAGGGAACATGTCGCAGGAACCACGACTGCAAGGCATACGTACATCCTTCCACCAAAATGGTCTCTCCGAGGGCAAAATGAGCTAAGCCTCTGTAGAGAAAGGCTAGAGCTGCCATGGATACTGATAGCTGACGGGTCTGTTTGCTTCCCCACCTTCGAAAGAGTTGGGCGACTCTGACATCGATGAAATTCTGACCATCCTGAAAGAACGCTAGTCCCACTATGCATAGGACCATGGCATGCTGGATTCTTTCTTTCGCTGCTCGAGACAAGGTATCGACTTCTTCGTAGGCCCCATACTTGCGATAGAGTCCGAACAGATCGATGAACTGATTCCCATTGATCTCTGTGAGAGGCCAAGATCTGCTTCCTGTAGCTCTGGCCAATGCTTCTCGAACATCTATCCCCTTGACATTGATCAGGAACTGCTGTTCGACCGGATCGTCTGGCTGACCAGCTGGCTCTGGCAATCCCATGATGTCACTGAATTTGTCTATTAGCAGAGTCATTTCTCTCCACGGAAACCAAAACGTGCAGGTATGTGGATTCCACCGTTCTGTCATAGCTTGAATCAAACTGCCGTTGATGGTTCGCTTGCCTACTATCGATGCCATCTCCAATCCACAATCGTCCAAGTGGTCTGGGAACATACGCGAGAAGGTGGCGAACCAGGAATAATACCACCGAGGGAAGAAAGAATGGGACTGGATAACCCGATGATTCGGGGTTCCATCCCTTATTTGATAGAAGACATGATCCCTGGGAAAGATAGCATCGAGAGATTCGGACGCCATCGGAATGATACTGAGGCAAGAGAGGAAGAGAATTAGATAGAATGCAGGACTTACGGACAAACTTTTGATGAAAGAGGAGGATAGACATAAATCCTGGAAATTTTGAAAGATCAAGGGACTTAGAAAAAGTCTTTCCAAGGTTTTTAAGAAAATTTTGACAAAAAAAGAGAAAAGAATGTAAGTAAAAGAATAAGTATCTACCTGGGGTTTTTGAAAATAAGAGGAAATTTTGAGTAATACACCCAGGGTTTTGAAGAAGGTTTGATATATACAGGAGAATATAATGAAATTTTACACAATCATAGTTGCACAAACAAGGATGCGCACACAGCACTCCCTAGAGGCTGACTCTAAATGCAATATTTGAAATAGCTTGTAGGACCTTAATCCTAACTCTATGGTTCAGATCATCTGATTCCAATCAAGGTATGCTGATATACTCGAGCTGAAGCTCGAAGTACATAGCATATAAGATATCTCTCTTGTAACGCCCCAAATATTTAACTTGAAAATTTTGGGATAAATTTTTTTTTTCTAAACAACAGCGGAAAAGAATTATTAAATCCTTAGTCAAATTATTTGGGCGGGTTACAAGCAATAGCACTGACTCAAGGCATTTAAGTAAAATAAATTCTTGTATTGAAATACTACAAGTTATCATTTACAACTTGAAGATTTATTACAAGTCAGAAATCCTCAGGACATCCAAAGAAGATATGGTCACATAGCACTGTCCGCAGCAACGACCGCAATTGCTCGC
This sequence comes from Nuphar pumila, assembly GCF_984573655.1. Classification (NCBI taxonomy): domain Eukaryota; kingdom Viridiplantae; phylum Streptophyta; class Magnoliopsida; order Nymphaeales; family Nymphaeaceae; genus Nuphar; species Nuphar pumila. The sequence goes on from NC_143262.1 coordinate 38,218,942, forward strand.
CATACCGTTTCCTGAAAATATTAAATCAGAAGGAGTCAGACTACCACGTCTGATTAAGAAGCATAATATTCATATGAGTGTGCACAGTGTCATGTGTACAAGTATATGTGCAACAGGTTTAGATAGAACTAATAACCATTTAACAATTAATAAATGTACAGGTCACTAAAGTCAAGCATTTCATGATATATTCCATCAACATCAAAGCACGATCCATCATATGCATAAATCATATTCATATAAGTAATAACAACTTTGAAACTAATGTGGATGTACACCTGACTTAACTAAAGCATTTCATGTAAAGTGTGCATAAAGCACAAATATCAATGTTCAACACTAACTTTATGTTTCATCTTGTTAATTTCCCTGTGGGTACGCACAGGCATTCGACATCGTAGCGGACCGAGACCACATGGGGGTTTATTATTTTATAACCCGTATGACTAGCCGTACGGATATCCAAAGGGGACGGTTCACGACCGAGAGAGTACTCCCCAATGGCTAAAACTAGAATTAGGATGCACCCTGTACTTCTGCAGAAGACTTGGATCTACCGCCTAGGATGAATTGGTAGTCCTGGTCCCCTAACTCCGAGGACTGGGGACCGAGTGAGACGCCTCGCTCTCACAAAACTAAAATGTCCCACGGAGTTTGTACCATCTACCCTCTCCAAGGTAGACCATGGGTCCAGTAACATACACCATCTTTCGGGTGTACCCAGAGCCCTGGGAAACCAGTAACATATACCGTTGTCAGGTATACCCAGTATCCCGGGAAACCAGTAACACATACCGTCTTTCAGGTATACCCAGAATCCCCTCATTTTTATTTTAGATGTGCATATTTCTCATTCTTGTTTATTTTATGTGCAAGTCATTGCACAACTGGGGATTTCCAAAATCCCAACCCACACTCTGGGTGATCTCAGTGTATGCACTTTGCCCATTAACTGCCCAATAGGCAACAACCATGATTTTTTTTCAATATTTTGGCTCAACTATGTGCCGAGTACTCATACTTTCAGCATTTTAAAGTTTTATGTCTGAGCTCGGGTGAACGTGTGGTACCCCACTGACCATGCACTCATAAGGCATGTCTCAAGTACAACTTTTCATAAGTGCTCGTTTGGCACTATAATGGTCTTGCAAGACCGCAAGCTCAATTTTGAGCTTTCACAAGATCATGGCATGGCAATTGTCCTTTATTAAGCAATTTTTTTTTTTTTGCAGAACAAGCATATATCAACTGGCACAAAACATTTGCATGCAACTACAATTTAATTTAAAGTGTGAATTAATTTGCATCATAAGTGCCCCTATGGCACCACAAGGGTTCTGCATGCTCAGTTTCAATCTTACACTATCATGCTCCCTCTAGTTGTTCTTAATTGTGCCATTAAAACAAAAATATGCATTTAACAACATGGTTCATGCTTTGAACGTGGGTCACAACATTCATGTGTCAACCATATACAAAACCATGTGCAACATAAATACATCATTGATATCTCATTCATTGGCCACATTCATCAACACATAATATTCTCTTCATAAGCAGAAAATCGTTATCCTACTTACACAGGTGCACTAGAGTGAGTTTTGCCAAAACCAACGTATGTGCACATTAGTGAGTTTTAGACCTACTCTGAGTGTGTGCATAATAGTGAATCTCAGATGTAACACATATTTCATTTGTAGGGGGATTAACAAGCACTCTGGTCATTCTCTATATTTCATAAACTCAGTAATGAGATAAACATTCATTTCGAGAACAATTAGTAAAATGTGCAACTTTAGCAAAAGTGTGGTTGCATATACTATGATGTCCAAAACCATTCAAACTTCTATTTTTATCAAGAGTACGTACACCATTGACATTTTGTGAATTTAATTATTTATCTTTTATAAGATCATTTCGAACCTTTTTCTCCTCAAAATATTTTATCATATATTTAAATATATATATTCTTGAGACTATGGTCGGGTTACGATGAGTCATTGGCATGCTGCTAATCTGTTGTAGCCACAACTGTGCATAGGTGGATTTTTTTTTTTTTTGGAGCCTATACAAAATAGTCTGGTTCCAATCTTTCATGGCTGGGTCCAAGACCCGTTTCCTTCTCCCATTGGAACTGTCTGTTCGAGAGGTGACTCCTTGTCAACTGAACCGTACAACCTTACTCATTAATATTTAACCAAAACTTTTTTCTCTCTAAAAAAAAATATGCCCCTGGGACACACTCAGTCAGTTTACCTAATATGCAAAACTGCATCCCCATAACCATAACCCAAAGTTCAAGTTTATGAGAGGCAGTACACAAACCAAATTGCTGGGCCTGGTTAAAATGTCAAATTGAAAATTCAAATAAATATAAATAACATAACCTGACTAAGTGGATATATCAACCAATCTATAACCTTATATTACAAAGCTGAAAATGATTCATCATAACTAGCCCTTATACCTTCAACCGGATGATAATCAAAACATCATCATATCTGGAAGGTAAAAGGATATTATTCTTCTCCAAAATTGCTTATCCGTGCTGTGCTTGTTGATGTTCTCACACTGATTGTCCAAGAGGATGCCCTCATAATGATGGATAGATATGAATTCTCCAAGCCCATTTTAACATTTTTTTTTGAGGTTTTTAACAACAATCAAAGTCAGGAAGTCCAAAGCAATATGCTTAGTTTGAATTATTGTGCACCAACCATATTAATATTACGTTAGTTACAGTCAATCAGAATCAAAGGAATGTTCATGGCAACCAATGGAGGGAAAAGCAAGAAAAGGAACAGCTAAGAACCAACCAGCAAATACCATCGAAGAGGCGATTCTCATTTGTTTATCGGTGCTGAGTTGGGTGTTGATCCTCTATGGGGCCTCTGTTGCAGGATCGATCCTGATTTCTTATCACAGGAAGCTGAATCGTGGATTTGTAGGGATTCTGAAGGAACGGAACCACCCAATTTCGAAACTCTTCACGGATGGACAATCTTTCTCTTGCAGAGGATTTAAGTTCTTTCAGGTAGATGCAGAGGGAGTACTCTGAAGGGAGATCGTTCCGCAATGCCTTGTAGGAAAGAAAATCCTCCGAAAAGATGAAGGCGGATGATGGATGTTGCTTCGGAAAAATCTCCTCAGTGTGATGGGTATGTAGCAAGCTCGGCAATGAAAGGAATCCCCCCCTGTGTAATTGATGGCTTCCCTTTTAAAGGGGAGGAAGAGAAAGCTCCAGAAGCCTCTTCCGTTAGGGATGAAGGGTGGATCGCTCCCAGCCATGGATTGGAGGGTGGCAATTTGAGGGACGAGAGAAGTCAGCGAGTTCGTTCGTGATGAACAAAGGAGGAGGAGGTTGTTGGGGATCGGATGGCTGAAGGATGAAGGATGCACATGGGGGTGGTCGGCCATGGAGGGAGAGAGAGCGGTGGCTGAGGGAGGAAGGCGAGTTAGGGTTTCCAAAAACCCTAACTCGACCCTTAAACCTTAAAAATTAGTTTTTCCAAAAAGGGCCTTCTTTTCAAGTTTTTCTAAAAAGATTGTTAAAGGTGAGTTTTTCGGCAAAAATCTTTGAAAACCACGCAGTCTTTCCTAATTTTTTTTTTTGATGATTTTTCCATTTTTTTGTATTTTTGGAACAGAATCTAAGTTTTTTACACAAAAACAAAGATTAAATACTATTTTTTTGTATTTTTCTGAGAAATATTTACAAGAGTATTTTTCTGAGAATTTCAGACCATTTTGGGGAAATTTCTTCAGAGGGATGGGTTTGGATCCAAGTTTTGAGAAAACATTCAAGTTTTAAGCCTCGAATTGAGGAAATTTAATTCAATGGATCCAAATGGATACCGGACGAACTGTCTGACCTTTTCAAAAGTTATTTTTGATAATTTTGATAATTTGATTTAAAATCGGATAATGAAGCTCAGATTTGGATTTTGATGTAGATCCGGATCCGAAATTGAGTCAGATATGTAAAATGAGTTTAATTTCAACAAAATTTGAGAAACGAAAATAGAATTTAGATTTAAAACCGACTCAATTACCCAAAAGATGGGGGGAAAAGGCAAAAAGGGGATATTTACAACATTTTGAAAAATTTGGGGTGTTCACAACTAGTCAATAAGTTCCAAACACCATTTCTATCCTCACAAACTAAATTAAACTGCACAACATAATGATGCTGATCCTGGGCACAATTTCCTTGTTGCTTGCAAAATATCTGTACAAATGATGTTCTTCAATTCATTCCTTAGATGAGGCTGCTGAGACCTTTTCTGGTCCTTTTGCACAAGTTGTCTATGGATAGTACATCAGAGGCATATGAGGATGAAAGGATTGATATATCTGTTGATATTCTAGATGAAGATCCTTATGATGGAAATTATGAATCAGATGCCTATCAAACTACTGCTAGTGATACTCAAAACATGATTGATCAGCAAGGTGATGAAGATAGCATCGGGTAGCAGGATATGCAGGAGACAAGTACAGGTAAGTAACTACAGCAGGGTGCAGGTGCGAACGTATGCAATATAAAACCAGTTCTGCATATTCGTGAAAAGTTTTGACTTTATAGAATCCCAGCAACTGTATCTCTCTTGTATATAGGTTTGCAACTGATTTGGCAAGCAAACCCACGACAATCAATGTCCATTTCCTATAACTAACCAACCCAAAGCAATGATATTATTATCAAAAATTAATTTTTATCCTTTAAAATAAAACATCCATCTTCTGCAACATTAACTGAATCCCAAAATATGGATGCAAGTGCAAGCATCTGGACTACTTATATTAACTATTGCAGTCTTACCACTACCATTAAACAAGGATATCAGATTAACCGAGCCATTAAACGTACCAACAGTCTTCCGAGGAAAGTACAGCAACTTAATAAGTGAAATGAAAGAATCTGAGTTATTAAGTAAGTACCTTGTATAACTTCAGGCTGGCGTTAGAGCATCCAGTGATCGTATGGCATATGGAAGTGCCATCCCCACACCCAACAAGAAAATCTCCACTTTGGGGGACAGCCAGCGCTGATGCACTATCACAGATGACAGCAACACTTGTAATAATATTACGAACCATATGAATGAACAACAAATATCCATGACAGGATCTGAAAACTGCCCATCTATACTACTATCAACAAGAAGCTAGTGCATGCACCATTGTTTGAATGGATGGGAGGTAAAGCAGACATGTGGATATGGTCAGGGCCTTCTTTGACGTTGTGACTAGGGAATGGAATAGTGCATATTCTCTGATATTCAAAGCAAATATGGTTAGTTAAACTAATGACAAAGCAATCAATTCCTTCAGCATCCCTAACAAGGAGGAACATGTTATGATTCAAAAGCAATGGTCCCATATCAATCCTGAATATCTGATTCCCAAGTATTCAGAAATTAAGAAAATAAATTTGCAGGTATTCCGAAATCCAGATTTGATAAAAAAAAAAAACATTTTAAACATTGGCCATTCAAATATTCAGTAAGAAACTAACGTACCTCATAAGACTGGATTTTTTTATGACAATATCCCTATGCAATCCACTCTTTTATAAGCTTGTATTGATGGTCCCCTGGAGGGTGGGCCTCTTTAAACTCTGCCTTTGGCTTGTTCTTCTACAGCATAAACAGATAGCTGGGAGTAAGCATTGTACGAGTCACCATATGGTGGTTGCCCATAGCCTGTTTGTGAGGGCACAGATGCCCTGTACAGCTGTTACCCATGCGTGCCCTTGAAAATCAAATTCGCCAAGCACCTATTTTATCGAGAGGTTCTATGAAGGACATATCTTCTCCTGAGCATTAGTGCTTTCAAATGCTAAAGTTAGGGGATTCCTGGCTTTAAATTCAGTTACAACAAGATACTTCCCTATCACTGTATAATTTGAATATCTGAACTTTTTACAGAATTCTTTAGGAAATTTGAATGATCACAGATATCCCCTTTTATAGATGTCACGCAGATCCCTGTCCACACAGCCTTGGTCTTTTACTATAAACATCAGTCGATAGGTAATCAGATATGCACTTAACGAAGATATACCCATAAGATTCCATTAAATCAAAACCCTTGGGTTGCTAAAAAAAACGAATACAGAAATGCATAGACGATATGGGTTATGCTGGATTAACATTACAAAACATAAATGAGAGATAATGAGGGGAGCAAGAGCATAATCCGAAGGAAAATGAAGGATTTACACATGAATTAAACTAATCATCATGCGTTAACAATGATGGCCACAGGATTTGCAAAGGTAGTAAAAGCATAACTGTGAATTTGCAGCAAAAAGAAAAGACAATCATCAACATCATCAAAACAAGAAAACCAGATATGAAAGGATCATCCGAGTAAATAGGAAATCAAGAATCGAAATAAGAAAAGGAGATTTAAATGCAAACAGGAAATGAAGCAGAAAATTACAAACTATCAATATCTTAAAACGGAGACGAAATCACATAAACTAATCGAAATCAACATTAGATAACCATAAAGGGAAAGCCTCACAAAATCAGAAAACATATTGCCAAACGATAGGATGCTGCAATCGGCTTGACAAATAATAATAAAAAGAGAATGTTGAAGATTAAATAAACTGAAGAAAACCAAATTTGCAGCAAAAGGAAAAAGGGGTGTTGGAACCTGTGGATTCCTTTGATGTCGCATAGGATGGGTCGATCCTGCTACAGGCAGGTCGATCCCATCGTTATGCCTTGTAAAATATATAAAAAAAAAAGGAAAAATGAAAAAAATGGCAAAGAGAAAACGAAAAAAAACCCAAAGAAATCAAGGGAATATCATGAAAGATAAAGGAGATTTCTGAAGGAATCAGAGAGAGAAGAGTCACTTACCTGTAACTTTTGGGGATCAATTGAATCCCTTCAGTTGATTGGGGAAGAACCAGAAAAAAAAAATGTGAAGGAGCGAAAGAACGTAAAGGGGTAGAAGACGGATTCAAGGTTACAGAGATGTTTCTCCCGTGTATTGCTGCAGAGATTCTGAGATGGAGGCGGCGCTCGACTGTAGGGCTTCCTGTAGCTCTGCTGCCGGGATGATCAGCCAAGATGGGAAAAAAAAAAAGAAGAAGAAGAGGAGAAGGGGAGATGTAATGGGGAAGGGTGATAACGGATCCCTAGGGTTTCCTCATCGTGCCCCTCTTAAAGAGGGGGACGAAGGTTCGGGAGGGATTCGGTTAGAGATCGACAGGAGGAAAGGGGGAGCGATCGGTGGAAATGGAAGGTGGAGATGGAGAGAAGGAGGAGCAGAGGGCGAAGGCAGATGGAGGAGAGAGAAAGAGAGAGAGGGGAAAGTGGCGAGAGTGAAAGAGAGGGGGGGCGATTAGGGTTTATTTGTGAATAATTTTCAGTTTTTTCCAAAAAGAGGCTCCCTTAACAAAAAATTTCATAAAAATGGTTTAAAAATGATTTTTTTAGCAAAATCGACTTTAAAAAGTTTAAACTCATTCATTTTTCTTGAAAATTTCCATTTTTTTGGTTTTTGTTTTATTTTTCAATTTTTTTTTTGTATTTTTAGAATAAAATCCTAAAGTTTGTGAGAAAACAAAGGTTAAAAATAATTTTTTTGTGTTTTTGCAAAAATATTTACAAAAAGGAATTTTTTTCTGAGAATTTAAAAACTATTTTGAGAAAATTACTTCAGAAATGGGTTTTTGATCCGGATTTTGAGAAGATATGGATTTAAAGTACTGGATTCGGATCCAAAACTAATTTTGAATATTCCAATATGGATTTTAATTTAGAAAATCTGAAGAAATGATTTGATTTTCTTAGAAAATGGGGTTAGGGGCAAAAAGGGTCATTTTTACAAAACTTTGAAAAATTTGGGGTGTTCACAGATGCCCCTCTTTGCTACTAAGTCGGTTGAGAGCCGAGCTTAGTGGCAAAGACAACACTCCAAATTTTGAAAATGCCCCAGTCAGTAGGTCTGAACTGGGTGTGGAAGAATTATTTTGAAAATATGGTTTTTCAGGATTTGAAACCTTATCCTGAATGGTTTTGGGGAGACGAAATCCTCGAAGATGATATGATTGAGTAGAAAATGAGGAAATCGTGATGGGACTTTAGATGGAAATTCTGAAATGGTGGAAAATGAAAATTTTGATCAGGTCTCATGGGTGAGACAAGATACTCTTTTTGGAATGATTCAGGTTTAGCCCTTAACCTGGATGGGACGAAGATATATCAAAAATGAATTTGGAAATGAGGAAAGGAATACATGAGTACCTTGATGGGACATTTTGGAAAAGGCCTTGTGAAATGAAGCTCGAATATGATCCTTTCTTGGAGGAATATATGAAGCATGGGTTCCTTGATGGGAAGAACCATGGTGGGACTGGAAGAAAACATCTCGTCAAAAACGAGGAATCTCATTGGAATGTGACTCAGGTTTAACCCAAACCTCCAAGGAAGATACCTCGCGAAGCGAGGTTCCGGGTTAACTATTAATCTGGATAGGGAATCTACCATATGGGTTTCTCAAAAATGGAGAAAGCACGATGGGACCTTCAGAATTTGGATGAACAAATCCAAGAGGAGTTTTTGCGAAAGGAGGAAATATAGAGTCCCTAAAGCTTCGAAAAGGGGAAGAAATTGGGCGTCTCATTGCTGAGACTGAAATAGCTTTTGAAATTAATAATCTTTCGCAGAAGGTTCAGGTTTGACCCTTATCCTGAGTGGGGGAAATCTACCATACAGGTTTCTCAAAAATGGAGAAAGCCATAATGGGACCTTCAGAATTTGGACGAACAAATCCGAGAGGGGTTTTTGCGAAAGGAGGAAATATAGGGTCCCTAAAGCTTTGAAAAGGGGAAGAAATTGGGTGTCTCATTGTTGAGACTGAAATAGCTTTTGAAATCAAATGATCTTTCGCAAATGGTTCAGGTTTGACCCTTATCCTGAGTGGGGGGAATCTACCATACAGGTTTCTCAAAAATGGAGAAAGCGCGATGGGACCTTCAGAATTTGGATGAACAAATCTGAAAGGGGTTTTTGCGAAAGGAGGAAATATAGGGTCCCTAAAGCTTTGAAAAGGAGAAGAAATTGGGCATCTCATTGCTGAGTCTGAAATAGCTTTTTAAATCAAATGATCTTTCGCAAATGATTCAGGTTTGACCCTTATCCTGAGTGGGGGAAATCTACCACACAGGTTTCTCAAAAATGGAGAAAACCATAATGGTACCTTCGGAATTTGGACGAACAAATCCGAGAGGAGTTTTTTTTTTTTTTTTTGCGAAAGGAGGAAATATAGAGTCCCTAAAGCTTTGAAAAGGGGAAGAAATTGGGCGTCTCATTGCTGAGACTGAAATAGCTTTTGAAATCAAATGATCTTTCGCAAATGGTTCATGTTTGACCCTTATCCTGAGTGGGGGAAATCTACCATACAGGTTTCTCAAAAATGGAGAAAGCACGATGGGACCTTCAGAATTTGGATGAACAAATCCGAAAGGGGTTTTTGCGAAAGGAGGAAATATAGGGTCCCTAAAGCTTTGAAAAGGGGAAGAAATTGGGCGTCTCATTGCTGAGACTGAAATAGCTTTTGAAATCAAATGATCTTTCGCAAATGATTCAGGTTTGACCCTTATCCTGAGTGGGGGAAATCTACCATACAGGTTTCTCAAAAATGGAGAAAACCGTAATGGGACCTTCGGAATTTGGACGAACAAATCCGAGAGGAGTTTTTTTTTTTTTTTTTGCGAAAGGAGGAAATATAGAGTCCCTAAAGCTTTGAAAAGGGGAAGAAATTGGGCGTCTCATTGTTGAGACTGAAATAGCTTTTGAAATCAAATGATCTTTCGCAAATGGTTCAGGTTTGACCCTTATCCTGAGTGGGGGAAATCTACCATACAGGTTTCTCAAAAATGGAGAAAGCATGATGGGACCTTCAGAATTTGGACGAACAAATCCGAGAGAGGTTTTTGCGAAAGGAGGAAATATAGAGTCCCTAAAGCTTTGAAAAGGGGAAGAAATGGGTCGTCTCGTTGCTGAGACTGAAATAGCTTTTGAAATCAAAGAATCTCTCACAGAAGGTTCAGGTTTGACCCTTATCCTGAGTGGGTAATCCATACGGAATTCGTTAATGAGAAAACCGTGATGGAACAGGAAGAGATACTTCTTCTGAGGCAACTCTTTTTGGGAAATATAAACAATGCTAGGTTGCATCAAAAATGAATATTAAATGTTTATTTCATTTTTGGAATAGCTAGAAAATTTTGCCAATAAGATAAATTTGTAGTTGATTCAAATGCTTGGAAATGTGCACGTATGTGCAAAAGATATTCCCTCTTTTACCTAAAGTATTTCCCCCAAATGAGGTTAACTCCTCAGTTCTAAGAGTCAGATTCAAATTTTTAGCACTGATGATTTTCTTCAAGGAAGCTATCCATTTCCCTGATATGAGAATAGAAGAAATATTCTTAATTTCATAAAAGCAAGTAATGAAAAAGATATTGATAAAAGAATTTTGCATGAGAAAAGATGATTTCTGGCAACTTTGGCAGTTTGATATCCGGGTGTTTTCCCACAATGATCTTTTTGCACTCTTTTTCTTGGTTTTTCACATCATCCTTCATTTGGATGTCCTGACTTTTTTCTCTTTTTCAGGGAAGGGTACGTCACAAACTCCTTCATCTTGGAGATGTTCCGATCCTTCTTTTATCTCAGGGATTCTATATGATATTGGCTCAAAAAGGTCTTTAGATGTAGCTGAAATCAAATATCTTTTAGGGTTTGTCGGTAGGTTCATCGCATCTGCCTTCATCTAGACAGTGATCCGAACTTTCCCTGGAAGGATTCGTCACAAACTTCGTCATCTTGGAGATGTTTTAAATCTTCTTTAGCCCCGGGTATCTACTCGCTTAATTTGCCTTCATCTTGATCCCTTTTGCGGATATTTGATTGCAACTTTTAAATGAAAATGAGAAGAGATGGGTTGAGTGGATTCTTTTTATAGCTCAAGATATTTCCACTGCCTGATTGCCAAAAAGTCATTTTTAAACATGCACCATAGCCATGATCAATATTAATTCACTTCTGACTTTTCAACGTCGTTGAAGATTTCTTTTATTGATCATATCGAGGACATTTCTTACATCCTTTTGGTTGATCAACAGGAAAAGATTTGAATTTTACCTCTTTTTCGCAAAGAGTTTCACCTTTTTGGAAGGAAATACCAAAGGTAATCTGAGGAAATTCTTTTTGTGGAGTAAAAATATTTAGAATCAACAAATGCTTTTAGCAAATTGGCAAAGTTTTCATGAATTCTTTGTGAAATAATCACTCAATATAGATTTTGATGAGAACTTGAGTTGCAATCTTCGATTTTGGAAATACATGACTAGCAAAAAGCTGGGACCTTTGAAATACATGACCAGCGAAAGCTGGACCCTTTGAAATACATGACCAGCGAAAGCTGGAACCTTTTCGAAATACGTGACCAGCGAAAGCTGGAACCTTTTCGAAATACGTGACCAACGAAAGCTGGAACCTTTTGGAATACATGATAAATAGACGTTGAGAACTTTTGAAATACCTGTCCAGCGAAAGCTGGAACCTTTGAAATACGTGACCAGCGAGAAGCTGGAACCTTTTGAAATACTTCACCAGCAAAACTGGAACGTTTAAAATACATGACCAACAATAATGCTGGAACATTTTGGAAATACATGACCAACAAGTGTTGGGTCTTTTGGGAAATACGCGAAAAAATTGGGTTTAATAAAAAGATTAAGAATGATCGAAATTGGGAGATTATAACCCGAGGGTTGAGAAAATGGTGAATTTTTGAAAATATTGTACCCAGAGGTTGGAGAATTGATAATCTTGAGAGATTTGAAGATTAGGAAATGACATATTTGAGAGATTGAAACCCGAAGGTTTGGAAATGAGATAATGGAGGAATCGCACCCTGAGGGTTTGATTTATGGAAAATAGGTTGATTTGGGAGCTCAAAAATTATGAGCTGGGACTTTTTGAAATATATGACCAGCGAGGGCTGGGTCTTTTGAAAATACACGACCAAAAGCGGAGTTCTTTTTTGGGAATACATGACCAGCAAATCTGGAACGTTTGAAATGCGTGACCAGCGAAAAGCTGGAACGTTTGAAATACCTGACCAGCGTAAAACTGGAACGTTTGAAATACATGACCAACGAGTGTTGGATCTTTTTTGGAAATACCTCACCAGCGAGAAGCTGGAATGTTTGAAATATATAACCAACGAGTGTTGGATCTGACCAGCAAAAAGCTGGAACGTTTGAAATACCTGACCAGCAAGAAGCTGGAACGTTTGAAATACATGCCCAACGAGTGTTGGATCTTTTGAAATACCTGACCAGCAGAAGCTGGAACGTTTGAAATACCTGACAAGCGAGAAGGTGGAACGTTTGAAATATATAACAACGAGTGTTGGATCTGACCAACAAAAAGCTGGAACGTTTTAAATACCTGACCAGCAAGAAGCTGGAACGTTTGAAATACATGCTCAACGAGTGTTGGATCTTTTGAAATACCTGACCAGCAGAAGCTGGGACGTTTAAAATACCTGACCAGCGAGAAGCTGGAACGTTTAAAATACATGACCAACGAGTGTTGGATCTTTTGGAAATACCTGACCAGCAAAAGCTGAAACGTTTGAAATACCTGACCAGCAAGAAGCTGGAACGTTTGAAATACATGCCTAACGAGTGTTGGATCTTTTTGAAATACCTGACCAGCAATAGCTGGGACGTTTGAAATACCTGACCAGCGAAAAGCTGGAACGTTTGAAATATATGACCAACAAGTTGTTGGATATTTTCGGAAATACCTGACCAGTAAAAACTGGGACGTTTGAAATGCCTGACCAGTAAAAACTGGGACGTTTGAAATACCTGACCAGTAAAACTGGGACGTTTTGAAATACATCAGCTTTTGGGAAATTTTAAATCAGAACTTGAATTTTGTAGAAGAAAGGATTTTGATCAAAAGATTGAATGTAGAAAGTTATTGGTGTGAGGGTCAGATCCTCCGAATGAGCTCAATGGATGATTGAAGATTTTTGGGAAATACCCTAGTGCGAGGACTGGGTTGTAAAAGATGAGCTAAACAAAGTGAAATTTTCAGAGAATAAAGATTCTTTGGTAAAATTTAATGGACCATCATAGTTTAATTGTATGTGGTCGACTTTCAGGATTTTGTTCCCTTGTCCTGAACGGGGGAAAAAAATAAAAAGAGAATACCTCATTGATAGGAGGCATCAGGTTTATCCCTTAACCTGAAGGGGTAGAAGAAATGATGAATTTCTAATGCGAGGATTGAATTTAAAAGGAAGTCCTGGTCGGAACTCAGAACTTCGACTGAAAAATAATAGAAGAAAAACCCGAGCTGGAACTCAGATTTTCAAAGGAATGAAGGATTTCCAATGCGAGGATTGGATTCAAAAGGAAGTCCTGGTCGGAACTCAGAACTTCGACTGAAAATAATAGAAGAAAAACCCGAGCTGGAACTCGGATTCTCAAAGGAATGAAGGATTTCCAATGTGAGGATTGGATTCAAAAGGAAATCCTGGTCGGAACTCAGAACTTCGACTGAAAAAAAATAGAAGAAAAACCCGAGATGGAACTCGGATTTCCAAAGAAATGAAGGATTTCCAATGCGAGGATTGGATTCAAAAGGAAGTCCTGGTCGGAACTCAGAACTTCGACTGAAAATCATAGAAGAAAAACCCGAGCTGGAACTCGGATTTCCAAAAGAATGAAGGATTTCCAATATGAGGATTGGATTCAAAAGGAAGTCCTGGTCGAAACTCAGAACTTCGACTGAAAATAATAGAAGAAAAACCTGAGCTGGAACTCGGATTTCCAAAAGAATGAAGGATTTCCAATGCGAGGATTGGATTCAAAAGGAAGTCCTGGTCGGAACTCAGACCTTCGACTGAAAATAATAGAAGAAAAACCCGAGCTGAAACTCGGATTTCCAAAGAAATGAAGGAATTCCAATGCGAGGATTGGATTCAAAAGGAAGTCCTGGTCGGAACTCAGAACTTCGACTGAAAATAATAGAAGAAAAACCCAAGCTGGAATGAAGGATTTCCAATGCGAGGATTGGGTTCAAAAGGAAGTCCTGGTCGGAACTCAGAACTTCGACTGAAAATAATAGAAGAAAAACCCGAGTTGAAACTCGGATTTCCAAAGGAATGAAGGATTTCCAATGCGAGGATTGGATTAAAAAGGAAGTCCTGGTCGGAACTCAGAACTTCGAATGAAAGAATAGAGGGGAGAAGCCCAAGTGAGAACTCGGGTTTTTGACAGAAAGTTTTTAAGCAAAAAAAAAGATTGAATTTTGAAAATTTGCCAGCGCGAGGACCGGATCTGGGATTGATAACCTGCCCTTGGGAGGGGGACAACAGCTGGAAACGACTGCTAATACCCCGTAGGCTGAGGAGCAAAAGGAGGAATCCGCCCGAGGAGGGGCTCGGGTCTGATTAGCTAGTTGGTGAGGCAATAGCTTACCAAGGCGATGATCAGTAGCTGGTCCGAGAGGATGATCAGCCACACTGGGACTGAGACACGGCCCAGACTCCTACGGGAGGCAGCAGTGGGGAATTTTCCGCAATGGGCGAAAGCCTGACGGAGCAATGCCGCGTGGAGGTAGAAGGCCTACGGGTCGTGAACTTCTTTTCCCAGAGAAGAAGCAATGACGGTATCTGAGGAATAAGCATCGGCTAACTCTGTGCCAGCAGCCGCGGTAAGACAGAGGATGCAAGCGTTATCCGGAATGATTGGGCGTAAAGCGTCTGTAGGTGGCTTTTCAAGTCCGCCATCAAATCCCAGGGCTCAACCCTGGACAGGCGGTGGAAACTACCAAGCTGGAGTGCGGTAGGAGCAGAGGGAATTTTCGGTGGAGCGGTGAAATGCGTAGAGATCGGAAAGAACACCAACGGCGAAAGCACTCTGTGACCATTTAGAGGACTAAATTTATTTGCATGTGATCTGATTGCCCCCTTGTCTTGACTAGGGAGGAAAAATCTGAGAAGGAATTGACAAGAAGAGATAGAAATTGATGAGAAATTTGACGAAAGAGAAGAATCAAGGAAATTTTATGAAAATTATCTTTGTAAAAGAATTCTCACAGGTAGCATTGTTGCTCCTATGAGGAGTTTCAGGATTATCCCTTATCCTGAATGGGAATGGAATAAAATTTAGGCAAAAGTTGATGAAAAGCTTTGACAAGGAATTTGAAGAATTAAAATTAAGAAATAAAACTGATAAAATTTTGATGAAGAAAAAGATTTAGCAGAGATTAATGAAGCTTTAAAAGAAAAAGACATTCAGGACTATCCCTTATCCTGAAGAAAGAAGGACCTCGTAGGATGAGGTTTCAGGTTTATCCCTTAACCTGAAAGGGGGGGGGGGGAGAAAGAAAGAAAATGAAAAAAAGAAAATACCTCATGGGAAAGAGGCATCAGGTTTATCCCTTAACCTGAAAGGGTATTCTTTAAAAATAAGATTTAAGGAGAATTAATAAAAATGGATAAATAATAATGAAAAAAAAATTGACAAAACTGATAAAAATGGATAAACAAAAGGTTGATAAAAGTTGAGAAAAGAGTTTGATCCTGCCTGCATGTGGGATTTTTAAAATGAGAGAAGAAGATGAGAAAAATCATTTTTGGAAGGAAAGACTATAGAGCTAATCCTTAAAAAGGGATCATTCATGAGAGATCATCATGAGGGTTAATTTTTTAAAGCAATGATTTGAAAACTAATTTTTAGAAAATATGACCAACACGAGGGTTGATATTTGAATGTAATGATTTGAAATCAATTTTCAGAAAATATGATCAACACAAGGGTTGATCTTTGAATGTATTATTCGAAATCAATCTTTTTAGAAAAATATGATCAACACAAGGGTTGATCTTTGTAATGAAATCAATTTTGGAAAATGTGATCAACACAAGGGATTGATCTTTGAATGAAATGAAATCAAATTTTTGGAAAATGGGATCAACACAAGGGATTGATCCTTGAATGAAATCAAATTTTTTGGAAAATGAGATCAACACAAGGGATTGATCTTTGAATGCAATGGTTCGGAATCAGTATGATCATCATAAGGATTGATCTTTTGAAATGTAATGTTTTGAAAACCAAATTTTTAGAAAATATGATCAACACAAAGGTCGATCTTTGAAATGCAATAATTCAAAATCAATATGATCAACACAAGGGTTGATCTTTGAAATGCAATGATTCAAAATCAATTTGTAGAAAAATAGGATCAACACAAGGGTTGATCTTTGAGAAAGGTTGTAATAAAATATTTGAACTAAGATTTTCATGGTTTTTGAAAGACCCTCATAGGTGATGATGCATGAAATGCACATCATGTTAATAATCTTTTCATGCATTTTGTAATAAGTTTAAGGTTTTAAACCCATGTTTAGATGTGTTTTGATAGTAAGGGGCTATGGTTCGAATTTCAGAAAAATCAGAGTTAAAATGAGAGAGTTATGGCTATTTCAGTGTTTGGGCATAAATTTCGAGGTGGATCGGATCCATATCCGACCCAATTAGGTTAATTGGACCTTGGATCAACTCTTAGAAATCCCAAAACCCAACCCACACGCCTATCCATATCCATTTCAAAAAGTTTTTCTGAAAACCCCCCAGAAAGAGACGCATAGAAAATATTTTTTTTATAACAGTGTTTCTGAAAATTATCAAAAGTATAAATTAAATATTCCAGCAAACCCTAGGCGTCTTTGGCTGTGTTTGGACGCCCCCTACAGTGATTCTACTCTAGCAGCTCCTTCCTCTCCATCCCCCCCCCCACGTTTTGGCCATTGAAGACCGGTCTATGCTTGATTTTCAAGCATATTTTCAATCTCTCTTGTGTTCCTTTCCATTTCTTTCTTTCTCCTTGCTGTAGTTTCACCACTTTTCTGTATTTTTGCAGATGTAGCAGAGGTGGATACCATTAACCTTGTGCGGGAGTGCGAAACACACCAACAAGGTGAGCCGGCCCTACCTCCATCCGGCTTTCTACACCCTCCGATCGAGAATCGGCGCATAATCCATCTTTGGTGGATCTCCAACGTGTAGCAGCTGCAAAGGTGCCATTTTTTGGTGAAATCCAGCATTCTCGAATTGTTTAGGACGTCCAACTCCAGCCACGGTCCGCTCTTCTTCATCCCCCCGGTCGTCGGATCTTCCAAGAGGTAGGTCTTCTTCTTCCTTCTCTTCTAGCTAAAACCGAATTGTGTGTTGGTTTTCTTTTATTATTTCTGTGTGTTTCTTTTATTTTTCTTTATTGTTTCAGCCGTAGAATAGTATTCGTGCAAAGACCAGCACGTTAGAATTAGGTTTGCTTGATTGTTTGATGTGTTCACATTTCGTTTTTCTTGTTTTTTCAACCAACTTGTGAAAATCGGCTAGAATCTCATCTAGTCGACTTTTCAAAAGGGGTTTACATTGTGTTTGTGGATTTGTTCTACAGTAATTTCAATATAAATTTGTTTTAAATGGTTCATTTGGATTTATTTTGAGTTGGGGTCTTGAACAAAGGCGTTTTTCATCAAAAATCCATAAATCAGCTAGATCCATTCTAGCCGATTTTGATTTATTTTCAATTTTTGCCTTAGTTCGGTTTTTGGCAGCGAAGCTGGATTCGTGACCCTACATAGATCCGATTCTAATGAGTTTACTGTAGATCTATTGAGGTTTGAGCCATTGCTTGACTTGTTTATCCTTGTTTTTAAGGATTTTTCACTCAAACTTTGAAAATCGGCTAGAATCTCATCTAGTCGATTTCTTCTATTTTATTTGTAGTTTGTCATAGGTGTTCTTGGGTCTGTTCTACTGAAAATCCATTTTTAAAAGTCATTTTGATTCATCTTATTCGTGGATTTGATTGTGTTTTGTTTTGTTTTTAATTTTTGAAAAAGAAAGAAAAAATTCGGCTAGATCTATTCTAGCCGATCTTTGCATTTTAGTTAAATTTGTGTTTTTAAGTTAGTAAGTTGTGTGGTTTGCTGTATGTTTTGCATGTTAACAGCAGCATAAAATCGTGTTAAGTCATTTCATTATTTTCGGATTGTTCTAGAGAATCGTTTTTAGCATTTTGTGTTTTTGGTGTTTTGGATCTATTGGAAAACAAAAATTACAAAAGTCGAATTTTTATTTCTTTATGTTTTTAATAAATTCCAGCATAGTATGGTTCATGTTTGCATTTGTGTAATTAGAAGTTTGTTTTTACATTTTAATTTAGTTTTATCAAATTGTTTGATATTTAGTTTAATCGTTTTTTTTTTAGTTTAGTTTTTATTTATTTGTTTTTTTTTTGTCTTCTTCTTCCCCAAGGAGGGGCGGCAGCCATTAGAGCTTCCCTTGAGCTCTTGGTCAATTTTTTTAGAAATTATTAATTACAATTAGTTAAGTTAGGAAGGTGTCTAGGTTCAATGTATTAGGGTTTTCTTTCCTAGCCGTTTTTAGGGGTCAATTAAGTAGGTTTTAGGAATTAGGGTAGCATTTAATCCTAGAAAATCGGTTTTCTATTTAATTCCTTTTATTCCCTAGGTAGTCTTAATTGCATTAGTTTAGAAAGTAGCACCAATTGAAGTTGGCGATTTTTGAGAAGGGAGGTAATTAAAGTAATTGAAATTTGGAAAGTTTTTGAAAAGAGGAGTTTCTTCAAAAATCGTGTGAGGCATTTAAGGGAAATTTAAATTTTGATTTTGCCTTAAAGAAGGAGTTACTATTTAGTGTTGGAAAGAGTTTTTGAACTTAATTAATCCTCTAATTTAGGCTCCACGATTTCCATAAAGAATTAAAGGCAATTCAATTTCATCTTGAAAAGGAAAAATCGTGGATTTCTAGATTAGACTTCTCATTTTTCCAAAATGAGCTTTAAAGGCAATTAAGGAGTGTAACTCCCTCATTAAGTGGGGCAATTTTTGAGAATCCCAATCCTTTCAAAGTTTGAGCATTTCCAATTATTACTTTCTTTTCCCAACCTTCTACATTAAAATCGTTAACTTGGAATTAATTTAGAATAATTAATAGGCAACTAATTTAGTCGACCTAATTAAGGGAGTCAAACCCTAGTCTAAACCCCCTTGACCTAGTCAAAACCGATTCTACTGAACCTAGTCAAAACCGAGCCTAGGTCGAGTCAAACCCTAGTCTAAACCCACTTGAGTCTAGTCAAGTCAACCCTTAGTTTGAGTCAACCGACCCTACCTATTGAACCTAATCTAACCTAGTCAATTAGATTGACTTGGTTAGGTGAGTCGTTAATCTAGTCAAAACCTAGCTTAGTCTAAGTCAAAGCTTAGACCAAACCTAGGTCGAGTCCAAGACCAAGACCCAACCCTAGTCAAGCCTAGTTGAGTCAACCCTAACCTAAGTTTAGGTCAACCGAGTCTACCTAACCTAATCTAAGCCAAGCCTAGTCGAGTCAAACCTAACCCCTACTTAACCCAACTCGAGCCTAGTCAAAGACCTAGACCTAACCCTAGTCAAGCTTTAGTCCAACCCTATCTAAGTCAAACCGATTCCACTTAAGTAAACCCGAACCTAGTTGACTAAGTCAACTCAAAACCGAGTCCAACTGAGTTTTAGTTAAACCTAACTTAGTCAAAACCCAAGCCTAAGTTAAGTCATAGACCAAACCGAACCCAACTAGTTAGGTCAAGCGTAGCCGAGTCCATATTGGTCCAAGTCGAGTCAACCTTAGCTCGAGCCTATCTCTCCCAACGTAACCCAAACCGAGTTCACCCAAACCAACCCGAACGTACCCAAGCCAAAACCAAGCTGAGTTGAGTCAACCGAGTGAACCCTAATCCTATCCTTGTTCTTTAGTGGATGTAATGTCATTTAGATTTTATTTATGTTGATTTTAGATTAATTAGTTTAGTTATTTGATTTAATATAGTATAGAAGTGTGTGTGCGTAGAGTGTATTTGTTTCGTGTGTGTGATTTGTGCATTGTGTGTCGTTGACTTGTAGTTATTTAGCATTTAACATAGTTAATTAGAATCACATTTCATTGAGTAGTATAGTTGCATTCGCATCATTAGTTAACATAGCTTTAATCATAACTTGCTTAGCGTATTCCATTCGTCATGCATTTAGCCTAGTTGTAATACTCATCTGCATATACACTGTGATACAGTGTCATTTAGACTGCATTAGGTTTAATTTACATTTTCTAGTGTTTAAATAGATTCATAAAGTGAATAGTGCACTCAAAGAAAAAACTGATTTTTGCCCTATCGCACAAGCGTTATTTTCTGTGCAAAAATTTCGTGTTTTCCAAAATTTTTTGTTCTATTCACTTTATTGACGTGTTATTTGACTGCAGACCAAATTTCAGCTCTTTCGGAGTTGATTTGGTTTGATTTTTAAGCGTTTTGCGAAAACCGCTTTTTCTGGATTTTAAATTACAGGACTTTCGATATCCTGATTTTTCCCAGATTTGAAACGCTTATATCTGGAGTTTCAGATACTGTTTTTCCATTCTGTAAAAACTGTCAGATTTTTTAATCTGTCAGCTGCAGAACAAAACAAATTTCGGGAAAATCGGACATCGTTTGCAGTGTCAAACAGTGGTTTTCCGATAACCTGTCAGAAATCTATTTTACACTAGTTAGGGGCAGTTTTGTAATTTCCTTAGTTTCGGCATTTTAGACCTGTTTTCAGTAGTTTCTGCATTTTAGGAGTTGCATAATCATCATACAGCATTAGTAGAATTAATTTAGCTAATTTTAGAATTAGTTTAGGATTTTATTTAATTATTGTTTGATAAGTAACATTTGTTTTATTATTTTCGTAAAATTAGAATTAATTTTAGTATTGTTTGCATTGTTAGAATAGAATACTAACTTTGTATTTTTCTGCATTTTTAGGTTGAAAAGCATATTTAGTTTCCAGGGTTATTTTCCAAGTGCGAAGATTGTCTAATTGGCGAAAAGATGAAAATACCCTTGGTGTGAAGCAGAAGATTTAGTTGCTTTTTCATTTTCCTTTTAGTGATTAATTATAGTTGTATTAACTTTATAATTGTAGATTGATATTTGTAATTAATAAATCAAATTTTCTAGAAGTATCTTGATTAATTCCTGTTCCCTAAGGATTCGACCCGTACTTACCACTTTGTGGAAAGTCGGTTTTTATATTTTTGGTTGACAATTTTCCAAAGTTTTATTGAAAATAATTGTTTTAAAAAGATAATTTCAAAGTATCAACCAAATTTTGGCGCCGTTGCCGGGGGGTGATTTAGATGCATGCACACAAAAATTTCAAATTTTTTTTTCTGACTGGTAATTAAAGTAGGCATTTGAGAACAAGTTGTAGCATATATAATTGTTTTTGGCATAATCTAACAGTTTATAAATTTTTAAGCCCCATAAAAAAAAATTTATTTTCTGAACTGAGTCAAATAGAGTAGTTGTTTATGAGATAATTCAAAGAAAAGATAGTATTTGATTGTTAGAAAATTTTGAATCACTTTAGTATAAGTATGCACAGTATGTTTTGTGAAAGAAATTAGCAATGGAAAGATGTGTTTGAAAAATGAGTTTAAAAGAATAGAGCTACGTTTAGTTGTTGATGTCTTCGTGAATCCTAGTAGTGGAACTCAGACACGAGATGAAATGTTTGAGTCTCTTAATGAAAAGGATAACGAAGGAGATCATCTTCTTGTCTAAGTCGATATCTGTGGCCTTTGTAGTTCGAGTAAGTAGAATCTGAAGGGTGTTTTACACCTGGTGCCCTAAAGCCAGCTGGTTTGGGAGCCACCGGTTCGAAAGCTTGTTACATGGACTGCATAGAAAGCCTAAGAGATAGAGGCATTGCACAGGATGAGAGGAAAACTATACCTAAACTATTAGAATAGAAGGTCTAGTGACTCGAGCAATTAAGTCTGAGGGATACTCTGTATCTAGTGCACTAAGGTCGGCCGACTTGGGAGTCACTGACCTAAATCTCGCTACACGGGTCACGAAAACTAACTATTCGAAATAGTGCTCATATGAGAAGAATGCTCAAGAGATCAAAAGTTGAAAAAAAAGAGTGAAAGAAAGGAAAAAGATAATGTGAGAAATGAGAAAATTTTCATTGCTTAGGCATATATGTGTATTACTGTGCAAAAAATATACAAGTGAGAATAAATGAGTAAAACATGAGAATACTTGACTTTCGAAGAAAAATCATGAACTAGCTACAATATTAGAAAAGTGAAGAAAAAGAATTTTTACTGTGGTGGCATGAGATTTTTAAACTTGTTTGGAGAATGTCAATTACATGAAATATTTGTTCCAACTGCATTCTTAAGAGCCTAATATTTTTGAAAAATCATCCTCGCATTTTATTGATGTTTGTGGGTAGCATCTCTGCAAACCCTCACGAGACCTTACTCGTCCACTAGTGTGAGCTAGGGGTTTAAAGGGCTTGTTGCATACGCTAAATGCAACCGTGATTCCTACGAAAGTGATTTAGTATTATGCATTCATATTTAGCATTTCTTGTTTCTGTGATATCATAATTAGGGTTTGTTAAGGGACTAACAAACATTCAAGCATGAGAGTATTTGATGATGCATGAAATGCATATCATGTTAACAAATTTTTCATGCATTTTGTAATAAGTTTAAGGTTTTAAACCCATGTTTAGATGTGTTTTGATAGTAAGGGGCTATGGTTCGAATTTCAGAAAAATCGGAGTTAAAATGAGAGAGTTATGGCTATTTCAGTGTTTGGGCATGGATTTCGAGGTGGATCGGATCCATATCCCACCCAATTAGGTTAATTGGACCTTGGATCAACTCTTAGAAAGCCCAAAACCCAACCCACACGCCTATCCATATCCATTTCAAAAAGTTTTTCTGAAAACCCCCCAGAAAGAGGCGCATAGAAAATATTTTTTTTATAACAGTGTTTCTGAAAATTATCAAAAGTATAAATTAAATATTCCAGCAAACCCTAGGCATCTTTGGTTGTGTTTTGACGCCCCCTACAGTGATTCTACTCGAGCAACTCCTTCCTCTCCATCCCCCCCCCACGTTTTGGCCATTGAAGACCGGTCTATGCTTGATTTTCAAGCATATTTTCGATCTCTCATGTGTTCCTTTCCATTTCTTTCTTTCTCCTTGTTGTAGTTTCACCACTTTTCTGTATTTTTGCAGGTGTAGCAGAGGTGGAGACCATTAACCTTGTGCGGGAGTGCGAAACACACCAACAAGGTGAGCCGGCCCTACCTCCATCCGG
This sequence comes from Nuphar pumila, assembly GCF_984573655.1. Classification (NCBI taxonomy): domain Eukaryota; kingdom Viridiplantae; phylum Streptophyta; class Magnoliopsida; order Nymphaeales; family Nymphaeaceae; genus Nuphar; species Nuphar pumila. The sequence continues at coordinate 38,242,228 of NC_143262.1, forward strand.
CTTTCTACACCCTCCTGTGAACACCCCAAATTTTTCAAAATGTTGTAAATATCCCTGTTTTGCCCTTTGCCCCATTTTCTGGGTAATTGAGTCAGTTTTAAATCTAAATTCCATTTTGTTTCTCAAATTTTGTTGAAATTAAATTCATTTTACATATCTGACTCAATTTCGGATCCGGATCTATATCAAAATCCAAATCTGAGCTTCATTATCCAATTTTAAATCAAATTCTCAAAATTATCAAAAATAACTTTTTAAAAGCTCAAACACTTCGTCCGGCATCCGTTTGGATCCGTCGTGTTATAGTTCTCAAATCGAGGTTTAAAACTCGAATATTTTCTCAAAGCTTGGGTCCAAGCCCATTTTCTGAAGAAATTTTTCCAAGATAGCCTTGAAAACCCTCTTTTGTAAATATTTCGCAGAAAAATACAAAAAAATTAGTGTCTAAATCTTTGTTTTCTAGTAAAATCTAGGGTTTTATTCCAAATATATATATATATATATATACATAAAACAAATTTTTTTTTCGGAAAAACTATGTGAAGAGCGAGTGGTTTCGAGCTTTTAAGTTGGTTTTGCTAAAAAAATCTTTTAAACCACTTTATGGCAAAAAAATGGTTTTAAAGGAGCCCTCTTTTTGAAGAATGCGGGTTAAAATCCGAAAAAACTATGTTAAAAACCTTTTTTTTTATTATTCATTAGGGTTTTTCGCAAGGGGTCGCAAGAGAGGACCTGCTTCCTCTTATCGCCCAGCCGCCCTGCTCGATGGCTTGTGCTCCTCCAAACAAACCTCCGTCAACCCTCTAATTGCCTCCATCGCTCTCCTCCTTCGTTCATCATCAACAAACATCGCACGCCTCCATGTGTGTTCCTCCTTCTCGAAGCCTCCATGGCCTCCACCCACCATCCGCCCTTCATCTGCAACGGCACGTCCACCACCCGAGCTCCTCCACCCTTCGATGGCTGGAACCCCCTTTCTTCACCCTCCGATCACCATCCTCGTTCCTCAACCCTAGATCACCAACTGAATCCTCTCCTTCCAGTTCCTTCTCCGCTCTCTTTAAAAAGAAGGGGGGAAAGGAAAGCGGGGGATCGGAACCCCTTTTGTTTTTACACCATCTTCGACATCTTCTGACCCCAAAACCCTCTTCCTCTACTTCTGGTTGTTCATTCCATCCCGAATCATCAACAATATTACCGCAAGCAAGAAGATCCCGAACGACCTTTCAGCAGAACTACCGTGCTTCTTTCATATATCTTCGGTGAGTACCCTTCATCCTCTTTTACCCTCCTTGAATTCCCTTTTAATCTCTTTTCTTCTTCATTTTGGTCCCCATTAGAAGCACTTCTCATAGCACTGCTTTGCCAATAGCAATGTCAGTCTATCTGTGTGCAAAATCAACGGGATACGTATATTCCAATAATTTTTTTTTACTTTTTCTTTTAATTCCCATTTCAATCTCGATCAACGGTTGGTACTGACTAATACATGGATGTTAATTTCTGATCGGCATCGAATTCTCCCTGTTGTGTGACTCGTTATGTCATATGAATGTCTTATGTTCTTTGCTTTCGTTCTATCTATTTTTAGGTCGGACTCCATTTTTGTTTTTTTTGTTTTTTTTGTTGTTCTCAGTTGTGAATTATTTTCTGTGTATCAATAATTCTCGATTTGTGATGTTTTGATACATCCATTGCCATTTGTTTTACATTCCTGCAATCTGCGATTTAATTTATTCGGCACTTCCAGAGGTTACCTTCCTATTGACCGTGATTTGAGACCATGCTATGTTTTGGCAACTTTTTTTTTTTGTTTCCTGAGATCGTTTTTGCAAGGAGTGATCTGAAGACAGCATGCCTACATACCTCATTTTATTGTACCTGTTCATGTCGATTAATTGGCCATGTACCTCTCATCCTGCATATCCAGTGCATTTTATACATAGGTAACTTACTGGTTACCGTGATCCATCGGTCCCAATGCTCGCTGATGGTGGCAATAGCATCCTTCCATGTGAGCTGGATAAGTTATCTACTTTGTCTGAAGGGGTTACACTCCTTCAGCTTTCTTCAAAAACATCGTAACTCCATTATCTAGTAAAGTCTAGTGTTCCTGTGGAAGAAAAATGATGGTGCTACTTCTGTTCCTAGATTTCTGATTACAATCAATGTAGGCCTGGGTAAATAAGGTGGTAAGGAGTCTCTCACAGGTATTTTCCCAATTCAGTATCAATTGAGCCTTCTACGAACTCGATCTCCTATATGGTCTTTGTGAAGGCAACAAATTAGCAAAAGGCAGAAAGTTTTTTTTTTTTTTATGTTAACGGATAAGGGATTCGCCTGTTGTCTGTTTTGTATCTGTCCATTGCTTTAGCGGAGAAGATGGAGAAACGACTTGGGGTCCTTCTACGATCTTACTTAATCCTAAGTTTGACGTCATTGGATCATAGTTACTTTCAGCACAATTGCATAAGCTTGGGGCTAACACTGGAAACACTTGCTTCAATCTTACCTAAACACAATGTGGTTGTTGGTGCCTTCTTCGGTATAGCATTCAATCATAAGCAAGCTTTATCCCATTTGGCTCCATTCGGAAAGGGGATTCGTTAGGACTCTGTGGCCAACTTTGGTATAACATTTCATTTTCTGAAATGGAAAAGGTTATTCTAAACATGAGAGCTAAAGTGGCTCAGTTTGAAGGCCAATTGTTGATGTTGTTTTATTATCAAAGGTACAATAATATCTGGCGTCTGTCACTTGTTCCAATCTTATGCAATGGATATAAGGTACATCAAGTTGTGATGCTCTCTCTCTCTTTTTTTTTTTTTTTTATGTCACCATGTTATTTGTTCATGACTCCGTAACATCTTTAGTCGATATTACTGAGTTATATATCACTGTCTCACAACACCTCACATCTCCACTATTTACTACCTTCCAGATGCTATATTTCCATTGCCGCAAGTTTTACATACAAACAGTCCATGCTCTTACCACATGCCTGTACATTTTGTTTTCTGTGGCATCTTTGTTAACTCCCACCTTTTGCACAGCGTACAGTAGTTAGTATACATGCCATAGTCTGGATATATGGATCAACATTCAAATACCATCTAGATGAAAACTCCCGATGCACTTCAGGATGAATCATCTGCAAAATTTTTTGTGTCTTTATCTGCATGTTTAGCACTCCCTACCTTGTATCCATGTATATTTCGTTTTTCGCACAAGTTCATTATCTGTGTTATGTTGTGTTTAATTTCTTGTATACTCTCATTGTGATTAATTCATGTCTAAGTATGTGATAATCTAGCTCAGCATGACTTGTATAGTATTTCAATTTTTTTTTTTTAGCAATATATGTGCTCACGGCCATAGCATAATCTCTTCCTTGTGTGCTCTGCATTTACTTTCAGCAATTCTTGTGTATAGCCCCTGTACATTCAATTTTTTTTTTCTTTTTTTTCTCTTTTTTCCTCTCTTTCACTTGTATATGCCCAACACTTGTATTTCTCATTTATGCTCCAAGTAAATACTAGGGGCATGACTAACGAGACACTTTACTGTGTGATTGTTATAAACTAACCTCCCACCACCGTTATACTTCATCTCCAGTATGTTGTCATTACAGCATTGTAGCAATACCAAAAAAAAAATTGTAATGTACACAGCAGTGCCTAGCACTGCTGTAAGCTGTTTGCATGTACACAACAGTGCCTGGCACTGCTGTAAGTCTTTGCATATTTGCAGCAGTGCCCGACACTGTTGTAAGCCCCCTTTTTTTTATTTTTCACAGTGTTCGGCATTGCTGTGACTGGCATATAACTATAACAGTGCCCACATACTGTCATGGTTCTCCCATCTTCCCTTATGTATCTCCCACAAATTCTCTCATTTTCACCATTTGTGCATTCAAAAACATTTCTCTGTACAATACCCATATACCTTTTTCCTGCATTAAATCACTTTAACTCTCAAATCATTTGCATGTCATCATCATGATTATATTCTACTCTATATATGCGTTTTGTAGTAAATGGTGATTTGGTTCAATGTTACCTGTACAGTGACATGCCTTCAACAGTGTCTTCACTTCATCATTTTTTTCCTAACATATCAGCTATCATAAGCATTCGTTCGGTTTGCTAAGTCACATTTTCCTCATGTCTAGTGGCTTCTCATTCATAACACATACCAGATGATTAGTCTGTGCATAACAATGATAGATTTCTCCCATTGCTGACATGTTAGACCTTATCATGATCTCGCATATATTCCATTCCCCTAAGCATATATACATATTCCATTGTATTTCCATCATATCATGCTAATTCATTTTCTTTGTAGGAAATTTATAAGAATTGCTATTCTCTTTGCTTAGAATCAATAACTCTTGTAATCTTGAGTTAAACTCAAAACATTGTAATAGTTAGATATCAATGAGAAATTTATATTCCTGTTTTAGATAGAATGAATGAGCATTGTAGATATCATGAATTACTTGTTCTTCATGCATTTTTCCTCTATTTCTCAAAATCTCACAATGATGAAACACGAATGGCACGTGCACCATTTCGTAAGAGGTAAATTAATCCTAAGTTGATGATCCATATCAATGGCCATAGTCAGGGTATGGACAAAACTTAGGATTTTTATCTTTTACGAAATAACACTGGACCCATACTGGATCCGTTTTCAAAATTCATCATATTTACTCAAATATTTTCTTCTTTTATTAGAGTTTAACTTAGAATTAATTCAATATATATACCAATGGCCATAGTCAGGGTATATTGAGAATTAATTTCATTTTAAACTCTATAAAAGCACCAAAATGTATTTTATTCTTCACCTGAATTTAAATATAGATTATTATATAATACATCCAATGACCATAGTCAAGGATGCATTATATCTTCAATCTTATTTTAATTCATTTAAAGAATGGAATAGCTTTTCAAAATCCAATTTCAAAAATCTAGATTCATTCATCATTTAGGATATAATTGCATCATATTTTCAAAAATTCATTTTTCCAAAAAACTCCAAGTAAATATCTTTCTTCAAATCTATCTTCAATCCTTATCAAATCTGATTCATTCTTTCAATTTTCAAGATTCAATTTCATTGTTAAATCTCAAAATTCAATCTAACTCTGAGATTTCAAGTTCATTTTTTATCCAAATCAGATTTCAAAGTTTCAATTTGACTTTGAAATTCCAAATTCATTTATATTCAAATACTCCAAATCAAATCCAAAGTTCAATTTAACTTTGAGATTCTCTTCCTCTTCTACATTTCAAAATTCAAACTTCAAATTCAAGGTCTAAATCGACTTTGAAATTCATTTATTCAAGATTCAATTCCTGAATTTTAAATCCAATCTGGGTTTTCAAAAACCAGATCCATTTTCAAAAGTCTTAGTTGGACTTTCAAAAACCCAAAATCCATTCTAGGATCCAGAATCCAAATTTCACCTTGGATCTCAGACTTCAGATCCAAAATTTCCTTTAGGATCCAGAATTCAGTTCTACTTTGGATCTCAGACTTTAGATCCAAATCCATGTTAGGATCCAGAATCCAACTCTACATTGGATCTCAGACTTCAGATCCAAATCCATCTTAGGATCCAGAACCCAATTCTACATTTGGGTCTCAGACTTCAGATCTAAATCCATCTTAGGATCCAGAACCCAATTTTATCTCGGATCTCAGATCTCAGATCTCAGATCTTAAATCCATCTTTAGATCCAATTCCATTCTCAATTCTAAATTTCAAATCCAATTCCACTTTCAGATCTCATCCAAAACTCCTTAAATCCATTTCTATTCTTAAAAACCATTTGATTATCTCAGATCCATTCCAAACTTAAAAAATCGAAATTCAATTCCATCTCAAGTATTCATTTCCTTTCCTAAATTCAAATTCAAAATTCAAAGTCCATTTTTTTTTACTTTGAAACTTTATTTCCTTTCATTTCAAAGCTTCAAGTGATCCTTTCCCACTTATCCTTCCAATCCTGATTTACTTCAAAAACTTAGAACTCCTCTGATCTATCTCAAAATTCTAAGTTAGATTAAATCATTTCTTCACTCCTTTTGCCAAGTTCATCTCAGAATACTTGGAAATTTCTAAATCAATTTTCGAAAGAGCATTCATCCTTGCATCACACAAGCATGATTCTTTGTGCATTTAGATCTTTAGAATAAATTATTAGGTTATATTTAGGGAAAGCAAAAGGCATAGATTCGATCCTTGGTTCGATTACCCCTGGTAAAGGCGCCAGGAACAATCGAACCTCGTATCGACGAGCGAATCCCGTCTCTCCATTTTTCTCGCAAATTTTCAAAACGGAGAAGAATAGAGGTTAGAAAAGGAAAAGAGAAGGAAGAGAGAGAAATACACGAGAATAGGAAAATTTTTGCGATGATCACACCTCCGATCGAGAATCGGCGCATAATCCATCTTCGGTGGATCTCCAACGTGTAGCAGCTGCAAAGGTGCCATTTTTTGGTGAAGTCCAGCATTCTCGAACTGTTTAGGACGTCCAACTCCAGCCACGGTCCGCTCTTCTTCATCCCCCCGGTCGTCGGATCTTCCAAGAGGTAGGTCTTCTTCTTCCTTCTCTTCTAGCTAAAACCGAATTGTGTGTTGGTTTTCTTTTATTATTTCTGTGTGTTTCTTTTATTTTTCTTTATTGTTTCAGCCGTAAAATAGTATTCATGCAAAGACCAGCACGTTAGAATTAGGTTTGCTTGATTGTTTGATGTGTTCACATTTCATTTTTCTTGTTTTTTCAACCAACTTGTGAAAATCGGCTAGAATCTCATCTAGTCGACTTTTCAAAAGGGGTTTACATTGTGTTTGTGGTTTTGTTCTACAGTAATTTCAATATAAATTTGTTTTAAATGGTTCATTTGGATTTATTTTGAGTTGGGGTCTTGAACAAAGGTGTTTTTCATCAAAAATCTATAAATCGGCTAGATCCATTCTAGCCGATTTTGATTTATTTTTAATTTTTGCCTTAGTTCGGTTTTTGGCAGCGAAGCTGGATTCGTGACCCTACATAGATCCGATTCTAATGAGTTCACTGTAGATCTATTGAGGTTTGAGCCATTGCTTGACTTGTTTATCCTTGTTTTTAAGGATTTTTCACTCAAACTTTGAAAATCGACTAGAATCTCATCTAGTCGATTTCTTCTATTTTATTTGTAGTTTGTCATAAGTGTTCTTGGGTCTGTTCTACTGAAAATCCATTTTTAAAAGTCATTTTGATTCATCTTATTCGTGGATTTGATTGTGTCTTGTTTTGTTTTCAATTTTTGAAAAAGAAAAAAAAAATCGGCTAGATCTATTTTAGCCGATCTTTGCATTTTAGTTAAATTTGTGTTTTTAAGATAGTAAGTTGTGTGGTTTGCTGTATGTTTTGCATGTTAACAGCAGCATAAAATCGTGTTAAGTCATTTCATTATTTTTGGATTGTTCTAGAGAATCGTTTTTAGCATTTTGTGTTTTTGGTGTTTTGGATCTATTGAAAAACAAAAATTACAAAAGTCGAATTTTTATTTCTTTATGTTTTTAATAAATTCCAGCATAGTATGGTTCATGTTTGCATTTGTGTAATTAGAAGTTTGTTTTTACATCTTAATTTAGTTTTTATCAAATTGTTTGATATTTAGTTTAATCATTTTTTTTTTAGTTTAGTTTGTATTTATTTGTTTTTTTTTTGTCTTCTTCTTCCCCAAGGAGGGGCGGCAGCCATTAGAGCTTCCCTTGAGCTCTTGGTCGATTTTTTTAGAAATTATTAATTACAATTAGTTAAGTTAGGAAGGTGTCTAGGTTCAATGTATTAGGGTTTTCTTTCCTAGCCGTTTTTAGGGGTCAATTAAGTAGGTTTTAGGAATTAGAGTAGCATTTAATCCTAGAAAATCGGTTTTCTATTTAATTCCTTTTATTCCCTAGGTAGTCTTAATTGCATTAGTTTAGAAAGTAGCACCAATTGAAGTTGGCGATTTTTTAGAAGGGAGGTAATTAAAGTAATTGAAATTTGGAAAGTTTTTAAAAAGAGGAGTTTTTTCAAAAATCGTGTGAGGCATTTAAGGGAAATTTAAATTTTGATTTTGCCTTAAAGAAGGAGTTACTATTTAGTGTTGGAAAGAGTTTTTGAACTTAATTAATCCTCTAATTTAGGCTCCACGATTTCCATAAAGAATTAAAGGCAATTCAATTTCATCTTGAAAAGGAAAAATCGTGGATTTCTAGATTAGACTTCTCATTTTTCCAAAATGAGCTTTAAAGGCAATTAAGGAGTGTAACTCCCTCATTAAGTGGGGCAATTTTTGAGAATCCAAATCCTTTCAAAGTTTGAGCATTTCCAATTATTACTTTCTTTTCCCAACCTTCTACATTAAAATCGTTAGCTTGGAATTAATTTAGAATAATTAATAGGCTACTAATTTAGTCGACCTAATTAAGGGAGTCAAACCCTAGTCTAAACCCCCTTGACCTAGTCAAAACCATTTCTACTCAACCTAGTCAAAACCGAGCCTAGGTCGAGTCAAACCCTAGTCTAAACCCACTTGAGTCTAGTCAAGTCAACCCTTAGTTTGAGTCAACTGACCCTACCTATTGAACCTAATCTAACCTAGTCAATTAGATTGACTTGGTTAGGTGAGTCGTTAATCTAGTCAAAACCTAGCTTAGTCTAAGTCAAAGCTTAGACCAAACCTAGGTCGAGTCCAAGACCAAGACCCAACCCTAGTCAAGCCTAGTTGAGTCAACCCTAACCTAAGTTTAGGTCAACCGAGTCTACCTAACCTAATCTAAGCCAAGCCTAGTCGAGTCAAACCTAACCCCTACTTAACCCAACTCGAGCCTAGTCAAAGACCTAGACCTAACCCTAGTCAAGCTTTAGTCCAACCCTATCTAAGTCAAACCGATTCCACTTAAGTAAACCCGAACCTAGTTGACTAAGTCAACTCAAAACCGAGTCCAACTGAGTTTTAGTTAAACCTAACTTAGTCAAAACCCAAGCCTAAGTTAAGTCATAGACCAAACCGAACCCAACTAGTTAGGTCAAGCCTAGCCGAGTCCACATTGGTCCAAGTCGAGTCAACCTTAGCTCGAGCCTATCTCTCCCAACCTAACCCAAACCGAGCCTCCCTAATCCAAACCGAGTTCACCCAAACCAACCCAAACTTACCCAAGCCAAAACCAAGCTGAGTTGAGTCAACCGAGTGAACCCTAATCATATCCTTGTTCTTTAGTGGATTTAATGTCATTTAGATTTTATTTATGTTGATTTTAGATTAATTAGTTTAGTTATTTGATTTAATATAGTATAGAAGTGTGTGTGCGTAGAGTGTATTTGTTTCGTGTGTGTGATTTGTGCATTGTGTGTCATTGACTTGTAGTTATTTAGCATTTAACATAGTTAATTAGAATCACATTTCATTGAGTAGTATAGTTGCATTCGCATCATTAGTTAACATAGCTTTAATCATAACTTGCTTAGCGTATTCCATTCGTCATGCATTTAGCCTAGTTGTAATATTCATCTGCATATACACTGTGATACAGTGTCATTTAGACTGCATTAGGTTTAATTTACATTTTCTAGTGTTTAAATAGATTCATAAAGTGAATAGTGCACTCAAAGAAAAAACTGATTTTTGCCCTGTCTCACAAGCGTTATTTTCTGTGCAAAAACTTCGTGTTTTCCAAAAAAATTTGTTCTATTCATTTTATTGACGTGTTATTTGACTGCAGACCAAATTTCAGCTCTTTCGGAGTTGATTTGGTTTGATTTTTAAGCGTTTTGCGAAAACCGCTTTTTCTGGAATTTAAATTACAGGACTTTCGATATCCTGATTTTTCCCAGATTTGAAACGCTTATATCTGGAGTTCCAGATATTTTTTTTCCATTATGTAAAAACTGTCAGATTGTTTAATCTGTCAGCTGCAGAACATAACAAGTTTCGGGAAAATCAAACCTTGTTTGCCATGTCAAACAGTGGTTTTCCGATAACCTGTCAGAAATATATTTTACACTAGTTAGGGGCAGTTTCGTAATTTCCTTAGTTTCGGCATTTTAGACCTGTTTTCAGTAGTTTCTGCATTTTAGGAGTTGCATAATCATCATACAGCATTAGTAGAATTAATTTAGCTAATTTTAGAATTAGTTTAGGATTTTATTTAATTATTGTTTGATAAGTAACATTTGTTTTATTATTTTCATAAAATTAGAATTAATTTTAGTATTGTTTGCATTGTTAGAATAGAATACTAACTTTGTATTTTTCTGCATTTTTAGGTTGAAAAGCATATTTAGTTTCCAGGGTTATTGTCCAAGTGCGAAGATTGTCTAATTGGCGAAAAGACGGAAATACCCTTGGTGTGGAGCAGAAGATTTAGTTGCTTTTTCATTTTCCTTTTAGTGATTAATTGTAGTTGTATTAACTTTATAATTGTAGATTGATATTTGTAATTAATAAATCAAATTTTCTAGAAATATCTTGATTAATTCCTGTTCCTTGAGGATTCGACCTGTACTTACCACTTTGTGAAAAGTCGGTTTTTATATTTTTGGTTGACGATTTTCCAAAGTTTTATTGAAAATAATTGTTTTAAAAAGATCATTTCAAAGTATCAACCAATAGGTAATATCATTTCTCTCATGATTGATGTCAGGATTGTCCCGTATTTTTTAAAAAGAAATTTAATGCCCCAATGTAGTAAAAGAAGAAAGTATTGAATACCAAAGATATAAAGAAAATAGACATTTCACTGATAAGTAAAAAGTTGATAACAGGACTGAATATTTACAAGTATTTTAACTAAAAAAGAAGTCACAAAGACTGGGCTGACTTGCCCCTACAAAACGACTAACAGAAAGGGATGAAAGCGAAAACTCTTGGTATTTTCAATTCTCTGGTTAGTATGGAAATGGTTTGGGCGGAACTGCAGTCTGCTTTTCTCCTTCCTCTGGCACCAGAAGCTCTTTATCAATGTAGTCCTGCACAATGTTTTTGAGGACGAAGCAACGCTCCGTGTCGTGCCCCCTCGCTCGATAAAACTTGCAAAAGCGGTTCTTCCATTTCCCTTTGGTGATAGAGGGATCATCCTGCTTTGGGAGCTTGATCATTTCTTTCTCGAGCAGGTATTGGAGAACTTCTTCGATCGGCTGACCTAGAGGAGTAAGCTGACGATCATAACCCCAACCTTCATGCTTTGCTTTCTTCGGCTTGTTTGGCTTTTGCTGAGCACTGACCCTTGCCTGGTAGCTGGACTGAGCTTGTATGTTTAGGAGATCCGGATGCTTTTCTTCTTCGTTTTTGACAAAGAGATTCTTATCAAGGCAGTCTTGAACTATATTCTTAAAGATGAAGCAATGCTCAGTGTCATGCCCTGTTACTTGATGGTATCTGCAGAACTGGTCTATATATTTTCCCATGACTATGGAAGGGCTGGCGGCTTTTGGGAGCCTGAGTAATCTGTTAGACATCATGTATTCAAGGATTTTGTTGAGCGGTTCATCCAAAGGAGTGAAATCTCGATCCCTGCTCCAATCCTTGCGCTTTGGTTCTTCTTGCTTCTTGCCTTTTTGTTGAGGACTGTATTGAGAAGGTCTATCATGGTTTTCACAATATTTACCAATCTGGCTTTTATGCTCTCTCAAGTTGCTGCCCTGGTTGCTGCCCCTATTGGCTTTAGAGTTTCCTGCACTAATGTGGCTGTGTTCAGTCGTGGGGAAGGTGACAGGTGCCTTTCCTTCTGTGGGAGCTTTTCCGCAATTGGCTTCAGCTTGTTCAGACAAGATGTCAACCATCATCTTTTTGAATAATTGGTATATCGCGGGATCGATCTCACTTTTGCTGTCCTGAACTCCCTTTCTGACAGACTTTCGAGAATCCATTCCTTGCTTTCTGTTAGAGCAGTGTAATCTCTGAGCTTTGCCCGACTCAACTGATAGTGTTGATGCTCTCTGTAGAGTATAAATGGGTCTTTTTAGAAAAGATCTAGGAAGAAATTTTAATAAAGGAGGAAATCATAATCTGAAGAATGAAAACATCCTATTACGAGGGATCGGGTTGTCACCAAATTTTGCGACAACCGCGTTGTTTTTCTAAAAAAGGATAGACAAGTAAAATGTGAATAAAGATAAATTTTGAAAAGGACATATCCTGACAAAAAATGTTTTATTGTAAATGAGGGTAAGGAATAGAATATAGAAAGAAGAAAAATTTTGAAGAATTGCAGGCAGGATCAAAAAAGAATTAGAAGAAATAGAGAGAAAAAAAAGGAAAATACACCTGGGTTTTAAAATAAAGAGGAAATTTTGAACAATATATACCCAGGGTTTTGAAAAATGTAGGAAAAATATCATACAATCATAGATATACAAACAAAGATGCACAAACAACACTCCCTAGATGCTGACCCTAAATGCAATTTTTTGAAATGGCTTGTAGGACCTTAATCCTATCTCTAGGGTTCAAATCATCTGATTCCAATCAAGATATGCCGATATACCCAAGCCGAAGCTTGAAGTACGTGGCGTAGAAGTATTCCTTCGGTTCTAAGGTAATGGCTTCCCAACATCCTTGAGCACCTACCGATATACCTCGGACTATGGCCCTTAGGTACGTGATCATCGCAAAATTTTTCCTCTCGTAATATTTTCTCTCTTCCTTCTCTTTTCCTTTCCAACCTCTTATTTTCCTCCTTTTTGAAGGGAGAAAGATAAAAGACGGAAAGAAAGAGAGAAGAGAAAAGAAAGAAGAGAAGAGAAGAGAAGAGGAACTCTTTTGCGGGTCTCACTTGACCTTAATTTTGAAGAATTTTGAAATAACTCGCCTCCGTTTTTGAAATATTTGCGGGAAAACTGGGAGACGAGATCCGCTCGTCGGTACGAGGTTCGACCGTTCCTGGCGCTTTTACCAGGGGTAATCGAACCAAGGGTCGAATTAATGCCTTTTGCTTTGCTAAGAAATTATCTAAGTATTTATCCTAAGTCTAGATGCACAAAAAATCATGCTTGTGCAAATGCAAAGATGTATGCTCTTTTTGAAATATTTTGAAGATTTTTCAAGTGTTTCTGAAATGGATCTGATAAAGTGAAGAAATGATTTTAACTTAGAACTTAAGATTAAAGTTCTAAGTTTTTAGAATAATCAAGAGCTTGGGAATATGAATCTGGATTTGGAAAATGATCTTGAAACTTTGAGATAAAAGGAATTTTCAAAGTCATAAATGGGGTTTGAATCAGAATAGAAATGAAAAATGGAATTGAATCAGGAGAAAAGGTGGAATTGGGAAATTTGAATAAAATTGAGAAATGGAATTGATTAAAAAGTTGGATTTTCAAGATGAAACCCGAATCCAATATCTGGATTCTGAATAGAGTTTCAAAGTTGAATTCTGAATTTAGGATCTGAAATGAAAACTTGATCTGGAATGAAATGGAATTGGTTTTAAGAATTGGAATCAAGATGAAATTTGGATCTGAAATTTTGAATGGAATTGGATTCAAGATTTGGAATCCAAGATGAATTTTGGATCTGAAATCTAAGATCCGAAGTAGAATGGGATTCTGGATCCTAAATGGAATTTTGGATCCGTAATCTGAGATCCAAAGTAGGATTGGTTTTGGATCCTAAGGTGGATTTGGATCTGAAGTCTAAGATCCAAAGTAGAATTGGGTTGTGGATCCTAAGGAGGATTTGGATCTGAAGTCAGAGATCCAAAGCAGAGTTGGGTTCTGGTTCCTAGAATGGAATTTGGATCTGAATCTGAGATCCAAAGTAGATTGGATTCTGGATCCTAGAATGGAATTTGGATCTATAATCTGAGATCCAGAGTAGAATTGGATTCTGGGTCCTAGGATGAAATTGGATCTGAAGTCTGAGATCCAAAGTAGAATTGGATTTTGGATCCTAGAATAGAATTTGGATCTGTAATCTGAGATCCAAGGTGAAGTTGGATTCTGGATCCTAACATGGAATTGGATCTAAGGTCTGATATCCGATATGAATGTTGAATCCTGGATCCTAAAATGTATTTGGAGTTTGTTAAATTCAGAGGATGAATCAAGGATTTCCAAGTTTTGATTTGAACTTGAAAAATGAAATTTAGAATTTGAATCTTGAATATACAAATGAATTTCAAAGTTTAAATTGGACTTTGAATTTGGATTTTAGAAGATAAAAGAGATCTCAAAGTTAAATTGAACTTTGAAATTGAATGGAGTTTTGAATATAAAATGAATTTGAATTTTCAGAGTCAAATTGGACTCTAAAAATGAGATAGAATTTGATGAAGTAGAAATTGAAGAGAGATATTCAAGATCACTTGGATTTTTGAAAAAGAATTTTGAAAATATGATGCAATTCTATCCTATATGATGAATGAATTTGAAGAATTTTTGAAATTGGATTTCGAAAAGCTATTCCATTCTTTAAATGAATTAAAACAAGATTGAAGATATAATACATCCTTGACTATGGTCATTGAATGTATTATATAATAATCTATATTTAAATTCAGGTGAAGAATGAAACACATTTGGTGCTTTTATAGAATTTAAAATGAAATTAACTCTCAATATACCCTGACTATGGCCATTGGTATATATTTTGAGTTAATTTTAAGTTAAATTTTGATAAAAGGAGAAAATATTTAATGAAATATGATGAATTTTGAAAATGGATCCAGTGTGGATCCAATGTTATTTCGTAAAAGATAAAAATGCTAAGTTTTGTCCACACCCTGACTATGGCCATTGATGTGGATCATCAACTTAGTATCAATTACCTCTTACGAAACGGTGCACGTGCCATTCGTGTTTCACCATTGTGAGAATTTTGAGGAATAAAGGAAGAAATGCATGAATACAAGTAGTTCAATGCTTTTTACAATGCTCATTCATTCTGCCTAAGATAGAAATGAAATTTTCATTCAAATCTAGCTATTACATTATATAAAATCAAACTTACAACTCCAAAGAATAACCCTTTCCATATATTCCCTGCAAAACACTTGATTAGAAAGAAATTGTACCTATTCTATCCAAAACAAATGAACTTGTAGGCTTGCAAATGAATAGCACTGAAGAAATTAAATACCAATATCTAATAATACTAAAACAATGCAATGCTAGTCAAACTATATATGCTATAATCACATGGCATGCAAAATCATCATATACTAACAATAAAATGATGTTAACATAGGAAATAAACTTATAACAAGTTGCTGTAATTACAATCAAAAGTGAACAATCTTACTGGAAGAAACCATTCAGCAACCCTCTTAACTCCATTCAAGCGAAATCAGCAGCTCTTTCTAGCAATTATTCTGGACACTCAACTGTTAGACCAGGCAAATCTTCCAACCTGTGCACTACTAAATGACAGAAATATCGCCATTTGCCATACCGCACAGAATCTGCACATGTGTTGGTTCATATCTTGCCAGAAATGAGCTTCTAACCTTATTAAAACAAAATTAAGAATTACAAAAATTCAGATGAATAAAGAGTTATCACCATAGGGCATTAGTATTGGATCGGCAAACAAAAATTTACTGGAATTGTATCGCAGCCTACCAACGATGGCACACACTAGTCAATAAGTTCCAAACACCATTTCTATCCTCACAAACTAAATTAAACTGCACAACATAATGATGCTGATCCTGGGCACAATTTCCCTGTTGCTTGCAAAATATCTGTACAAATGATGTTCTTCAATTCATTCCTTAGATGAGGCTGCTAAGACCTTTTCTGGTCCTTTTGCACGAGTTGTCTATGGATAGTATATCAGAGGCATATGAGGATGAAAGGATTGATATATCTGTTGATATTCTAGATGAAGATCCTTATGATGGCAATTATGAATCAGATGCCTATCAAACTACTGCTAGTGATACTCAAAACATGATTGATCAGCAAGGTGATGAAGATAGCATCGGGTAGCAGGATATGCAGGAGACAAGTACAGGTAAGTAACTACAGCAGGGTGCAGATGTGAACGTATGCAATATAAAACCAGTTCTGCATATTCGTGAAAAGTTTTGACTTTATAGAATCCCAGCAACTGTATCTCTCTTGTATATAGGTTTGCAACTGATTTGGCAAGCAAACCCACGACAATGAAGGTCCATTTCCTATAACTAACCAACCCAAAGCAATGATATTATTATCAAAAATTAATTTTTATCCTTTAAAATAAAACATCCATCTTCTGCAACATTAACTGAATCCCAAAATATGGATGCAAGTGCAAGCATCTGGACTACTTATATTAATTGTTGCAGTCTTACCACTACCATTAAACAAGGATATCAGATTAACCGAGCCATTAAACGTACCACAGGCTTCCGAGGAAAGTACAGCAACTTAATATGTGAAATGAAAGAATCTGAGTTATTAAGTAAGTACCTTATATAACTTCAGGCTGGCGTTAGAGCATCCAGTGATCGTATGGCATATGGAAGTGCCATCCCCACACCCAACAAGAAAATCTCCACTTTGGGGGACAGCCAGCGCTGATGCACTATCACAGATGACAGCAACACTTGTAATAATATTACGAACCATATGAATGAACAACAAATCTCCATGACAGGATCTGAAAACTGCCCATCTATACTACTATCAACAAGAAGCTAGTGCATGCACCATTGTTTGAATGGATGGGAGGTAAAGCAGACATGTGGATATGGTCAGGGCCTTCTTTGATGCTGTGACTAGGGAATGGAATAGTGCATATTCTCTGATATTCAAAGCAAATATGGTTAGTTAAACTAATGACAAAGCAATCAATTCCTTCAGCATCCCTAACAAGGAGGAACATGTTATGATTCAAAAGCAATGGTCCCATATCAATCCTGAATATCTGATTCCCAAGTATTCAGAAATTAAGAAAATAAATTTGCAGGTATTCCGAAATCTAGATTTGATAAAAAAAAAAAAAACATTTTAACCATTGGCCATTCAAATATTCAGTAAGAAACTAACGTACCTCATAAGCCTGGATTTTTTTATGACAATATCCCTATGCAATCCACTCTTTTATAAGCCTGTATTGATGGTCCCCTGGGGGTGGGCCTCTTTAAACTCTGCCTTTGGCTTGTTCTTCTACAACATAAACAGATAGCTGGGAGTAAGCATTGTACGAGTCACCATATGGTGGTTGCCCATAGCCTGTTTGTGAGGGCACAAATGCCCTGTACAGCTGTTACCCATGCGTGCCCTTGAAAATCAAATTCTCCAAGCACCTATTTTATCGAGAGGTGCTATGAAGGACATATCTTCTCCTGAGCATTAGTGCTTTCAAATGCTAAAGTCAGGGGATTCCTGGCTTTAAATTCAGTTACAACAAGATACTTCCCTATCACTGTATAATTTGAATATCTGAACTTTTTACAGAATTCTTTGGGAAATTTGAATGATCACAGATATCCCCTTTTATAGATGTCACGCAGATCCTTGTCCACACAGCCTTGGTCTTTTACTATAAACATCAGTCAATAGGTAATCAGATATGCACTTAACGAAGATATACCCATGAGATTCCATTAAATCAAAACCCTTGGGTTGCTAAAAAAAACGAATACAGAAATGCATAGACGATATGGGTTATGCTGGATTAACATTACAAAACATAAATGAGAGATAATGAGGGGAGCAAGAGCATAATCCGAAGGAAAATGAAGGATTTACACATGAATTAAACTAATCATCATGCGTTAACAATGATGGCCACAGGATTTGCAAAGGTAGTAAAAGCATAACTGTGAATTTGCAGCAAAAAGAAAGGACAATCATCGACATCATCAAAACAAGAAAACCAGATATGAAAGGATCGTCCGAGTAAACAGGAAATCAAGAATCGAAATAAGAAAAGGAGATTTAAATGCAAACAGGAAATGAAGCAGAAAATTACAAACTATCAATATCTTAAAACGGAGACGAAATCACATAAACTAATCGAAATCAACATTAGATAACCATAAAGGGAAAGCCTCACAAAATCAGAAAACATATTGCCAAACGATAGGATGCTACAATCGGCTTGACAAATAATAATAAAAAGAGAATGCTGAAGATTAAATAAACTGAAGAAAACCAAATTTGCAGCAAATGGAAAAAGGGGTGTTGGAACCTGTGGATTCCTTTGATGTCACATAGGATGGGTCGATCCTGCTACAGGCAGGTCGATCCCATCGTTATGCCTTGTAAAATATATAAAAAAAAAGGAAAAATGAAAAAAATGGCAAAGAGAAAACGAAAAAAACCCCAAAGAAATCAAGGGAATATCATGAAAGATAAAGGAGATTTCTGAAGGAATCAGAGAGAGAAGAGTCACTTACCTGTAACTTTTGGGGATCGATTGAATCCCTTCAGTTGATTGGGGAAGAACCAGAAAAAAAAAATGTGAAGGAGCGAAAGAACGTAAAGGGGTAGAAGACGGATTCAAGGTTACAGAGATGTTTCTCCCGTGTATTGCTGCAGAGATTCTGAGATGGAGGCGGCGCTCGGCTGTAGGGCTTCCTGTAGCTCTGCTGCCGGGATGATCAGCCAAGATGGGAAAAAAAAAAGAAGAAGAAGAGGAGAAGGGGAGATGTAATGGGGAAGGGTGATAACGGATCCCTAGGGTTTCCTCATCGTGCCCCTCTTAAAGAGGGGGACGAAGGTTCGGGAGGGATTCGGTTAGAGATCGACGGGAGGAAAGGGGGAGCGATCGGTGGAAATGGAAGGTGGCGATGGAGAGAAGGAGGAGAGAGAAAGAGAGAGAGGGGAAAGTGGCGAGAGTGAAAGAGAGGGGGGGCGATTAGGGTTTATTTGTGAATAATTTTCGGTTTTTTCCGAAAAGAGGCTCCCTTAACAAAAATTTTCATAAAAATGGTTTAAAAATGATTTTTTTAGCAAAATCGACTTTAAAAAGTTTAAACTCATTCATTTTTCTTGAAATTTTCCATTTTTTTGGTTTTTGTTTTATTTTTTATTTTTTTTTGTATTTTTAGAATAAAATCCTAAAGTTTGTGAGAAAACAAAGGTTAAAACTAATTTTTTTGTGTTTTTGCAAAAATATTTACAAAAAGGAATTTTTTTCTGAGAATTTAAAAACTATTTTGAGAAAATTACTTCAGAAATGGGTTTTTGATCCGAATTTTGAGAAGATATGGATTTAAAGTACTGGATTCGGATCCGAAATTAATTTTGAATATACCAATATGGATTTTAATTCAGAAAATCTGAAGAAATGATTTGATTTTCTCAGAAAATGGGGTTAGGGGCAAAAAAGGTCATTTTTACAAAACTTTAAAAAATTTGGGGTGTTCACAGAAGAGCTATTCCATTCTTTAAATGAATTAAGAATGAGGTTAAAAGATATAATATACCCCTGACTATGGTCATTGAATATATTATATAATAACCACATTTAAATTCAAATGAAGAATAAAATACATTTTTGGTGCTTTTATAGAATTTGAAATGAAATTAACTCTCAATATACCCTGACTATGGCCATTGGTATATATATTGAGTTAATTTTAAATTAAATTCTGATAAAAGAGGAAAATATTTAAAAAAAATATGATGATTTTTGAAAAGGATCCAGTGTGGATCCAGTGTTATTTCATACAAGATAAAAATCCTAAGTTTTGTTTACATCCTGACTATGGCCATTGATGTAAATCATCAACTTAGGACTTAATTACCTCTTACGAAATGGTGCACGTGCCATTCGTGTTTCACCATTGTGAGATTTTGAAAATAAAAGGAAAGAATGATACGAAAACAAGCAACATGTATATGCTCATATATTCTAATCTAAAACTGGTAATGTGAGTATTTTCATTATATCTAATCTATTACATGAGTTCTGAAGAGATGGAAAATATTTGTCTTAAGGGAAATCTATAATCCTGCAAAACCGAGTTAGCTCAAGGTAAATGGAAATTGTCATATCAAAGTATAAATGCGTAAGTCTACACTTACCTCACTTTAGGGAATGTACATGTAAATCACTAAGGTAGGAACATCTAATGTATTGGACAATTAGGATCATCACAGCTAAACTTTGTTGGTTGTGAATGGAATAACTGACATATTTACACGGTCAATCACTGGTTCTTCTACAGTGCAGCCATCTGAAATGACCTTATCAGACTTGAGTTTTCAGGTGATGCTGTCACAAAGATTCTTCTTGCAGCCAAATAATAATCTGACTTCAAGTTAATGCATACTAGTAATGCTTCAGACCAGCTGCTAATGCTAATGACTACTACCTTTAAGTTGTCTAAGTTTACTATCAACCTAAACATGGTTTAGATCGGATTTGGGTTACTAACCAACTGATCCTGAGTGTATATATATATATGGTTGTTTTTCTTTCTTTTCTTTTTTTTTTTTGACAATTTTGACATACAACTTATATCCCTGTATGGAGCATCAGTTTTCAAATATTATTCAGAATATACTAAGACAATTATCATATCCTAAATGATGTATATTAAAGGCAGATGTAATTTCACGAATGCAGGTAGAGAACCACTAGTGCATGGAAGAAAATAAGGGTAAAACCATCAAAATTCAGCAACTTAAAGTAAAGAAAAGAAAGAAAAAAAAGAATTTTCAAAAGCAACATAATTTACCGATAAATGCATGATGTCCAAGAGCAATTTAATATACAGACTCCTGCAGAGAAATGAGCAACCAAGTTAGTATTACTATATTCCCAAATTCTTAAGACCTAACAATCTCCAAATGCATTGAGTCATATACCCACCAGGAGGGCCAGAAGGGAGAAAGAGCATTTTGCTATTACAAATGGAGGACGTCAACTTAACCATTTATTCCTACCTGTCACCACTCACTGCAACCTCTAGATTTCCATTTTCAGGTTTATTGTGTTCATGAGCCAAAATACAACCAAGAGTGGTGGCCCAAGCCTTCATTTTTCTTCCCTGCCTTACCCATGACAGGTTCTCAGAATCGATCTATCAGATGTATAAGAGATTGCCTTTGACATGAGTTGTTAATCTTTGTCGATCAGGTGACAACAATACTTTTCCTTTTAGCAAACTGACTATTCCAAGTATTTATAACAGGAGCGCCTACTGCATAACCCTTAGACAACCATGTTTGATAATCATGATGAACCACACAGTTTGAACATGAGGCAATCCAAAAACAGACACACTAAACTGGGTATATGATATGGAAACAATCAAATGTAGGAATCTCTGAGCCTGTGGCTATGAAAGTAACATCTAATAGTAGATCCATCAACTCCATATTATCGCAAAATTTGGCATATGCAGGTGGGTATGTGAAAGTGCAACAGTATTTTGTGCCAGTGAACCACAATGCAGGTGCGGTAATGAGGTTATGGTGATATATGACAACAAAGTGCATGCAGTGTTATGGAGAATATGGATGAAAATGTAAACACTGCATATACATAAGTGGGGGAAGTGAGAGATGTGCACCAAAAATTAGATAATTTGAAGAAGATTGATAACTTACCTTCAGCTTTCTATTGAACATATAACCCAGAACAGTAAGGGGTAAATCCTTTGCAATACCAAAACATCTTTTGTCCCATAAATAAATAAATATATATATATATATATATATATATATATATATATATATATATATATATATATATATATATATATTCACTGGGAAAACATCACCAGCTGATATCTTCATTTATTGCCATGAGGGCATCACAAAGGCTATGGATCCAGTCTAATGTTTTCAGCTTAACGGTTCAAGGACAGGACCCATGCAAGGCTCCAAATGATATGTGCATTATGCTGGTTCAGACATTGAGTAACCTGGACATCCACTCCTTCATGAAGACCAGCAGAGCCTTGAAATCCAGAAGGATCACGAGAAGCAACGTTATGATCCTTACCTTAAGAGATCTTGTTCTTAAGTTTAATATCACTGAACTCTTGTGATATCCTTACAATGTGGTTCTGAAGGTTGACGAAACTTGAAATGGCAGTAAAAGAAAGGGGTTCATTGCACAGGCTTTAACTTATACAGAAATTGAAACACCAAAAAAAAAACTATAAAGGGTAAGTGATCTGTGTTATGAATCAAGCTACATGATCATGAATGGGGAAATAAAATGGAAAACCCATACTCATAAAAATGGACAGTATAAGAGTGTATCTATGCCATTGATCAGAAATTGGTGATAAATCCAACATGCCGATTTTCATTATCACAAGATCTGCAGTCATTAGAAACGTTAACAACTCGAGTATAACTGGACCCTCAAGCATGGGATACATGGTGCTGAATGAATCATGAATCATGACTGTAAATGATAGGTTTAAGTGACTGATGTAAAACCATGGACAAACAGGTGAATGGATGCACATTGAAAGACTTAAAATATGAAAATATAGAAAGCCAGTAAAACGATGGAGAATTCATACCGTAATTATAATCAGCAGAACAGATATAATATCAGTCGGATGTTAAATGAACTAAATATGGAAAAATGATTGAAATATCATGGAACACTATTAACAGAAAAATGTAACTAAAATGGGAAATAAAGGGGAATGCCGTGAATGAGTTCTAGACACACTCGCACGATACCACTCGTTAAAAATAAGGGATCTGATGTGAATCAAGAAGATAAACTCCATATGACTATCAAGATTGACAGGTTAACAAGAATACGAATCTTAAATTTAAAAAAAAAATATAGGAATTCACCATGAGTTGGGCATCAGACTAACCATGAAACCACTAAAAGCATAAACAGGAAATCAACTAAAAAAAAAGAAAAGGGAAATTAGAAAATCAAGCATAGACAGATATTCGATCGAAAGTCAGAGAAAACTTGATAAACATGAAAGGGTAATGTCGGAATGGATACTCCATTGCTCTTGCACAGAGGTGGTTGGATATTGCTAATAAGCAACTCCATGCCACCAGCAGTGCGTAATGGAAAAAAAAAATCATAAAAAGAAGAGGGGATATGGGGGCTCACCTTGTTCTTGCAGAGGTTGTGAAAGAGGGAGCTAAGGCTTCTATTATTTTCCGGAGGTCTTCTTGTTGTGGATGCAAACAGACTCCCGGTTCTTGTGGGAATTCTGGAAGAAAGCACCCTTGCTGAGGATTACCGATTGCTGGACGGTGCTTCTTCACCAGAGGCAATGTGGAAGGAGAGCAGGGCGATGCTCGATAATAGATGCCTAAAAATAAAATCCTCTCCCTCGAGGGATCTTGGAGGGCTCTTCTTAAAGGGAAAGCGGAAGGCTCCAAAGGGTGGAGGTTTGTTGAAGATCGACGGTCAGTGACGGAGGAAAGGGGGTGCGTTAGGCTAGCGATAGAGGGCTGAGAGGCAGGGTTGAAACCGTTGGTGATGGAGGGCTGAGGCCAATGGTCGTGGCGATCGAAGGTGGGCGATGGGGAAGGCGGTTCTGCGAAAGGGGTAAAAGAGATCAACGACGGATGGTGGATGGAGGCCATGGAGGCTTTGAGAAGGGGTTGGAGGCACATGGGCACTTCCGGAAGGCGATGGAGAGGGGCGATCCGCTGAGGGTTTTGGTGAGAGAGGGGGGAAGAGAGGGTTTCGGTCAGAAACAGAGAAGGCCTCCGCAACCCTAAAAATCGATTTTCGCTAAAAAGGTCTTTTATAAAAAATTTCAAAAAGCCGGTCCTCTTTTAAAGATTTTTACAAAAACTGGTCTTGGTTAATAATTTTTTTTTCAAAAAGATTTTTTTCAAAAAAAAAAAAAAACTGATTTTGTTTCTTTTCTCCATTTTATATATATATATATATATATATATATATATATATATATATTTATATTTTTTGGAATAAAATCCTAAAATTTATGGAAAAACAAGAAACTAAACTAATTTTTTTGTATTTTTTTGAAGAAATATTTACAAAAGAAGGTTTTCAAGGCTATTTTGGGAAATTTTTTCCAAAAATGGGTTTTTGACCCCAGTTTTGAGAAAATATTCAAGTTTTTGAAACTCAAATCGAAAAATACAACGTGATGGATCCAAATGGATATCGAATGGACTGTCTGAGCTATTTAAAAATTATTTTTGGTATTTTCTGTAATTTTAATTCAAAAGTTGGACAACGAGACTTAGGTTTGGATCTGGACAATGGATCCGGATCCGAAATCAAATCAGCCATATAAAATGAATTTAATTTTAGTAAAACTTGAGAAATGAACTAGAATTTAGATTTAAAAATGACTCATTTGCTCAAAAGATGAATTTAGGGGCAAGAAAGGAATATTTAAAAGATTTTAAAAAATTTGGGGTGTTCACAAGCATCTGTAAACACCCCAAATTTTCCTCATCCATTCTTAAACAACCCTTCTCGTGTAGTGCCAACCCTGTTAGGTCAGTGTAGGAGTCAGACCCCGAGTCAGTTTCAGAAAATCATCATTTTACCAACTTTCATTACGAAAATTACCATTTTACCCCTAGGTCATCCTGGACCCCAGTCAGTCGGAGTCAACAAAGCTCACTGGTCAGTTCAGAACATTTAGAATATAAGTTATCTCAAGCTCATCTGATCTCACAATGAACAGACCATTTTCATTTCTGACAATTCCTGCCAAAATGGGATCATTTCTTCAGAAATGAGCTCATTTCTCACTCAAATCCAAGCCAATTGTCTCTGAGTCAGTCATTCATAGTCAGTCATATTCCCCAGAGTCTAACTTGAGCTCACCGGGAGTTCAAGTGCTCCAGTTTCCGATCAAAACCAATTTTGAGTGTCCAAGAGCCCATTTTAGTCCATTTCAGCTCTTTCAGCTGAAATTGAGTTGAGTTCAGCCAATTGAGCTAGTGTTCGAGCTTCAATTTTAGTTCATGTCAGTATTACTGACCTTTGTTTTAGCTCAAAGTCAGCTCAGGTTCATAATTCACTTCGCTTCAGTGACCATTCTGTACTATTTCTCTAAAAATGGTAGCTTTTCTTAAAAATTTAGTTGGAAAGGTCAGTTGAGTCAGTGTCTGGTTAGTTCACATGAGTTCTGAAACTCTAAAACCCAGCTCATTTCAGTTTAATTTAGCTTGAACCCCAATTTTCAGTGTCACTCTAACCCAGTAGAGTCCCAAAAACCATTTCTTGAGCTATTTTGAAAATTTTATCAATTTTAATGGTTTTTGAACTGGTACAACTGTCAATCGGGGTCTAACATCCAAAATTCTTTATTCAGGGTCTATATTTTGCATGTCATTTCTCATCATTTCATATCATTTTTCAGCATTTCATAACATTTCATCACATTTCATTTTCGAAGTCCAGAACTCCAGTTTTATAAATTTCAATCCAGATTGAGTTTTAAAAGTTTTCAGAAATTAATTTCAAACCCCGGGTTACCAAAATTGACATTTTTACCCCCAAGATTCTAAATTTGGAAATATTTTCTCAAGAAAAATAATCTGGATTTATTTCAAACTCAAAATTTTGAAATCTACACTGGATTTGCTTCGTAATGGGGTATTGAACTTTAAAATCCGAGTTCGTTTCAAAATCTGCCAAAAATAGCTCATTTCGTCTGGAAATAAATTTGGAAGTATTTTCTCGAGAAAAACAATCTGGATTTCTTCCAAAATTAAATTTTTAAATTCTACATTGGATTTGCTTCGCAACGAGGTATTGAACTTCAAAATCCGAGCTCGTTTCAAAAACTGCCAAAAATAGCTCGTTTCGTCTGGAAATTTTTTGAAAAGACTATTTTACCCCTTTAATCGTCAAAATGAATTTCAAAAGTGGAATTTGGACCCGCTCTGAGATGGCCCATCCATTTGCATTTTCTTGTTTTAATTTATAAGAAAAGAAAAAAATTTATCTTTTTCTTTATTTTTGTTGTTTATTTTATTTTATTTTTTTATTATTATTTTATTCTTCCTAAGGTGGGACCCACAAGGGGGTCGACCACCCTAGCCCACTGCCTTTCCTTTTTTCCTCCATTTTCTTTTTTTATTTTATTTTATTTCTTCTTTCTTTCTTTGCCTTCTTTTTTTCTTCATTTTTCTTTCTTTCATTCTTTCTTTCCTTCTTTCTTTCCTCTCCCTCCAACTCACGTATGGGAGTCCAACCCCCCTTTTCCTTCCTCTTCCCCTTTCCCTTCTTCCCCCTTCTTTCCTTTTCTTTCTCCTTTCTCTCTTTCCTTTTTCTCTTCCTTCTTTCTTTCCTTCCTTCCTTCTTTTTCCCTAGCCTCCAACCCATCTACGTGAATCCCTTTTTTTCATTAACTAAGGAAAACTTAGGAAAGATTTAATCTTTCCCTAAGTTCTTATCAAAGGGGTCATATGGCTGCTCCCAAGAGGATTCAACGCCTAACCCATCTCTCTCTCTCTCTCTTTCTCTCTCTCTCTCTCTCCCTTTAGTTCTCTCCTCCTCTCCCCTTGGCTGCTGCAGCTTCTCTCAGCCCAGCCCTTGCAACCTCCCTTCAACCCTCAGCCGGCACCATTGGCAGCAATACCACCATCTCCTTCAAACGTGTAGCAGCAACCACCTTTTGAAGTTTCCAACAGCCTTCACTCCATCAACCTCCATTGCTCCACCTTCACCACCTCCACAACAAATCTGCAGCCAATGCACATCATCTCCAACCTCCAGCCCAGCCAGCTCCACCAGGGATCCACAGCTGCCACCAGCTTGTAGCCACAGCAACCGGCACCTCCCTGCTCCGGCCAACAACCACCTTCATCCTTCTTTGAAGTAGCCATACTAACCTTTGGCAGCTAGGGGTGGCAATTTCTGACACGACCCGCCAACCCGCCTCTTAGGCGGGTTCGGGTTGGGCTTAAGCCAACCCGTTTAATAAACGGGTCGACCCGCATAACCCGTTTATTAAACAGGTCGGGTTCGGGTTGGGGGTATGCCAACCCGCCAACCCGGCTGACCCGTTTAATAAACGGGTTAGGCGGGTAGGTCAACTCGCCAACCCGACCCACCAACCTGCCTACCTGCCAACCCGATCCGTCAACCCGCCAACCCGACCCGCCAACCTGACCCGCGAACCTGAAAACCCGTTTACCCGACCCAACCCATTTATTAAATGGGTTGGCGGGTCGTGTCGGGTTACCCGTTTATTAAACGGGTCGGGTTCGTGTTTGCCACAGCCGACCCGTTTAATAAACGGGTCGGGTTCGGGTTGAGGTATGCTGACCCGCCAACCCGACCCGATTGCCACCCCTATTGGCAGCCATCTCCAACGCCCTTGTTGTGGCAGCCTTTCACGTTGGCAGCACCACTTCAACACTTTGTAGCCATCTCAAATCGATTCCCAGCAACAATGAGACAACCTTCTCCATTTGCTGTATCAAAACCCCAAGGTAAGGTATATATCTCTCTCTTGATTTAACACTTGTGTTAAATTTCATTAAAGTGATGCTCTCATGAACATAGTTGGAAATCAGTTCAAAATTGTTTTGTTTTACATGGTTTAAAACTTTTATGATTGAGGCTATGTATGGGAGATGATCCGTTCAAGGGATGGACCGGATCTCTCACCTCAATGGCCAATATTAAGATTTAAGCCATATCCCTGATCATTTTATCTTTTTTTAGCTTTCACATAGGTTTTATATTTTTAAAAGCATCACATTTAGGTTCATATAGATTCATTTTGTTGTTTTATTCATATAATGTAAATTTGTTAGTATTTGGTTTAAGAGTTCACAAGTTTTGATTTTGTGTGCGAAGTCCATACATTATTTTATGTAAGATTCTGCATTAGTAAATTCTGTAAAATTTAGATCAATTAGGCCTATATGTCTCTGATTTACTTCTGAAAATTTGATTCTATTCAGATTTTGGAACCCACCTAAACCGATCAAACCCTACATCGGGTTTTCTGTCTTTTTGAATTTCCAGTTTGCGCTTTATCAGACAAGAACCTCTAGTACCACCCTTGTGGGAGATCTGGATTGCTCCCCAAAAATCACAGTGGATTCATAATTGAATCTACTGATGATTTGGAAATTTTTAGGTTTTTCCAATTAGTTTTGATCTCTGTCAAAAATCGGATTTCCCAGACCTCTGGGAAAATCTCGATTTTCCTCTGTCAGGGTATAGACAGACTCTAATGCACCAAGTCCACCCAATTCGTAGCCCGTCTGCAAAAACTTTCAACACAAAAGTTATTACTAACATGTTTTCCTGTCATTTCCCAAAATTTATGGATTTTTGGAACTGTTTCAGTATTTTTTATTGAAAATTTCTTTTCTATCTGACAGATTTCAATATCCCGAAATTCCAGAGATTCGTGTCTCTGATAACAGTCTGCCCTTTTCCAAACCGTAACCCAAATCCCAATAGTGTGAAAATATCAAATTTTCCTCTGTTTGTCAGGGAAATTCGCTCACAATTTCAATCTTTTTCCCATCTGTTTACTATTTTCCCCACATTTTTTACCAAAACCTGTCTGTTTCCTCCAAATCCTAGAGTCGCTGGATTCTGATCCGACTTGACGGAGTGTCACAGCTCCGACCATAGGTCAAAACCAGAAAGTGTAAAAGGAAAAAATCCTTGACTTACTGTCCTCTTTCACCCCATAAAATTTGGGAAATTTTTATGTAAGTTTGATATCCTAAATCCCCTTTAGAATCAACATTTTAGGCAAAAATCACAAAATTTAGAGTTTTTATTTGAATTTCCGTATTTAAAAATTAGATTTTAGAGCTATTTTCTGTTTTTAGGGTTATTTTAGGTGTCCATGCCAAATTTGGCTTAATTCCAAGTTCATTTGCTCCATGTGCTAGTTTATCTTTAAATTCAGAAGTAAAAATCAGGTTAAATTTGATATTTTATGATATTTTTGCCATTTTAGGGTTTTATTCATGTAAATAAGCATGCCATATCATATTAGGGTTAATTTCAATGTCATTTGCTTTTCGCATTTTACATTTTTGCAAAATTTATTTCAAAAAATCCTGGTTTCAAGGCCATAGTCTTGTTATCGGGGGTATTTTGGTCATTTTGACTTAAATTTCGAAATTTCAAATTCTAATTTCATAAATTTTCATGCATATCATAATATTTCATCATATTGTATTTGATTTATTTCATTTGATTTTCAAAACTCCAAAATTTACGAAATTTCTTTTAGAAAACCCTGATTTCAAGGTCATCAGGGGCATTTTGGTCATTTTGACCCCAATTTCGAATTTTCAAGTTTATTTTCAAAATTTATTCATTATTTATCATGTTTATATCAAAGGGGGTATGAATTTGGGTTTATATCTGAATAATATCCGATAATTTCTCATATTTTCGGATAAATTCAGAAAAACCTACATTTCTGTGCTAACACTGTTTTCTAGTTTTGCAGGAACATTCAAGAAGAAGGCTTAGTTATTTTATTTCTTTATTTTATTCAATTCAATGTAAAAATCAATGTAATATATGGAATAAAAGTTACATTTCTTCTTAGAATAGGACTGCATTGCATATAGTTTAATTTCTGCAAAATTCTGATGTCTAATATATCATTCATGCATTTATTTCAAATTCACTGTAGTTGACATGAATGGCACGTGCACAAGCTTTTATGGAGTTTATAAACTCGGTGGGATTCGTATTTATGGACATAGTCAGAATACGAAGAAAACCAAGATTTATGATCTTCGTATTAGCCACATTCAACCTACACTCTTAGGCTAACTTCAAAATGCACTGCATTTCTCAAAGTTTCAAAAGGATTTCCCAATTCATCAATTGAAATTCTCTTTCAAATTCATATTCATTCATTCATATTATTCAAATTGCAAATTCATTTTCCAATTTCAATTTCAGAAAATTCAGTTTTCTCAAGAATTTCCAAGTCTTTCTCAGGATCTGATTTTCTCAAAATCTTGAGTTTTCAAAACAGATTTCAAAGCATTTTCTAAGTTCAAACCAAGATTTTCCAATGTTTTAAAAATCTCAAATTTCAAAGTCTCAAGTTTTCAAAAAAATCGATTTTCTCAGATTTCTCATTTTTCTGAGAATCCAGTTTCCTGAGAATTCATTTTTCATTTCAAAAGTCATTTTCCAATGAATTTCTTAGATTTTCTCAGAAAAGCAATTCTAAATTTCAAAATCGATTTTCTAAAGTTCAATTTTTTCTGAGAAATCACTTTCCAATGCAAATTTCTGACTTCCAATGAAATTCCATGATTTTCCCAGGAATTCTAATTTCAAGCACTTTTTTAATCATTTTTCCAGCATATTTCAATTTTCCAAAGCAAACATCATATTTTCTCAAACTTGCATCTTTTCAAAATTTCATAGCACAAGCCTAATTCTCTGTGCATTCTAGGAAAAATAGAGCATGATTTAGATATTTGAGTCAAGTCAGAGCACATAATTGATCCTTGGTTCAATTACCCCTGGTAAAGGCACCAGGAACGGTTGAACCTCGTACCGACAGGCGGATCCCATTCGACGGAATTTTCCTGCAAATTTTCAAAACGGAGGCGAGTAAATTTTCAAATCAATTTTCAAAACTTTGGTCGAGTTTGACTCGCGAAATTCGTTTCTCTCTCGCAAGAGAGGGGGACAAATTTTGCGATGATAACAGACTGTCACCATGAATACGAACTCGATCGAGTTTACCAACTCCCTAGAAACTAATGCACGTGTCATTCGTGTAGACCATAGTGAGTTTGAATATGCATGAATCATCATCCATCACACATTAATATTATTATGAAATTAAACTATATGCACATGCAAACCCTAATCTAAGCAGGAAAAGTAAATTCTTATTTCAAATTTATAATTAATTTACATCATTAATTTAATTTAAATAAAGGAAAATAAAATAAATACAACCTTGAATATCCCTGCAAACCAAGAAAACTTGTTAGTGAAGATATATTGGCTTTTCTGAATTTATCTAGTAATATCTGGAAATTACTAGATTTATTCAGACATAAGTCTTTTCCATGTTTTCCCTGATATAAAAATAATAAATAATAATGTAAAATTGAGAAAATAATAAAGATAAATAACTTTGAAATTCGGAATTTGAAGGAAATGACAAAAATACTCTGAAAATAAGACTATGGCCTTGAAATCAGGGTTTTTTCAGAAAATATTTTGGTAAAACTTTGGATTTAGGGTTTAAAAGGACTCAAATCAAAGCCAAATCGAGTATGAAATGTTCTAGCATGATTCTAAACATGAAAAAACCCTAAAAACATGAACTTTTATGCAAAAAAATAAAAAATAATACAAAAAAACATGATTTTGCTAGTGTTTCGGGATCCTACGGGCACCCTATTTTGCAATATAATTGATTCAAGCATCAAATGAGTTCCAAAATTAATAAAAATCAATACATGCACTTTTGATAACCCTAAAATTAAATTGAAATCATAAAAATCTATTTTTGACGTTATTCAAATACAAAAATTGCACAAAAACCCTAAAATATATTGTTTTTACCCATGAGCATGTACCTGTCATAGTGTCAGACCCTAATCAAGAGGCAAATCACCATGAAAATTCATAAAATTTTACAAAAAAATAATAGACATAAAAACAAAGATTATTCTATTTATAGATCAGAAAAATCATTTTCGGTTAGAGAGATATCATTCAGGCAATCTGTACTTGAATTTAACGAATATAAAATATACTAAAACAGGTGCTTTCGTTTTTAGGTATAGAGAAAAATAGTAAACTTCATTCAAAATTTTTGTACTTTTATCAGTGAATAGCAAAAATACAAAGAAAGAGTTCCCTTTTTACAGATTGTCAATCAAATCTCTGGTTAGGGAGATACGATTGACACAAGTTGACTTAGGGTTTGAATAAAGGATAACGAGTTCTAAGAAGTTGGTCCTACCTTCTGACAAAATAAGAATAGCAGACCGAGACAAAAAATTATAAAAAACTTATATAAAATAATAGACACTAATACAAAGCTACTGCAGTTTACGGATTACAAATCAGACCTTGAATGACAGAAATATCCCATGTGCAAATTATACTTGAATATCAATAACGATTTCAAGGAACAGGAATCACAGTTAGACTTTATAATTTTCTGACATAGTTCCCGAACCCAAAAGCATCTGAATTTTTTATAGAGAGTTACTGACAAATCCATGGGCATACCATAAAAAACTTTGAATTTTCTACTAAAGATTTAAACACGAAACAACATGATTTCTACAAACCTAGAACCAAAATACACGAATATCTAATAAAACACTAAAAAAACTAATTTAAACATGGAAACTAATAAAAAGATACTTGAAGAACATAACGAAACCTGATTTGATGCTAGAATACATGAAATAAACACTAATATGAGAAGAAAATAAAAAAAAATATAGGGAATTCATGGCTGAAATTGATTTACCCTTTGAAAATATGGATTTAGCCCATTTAACGGGTAAATCTCATATTTCATTGGTTAAGAACATGAAAAACATACCTCTAAACAATTCTAACGGATTAAAATCTCTAAAAATATCATTAAACAATGTTAGATCATCTTCTTGGGCCGAACTTTAGGTTCTTGGTTGAGATCTATGGTTAAAAACCATGAACAAAGGGGGGGCCCATGGTGAAATCAATTGAAAGATCATAAAAAAATAATAAAAAGCATGAAATAAAGTATAGAAAAATACCTTGGGGGCTGCAGCTGCAATGGAGGAAGGAGGAGGTGCTGGAGAGGAGAGAGAAGCTCCAAGATTTCAAGAGAGAGAGTAGGGGTCGACCCCCATTGGGCTCTCTTTATATAGAAAAAATTAGGTCTTAATTAAGGGGACTTCTAATTGTTTTAGAATTCTTAGTAAAAAAAAGGATAGGTCCAAGGGAGAGGGGTGATTTTTGTTGGAATTTTCCTATTATGACCCTAACCCTAACTAACTAATACAAGTTCTAATGAAACCCTAAAAGATCCAAATGTGGCGCCACCTAGTGTGGGCCCACATTGGTTTTTAAAATTTTAATTTAAAACTTTAAAAACTACTAGTTAAAAACCAAAGTAAAAATGGATTTTTCAAAATTGATTTAGACTCTTCTAGACCCCTAATCTAACTAGGACACTAACTAACCCTAGTCTAACCCTGACTTCTTCAAATGTGGCGCCACCTCGAGTGGGCCCCACTTGAATTTTCAGAAATGATTTTAAAACTTGTAAACGAGAGGTTTTTTTCAATAAGATTCAAAAGTAAACTTGAAATTGAAAGTTTTGAAATGACACAGAGTCCTGACTGGGTCGAAACTTCTCTAGATATGGTGACAACTAGGTAGGCCCCACATCAGGGTTTTGAAAATTTTGAAATAAAGACTGAAAATGGCTTTAAAAAGGGGTTAAAATCGATAGATGGAATTCAAAGGTTTTGAAAATAGAGTTCTGAGCGAACTGAAACTCTGGACCAAAGTCCTGAACCAATTAGGACTCTAAGATTTTAGATTTTTGAAAGCCAAATGAAGAAGGTTTTTGAAAGATTTTATCAGAACTGGTAAAATAAGTCAGAAAATACAGTCAGAGTTAGAGTCCTAACTCAATCAGAACTCTAAAATAGAGTCTTGAATCAACTGGAACTCCATAAAATGACCTAATTCTTTTGAAAAACAAGTTAAAAAGGTGAAGATGGAGGTAAAACAAGATTCAGAATAGAGTCCTGATCAGATTAGGACTTTGAGAAAGATAGAGTTCTGATCTGACTGAAACTCTAAGGAAGAGTCCTAATCCGACTAAAACTCTAGAATCTTGGCTCTTTTGAAAATCAGATAATAAGGTTTTGAAAACAAGTGAAGGACAGGAGTAAAGGATAAAATCAAGATAGAGTTCTGATTCGATTAGGACTTTGAGAAAGAGTCCTAATTCGACTCAGACTCCAAAATTTTGGCCAAAACGAAGGATTTTGAAAGATTTTCTCAAAAACAGGTGAAATTGCAGTAAAAGGTAAGTTCTGATCCTACTAAGACTCTGGAAAAAGAGTCTTGATCCAACTAGGACTCTAGGATTTTGGTCATAATGACAAAAATGGACAAGGGATAAGACTTCAACTGGTTAAAAATTGAAATAGAGTTTTGAAAAGATTCAAAAAGATGAAAAGACAGAGTCCTGATCCAACTAGGACTCTAAAATTTTTGATAAATTTGATAAATGACAGATTCTAGAAGCGACACCACCTAAATAGGTCTCGTCTGAGAATTGAAATCAATTGAAATTTAGTTTAAAACGAATCCAAATTGTTTTCTGAGAAAAACACTTCGAAATATAAGATCCTGGGGGTTGTCAAATGGTAGAATGTCGATTTAAAACCCAGGTATTTGAAATTGATTTCGAAAGAAAAGTTTTAAAACTCAAATCTGGATTCAATATTTTGCAAACAAGAATGCTGGATCTCGATAATAAGATGCAATGACATGCAATGCAATGAAATGATATGCCAAATGCATGCAGTGATATGCAATGACACATAAAATGTAAACCCCGGATGAGGGACTTGGAATCTCGGATCCCTAGCAGAGATAAAGAATTTAGAGATTCTCATATGAGGATGAGAACTGACGATTGAAATTGAGCCAAAACAAGGATTGAAACTTGATTGTAAGGTGGAGTGTTGAATTTTTTGTGAAATTTGGGCTGTGAACAGCCTTGGCTCAAACATCGACCAGTTGCTTTCCTGAAGACTGCAGAGAGTGGATCCCAGTGGTGAGAGGTAGGTGTTTATGAATGAGTGTAAAAATTTGGGGTGTTTAGAGGTGATGATTCTCTAATGATGTTGTTGGGGTGGTGATTCTTCAGCAATGCCATTAGAGTGGTGATTCTCCAGCAATACCGTTAGAGTGGTGATTCCCTAATGATGTTGTCGAAGTGTTGATTCTTCAACAATGCCATTAAGATAGTGATTCTCTAATAATGTCATTAGAGTGGTGATTCTCTAATGAAGTTGATGAAGTGGTGATGCTTCAACGATGACGTTAGGGTGGTGATTCTCTAACAATGTCATTCGAGCGATGGCTCTTTATTTTGTGTTGTCGGAGTGGTGATTCTCTGTATGGTGTGTTAGAGTGGTGATTCTCTAACGATGGCTGTCTAGAATGGTGATTTTTTTATGATAGCGGCCTTATGTGGTGTTGCTTGGGTTTGTTCGAATAACATGTATATAGATTGTGTTACTGCATAATTAAATTGTTATGTGGCACTGCTTGAATTGTGTGTAGTGCACTCGAGACTTTGTGAAAGACTGCTCCAATTATTACTTAGTGAGCATAGTTGTGAAACCTATTGATTAATTGTTATTATATCTTATGTCCTGATAGATGGCATGGGAGGCCAGGTGCAGCGATATCATGGACATTGTGAACAACCTTGCAAAGGTTGTGCAACAACAAGTGGTTGCAATGCAACAGATGGGTGTGAACCTCCAACATGTGGGCCAAGATAGGCAGAACATAGGTACGATCACCTATAAGCATTTTATGGAAATGAATCCTCCTGCTTTTAAGGGTAAGTTGGACCCTGAAACTGTTGAGACATGAATACGTGAGATAGAACATATTTTTCTCGTTCTGAATGTTTCAGAAGAGCAGAAAGTGAACTTCGGTACCTATCGTTTGAAGGACCATGCTGAGAAGTGGTGGGACACAATCTCAATAGTTAAATTCAAAAATAGGAATGTTACATGGGATGAATTTTTAGAGGTTTTTAACTCTGCATATTTTCCCAAGTATGAACGAAGTAAGAAGATGCAAGAATTTCTAGACCTATAATAGGGGACGACAACCCTGGCAGACTACATCACTAAGTTTCATTGTTTGGAGCGATATTGTCTAAATATATACGTCACGGAGAAGGATCAAGCAATGAAGTGCGCTCGTGGGTTGAAGCCGACTCTGAGAACCAAAGTGTCCACTAGCGAACCAAAATCACTCGATGAGGCCATCGAGGTATCAACCCTATTGGAAGAAGACTGGGCCGAGCAGCAGACCAAGATTCATGTGCATACCAGTGAGAAGAATCCCAATGAGAAGGAGTCCTTGCTACCTACCAAAAGGCAAAAGTGTCAGAAAGACTACCAGAACCACCAACAATGAAGGCAATCACAACAACCCAATGCCCAGCGAATGTGTCGACGATGCGATAAAGATCATCCTTTTGGAGTTTGCCCTCTCTATGATGGCAAGTGTTTCAAGTGTGAGCAGCCAGGACAAATTGCCAAGTTTTGTCCCAAGAAATCTTCTGGAGATTCAGTTATTGCTGATTAGGCTCCACTGAAAGAGAAGTCGTAATAATGAACGAGAAACCCATCGAGATCGTTGTTCATCGAGATCGAGTTTTGCGTACCTAGACCATTCTGTCAGAGTGTGTTGGCAACACCATGGTATCGAAGAATACACATGGGAGCCTGTAGCAAGTATGAGGGAAAGCTATCCTGACCTTTTTGTTGTTTAATGTTTGTGATTTTGCGGACGAAATCCTTTTTAAGGAGGGTAGGACGTAAGACCTGAGAATTTTCTGAGAAAATTATCTGATATAAGATGGAATTACATAATGCAATTATTTATGTATTTGTACATAAATATGTATATGCATATGTCTGTGTGTGTGCATTCGTATATGGATATATATACGAGGTCCCTAGCAGCCCAGCACTCTGGGGTCTGCTTCATTGTGAAGTTACTTACAAGCGCAAAAAAAAAAATTGTATAGGTTAAAGTACGACAGCCCGAGTCAAACCATTTCTTCAAATAACCATAGAAACGCATACGCTTTCGGTAGTTGCTTTTCTGTTGCTCCCAGACCTTAGGGTTCAGTTGGGAGGCATGAACTGAGGTCTGAACCATGTGGTTCAGACCTGGTCAGTCCATTGGACAGGCCCTATACTAGTCCGAACCCATTCGGTTCAGACCAGGGTGCTTAAGCAACCAGTTTGGGAGGTTGCCGCACAACGGGTGCACCATTCGGCTAGACCAAGTTGGGTGCACCAACTTGTTGCCGCGAAGGCAGCCAAACACCTTGGAGATGTGCTCAGTCCGGAGGTCCGTCAATGGGAGTTGGCTGCAATCGAAGTTACAAAATTATATTTATAGAGATATGTTATTGCGAAATGTGAGGATAAGGAAAAAATCGGGTAGGCTTTGGCAAATCGGTTTGCATGCAAACCGATTTGTAGCCTCCGAGTTTTGATATTTTGATTTTGTTGGCTGAGTGGGTGAGCTCAATCTAGTGGGTTAGACCAAGTGGAGGTTTGCCCCTCCTTGTTGTGGCCACTGGGTTACATGGTACCAAATTGTCCTTGTGCGCTACATAGATGAAATATTGATTGACCCTTTTCCCCTCGCAGTGGTAGCACCATGATGGCTGCCATACATTGGCATTTCACCTTAGCATGTGAGATATACATTTCATTCATGCCAAAGTTCTTATTTTAGCAACTCTACCATTATTTGTGCCTTTAGATGGATGCTACTCTTTGCTCCATATTTTGGCACGACCTTGATGTGAAACGCGTATGGCATACTTGGCACGATTCATTGAATAGGTTTAAGAAAATGGTCAATGACATGTCGATGAAATTTTGACACTTACCCAAGCTCTTGATTCATGAAATGTGTAAATGGAATTAACGCTCTTTTTACATCACACACGATTATGCCACATCACTTGGGCACATCTTGACACGGTTGCAAATTTTCTATCGTATGCATGATTATTCAAACATTATAATGTTTTGAATTATGCTTAATAACACACCTTACATGGCATAGCTACTTTATAAGCATGATGATTCAAGTTCAAAAGTTATTTAACATGTTTTATAAATGATAGTGAATGACAATGTGCTTATTGATAGTTCACGTGCAATTGTCGCACATTCCAACATGTTTGCAAGTATACAAAAGAACATGATGTAACATAAAAATATTAATGTTATGGCATGAATGAATACGTTCTACTTGCACATCTTGTCACCGAACTTAGACGTATTGAATGAATTATGTTAATAATTCAAGTGTCGTATATGCAATAACGTTTCTCATCATATAATGAAAGATAGAATATTTTCGTGTCTGTTTACTTTGGACACACGATTCTCCCTTGACACTTGTTTTGTCCCGTAAGTACAAAGGGACTTGAAGCGCAATGTAGAAATATGCTTGCCCTCGAGACTTGTTTGAATGTCAGAAACTTTGTGGTGAGATAGTGTGGGCGATGGACCCACCTCGTGAGTCGAGCTCACTTATGTTAGAAATGTGGGGTGACACATACTTTCACATCTTGTGTGATATGTATCATAAATTCTCATATTAGGGTTATGACACTGGTTTGAAAGATGTTGAATGTTTGAACTCTATGGCGAGTAAGCATGGGTGATGGACCCATTTTGTGAACTAAGCACACTTGACTAAGAGTATCACACCCCTGAATGTTAATTGAATGTTATCGCCTTCACCAGCGAAGTACTCCTTTTAGTTTGTAGAGCTAGAGCTCGTAAATGTTCGAGTGTGACCTCAACATTTTGCTCGTGTTGCCCTGCGGGGAACACAAGGCCGGATGGGCCTAAGTACCTCAGAAGGAGGAAATGTTGCTAGATATGCCTAATTAAGATTAACAATTGATTTATGAGTATGATTATTTCTATCATCGTAATTGCTTAATTGTTCAGTTGCTTATTTACATAATTGTTTATGGCTAAAATGCTCAAGTACACTTGGTTATGCACTTAGTTGCATATTTGCTATCTAATGATGTTAATCATTATTTAATATCAACCTTGTGTTTTAGGGTCGCATGTTTCTGCTCTTAGTTATAATTAATAAGATGTTCGTTATTGCCATTGACTGCTGATGTGAATTACATAGTCATGCTAGTTATTTGATAATAATTCGTACTGCTTTTTCACTTATCACAGTTGCACTTGTTTAATCACTTCAAATATGCTAACTGTCTCACCATGATGCACACATATGTTCACTTATACATTTGCATTGCTTGTGATATTTTACCTGTTTCATCATGATAAATTCACTTGTGTTGTTGCTCTAGTTAATAATGTTATTGGATGCATATCATGTTATAAATGCTATGATTTTCGCAAATAGATTGTCATGGATGATTTCTCACCAACTCGCAAGAGTACTGACCCCATTTTATGGGGATACAGGTAGTGACTTTTCGTGGTGCGATGGAGTTCGATGTGCGGCGGTGGACTGAACCCATACTCTATAACCTTGAGATCTTGGCAGTTGACTTTTGAAAAAGGGAAATGATGTATATTCCTCCTGTATCATTTTGTAAAACTATAATAATAAAATGTTTCTTCTTGTTGTTCACTCTGTAATCTGCCTAGAACTTCCAACCGATTTTTCCTTATGTTTTCCCCCTTTGCACAATGTTTTAAAAAAAAATCTTAAAAATCTAAAGGATTTTCCAAGTTGGGATTTTTTTTTTTGGGGGGGGGGCGTTACACATACACAACAGACATTTTTTTATACTAAATGAAATCCAAATATATCATAACTGTGTAGACATTTCAATAGCATGTAGAAGATGCAACAGATTCTAATCCATAAAAGGGATTCAGCAGAAATAGCATTTAATAACTTGTGTAGCCGTGTGAGGTGATCTCACTTTTTGGACCAGACAGAATATTCCCACTCAGATCTGGTTCAGTAAACAACAAAGAGTCACTCTCAGAAGAGGGCTTCTTCAACTCCATTTCCATGATGCACCTTAATAAAATTTGAGCATGACATTTCAGCAACTCCAAGATGTCTCGAAGAATTCTGAGGAGATAGCCCCAGTAAGGTGGTTGATTGATATATTATTGTTGGCATTGCTCCAGTGAGATAGTTCAAACTACGATCCAAATAACCAAGTTCTGATATGCTGCTCAGGTCAGGAACATGTCCTTCCAATTTACTATTCCTAAGGCTCAATTTCAACAGTTTTGACATATTACCATAGGAGGCTGGAATTGTTGCTCCATTGAACTGGTTGTTTGTCTAACCAGAGAATAAGCAAGTTTGGCAATAAACGAAGTTTAGATGGAGGACTTCCAGACAAGTTAGCATTGTCCAATAGCAGGTGGACAAGCCTTGGCGGTCTGGAGAGTTCCACTGGAATTTGTCCACTAAGAGAATTATTGTTTACATGGAAGTGCTTTGTTTCATTCAAGTTTTCAAATGATGTTAGCATAGGCCCACTAATTATGTTTTGATTCATTTGTATTTTGTCCAACTTAGGAAGAAAGCCCATCTCTTCAGGCAACATGCTGGTTATCCTGTTATCATTCTGAAGCTTTATGCTGATATTGGCAATAGGGTTCAAAATCCCAAAAACATTAAAGAGTAAGTTGTTCTGAAAATCCACTATAGGCTCATCTTTGGAGCCATAAGTCTAATTCTGCTAAATGGTAGCTCTTAACATGATGTAATCCACCAACCCAACATACAGCAATATCACTTAATCTAATATTCAACCTTCTTCTTGAGACAAAAAACTAAGATGTGATTGAAGCAAAGCAAAGGTAACTAAGGAAATGTGATTCGACTGAATAGTACACTAAGGAAAATTATGAGGAAAGATATGCTAAATGTGTACAACATATATGAATGTCATGATGCAAATGAGAAAAAAAAAGAGGCACTCAAGGCTATGCACTGCGATGGATACATCATCAAACTAGTGAATTCATTGGAAGAACAAACCATGTTATCTACACAATCAGTTAGATTTTCCTTATTAGTAGGACCAGAGGTTGAAATTTTTGGTATAATACCCTCGTGTACATCAGCAAACCTTAGCAGGCACTTGAGGGCTAATACCTTTAGAGATGGGTGTCGTGGCAATTGAGTTGATGCAGATGCCGTGAGATGCAGGATGATATTATACTGAATTAAAACACACAGATGCTAAGAAAATAAATGCAAATGCACAGAGGATGCGGATGATGGGGCAGGATATGCAGAATGAGCAGATGTTGTATGATGGTGAATACCATGGATGTACTTCAAAATATAACTATGTAATGTTGCAGAAATTGAATGCAACAGCAAAACAAATAACGATTCAATGAAGCACTTACAGGGATTGTATGTAAATGAAAAAAAATAAAAGATAAACAACAAAAATATAACAATGAATTTACAAAAGGAACAGAAGGAAGACGGTGATCAGAGAAAAGAGATCAATGCTCTATTGCAAAATGCAAGTTGATACTGCTATAGGCAGATCAACACAGCATATTATGCCTAAATGGCGAAGGACGTGAAGCCGATGCTATAAAATCAAAGGGAAATAATGGGACAAAGGCAAATTCCAAGGAAACAAAGGGGGAGAGAGAAGATAATTCTTACCTTCGCTTGGCAGAAGTTGAGAGCAAAGAGACGATCCCTCTGTAGGCTATCATTGGACCGAATCCCTTTTCTACTCAAGAAGGTAAGAGAAAAGGGAAAGGAGGAGAGGAGAAGGGAAAAGAGAAAAGAGGGAGAAGGAAGGAGGAGAGGATGGGGGCTACGAGAGGCTCGGTGGATGGGAGAGAGATGCGAGATAAGAAGATGGATGCTGCGAGATGGTCTCCCCCTCCCCCCATGATGGTGGTCATAAAGGGGGAGACCGTTACAGTATTTTCAAAAATGGTCCCTCCTTGTTTCAAAAAATTTCGAAAGAGGGTTTTAATTGCAAGGATTTCTCAAAAACCCTAAAATCTAGTTTTTCAGAAGTTTGGCCCCCTTCATGCGATTTTTGAAAGAAGATCTAAAATTTGGGGGTGGGGGGGGATATGAAGATTTTTAAGAGATGGGATCTAGGTAAGGTTTTTGAAAGCCTTACAAAAATATTATATCTAAATTCTTGAGGATTTTGCAAAAAGAAAGGTTTTGTGAAATAGCGGAATTGATTTTAAAAATTGGGTTTTAAAACGGATTTGGTTCCAAGATTTTGAGAAAAATATTGGGTTTGGGTCTCGAACTGAGAAAATGAAATGAGATTGGATCTG
Organism: Nuphar pumila; assembly: GCF_984573655.1. Taxonomy (NCBI): domain Eukaryota; kingdom Viridiplantae; phylum Streptophyta; class Magnoliopsida; order Nymphaeales; family Nymphaeaceae; genus Nuphar; species Nuphar pumila. The sequence continues at coordinate 38,284,206 of NC_143262.1, forward strand.
GACAAAATACCTGAGCCAATACAGAGAATTGATTTTTGATTTTTGATTTTTGAAAAATAGAAGATCCAGACTCAGAATTGGATTTGGATATCAGATCTGGATCCGAGATTGAGTCAAATATGGAAAATGAAATTGGGTTTTGGATCTTCAACAAGGAAACGAATCTGAGAAATAATCAGGAGTTGATCAAAAGTTGACTCAATTATACAGAAGGTAGGGGCCAGGGGCAAAAGGGGAATTTTTAAAAATTTGAAAATTTGGGGTGTTCACACTACACTCTTAGGCATTTTCAGAAATCATTGCATATTTTCAAAGTTTTCTAAATATTTTTCCCTTTTAGAATCAAATAAACTATATTCAATACATATTCGTGACCATAGTCAGGGATATGTAAAGAATTTATTTCATCTAAATTCTATAAGGCACATAAACTTCTTTTTCCAAATAATTTTATCAAAATTTCTTTCGAAAATATCTTTTACAAGATTGCATTCATGCATCACTTAGGTTTAGAATACATCATGAAAAGGGTTTCACAAGGCTACATGCCCCTCTTTTTTATCAAATCAAAAATCCAATCTCAGAGAAATCGATTTTTTCAAAGTTGCTAAATTTTCCTCGAAAATCGATTTTCTTTTCTTCAAAAAGGTTCTTTCAACATGGTTCATGATTTTCAAGATGTCCCCTTTTCCAAATATTTCCAATTATTCTAAGCAAACATCATGTTTTCAAATCTGTATTTTCTGAAATTCATAGCACATGCCTGATTCTTTGTGTATTTAGGAAATATATCGATTTAGACAGTTGAGCAAAGAAAAGCATATGGTTGATCCTTGGTTGAATTACCCTTGGTTATGGTGCCAGGAATAGTTGAACCTTGTACTGACAGGCGTGTCCCATTATTCGAAATTATTCTGCATTTTAAAACGAAGGTGAGTTATTTTCAAAAACTTTTTCAAATGTGAATTTGACTTGCAAAAGTAAAATTTTGCAATGATAATAGGTTTGATGACCGTGATGGGACTTGTCATTGTCTGATCAATCTTGTGCTTTGCTCTATTCAATTTGTCAAAATCGTGTTCTATAATGTCAACTCTATTTTCATGTGAACCTAGGAGCCTAGAATTAAACCCAGCTGACATGGATTGCACGTAGACTTAGGCATGGTTTGGTAGGACCGATTAAGGAGGCATTATTCGTGCTCACTTAGACTTAGGTCAAATACAATCCTCCTCAATCTTGGATTTGATTGAAAACAATGTTTGCTTCTTATAAATTTTTCAAAACTCTACTTTTTGGGTCATTAGAGTCTTCTATTTTCTTGCATGTTGATCATATTTCAAAAACAACCCCACTTACTTTTACCTGGCCACCACGTTGTTGGGATTTCTTCCAGAACCATAGTTCGGGAAAAAGACTCACAATTGGGCCACCTATTTGGGTTGATCCCCCCTGCCATGTACCAAGGGCCATAGTCCAAAGTATATCGGTAGGCGCTCAAGGATGTTGGAAAACATTAGCCTAGAACCGGAGAAAATATTTTTATGCCACGTACATCGGGCCTCGGCTCGAGTATATCGGCATAGCATGATTGGACACAGATGATCTAAGCCTTAGAGTTAAGATTAGTGTCCTACAGCAATTTCAAAACTTGTGCATTTAGAGTCAGTCTTTTAGGGAATGCTATATGAGCATACTTGATTGTGCAGGATGTGATTGAATGTTATTTCTCTTTATTCTCTTTGTTTCCTTATATTTTTCCATAATTTTTTCTGAAAATTCTGGACAATTTTTCAAAATCCCTTATTTTCTTACATTCTTTTTCATTTTTACAAAGAATTTATCAAAACTTTAGACGATTTTTGCAAATCCTTTATTTTTTCACAAAACTCTAGGTGATTTTCTATCCTTCCTTTCCTCTGGATCTTGAATTTCCAGTTTTATTTTGATCCTGCCTGTTATTTCCCTCAAGAAAAATCATGTGTTTTTCTCATGGATTTCAATCATGTTTTCAAAAATCTCTTCACCTTATTTTTCCAATGAATTCCATGATCATGGCAGTGGAAAATTATCTGCTCACCTTTCTTTATGGTTTACCTTAGTTGCATACTTCCTTTGTCGAAGTAACAACGCAATTCCAATGACGACCCAATCCTAGATAATGGGATATCCTTTCAAAATTGCCAACCTAATCTCATCAGATTTTTCTCTTATCCTTTTCATTCAAATTGTTGTCCTTAATTTTTTTTCCATCTTGACCATCCCCTTTGTCTTACAGAGAGTATCGACATTGTTGAATGGTTCAGACCAGATCAGGCAAGAAGACTGCACCATAGCAGCGCGTCAGCGATATTAGCAACGAGCAAGAAAGGATGAGTTCCCTAAGTTCGGCCAGATGACAGGGTCAACAAGATGGAGACAACATCAATTCTGCCATGTATACTTTATTCCAAAAAATGATGGCCAAGATGCAATCAGAGCAAGCTAAGGATAGCTCATGAAAGATGCCATCCAAGAAGAAAACTAAGAGAAAAAACATCAGGAAACACATCAAAATCACCCAAAAGAAGGTTCAACAGGACAGCGAGTCTGAAGGTGCAGATTTAGCGGAAGAAGATTCTTGAGAAGAACAGGAGTTATTCATTCAAGAGCCCAAATCTATTAACCAGTCGAAGAAGCAGACCCTAGAGGTTGATGATCCAATCCAGCTTCAGTTGAAGGAAGTGACTAGGATGGTCAAGGACCTACAGGCTCGAGATAAAAGCAAGAAGGTCTGTACTAGTGAGGACTTCTACGATGGTCTTGATGGGGACGACAGTCTGAAAGATCTCCCCCATAAATTTGTCAACTTCGATGGGACTGGTGATCCCAAGGCTCACCTGGCCATGTTCTTTGCAGAATGCAATCAATTCAAGAGAGATAATCGGGCTTTGTTTAGATGATTTTCGCGCAGCCTAGAGGGCACAACAGCCAAGTGGTACTCCGAGCATATCAATCCAATCGAGCTGCGAGAGTTTGATAAGGTGGTCAACCTTTTTATCGAACGATTCCTATTCAATACTGAGGCCTTACCCACATTGAATCATCTCTGTAGCCTGAGACAGAAAGATGGTGAAAAGGTGAGAGACTTCATTCACAAATGGAAATCCACTTGCAATCGAATGAGGGATCCAATATCAGAAGGGCATGCATTGTCAGTAATCCTAAACAATTTCTCCCAACCTCTGAGGGGCTTGATCTCTACCTCCCTGGCGCGATCCTTTGCCAAATTAATAGAATGAGCCGAATGGCTCGAAATGGGGATAGAAAATGGTGTATATGAGAGCCTCACGCTCGCAAAGAATAGCTCAGACGCCAAAGAAAAAGTGTGAGTCACTCGCGCAACCAACACCACGAGCCAAAACAATAGCAGCAACATAAAAAGCAAAAAGGGTATTGCCCTCAAGCATGATAACAAGTCTTTTAGCTCTCCTTAGAAACCAAGCACTCGAGAGAAGATAAAGCGTGACAGTTGGGGTTATGACCATGAATTCACTCCTTTAGATCAGCCGCTTGAGGAAGTTCTTGAATACCTGCTCGAAAAAGATATGATCAAACTTTCAAGGGTTGTCGATCCTCCAGTCATCCTAGGGAAATGGAAAGATCATTTCTGCAAGTTCCACCAAGCAATGGGGCATGATACTGAACGTTGCTTCGTCCTCAAGAACATTATTCAAGACTGCATCGTCAAAAAGCTTCTTGTGGTAGATGAAGAAGAAGATCAGCCGACCGTCTTGACAAAGCCTTTCTTTGATCATTCAAAAAAGTGACAATGTCAATGCTCTCCCATCTTGCTTTCGTCGTTTTAAAGGGATGATGTAGTCTCATTTCTTTCCTTGATTTATCATTCTTTCTTTAATGCATCAATACAATTATCTATTTTTTTTCTCATAACCTGACGCCATCTTCTTTTTGCAAAATATCTTCTTGCGAGGAGTGACCTCTTTCAGAGTGCCTTCCGAATCAATCAAAAAGCGTATTGCCAATCTGTCGCCTTATTATCTTCAGAGACCGCTCGTCAATTATCCATTTTTTCGTCCAACATCTTACTCCTCAGTTACACTGGGACAGTTTTTTGAAAATTTATCTCTACTTCAAAACGTCTTGTATGCAGGCAGGATCAAACAAAATTTTTCATCGTTCATTTGCATCTATTTGCATTCATCTATATTTTGCATTTATTTGCATCTATTTTCATCCATTTGCATTTGCATCGAATTTTTACCCATTCAGGATAAGGGATAATCCTAAGACTCCTGATAGTTGTCCAAGTAACCGTGAGGCTGAATATTGAAAATCTCCCATCACAATCAACAAGCATTTTTTAAAACACCAACCTTTTTCAAATTTGACCTTTGAGTCGAGTCTTTTACCAAAACCATTTTCACTGGCCTTGACAAAATCAATCTTTGGGTATAGCCTCTTTCTAAATCTGGTTCTTACTGATCAAATTCTCTAAATTTGGTTTTTATTGGTCAATGTTTTCAAACCCAGTCCACATTGGTCTAGTTTTTCTATGAAGATTCGAGTTCTGACTTCAATTTTCTTCAAATTCCAGAATTGGTCTAGAAAATCAGAGTTCTAACTCGAACTTCCTTCCTAATCTAGTTTAGCACTGATCCTTCTAAATGTGGTTTACCATCGGTCCTTCCATAAAATCCAATTTTCGAGTTGGTCCTTACAAATCCAGTTTAGCACTGGTCCTTCCAAATCCGGTTTAGCATCGGTCGTTCCATAAAATCCAATTTTCGAGTTGGTCCTTACAAATCCAGTTTAGCACTGGTCCTTCCAAATGCGGTTTAGCATCGGTCCTTCCATAAAACCCAATTTTTGAGTTGGTCCTTACAAATCCAGCTTAGCACTGGTCCTTCCAAATTTGGTTTAGCATCGGTCCTTCCATAAAATCCAAATTTTGAGTCGGTCCTGACAAATCCAGTATAACACTAGTCCTTCCAAATCCGGTTTAGCAACGGTCTTTTCATAAAATCCAATTTTCGAGTTGGTTCTTACAAATCCAGTTTAGCACTGGTCCTTCCAAATCCGGTTTAGCATCGGTCCTTCCATAAAAACCAATTTTTGAGTTGGTCCTTACAAATCCAGCTTAGCATTGATCCTTCCAAATTTGGTTTAGGATCGGTCCTTCTATAAAATCCAAATTTCAAGTTGGTCCTTATAAATCCAGTTTAGCACTAGTCCTTCCAAATCCAGTTTAGCACTGGTCCTTCTATAAAATCCAATTTTCGAGTTGGTTCTTACAAATCCAGTTTAGCACTAGTCCTTTCAAATCCGGTTTAACATCGGTCCTTCCATAAAATCCAATTTTCGAGTTGGTCCTTACAAATCCAGTTTAGCACTAGTCCTTTCAAATCCGGTTTAACATCGGTCCTTCCATAAAATCCAATTTTCGAGTTGGTCCTTACAAATCCAGTTTAGCACTGGTCCTTCCAAATCTGGTTTCGCATTGGTCCTTCCATAAAATCCAATTTTCGAGTTGTTCCTCACAAACCTAGTTTAACACTGGTCCTTCCAAATCCGGTTTGGCATCGGTCCTTCCATAAAATCCAATTTCTGAGTTAGTCCTTACAAACCCAATTTAGCACTAGTTCTTCCAAATCCGGTTTAGCAACAGTCCTTCCATAAAATCCAATTTTCGAGTTGGTCCTTACAAATCCAATTTAGCACTAGTCCTTCCAAATCCGGTTTAGCATCGGTCCTTCCATAAAATCCAATTTCTGAGTTGGTCCTTACAAATCCAGTTTAGCACTGGTCCTTCCAAATCCGGTTTAGCATCGGTCCTTCCATAAAATCAAATTTTTGAGTTGGTCCTTACAAATCCAGTTTAGCACTGGTCCTTTTAAATCCGATTTAGCATCAGCCCTTTTACAAAATCCAGCCTTGCGTTGGTCCTTTTACAAAATCCAGCCTTGCGTTGGTCCTTTTACAAAATTCATATTTGCATTGGTCCTTTCACCAAAATCCAGCTTTGCGTTGGTCCTTTTACAAAATCCAGCTCTACGTTGGTTCTTTTACAAAACCCAAACCTCTTGTTGGTTCTTTTATCAAATCTAGTTTTGCGCTGGTCCTCTCACCAAAATCTGGTTTTCATATTGGTCGATCTTCCAAAATTCAACTTTCGAGTTGATTTTTTATTAATACCAAGAATTTTTCAAGGTTCACTATTTAGTCATCGATGTGTCAATTGGATGTCAAGCAATTTCTTTCACTAAGGTTTTCAAGAATATTTTTGCCAATTTGTTATAAAAAAAAGTTGTGAATCTCCAAATATTTATTGCACAAAATTTCACCTCATATTTTCTTCAATATTCCCTCCCAAAGGATAAAGCTTTTGCGAAGAAAGAATAAAATTCAAGTTTTTCTGTTGGTCAACCAAAAGGATGAAGAAAAATCCTCGATATGACCGGCAAAGGAAAACTTTAATGATGTTGAAAAGCCATAAGTGAACTGAAATTGATCATAACTATGGCGCATTTCTAAATACTATTCTTCTCGTAATAAAAGGCAGTGGAAATATCCTGGGCGATATAAAAAAAAATCACTCAATATCAATTTCAATATCTCTTTAATCAATCAAGCTACAATCAATTATCCGCAAAAGGGATCTCTCAATCATTGTCAAGATGAAGACAGATGGATGAGTTAGACCCTCGGGGAGAAAGGAGACTCAGATCATCTCCAAGTTGAAGAAGTATGTGACGTGTCCTTCCAAGGAAAGTTTAAATCATCGTCAAGTTGAAGGCTGATGCGATGAACCTCCCAACAATCCCTTAAAGATATTTGATCACTGTTATCATAAAGAGATTTTCAATCCAATGAGACAATTTTATCAATATAATTCTTGGGACTAAAGAAGACTCAAATCATCTTCGAGTTGAAGAAATATGTGAAGTACCTTTTCAGGGAAAATCAGAACATCACCAAGTTGAATGCTGCTGTGATGAAATTCTTGCCAAATCCCAAGAGAGTTCACTTTTCATGTCTCAAAAGAGTGCAAAAGATTATCAAGAGATTTCAATTAAAGAGACAACATCATTAATTCAATTTCTGGAACAAAAAAAAAGTCAGATCATCTCCAAGTTGAAGGAGACTATGATGTGTCCGTCTATGAAAAATCAGAACATCGCCGAGTTGAAGGCTGGTGTGATGAAATTCTTGCCAAATCTTAGAAAAACTCATTCTCTATGTCTCAAAAGAGTGCAAAAAGATCATCATGGGTAAACCCCAAATATCAAACTGCTGAAACTGCCAAGAATCCTCTTTATTTATGTGAAATTCTTTATCAATATCATTTTCATCAATTGGTTTTATGATACTGAAAATAAATTTTTTTCTTTTCATATCAAGGAAATGGATAGCTTCCTTGAAGAAACTCAACAACAATAAATTTGATTTTGATTCTGGATTCTACAGAGTTAACACCCAATTGGAGGTAATATTCTAAGAAGAGGAAATATCTTTCAAACAAATGTGCTTACATTTCAGTTATTTTCAATCAACTACAATTTTTATCATATTGGAAATATTTTCAAGCTATCCTGACATGAAGTGAGAGTTTGATGTCTATTTTGATATATCCTGGTGTTGTTATCCCTCTTTAGGACTTGATAATGAGAGTTCTCAACATCCTTCCCTTCTTGTTTTGATCTGAGTGCCTCGGCTCTCAGATTTGCACACTTCCCTATGTACCCCATTGTCCCACCATAGATAGTTCCCATTCAGGATAAGGGTTAAAGCTGAATTATTTTTGCAAAAGGTCATCTGTTTTAAAAGCCATTCAGTCTCAGCAATGAGATGCCCAATATCAATCCCTTTTCAAGCTTTAAGGAACCCCATTTTCTTCTTTTTGCAAACCCCTCTCGAATTTATTGTGCAAAATTTGAAGGTTCCATCATGGTTTCTTCTTTCGAGGATACCTATTTCCCGTTCAGGATAAGGGTTAAACCTGGATTATTTTTGCAAAGGTCATCTGTTTTAAAAGCCATTCAGTCTCAACAATGAGATGCCTAAGATCAATCCATGTTCAAGCTTTAGGGAACCCCATTTTCTTTCTTTTGCAAACCCCTCTCAGATTTTTTGTGCAAAATCCGAAGGTTTCATCATGGTTTCTTTTTTTGAGGATACCTATTTCCCATTCAGGTTAAGGGTTAAGCCTGAACCTTGTTCTTCCATGAGGCATTTTTTCCTTTCAGAATAAGGGTTAAATCTGAATCATTTTTTGCAAAAAGGTCATTTTTCAAAAGCTATTTAGTCTCAGCAATGAGATGTCCAAGATCACTCCCTTTTCAAAGCTTTTAGGGAACCATATTTTCACTACCTTCTTTGCAACCCTTCATTTTGATGAGGTATCTTTCATGTTTTCCTCAATCTTTTCTCTCGAGGATTACATTCAAACCCCTCGTTTAGGTAAGGGTTAAACGTGAGCCTCCTCCATGAGGTATCTTTTTCCCATTCAGGTCAAAGGCTAAGCTTGAGCCTCATTCTGATGAGGTGAATTTTCTTCTTTATTCTCCATTCTATATCTACCATAATCACCAGAGCCAATTCTTTTACACTCAGTCAGATTCTTCTAAATGGGGCATTTTTATAGTCCAAATTTAGTGTGTTTCTTTTTGCCACTAAGCTCGGCTTTCAACCGGCTTAGTAGCAAAGAGGGGCATCTGTAAACACCCCAAATTTTCATTGTTCACTTCCAGACACCCCCTTGCCATAGATGCCAAACATGTAGGTCAGTGTAGGAGTCTAACCCTAGGTTTGTCCTCTTTTAGGTATCATTTTATCCCATTTTGTTAGTAAAATTTTCATTTTACCCCTAGGTCACCTTAGATCCTTGTCAGTCAAAGTCAACCAAGCTCATTCTTAAGCCTAGAACAATTAGAATGTCAGTCATTTCTAGCTCACCTGAGCTCACGATGAGCAGATCATTTTTATTTCTGACCATTCTTGCCAAAATGGGTTCATTTCCTGAGAAATTGTAACGCCCCGGATTTCCAAAACAAAGCTAAGTTAAAATTTTCATGAATTTCTTTTTTTTTTTCTTTGCAGCGGAACTTAGAAAAGCTTTTAGCAGCAGAATCTGACGATAATGAGTCGTCAGTTTTAGAAAACTCCGAGCACGTTGCAGGTATGTGGCCAAGCAACTCATTGACCACCAAAGTGTTCCATTTTATCGAAAACATATGTTTATTACAACACTACTGCTTAGGAGAGCAGTGTAGGTTCAATAAAAAGGAAGCAGTACAACTCTGTCTAGAGAAACCCTGGAACTCGATGCCGCCTTGCTCCGCATATCGCCACGCAGGTCCAACACCTGAAATCCCCATAAAACGGGGTCAGAACCGCTGATGGTCTGGTAAGCATGCAGTCATGTAACCATTCAACTCAAGTACGATAATGACCACTCAGGGTCGCAATGCGCAATAACGACGCTCAAGCCTCCAAGACTTAGCGTATATCGCAGGAGCCTCCTCAGGGCTATGAGTTGAACATCCGCTCGAGTCTTCATGACTTAGAGCAAGCCTTTTCAGGGCTGTGATTTGAATAACCGCTTAAGTCTCCACGACTTAGCCATGACCTCTTCCGGGTCTCAAAGTGATGTCTAGCTCAAGTCTTCAAGTCTTCATACTTGGCACATCCGTATCCCACGCATCTAAGGACAACTCCTCGAGCTTCGCTTAGTCGTGCGGATACAACGCGGGTCTTTGCCCAGTCGGTCCAGTAGTATACCGAACATGACACCTTCACAAAGGTTATGCAGGACTGACTCAACACGTCATCCACTCATACATTCAAAGCATCGCTGTACCTAGAGCTAATGCATTGTTTGATAATTAACCGCTCCCGCCTTTGGTACACAGGTAGAGCTATTGTCTGGGCATCAACGCGACGTTCTGGGGGTTGATTATTCTATGTATTTTAGATACCCCAGAGGCCTGTTGACCCTATCCATAGTAGGGCAGTGTGTTTCAACTGGGAGAATCCTACTAGGCCCATATTCGGATGCATCCTCTACTTGCAGTAGTTGGGTTTAATCCTTAGATCTTAAGGATAACCACGACCCCAAAACCCATGAGTGACTGAGGCCATCGTGGACTCTATCAGGTCCAAAGTAAAATACATGTCACTCAAGGCTGTACCATCACTGTCATTCCACAGTGAGCATAATTCCTGAAGGGGTCTGCCAGTCTTACAATTACTTGGACAGAATCTGCATGCCATTTAGGCAGCCCGTGCTTTCAGCACTACGGGAGTATGTACCCGACCCCATTCAGTCTTCCCCAACACAGTCATTACTGAGGGGGTACCCCTAACACGATCTTCAACCGCGGGGTATGTGCGACCTTAAGTCTTATTCATATGCATGCAGAACACCGCTCTTTGGCACTTCGGCCACCACGAGCATCACACCTCTTTGGGTGGAAACAACACACTCTGGCTCTTCGGCCCTTACGAATCTGGTTGTGTAACCGTTCTCAATGAGCATGCATATGACTCGATCTAAATAGATCGGCTACTCGGCGTATTTTTACGCAACGAGTCCAAACCTAGCCAAGGCGCAACCTCTACTCTGGCTCAGCGGCCCTTACGAGCAAGGTGCCCTTGCAGGCACAAGGATACGAGCCGATCTGGCATCGTTCCATCAACGGACATCATTATGCCGTTCCATTGGTTCCGGCAGCTCTTCTGCCAACCATTTCGTCAGCACCTCCCCTGCTCTACCGGCAGTGGTGCGACGAACCCTTCTACGTTGTAGAGGGCAAACCATGAACTGGGTAGCACTCTGCTATATGTCAGAGTATTCTGCTACATTCTTTCTGAGCTATTCTTAGCTTCTTCAGAAATTTTAGCAACACTTCCTCTCTTTTACGGAGAAAGCGTGCGTTTCTTTTATCCATTTCAGCGGCATCTCCCCTCTTTGGTAGGAAATCGCCACGCTTAATTCGGGAAATGGATGCGCACCGTTGTGCGTACTTTGCATCCATCAAGGTTGCAGAAACCCTTGGCCATAGCCAGGCCATACGAAATTGACTTAGTCATTACGTAAAGAGCATTTTGCCAAAAACCGAAGCCTTTCCAATAGGGGCTTCATTCGTCAAGCAAAATCTTGAACGAGGAGCGGTCAAGGAATCGCATGGGCGATTTGGAGTTGATCTCCATTTGAACGCTCATTTATGCGCTATATATGTAGTATAAGCAGAAGCTTGTGCTTTATACAGCGGCGGCGTAAAGAAATGCATATACTATTGTTCAGGGTGTGTAACTGAACGAAATATTCTACATATATAACAAAGCAGAAGCCTTGGCATCGTTCGACGCGACGGCGTAAGTAAATACATTGCAGAAAGCAGGAGCCTTGGCATCGTTCGACGCGACGGCGTAAGTAAATGCATAATCGGAAGTGCAGTAATCGGAAGTGCAGAAAACAGGGAGCCTTGGCATCATACGATGCGACGGCAAAGGTAAATTACATAGCCTGTGCGATATAAGACGCGTCGGCAGAATCAACAGATATACACCTAGATCTGTATCCAACGATAGTTACGAGGCGAGCGAGTGAACACCGAAGTGTCCTAGAGGGCTCAACCAAGAACTAGGGTGAGATACTATTTTTGAAGAACGCATATACTGCGCATTCGAACATATATATCTGACGATAGTTACGAGGCGAGCGCGTGAACACCGAAGCGTCCTAGAGGGCTCAACCAAGAACTAAAGCAAGATACTACTTCAGAAAGTATATTCTATATACAAACAATCAAATACTTGAGAGAGATGGATCAACGAAGCGAACTTACTTCAAATCGTGGAAGAAATGGCTCTGGGTTGCTTCTTTGGCTTCGAGCCTTCCTTCGAGAGGTCAGACTAAGTCAGATGAAGCTGACTTAGTTGAGAAAGAGGTAGAGTAGGTCAAGCTACTCAACCTAAGTGGTTTGAACCAAACAGGGTTCGATCCAAGTCAACTGGGTTCAGCAGGTTCGAACTCAGCTCAAGTAGGCTAAGTCTGGGTTCAGAAATCCAAACCGAAATCTGGACCAAAAAGGACTTTGACTTTGACTTTAAACCCAACTAGGTTCAAGTCAAGTCAATTGGGTTTGGACCAGGTCAAGTGGGTTCAGACCCAGGTCAGGTGGGTTAGGACCAGGTCAGGCAGGCTCAGGCTAAGTCAGGCAGGCTCAGACCAGGTCAGGTGGGCTCAGGTGGGCTAGGCTAGGTAGGGGAGGTTTAGGAGAGAGAGAGAAGGCAAGAGAGAGAGGGGGGGTCGAAATTATGAGAAGAGAGAGAGTGGAGAGGGCTATTTATAGCCCAAGCCCACCTCCTCTTGGGTTTTTCCATGCCCCTTCTACCCCCTTGGCTTCTTTTTAATTCCAAAAGGTTCCTTGGTGTGGGGCCCACTTGGATATTCCATGGGATATTTTTGTGGGTCCCACCAGATATTTTCTGAGGAATATTTCTGTGGGTCCCACCAATATTTCCGTGGGTCCCGCAAGAATTTCGGGTTTCCGGCGATTTTTTCCGAAAAATTCTGAGTACGCCATTTTCTTCGTATTGACGTAACTAAGAAAGTTGGCTCGCAGGAATCCTTTGATTTCATTCAGGTAGGAAGTTATGGCTTCCAGAGTGTTTGAGCATATATTCGCGATTCGACAAATATCCTAAGTATAACTGGCTCGCAGGAATTGATTCGTTTTGCATTCTGAGAAGAAATGCTATTTTTACCGGTAAATGCCTCATGAATTTTATTCAGATATTTTCTGAAAAATTGCGGGTCTTACATCATTACCCCCTTAAAGGAATTTCGTCCGCGAAATTCAGCTAAGAGTTCAAGGTGAAGAGTTCAGGATATTTATCCCGCATATCCGATTCGGGCTCCCAAGTGCAATCATCGATTCCATGATGCTGCCACCTCACTTTAACAAGTGGAATGACCTTCGTTCTTAGCACTTGCTCCCGTCGGTCCATGATCTCCACTGGCCTTTCTTCTACCGTCATATCTTCTCGGATGTCAATGTCTTCATGTTGAATGACGTGAGAAGGATCATGAACGTACTTTCTAAGCATTGATACGTGAAATACATCATGTATTTGCGCGTATTGTGGTGGCAATGCTACTCGGTAGGCAGTCTCTCCGATCCGGCTCAAAACTTCGAAGGGACCAACGAATCTGGGGTTGAGCTTCCCCTTCTTTCCAAAACGAAACACACTCTTGGTTGGAGAGACCTTGATAAAAACCTTATCTCCAACCGCAACAGTGAGTTCCCTACGCCGCTGATCGGCGTAGCTCTTCTGTCGACTCTGAGCAGTCAGTAGCTTCTTTCTGATCATGTGGACTTGCTCAGTATAATGTTGCAACACAATGGGCGAGTCCAAGGTTCGCTCACCCACTTCACCCCAATGGATTGGTGATCTACAGGGTCGTCCATACAAGGCTTCATACGGTGCCATCCCAATGCTAGCGTGGTGGCTATTATTATAAGCAAATTCAGCCAACGCTAGGTGGGAATCCCAATCACCTTTCCATTCCAGCATACAGGCTCTTAGCATATCTTCAAGAGTCTGTATGGTTCGTTCTGATTGCCCATCTGTTTGGGGATGGAATGCTGTACTGAACTTGAGTTTCGTCCCCAGGGCTTTCTGAAGCTGCTCCCAAAAGTGAGAGGTGAACTTCGGGTCACGATCAGATATGATCGAAATCGGCACTCCATGGAGTCTAACGATTTCCCGAATGTAGATCCCTGCCAATCGTTCAGTTGAGTATCGAGTGTTGATTGGCAGGAAGTGAGCAGACTTGGTGAGTCTGTCCACGATCACCCATATCGAATCGTGTTGTCTCCTGGATCGAGGCAATCCAACGATGAAATCCATCGTAATGCCTTCCCATTTCCATTCTGGAATCTCGATCCGTTGCATCTTTCCACCAGGTCGCTGATGTTCGATCTTAACTTGCTGGCAGATCAAACACTTCGAGACAAACGTAGCCACATCACGTTTCATACCCCTCCACCAGTACTTTCTCTGTAAATCTCGGAACATCTTCGTACCTCCAGGGTGAATGGTGTACTTGCTATTATGAGCCTCCTGGAGTACTACCTGTCTTAGCTCAGGGTTATTTGGAACCCAAATTCTTTCTTCCATCCATATTCCTCCATCTTCTTTCAAATGGAAGAAAGTGTTATCTTTTTCAGCACGAGCTTTCAATTCCAAGTACTGGGGATCCTTGAACTGTTCGGCTACAATGCGATCGAGGAACTCAATGTGGATCGTCAAACATGACATTTGGATTCTGCCAGAATCAGCCAAAAATGGCTTCCACTTGACGAAATCCTCCATCAACTTCCATTGTCCGGTTAGGCTGGCCAGAGTGCCAACAGTCTTGCGACTAAGGGCATCTGCTACAACATTCGGCTTTCCAGGGTGATAGGAAAGCGTGAATTCATAGTCTTTGAGGAATTCCAGCCATCGCCGTTGCCGCATATTGAGTTCTTTTTGAGAAAAGAGGTATTTTAGGCTTTTATGGTCCGACATGACCTCAAATTTCTCTCCATAAAGGTAGTGTCGCCAAATTTTAAGTGCGAAGACTACCGCGGCAAGCTCAAGATCGTGGGTTGGATAACTTTTCTCATGGACTCTCAACTGTCGTGACGCATAGGCGATTACTTTGCCATGCTGCATCAACACACAACCCAGACCTGTTCCTGAGGCATCGGTATATGCCACGAAGCCTCCCTGACCAGAAGGTAAGGTAAGGACAGGGGCAGTGGTAAGCCTCTGTTTGAGAACCTCAAAGCACTCCTTACACTGGTCAGTCCATTCAAACTTGACTCCCTTTTTCAGCAATTTCGTCATCGGTACGGCGATTCGGGAGAAGTCTTGTATGAACTTCCGATAATATCCGGCAAGTCCAAGGAAGCTACGAACCTCAGTGATATTTTCTGGCTGCTTCCAGTCCATCACAGCTTCCACCTTCGCAGGATCCACTGCGATTCCATCTTTTGAGATCACATGACCAAGGAACATCACTTTGTCTAGCCAGAATTCACATTTTGAAAACTTAGCATAGAGTTGGTTATCTTGAAGGGTTTTCAAGACGATTTTCAAGTGCTCCACGTGTTGTTCCTTGTTCTCAGAATATACGAGAATGTCATCAATAAAGACGATGACAAAGCTATCCAAATATGGTCTGAATATCCGGTTCATTAGATCCATAAAGGCAGCAGGCGCATTAGTGAGTCCGAAGGGCATTACTACGAACTCATAATGGCCGTATCTCGTTCTGAAGGCTGTCTTGGGTATATCCTCTTCCTTTACTCTGAGCTGATGGTATCCAGACCTGAGGTCGATCTTGGAGAACACCCTCGTTGTTCTGAGCTGATCGAATAAGTCCTCAATCCGAGGCAACGGGTACTTATTTTTAACAGTTGCCTGGTTAAGCATCCGATAATCGATGCATAACCGAAGGGATCCATCCTTCTTCTTTACAAACAGCACTGGGGCTCCCCACGGTGACACACTCGGTCGGATGAACCCTTGTTCCATCAGTTCTTCCAACTGACACTTCAACTCACTGAGTTCAGCTGGCGCCATTCGATACGGGGCTTTGGATATCGGCGCTGTTCCAGGTAAGGATTGAATTCCAAATTCAACCTCACGAAGTGGCGGAAGTCCTGGCAGTTCCTCAGGAAATACATTGGGAAACTCCCGTACCACTTCCAAACTCTCAAGGGGTTGGTCGTTGGATTTTTCCACCGAGAGACTCAACAGGAAGGCCACACAACCCTTCCTAAGGTATTTTTGTACCTTAAGTGCTGATATGAGCCTTTTCTGCGGAACAGGTTTGGATAACCGGTATTCCATCTTAGGCAATCCGGGTCGAGATAGAATTACTCTGCCCTCGCGGCACAGAATCTTGGCATTATTCTGAGCCAACCAATTCATTCCCAAAATGACATCGTACTGTACCATATCGATCAGGATGGCGTCAGTAGGCAAGTGTTGCCCTGCTATCTCAATATCCAATTTTTTCACACACCGGATACATTTGGTGCGTGAACCCAACGGGTTATATACTTCGATCATTTTATCAATCGGTTGCACCGAAGCGTGGAGTTGTTCGGTGAAATCGTCAGAGATAAACGTATGAGTAGCACCACAATCAAACAAGACGTAAGCTGCATGTCCATTAACAGGTACGGTGCCTTCAATCAGGTCACCATTTTCGACTTGTTCAGTCGTTACAGCATATACACGACCTGCAGCAGGCCTTTGTTCTACTCTAGGTGGAGGTCGTTGAAACTGAGAACGTTGTGGTGCTGGTCGAGAGGGTCCGGCAGATCCGGCACTACTCCTCTGTTCATCTGCAGCCTTCTTTGCGCAATCCCTTATAAAGTGGCCCATCTTGCCACAATACAAGCACCCACCAATGTCACGAGGACATGGCTTTCCGGGGTGGTTCATACGACACCTTGGGCAGCTGAAGTTGGACGACTGACCATTCAGAGTTGTGTTCTGTCTTGGCCTCACGACTTGCTGAGTGTTGTTCCCTCCTTGGAACTTCTTCTTTTAAAAGGGTTGTCGTGAACCCTGGCCACTTGGGAATGTCCTTTTACGATTCCCACCATTCACTATGGGCTTCTTTGCTATGATCACTTTAGATCGCGCCCAATCCTCTTGGATTTTTGAAGCTGCTGCTACCGCAGCCTGAAAAGTCGAAGGCATGCTTGTTATCACTCGAGATCGCAGCCCTTCGCGCAGACCATTCACATATTTGTCAGCCCTTTCTTGGTCTGTTTCGAACAATCGAGAGCAGTAGCGCTCTAGATTCTGAAATTTTGTGGTATAGTCCATTAGACTCATACCGCCCTGTTCCAACTCCAGAAACTCCATCTTTTTCTTGTTTCTGGAATGCAACTGGAAGTAGTTATCCATAAAAGTCCTCCGAAAGTCAGTCCAAGGAATGACTTCGACTTGTGAGAACTGGATAAGTTTAGTGGTATCCCACCACTTCCGTGCATTATCTTTTAATCGATACGTGCCAAAGTTGGTCTTCTTCTCTTCTGGTACTCCCAGTACTGAGAAGGCACGTTCTGTCTCTTCGATCCAACTCTCCGCGAGCTCAGGATCGGCTCTGCCAATGAAAACTGGCGGGTCAAGCTTGAGGAACTTCTCATAAGTCACTCCTCCCAGGTGCTCGTTTCGTGGTGCGACTGGTTCTGGCCTCGTTTCACGGATGGCTGTAACCAGGTTGTTGAGTGTCTCCAACAGGAATTCTTGCGTATGGGACTCCTCGCTTGGTATGGTTCTCCTCGTCGTAGGAGCCATTTATCTATGCACACACGAGCACTTGTTTTTAGTTTCTCAATGTATATATGGAAGTAAAAGCTTTATTTACTTAATATACATCATATTTACACAAACATCGCCTTAAACAAAAATGTCATGCCGCACTGGCAGACTTTAGGCGTTGAGAAACTATATACATGAGTCTACTGACTCCAAAACATCACCAGTCTCTTTAAGACTTGGATTTCTTTGATGAAGACGAACTCCAAAAGGTCCATCTATTGCCACATGGCCTTGGTGCAGGTACTACTAGCTTTGGCTTGGGCGGCACTTTCGCACTAGCAAGCGAATACTGGGGATATATGAGAGACTCCAGTCCACTTTCCCAGTCAGCAAGATCAAGACTCTGGGAGTCTGGAATAATGATTGGCGAACAGAAAGAATCCCCTCTTTTGTTCCTGCCATTTACGCTCGGCATATGTGATGCCGGATGGTAGCTTGGCGAGTGATAGACTTCTGCAGGGAAGTTCAAATCAAAATCCCTCAGCCTTGGTAATTCATCAAAAGATGTTGAGGTATGGTTGCTCCCAACACTAGAGTGATGCGGTCCACTGACACGCGAAGTCTCATCCCTGAGACCCTTTGAAGCCCGCCGACCCATATCGGTGGTATATTTCCTTTGGCATTCGTTGGCGGAATGCCCATCTTCGCCACAGTATTGGCAGTCTTGAACTTCATACGGGCATATCCACTCATCGTGCATGACCTTGCAGCGATAGCAGTATCCACGCGAGTCATGAGTTGCCATCTATACAAAGATGCACCCAGATAAGAACCAAAGTATAAAAACATATACTTACAGTGCGATATCGGGACCATGACGGATCTTGAACCAGGTTTCTCAGACTCATGCTCTGATACCAATTCTGTAACGCCCCGGATTTCCAAAACAAAGCTAAGTTAAATTTTCATGAATTTCTTTTTTTTTTTTTTCTTTGCAGCGGAACTTAGAAAAGCTTTTAGCAGCGGAATCAGACGATAATGAGTCGTCAGTTTTAGAAAACTCCGAGCACGTTGCAGGTATGTGGCCAAGCAACTCATTGACCACCAAAGTGTTCCATTTTATCGAAAACATATGTTTATTACAACACTACTGCTTAGGAGAGCAGTGTAGGTTCAATAAAAAGGAAGCAGTACAACTCTGTCTAGAGAAACCCTGGAACTCGATGCCGCCTTGCTCCGCATATCGCCACGCAGGTCCAACACCTGAAATCCCCATAAAACAGGGTCAGAACCGCTGATGGTCTGGTAAGCATGCAGTCATGTAACCATTCAACTCAAGTACGATAATGACCACTCAGGGTCGCAATGTGCAATAACGACGCTCAAGCCTCCAAGACTTAGCGTATATCGCAGGAGCCTCCTCAGGGCTATGAGTTGAACATCCGCTCGAGTCTTCATGACTTAGAGCAAGCCTTTTCAGGGCTGTGATTTGAATAGCCGCTTAAGTCTCCATGACTTAGCCATGACCTCTTCCGGGTCTCAAAGTGATGTCTAGCTCAAGTCTTCATACTTGGCACATCCGTATCCCACGCATCTAAGGACAACTCCTCGAGCTTCGCTTAGTCGTGCGGATACAACGCGGGTCTTTGCCCAGTCGGTCCAGTAGTATACCGAACATGACACATTCACAAAGGTTATGCAGGACTGACTCAACACGTCATCCACTCATACATTCAAAGCATCGCTGTACCTAGAGCTAATGCATTGTTTGATAATTAACCGCTCCCGCCTTTGGTACGCAGGTAGAGCTATTGTCCGGGCATCAACGCGACGTTCTGGGGGTTGATTATTCTATGTATTTTAGATACCCCAGAGGCCTGTTGACCCTATCCATAGTAGGGCAGTGTGTTTCAACTGGGAGAATCCTACTAGGCCCATATTCGGATGCATCCTCTACTTGCAGTAGTTGGGTTTAATCCTTAGATCTTAAGGATAACCACGACCCCAAAACCCATGAGTGACTGAGGCCATCGTGGACTCTATCAGGTCCAAAGTAAAATACATGTCACTCAAGGCTGTACCATCACTGTCATTCCACAGTGAGCATAATTCCTGAAGGGGTCTGCCAGTCTTACAATTACTTGGACAGAATCTGCATGCCATTTAGGCAGCCCGTGCTTTCAGCACTACGGGAGTATGTACCCGACCCCATTCAGTCTTCCCCAACACAGTCATTACTGAGGGGGTACCCCTAACACGATCTTCAACCGCGGGGTATGTGCGACCTTAAGTCTTATTCATATGCATGCAGAACACCGCTCTTTGGC
Source organism: Nuphar pumila (assembly GCF_984573655.1). NCBI lineage: Eukaryota > Viridiplantae > Streptophyta > Magnoliopsida > Nymphaeales > Nymphaeaceae > Nuphar > Nuphar pumila. The sequence continues at coordinate 38,303,867 of NC_143262.1, forward strand.
ACTTCGGCCACCACGAGCATCACACCTCTTTGGGTGGAAACAACACACTCTGGCTCTTCGGCCCTTACGAGTCTGGTTGTGTAACCGTTCTCAATGAGCATGCATATGACTCGATCTAAATAGATCGGCTACTCGGCGTATTTTTACGCAACGAGTCCAAACCTAGCCAAGGCGCAACCTCTACTCTGGCTCAGCGGCCCTTACGAGCAAGGTGCCCTTGCAGGCACAAGGATACGAGCCGATCTGGCATCGTTCCATCAACGGACATCATTATGCCGTTCCATTGGTTCCGGCAGCTCTTCTGCCAACCATTTCGTCAGCACCTCCCCTGCTCTACCGGCAGTGGTGCGACGAACCCTTCTACGTTGTAGAGGGCAAACCATGAACTGGGTAGCACTCTGCTATATGTCAGAGTATTCTGCTACATTCTTTCTGAGCTATTCTTAGCTTCTTCAGAAATTTTAGCAGCACTTCCTCTCTTTTACGGAGAAAGCGTGCGTTTCTTTTATCCATTTCAGCGGCATCTCCCCTCTTTGGTAGGAAATCGCCACGCTTAATTCGGGAAATGGATGCGCACCGTTGTGCGTACTTTGCATCCATCAAGGTTGCAGAAACCCTTGGCCATAGCCAGGCCATACGAAATTGACTTAGTCATTACGTAAAGAGCATTTTGCCAAAAACCGAAGCCTTTCCAATAGGGGCTTCATTCGTCAAGCAAAATCTTGAACGAGGAGCGGTCAAGGAATCGCATGGGCGATTTGGAGTTGATCTCCATTTGAACGCTCATTTATGCGCTATATATGTAGTATAAGCAGAAGCCTGTGCTTTATACAGCGGCGGCGTAAAGAAATGCATATACTATTGTTCAGGGTGTGTAACTGAACGAAATATTCTACATATATAACAAAGCAGAAGCCTTGGCATCGTTCGACGCGACGGCGTAAGTAAATACATTGCAGAAAGCAGGAGCCTTGGCATCGTTCGACGTGACGGCGTAAGTAAATGCATAATCGGAAGTGCAGTAATCGGAAGTGCAGAAAACAGGGAGCCTTGGCATCATACGACGCGACGGCAAAGGTAAATTACATAGCCTGTACGATATAAGACGCGTCGGCAGAATCAGCAGATATACACCTAGATCTGTATCCAACGATAGTTACGAGGCGAGCGAGTGAACACCGAAGTGTCCTAGAGGGCTCAACCAAGAACTAGGGTGAGATACTATTTTTGAAGAACGCATATACTGCGCATTCGAACATATATATCTGACGATAGTTACGAGGCGAGCGCGTGAACACCGAAGCGTCCTAGAGGGCTCAACCAAGAACTAAAGCAAGATACTACTTCAGAAAGTATATTCTATATACAAACAATCAAATACTTGAGAGAGATGGATCAACGAAGCGAACTTACTTCAAATCGTGGAAGAAATGGCTCCGGGTTGCTTCTTTGGCTTCGAGCCTTCCTTCGAGAGGTCAGACTAAGTCAGATGAAGCTGACTTAGTTGAGAAAGAGGTAGAGTAGGTCAAGCTACTCAACCTAAGTGGTTTGAACCAAACAGGGTTCGATCCAAGTCAACTGGGTTCAGCAGGTTCGAACTCAGCTCAAGTAGGCTAAGTCTGGGTTCAGAAATCCAAACCGAAATCTGGACCAAAAAGGACTTTGACTTTGACTTTAAACCCAACTAGGTTCAAGTCAAGTCAACTGGGTTTGGACCAGGTCAAGTGGGTTCAGACCCAGGTCAGGTGGGTTAGGACCAGGTCAGGCAGGCTCAGGCTAAGTCAGGCAGGCTCAGACCAGGTCAGGTGGGCTCAAGTGGGCTAGGCTAGGTAGGGGAGGTTTAGGAGAGAGAGAGAAGGCAAGAGAGAGAGGGGGGGTCGAAATTATGAGAAGAGAGAGAGTGGAGAGGGCTATTTATAGCCCAAGCCCACCTCCTCTTGGGTTTTTCCATGCCCCTTCTACCCCCTTGGCTTCTTTTTAATTCCAAGAGGTTCCTTGGTGTGGGGCCCACTTGGATATTCCATGGGATATTTTTGTGGGTCCCACCAGATATTTTCTGAGGAATATTTTTGTGGGTCCCACCAATATTTCCGTGGGTCCCACAAGAATTTCGGGTTTCCGGCGATTTTTTCCGAAAAATTCTGAGTACGCCATTTTCTTCGTATTGACGTAACTAAGAAAGTTGGCTCGCAGGAATCCTTTGATTTCATTCAGGTAGGAAGTTATGGCTTCCAGAGTGTTTGAGCATATATTCGCGATTCGACGAATATCCTAAGTATAACTGGTTCGCAGGAATTGATTCGTTTTGCATTCTGAGAAGAAATGCTATTTTTACCGGTAAATGCCTCATGAATTTTATTCAGATATTTTCTGAAAAATTGCGGGTCTTACAGAAATGATCTCATTTCTAACCTAAATCCTAGTCAATTGTTCTTGAGTCAGTCAAACCCAGTCAACCCTATTCCTCTGAGTCTAACCTGAGCTCACTAGGAGTTCAAGTAGTGCGGTTCCAGTTCAAATCCATTTCTCATAGTCTAGAAGTCCATTTTAGCCTATTTCAGCTCATTTCAGCTGAAATTGAGCCAAGTCCATTAAGTTGAGCTTCAGTTTTAGTTCATCTCAGTATTACTGATCTTTGTTCCAGCTAAAAATCCAGTTCTTATTCGTAACTCACTTCACTCCAGTGATCATTTCTCACCATTTCTCTAAGAAATGATATCATTTCTCGATCGTTCAGTCTAGGAGTTTAGTTGAGCCAATGTCTTGTCAGTTTATTTGAGTTCTGAAACTCTAGAACTCAGTTTATTCTAGTTCAAACCAGTTAAAACCTCAGTTTTCAGTGTCACTCTTGGCCCTGCAGGGACAAAAACCATTTCTTGAATCATTTTGTTCATTTTTATCAATTTTATCACTTTTTAAATTGGTACAACTGTCGATCGGGGTCCAATACCTGAAATCCTTTATTCAAGGTTTGCATTTCACATGACATTCCATGTCATATCTCATCATTTATCATCATTTCTTATAATTTCTTATCATTTCTCACCATTTCATATCATTTCATTGCATTTTATCTCATTTTTGAGATCCAGCATTCTGGTTTTTCTAAAACATCTAATCTAGATTCGATTTTAATACCTTCTTTCAAAATCAACTTCAAAAACTTGGGTTTTTAAATCGACATTTGCCATTTGGCTAACCACCAGAGCTTCATTTCAAAAACATTTTCGATCTGGATTCATCTTAAACTCATCTTTAATTGATTTCAAACCTCAGATGAGACCCATCCAGGTGGTGTCACTTCTGAATTATTTCCTTCTTTCAAAATTTCATAAATTTCAGTTATTTCAGAGTTTTAGTTGAACTAGGACTATGTCTTCTCATATTTTTAAACATTTTAAATCATTCATTTTATTGATTTTAAGTCAGAAATGGCTTCACATCATGTTTATCCCATTTACTTGGTCTTTTCCTAGAGTCTCAGCCGAATCAGGACTTTGTTCCAGAGTTTCAGTCGGATTAGGACTCTATCTCAGTTTCATTCTTTGTGTTTGTTCTTCACTTATTTTCTAAAACCTCTCATTTGTCTTTTCCAAATGTCAAATGTTAGAGTCCCAGTCGAATTAGGACTCTGTCACAGAGTTTTAGTCGGATTAAGACTCTGTCCTGATTTCATCTTTTATCTCTATTCTTCAATTATTTTTGAAAACCTTTTCATCTGCTTTGCAAAAATGTCAAAATTCTAGAGTTTTAGTCGAATTAGGACTCTGTCCCTAGAGTTTCGGTTGGGTCAAAACTCTATTCTGATTTCACTACTTGTTGCTATTTTCACTTATTTTTGAAAATCCTTTCATCTGTTTTCCAAAAGAAGCAAAATGTTAGAGTTTTAGTTGAATCAGGACTCTGTCCCAGAGTCCCAATCGATTCAGAACTCTACCATGATTTCATTTGTTACCTTTATTTTACTTATTTTTTGAAAACAAACCCAAAATTTTAGAATTTCAGTTGGATTAGGACTCTAATGCTGATTTCAAATTTCATACTATTTCCACATGTTTTCTAAAACTCTCTCAATTATTGTCAGAAAAAACAAAAAATCTAGAGTTTCAGTCCTATCAGGATTCTGTCCTAGAGTCCTAATCTGGTTAGGACTCCATTCTAATTTCTGTTTCTACTTCCATTTTCATTCTCTTTACTTGTTTTTCAAAAATGAGCTCATTTTGCAAAGTTTCAGTTGATTCAGGACTCTATTTCAGAGTTTCGGTTAAGTTAGGACTCTAACCCAGACTGCTTTTTCTAACTTACTTTCACTTATTTTGAGAAAATCTTTCAAAAACCTCTTCATTTGGTTTTCAAAAACCTAAATTTTAGAGTTTTAGTTGGTTTAGGACTCTAGTCTAGAGTTTCAGTTCGCTTAGGACTCTATTTTTAAAACTTCTAATTTTCATTCGGTGATTTTTACTCTGTTTTGAAACCATTTTTAGTCTTTATTTTAACTTTTTCAAAACCCTGATGTGGGGTCTAGTCAGAACTTTATTTTGTTCAAAAACTTTCAATTACAATTCCAAATTCTAAACCTCTTTTTGAAAACTTTCATTTTCAAGTTTTAAAAATCACTTTTGAAAAATCAAGTGGGGCCCACTCTGGGTGGCGCCACATTTGAGAGTGTTAGGGTTAGCTTAGTATCCTAGCTAGGTTAGAAGAGTCAAAATTGATTTTAAAATCTCATTTTCACTTTTCATTTTAACCTTGGTTTTTAAAGTTTTAAAATTAGAGTTTTAAAAACCAAGTGTGGGCCCACACAGGGTGGCGCCACATTTGGACTCATTTTAATAGAATTAGGACTTTTAAGTTTGTTAGGGCCTAATTAGGAAGGTTGAGTAGTCAAACCTAATCTAAAAAAACTGCTCCCCCTAATTATGTTAATTAAGAAAATTTTAAAATAATTAGGACTATCCCTAATTAATGCTTGAAAACCTATAAATAGGGACTCAAGGGGGGGGGTCAAGAAGGCTTTTCTCTTCTTTTCCTCTCTAGATTTTCGTGGTCTTCCCGTTCTCCAGCCTTCCTCCATTGTTACAGCTTCCCCCAAGGTAAAATTTATTTTTATTTTAGCTACTTTTTTTTATCTTTTTTATGCTTTTCACCATTATCGCCCATTGCAAGCATGCTTTTCTTATTTTTTTCGTAGAAACCACATGATCCACAACCCAAAAAGATGATCTAATGATAATCCATGGAGTTTTTTCCTGTTTTTAATCAGTTAAAATCATTTATAATACATTTATTTTGCTAAACTCTCAAAAAAGATTGTGATTTGCCAGTTCGATGGGTCAAATCCACCTTTTAATGGCTAGATTTAATTTACAACTGTGCTTCCATGGTTTTTCTTGTTTATTATAGCATATTAATGTTTATTCTTTGTTGTCCATGCATCAAATCATGACCCATGCATTATTTATGTATTTTTTTGTTATTTTATGCTTGAAAATAACCATATTTGGTTTCTAGGGTTTTAAATTATGTATGTTTGATTTTGGTGGTCTGATAGAGTATTTTTTTTTATTATTTGACCAGATCATTAAAATCCAAAATTATAATGGATGAATCATGTATGTTCTATCTGTTTCTAATAAAAAAACCGAATTATTTTAGGTTCTATAGCTTTGAGAAAAAAATAAGAAACCGAAACCTACCTGTGAAATTTGGAAAACGTCTGAGAAATTTGATAATGACTTTCTGAGGTCATATCTCCCTAACCAGAGATCAAATTCTCGATCTGTAAAAAGTCTCGGGCTCCTCTGCATATCCTCTATCTTTGATAAAAATTTCAGGGGTTTATACGGTTATTTTTTATTTTATTTAATAATAAAATCAGATTCAATTTCTGTCAAACAGACAAACCTGATCAAACCTTCAGTTGGATTGCCAGAGCGATATCTCCTTAACTGGAGATGATCTCTGTGATCCATAAAATGGGTTATGATCATGCAGTCTCTAGTTTCTTAAATGATTTTATTGTGAATTTATATAGTTATTTATTATTTGTTTTTTATTTAAAACTCAGACTTGTATTTATGGGATTGTAAGTCAGTGTTTATACATTAAGTCATCTTGCCAGAATCATATCTTCCTAACTGAAGATCGGATTTCATATACGTAAAATGGAGAGTCTTAGTATTTATTTTTTATGTTCACTGCTAAAATTTTGTGATTTTTTTATCTGATTTACTATTTTTTCCTGAGCTTAAAAGCAAACCTGTCTGTTTTATTTCGTTTGGCAAAAACCAGAATCAGGTATGTATTCCCAGAATCATATCTCTTTAACCGAAGATTGGATTCCAGATATGTAAAAAAGATTATCTTCATTAATTTGTCTAGTTTCTCCATATAGATTTTTATAGTTTTTAGTTACTGTTTGATACCTGATTCGGGTCAAACACTATGACAGGTAAGTGATTGTAGGTAAAATCGAGTAATTTTCTATTTTTATTTAATATTTATGTCTATTTTTTCAATTACAATTTAATTTTAGGGTTATCAACATTGTTTATATCGATTTTTTTTAATTTTAGAATTAATTTGATGGGTTTTTTATTTAAATCACAAAAATAGGATGCCCGTAGAGTTTTGGTTTAACTAAAACACTGTAAATTTCATTATTTTTTGCATATTTTCATATTTTTAGCACTTACTCATGTTCATGATCATGCTAGGATAATCTTAATCTAATTTTGCATCATTTTGTGTCTATCTTATCCCTAAATCAAGAATTTTACAAAAATATTTTCTGAAAAACCCTGATTTCAAGACCATAGTCTTGCTTTTAGGGGTATTTTGGTCATTTTTACCCCAATTTTAAAACCCCAATCTTCAAATTAAGTTCAACTTTACCTTTTATTCAATCATACATCATATTTCATATTATTTTATTTTAAGGAAGCACAGAAAAGACTTATATCCAGATAAATCCCTCAATTTTACATATTGTTGGATAAATGTAGAAAAGTCGACATTTTTCCACTAACAAGTTTGCTAATTTTGTAGAAACATCCAAGATTGTATTTTCTCTTTATTTTATTTCTTTCAATTATGCAAATTGTAAAATGTAAATATAGGAATAAGAGTTTATTTTTCTACTTAGTTAGGCTGCATTGCATATAGTTTACTTTTCAGCTATTAACTGCTATGTTTGTCATGCATTTATGCATATTCAAATCCACCATGGTCTATACGAATGGAACATGCACTAGCTTCTAAGGAGTTGATAAACTCGGTGAGTTTCGTATTTGTGGCCATAGTAAGAATACAAACGAAATCCAGATTTATCATCTTTTTATAAGCCACAAATGACCTACACTCTTAGGCATTTTCAGAAATTATTGCATATTTTCAAAGTTTTCTAAATATTTTTCTCGTTTAGAATCAAATAAACTATATTCAATACATATTTGTGGCCAGGGATATGTAAAGAATCTATTTCATCTAAATTTTATAAGGCACAAAAACTTCTTTTTCCAAATAATTTTCTCAAAATTTCTTTAGAAAATATCTTTTACAGGATTGCATTCATGCATCACTTAGGTTTAGAATGCATCATGAAAAGGGTTTCACAAGGCTACACGCCCCTCTTTTTTATCAAATCAAAAATCCAATCTCAGAGAAATCAATTTTCTCAAAGTTGCTAAATTTTTCTCAGAAATCGATTTTCTTTTCTTCAAAAAGGTTCTCTCAACATGGTTCACGATTTTCAAGGTGTCCCCTTTTCCAAATATTTCCAATTATTCCAAGCAAATATCATGTATTCAAATCTGTATTTTCTGAAATTCATAGTACATGCCTGATTCTTTGTGCATTTAGGAAATAGAACATCGATTTAGACAGTTGAGCAAAGCAAAGCATATGGTTGATCCTTAGTTCAATTACCCCTGGTTATGGTGCCAGAAATGGTTGAACCTCGTACAGACAGGCGAGTCCCATTCTTCAGAATTATTTTACATTTTAAAACGGAGGCGAGTTATTTTCAAAAACTTTTTCAAATGTCAGTTTGACTTGCAAAAGTAAAATTTTGCAATGATAAAAGGGTGCAGAGAAATATAGAAAAATAGAATCACAATTTATGAAAAAATCATAGCAAGCAGTGAACATGCAGATGAAAACTCTCCTTTTTACGGATCATCAATACGATCTCCGGTTAGGGAGAAATCATTCTGACAAGTTGGCTTTGATTCTAAATACTGATTGACAGTTGCAGAAATATAGGTCTGATTCTTGATAGAAATAAAATAGCAATATACCATAGCAATTCATAAAAAATTTATAGAACAAACTAGAGATTCATACAAAAACAACCCTTTTTACAGATTGTCGATACAATCTTGGACGAGAGAGATATGACCTCAGAAAGATACTCTTGAATTTCCATAGCGTTTTTCGACTCAAGAAAAAGGTTTCGGTTTCAATTTTTAAAAATAGGGTTAAATACATCAAAAGGATATGATTTTTTTATGGAAAACCGTGAATATATGCATGATCATGCCATAGAAAATTTGGATTTTAATAACGAATATAAACTGGGTAAATAATAGCATTATCAGACAGCCAGAATTTGAGATTACGAAACTAAAATCCTAAATCAAAATAAAACCTAATTTAAAATGATAAAATTGATAAAACATCTAAATAATGTCATGGATCATGATTAAATGCATGAATAACTGAAAATAAACATGAATATGATAAAAAAAATAAAAACACAGGGAAGCACAATCAAAAATTTGATTTGGCTACTAAAAGAGGGATTCGATCAATAGAGGGATCAAAACTCAATCTTTTTTCAAGCGTTTAATAAAATAAACAAAAAATAAATATTATTAATGGATCAAAAATGTATAAGAGACCATCAAACATCAGCTAATCGTCATCTTGAGGCCCCTCACATAATTTCTTGAAATAAAAAAGGAAAAGCATGCTAAAAGAGGCGATAATGGCGATTTTAATGAAAAATAAACAAAAATTAAGAAAAGGAAAGAAGACCTTACCTCGGAGCTTCAATGGAGGAGGCTGGAGGAGGAAGAAGACTTTAGATAGGTGAGAGAGGGATAGGAAGAGATGCCTTGGTCGAAATCTCTATGAACCCTTTTTATAGATTTTCTTTAGGTTTAATTAGAGAGTCTTATTTCCTAGAAATTCTTCTTAATTAAACCAATTAAGGGGGGGGGGGAGGGGTTGGTGGAGTTTTAACCCTAAAAGACTCTACCTAATTAGCCTAAAATAATCCCAAATGTGACGCCACCTACTGTGGGCCCATATTTGATTTTAAAAGCCCTAATTTCAAGATTTAAAAATGAAATTTTAAAATGTCAAAATAAAGGTTGAGTTTTAAAAAGCAATTTTGATCCTTTCAAACTTCTAATTCAATTAGGACACTAACTAAACCCTAAACTAACCTAAATACCCTCAAATGTGGTGCCACCTACTGTGGGCCTTATTTGGTTTTTCAGAAAATGATTTAAAACTTGAAAATAAAGGGGTTAAACATAAGGTTTTCAAAAGGGGTTTGAAACAAAGGATGAAAACCAGAGTTTTAAATCAACTAGAGTCCTAAGTGAGTTGAAACTCTGTCAGATGTGGCACCAATTATGTGGGCCCCACCTTTTAGTTTTTGAAAAGGTTAGAATAAAGGTTAAAAAGAGTTTTTAAAACAGATGAAAATAAAAGCAAAGAATAAATTCGAGAAAATTAGAGTCCTGAACCGACTGAAACTCCTGACTAGAGTCCTAAATCAACGAAAACTCTGAAATTTGGGTTTTTAAAAGACAAACGAAGAGGTTTTGAAAGATCTTCTTAGAGATTAGTGAAAACAAACAGAAAGACGAAATTAGGGTTAGAGTCCTAATTAACCGAGACTCTAGAATAGAGTCCTAAAATTTTGAAACTCTGAGAATTGGATCTATTTTTGAAAACAAGTAAAATAAAAGTAAAAAAATGAAATCAGACTAGAGTTTTGGCCCGACTGAAACTCCTGACTAGAGTCCTAAAATTTTGAAACTCTACAATAAAGTCCTAAAATTTTGAAATTTGATTTTTTGAAAGATAAATGAAGAAATTTTTGAAAGATTTTCTCAAAAATAAAGTCAGGATTAGAGTCTTAATCCAACTGAAACTCTGAAACAGAGTCTTAATATGACTAAAACTCTAAAATTTTAATTTCTTTTGAATGATTTTAAAAGATTTTCTTGAAAAAAGGTAAAAATAGAAATAAAAGATAGAGTCGTAATCTGACTGAAACTCCGGGATAGAGTTCTAGTCCGAGTGAAACTCTAAAATTTTGGCCAAAATGAAAGAAATAGATAAGGGGTAAGGCTACCTTTGATTTAAAACCAAAATGAAAGTTTGAAAAGGTTTAAAAAGGTGAAAAGACAGAGTCCTAATCAGACTAAAACTTTGAAATAACTAAAATTTGAGAAATGAAGTGATCCAGAAGTGACACCACCTAGATGGGTCCCATCCGAGAATTGAGATTAGTTAAAAATTGAGTTTAAAATGAATCCATATTGCTTTTTTAGGAAAATGTTTTGAAATAAAGAAATACAAGATCCTGGAGGTTGACAAATATCGATCTAAAACCTAGGTTTTTGAAATTGATTTTGAAAAAAAAGTTTTAAAATTGAATCTGGATTTGATATTTTGAAAAACCAGAGTGTTGGATCTCGAGAACTACATACAATGACATGTAATGCAATGAAATGATATGGAATGACAAAAAATGATATGAAATGATGTGAAATAATTACAAAATATAAACCCTGGGCGAGGGATTTAAAGTTCCGGACCCTTGGCAAAAACAAAGAATTGAACATTTTTGTTCGAGGATGAAAATTGAGAATTTGATTCAAATCAGACACTGGATCCGATCCAAATGTGAATTGAGTCTCGAATATAACTAAAATTTTTAGGAAAGGAACTGACCCGAGCTCTGATTATTGATTATACCAGCTGGGGGAATGATAAAATGTTGTTTTGGACGAAATGATCTGAGGAATGATTTTGCCCCTGTAGGACATAGAGTGACACTGGAAACAAGGTTTGAATTGGTCCTAACTAGTTTAAACTGGATTCTAGGGTTTCTAAATTGAGGTAAACTAAAATGACACTAACTCAAACAAACTCCTGGACTGGATGATTAAGAAATGGTGCAATTCTCAGAGAGATGGTGAGAAATGCATACTAGAGTGAAATGGACCATGAAAATGCATTGAGTTTAAGCTGAAATGAAGATCAAAAATACTGAGGTGAACTAATTTTAGAGCTCAAACACTAGCTCAACTGACAAAGGTTAGCTCAATTTCAATTGAAATGAGCTGAAATGGGCTAAAGTGGCTCTGATACTATGGAGAATGGACTTGAACTGGATCCGAGCCAATTGAACTTTTGGTGAGCTCAAGTTAGACTCAGGGGAACAGGATTAACTGGATTTGACAGTCTCGAAGATAATTAGCTATAATTCAAGCTAAAAATGAGCTCATTTATCAGAAAATGAACCAATTTTAGTTAAAATAATCAGAAATAAACAGGATTCGCTAATCGTGAGCTCAGAGGAGCTAGAAATGACAGACAATCTAACTATTTTGAGCTTAAAAATGAGCTTGGTCGACTCTGACTGACTAAAATCTAAGGTGACCTAGGGGTAAAATAAAAATGGTGAAATAACACCTAGACTCGACTGGACTTAGGGCTGGGCTCCTAAGGGGACTAGCATCTACTAAAAAAGGGGTGTCTAAGAATGGATGAGAAAAATTTGGGGTGTTTACAGATGCCTCTCTTTGATATTAAGTCGGTTGAGAGCCGAGCTTAGTGGCAAAGAAAAACACACCAAATTTGGGCTATAAAAATGCCCCAGTTAGAAGAATCTGACTGGGTATAAAAGCATTGGCTCTAAAAAAATATTGTGGGATGGTAGACATGGAATGAAAAATGGAGAAGAAAATTCAACTCATTAAAATGAGGCTCAGGCTTGACCCTTACCTGAATGGGAGGTTAGAGTGGAGTCCTCGAGAGAAAAGATTGAGAAAACCACGAAAAATACATCATAGAAAAATGAGGGGTTGCAAAAAAAGCAATGAAAATGGGGTTCCCTAAAAGCTTTGAAAAGGGAGTGATCTTGGGAATCTCATTGCTGAGACTAAATAGCTTTTGAAAAATAGCCTTTTTGCAAAAGATGGTCCATGTTTAACCCTTATTCTGAAAGGGGGAAAATCTCTTGATAATAACATTGATCAAATATCTTTTAGGGATTGTCGGGAAGTTCATCGCATCAGCCTTCAACTTGGCTATGATTTAAACTTTCCCTAGAAAAACACGTCACATGCTTTTTCAACTTGGAGATGATCCGAGTCTTCTTTGGCCCCGGGGGTCTAACTCATCCATCTGTCTTCAACTTGACGATGATTGAGAGATCCCTTTTGCAAATAGTTAATTATAGCTTGAACGATTGAAGAGATATTAAAATTGAGTGAATTCTTTTTATCGCATGGGATATTTCCATTGCCTTACTACCAGAAGAATGGTCTTTAAAAATGTGCCATAGTTATGATCAATATCAATTCACTTATGGCTTTTCAATATCATTGAATTTTCCTTGCTAGTCATATCGAGGATTTCTCTTCATCCTTTTGGTTGACCAACCAAAAAAGATTAAATTTTGATTCTTTCTTTGCAAAAGATTTGTTCTTTTGGAAGGAATATTGAAGGTAATATGAGCTAAAATTTTGTGCGATAAAGATTTTGAGATCAACAACTATTTTTTATAACAAATTGGCAAAATATTCTTCAGATCCTTGGTGAAAGAAATTACTTGATATCCAATTGTCACATCCATGACAAAATATTGAACCCTCAAAAGACTCAGTATTTGATAAAAGATCAACTCAAAAGTTGAATTTTGAAAAGACCAGCACAAGACTGAATTTGGTGAGAGGGCCAATGCAAAAATTAGATTTGGTAAAAGAACCAACGCGAGGTTGGATTTTGTAAAAGGACCAACACAAAGCTGGATTTTGGTGAAAGAACCAACGCAAAGCTGGATTTTGTAAAAGGACCAATGCAAAGCTGGATTTTATAAAAGGACCAACACAAGGCTGAATTTTGTAAAAGGACCAACACAAGGCTGGATTTTGGTGAAAGGACCAACACAAAGCTGGATTTGATGGAAAGATCAGTGTAAAAACTGGATTTGGTTAAAGGATCAGTGCAAAGCTGGATTTGATGGAAGAACCAGTGCTAAACTGGATTTGGAAGGATTAGTGCTAAACTAGATTTGAAAGGACCAGTGCTAAACTGAGTTTGGAAGGACCAATGCTAAACTAGATTTGGAAGAACCAATGTTAAACTGGATTTGGAAGGACCAATTCAAAAATTGGATTTGGAAGGACCAATTCGAAATTTGGATTTGGAAGGACCAGTGCTAAACTGGATTTGGAAGGACCAATTCGAAAATGGGATTTAGAAGGACCAGTGCTAAACTAGATTTAGAAGGATCAATTTAAAAATTGGATTTGGAAGGACTAGTGCTAACTGGATTTGGAAGGACCAAATCAAGAATTGGATTTTGAAGGAAAGTCTAACTCAAAAGTTTGGATTTTAAAAGAACGTTCAAAACAGAATTTGAATCTTCAAAAGAAGACTAAAACGATTCTTGAATTTGGAAGAAATAAAATTCTAGTTGGAACTTAAATTGTCAAAGGAAACTGGAAAATTCGAGTCAGAGCTCAAATCTTTAAAGGAAAATTAGACCAATTCGGGTTTTAAGAAAAAAAATTTGAGTCGAAACTCGAATCCCAAAGGAAAAGTAAACCAATTTGGGTTTTTAAGGAAAGAAAATTCGAGTCGAAACTCGAATCTCAAAGGAAAAACTAAACCAATTAGGATTTAAAGGAAAGAGAATTCGAGTCGAAACTCGAATCCCAAAAGAAAAACTAAACCAATTTAGATTTTAAGGAAAAAAATTCGAGTCACAACTCAAATCTCAAAGAAAAACCAATTCAGATTTAAAGAAAATAAAATTCGAGTCAAAAGTTGAATCTCAAAAGAAAATTAGACCAATTAGGATTTAAAGGAAAGAAAATTCGAATTGAAACTCGAATCTTGAAAGAAAAACTAAACCAATTAGGGTTTAAAGGAAAGAAAATTCGTGTCAAAACTCGAATCCTGAAGGAAAATAGACCAATTGAAGGAAAGTAAATTTGAGTCGAAACTCGAATCTTCAAAGGAAGACTAGACCAGTGTGGACTGGGTTTGGAAACATTGGCCAATAAAAACCGGATTTAGAGAGTTTGACTAGTAAGAACTGGATTTAGGAAAAGGCCGATGAAAACTGGATTTAAGAAAAGGATTAACCGGAAGGTTGATTTTGGCATGACCGGCGAAAATGGTTTTGATAAGACTCGACCCAAAGGTCGAATTTGAAAAAGACTAATGTTTTGAAAAGTGTTTATTGATTGTGATGGGAGATTTTCAATCTTCACCCTCACACTGATTTGGACAATTGCTGGGGTCTCAAGATTATCCCTTATCTTAAATGGGTATATGAATTTGATGCAAATTGATGCTAATGAATGCAAATAGAGGCAAATAAATGCAAATGAATGATAAAAGATTTTGTTTGATCCTGCCTGCATACATGATGTTTTGAGGTAAAAATAAATTTTCAAAAGATGCCCCAGTGTGACTACGGAATAAAACATTGAACCAAAGGATAAATAATTGGTATTTGACAAACGCTCTCTGAAAATAACAAGGGAAAGATTGACGTTGCACTTCTTGATTGATCCGGGAGGCACTCTGAAAGAGATCACTCCTCGCAAGAAGATATTTTGCAAAAAGAAGATGATGTTAGGTTATGAGGAAATAGATAATTTTATTGATGCATTAAAGAAAGAATAACAAATCAAGGAAAGAAACGAGACTACATCATCCCTTTAAAATGACAAAAGCAAGATGAGAGAGCATTGTCATTGTCACTTTCTTGAATGATCAGGGAAAGGCTTGGTCAAGATGGTCAATTGATCTTCTTCTTTATCTACCACAAGAATTTTTTTGTCGATGTAGTCTTGAATGATAATCTTGAGGACGAAGCAACGTTTAGTATCATGCCCCATTGTTCGGTGGAACTTGCAGAAATGATCTTTCCATTTCCCTAGGGTGACTAGAGGATTAGCAACCCTTGGAAGTTTGATCATATCTTTTTCGAGCAGATATTCAAGAATTTCCTCAAGCGGTTGATGTAAAGGAGTGAACTCGCGGTCATAACCCCAACCGTCATGCTTTATCTTCTCTCGAGTGCTTAGTTTCTGCAGAGAGCCAGAAGACTTGTTATCATGCTTGAGGGCATCCCTCTTTTTGCCTTTCATGTTGCTGCTATTGTTTTGGCCCATGGTGTTGGTTGCGTGTGAACACCCCAAATTTTTCAAAAATTTATAAATATTCCCTTTTTGCCCCTGATATCATTTTCTGAGCAATTGAGTCACTTTTAAATCTAAATTCCAGTTCATTTCTTGAGTTTTACTGAAATTAAATTTATTTTATATGTCTGACTTGATTTCGGATCCGGGTCCATTGTCCAGATCCAAATCTGAGCCTCGTTGCCCAAACTTTTATATTAAAATTACAGAAAATACCAAAAAAAGTTTTTGAATAGCTCGGACAGTCCATCCAGCATCCGTTTGGATCCATCACGTTGTATTTCTCAATTCGAGTTTCAAAACTAGAACATTTTCTCAAAATCTGGATCCAAACCCCTTTTCTGAAGAAATTTTCCCAAAATAACCTTGATTTTTCAGAAAAACCCTTTCTTCTGTAAATATTTTGAAATTTTGTAAAATTAGTTTAAATTTCTTAGTTTTTAGAGTTTTGTTTTAAAAAAAACACAAAAAAATATATATAATTTCAAGAAAAACAGAAAAAAATAAGAAAATAGAAAAAAAAATAATAACACAAAAATAACCTTTTTGAAAAATACCTTTTAAAAATCGAGTTTTATGAAGCACTTTTTAGAAAAATTTTATTAAAAACTTCCTCTTTATAAAATCTTAAAAACAAAAGGGGGGGAGTTTGCAAAAATACTTTTTTAGGGTTTTCTCGCAAGGGGTCGGATGTCGAACACTTTCCCTTCTCTCTCTCTGGCCTTCTCCCTCTCCCGCGCATCCCCTCTTTCCCCATCATCACACATCTACAACAAACCATTGATTCTCCTTCCTTCATCCCACCGAACCCTCCAGTTCCAACCCCTCATCACCAATAACCCCCATCTTCACCTCGCTAAACCCTTCATCGCCAACTGAAACCTCCATTCTCGACCCTTCTCCTCATCCCTTCATAAACAACTGTAGCTCTCCCTTCTTCGCATCGCTTCTTCACCACCGCACCCCTCTTCTGCAACAGGAACCCATTTTCAACCCTCCACCCTTCTCATATCAGATTGCTTCTCCCAGCCTTCTCCCTCTTTTCCCCTTTTCTTTTGCTTCCCTCTGGTTCTACCCATTCTACAAAAGGAAGTTAATCAACCCCTTTTGCAGCAACCAGCTTCTCTGAAGGAGATCGATCCTCCCTGCAGCAATACGCAGGAGAAATACATATCCCCTCTCAAGCCGACTACTCCTAAGCATTTGAAGTTACAGATAAGTACCCCTTTCCTCTCAGTTTCCTTTTAGGAGCCCCCTTTTTCCCCTCTAATGGCATTATATCGTTCTTCTTTTGATTTTTTTTTTTTGTTTTCTTTTTTTTTCTTCAAAGCGAAATGGTGGAATCACCCTGCATACAGTAGGGTCGACCCACCAATCACAATATCGACGGAATCTATGATTCCAACACCTTATCTCGTTTTAGTTATTAATTTCTTCTGGTTTTCTGATCTCTCATTATCGTGTTTTGTCATTTTTTTTCTCTTTCTCTCTCGCAAGCGATGCCTCACCGATGTGCTTATGAAATGCCGCAGCAAAGGGTTTCGCTTTTCCCCCTTTTCTCCTTTACTTTAATTCGTTAGGCTTCTGTAGAGGCGAAAAGCAAATCTAGGGTTTCTCTCCTCCTTCCAAGGGGGAAATTTTTTCCAAATGGCAAGATAAAGAATAGCGGAAAGGAACTCTTGCTGTCTTGCATCGCATCCTACTCATTTTGTCTCGGTCTTTTTCTTTGATCTCATCTTGCACCTTGCAGGAAGGATTTTCCAGGTCGATGGATGAAGAGTCCTCGAAACCAATTGCCTACCTTAAGAACAATCTCGTCATTATTTGAGTTGCATGGAGTGAAGATGTTCAACTTTCTGCTCTTTCGAGATAGCCAGGAGTTACAACGGTGTTAACATGATGTTTCCCTTGAAGCATGTCTTGGTTTGTACCATTCTTGGGCTCTGCTTTCAGATCATATTGGGTTCCACTGTCTCTTCCACAAGCACAACTGCTAGGCAATCTGTATCAGGCCAACTGCCAGACGGCTCAAGAGAGAAGTCACAAATGGGAATGGTGCAAAAGGATGGACATGTACTTGTGCTACAAGGAGTGCTCCAAAAGCATTATATATTAGCAATGTTGGTTGTTTTTCATCATGCAACTGTATATTCGGGTCTTTCAGAATCATCAACAAAGCACATTTCCAGCAAAGTTGTTGTATATACTCTTTTAGCATGTGTCATACTTACAACTGTTGGATTACTTGTATCTGTTGCATGCTGTTTATCTAGGAAGGACGCATTTTCTGTACAGACTTTCAGTATTTTCATTGGAGAGTGAAGCAAGCGTGAACAGTTTTAGTGACCTAATAAGCCATAGAACAACCCCGCTAAAAGAATCCCAGGCAAACATAAAGTCCTTCTTCTACCTAACCAAAGGATGGATATACAGGAGACTTTACATGCTTACAGTGAAAATGGACAGGATTCCTGGATCGATCATTCAATTCTCTTACACATATTTGGAACATGCAACAAACAGGTTCTCAAATTCTAATCTTATTGGTATTGGTGAGAGCTGCCATGTATATCATGGACAACTAAAAGATGGAAGAGATGTTGCTATCAAAAGATTGAAGTCTCTCAAGGGAAATATAGCGAACGACTACAAGTGTTTGAATATATGCCAAATGGTAATCTTAGGTGCCATTTAGATGCAATTCAGAAGGAACCACTAGATTGGGCAGCACGTGTTGGCATTGCACTTGGAGCTGCAAAAGGATTGGAGTATCTGCATGAAGCTGCTTCTCCAAGGATCCTGCATAGAGATGTCAAATCCAGTAACATTCTTTTAGACAACAATTAGAGAGCAAAGGTTTGCTCTTCTTGGTCTTCATAAAGCAGAAACATGAGCAGCAGGGGCACTGGAAGAGGAACTTCATCTCTTTTTACCCTGTTATGGCAACCTGGGCACAAATCCTTCCTATGTCTTCAATGACGCATCCAGTAAAATGCCAATGTCACCTGATCCTGACGTTCTGGGAATACTACCTCTAAGTGGTATATATGGTGACAGATATTCCTTTTGCAAAATGTGTTTCTATAATAGAGGAAACACCAAGTTCGGCTTCTTGAGGTTGTGCATCATACATAGCAAGTGACTCATCGAATTGTTGCAAATCAATATGAGGACTCAAGTGGCTCTGGTTGGTTGCAGTTAACTTGTTTGTTACAATTGTTGCGTGAGATTCACACACTATATAGCTCTATTTATTTTATCCACACTTTCATATTACCTCTGTCATAATACCCTGCCACTTCACTTCACTCTTCATTGCTATGATTTTTTTATTTATTTATCAATGCATAGCACTTATCTTTTCACTAGCACATAACATTTGTATATCACTGTTCTCTATTTCTGTGCATTATCTCATATAGTTCATGGCTATGTGTCAAAAAAATAGATATTTGTCATCCTCATCATCCAACTGGGCCTAATTCTGGCCATTCATTGCCAACTGCTGCTAGTATAACAGTTGGTTGAATGGCATCATCTGCGAGACACTTGTGAAGTCATCTAAAGGTGCTACTCGAAATCATCTGTGCTGTGTTGAAACTACTGCTATTACATGATGCACTGATTACCTGACTCAAAACCCAACCTCTGATTTAAACTTGGAGTGTCTGCTCATTGACTCAAAGTTAAGCTTCTGAGTTGATGAGCTAAAAGTTTAGAACCAGGTCGATATAAAATCAAATTCTAACATGTTGTGAAATCCATGC
The DNA here is from genome assembly GCF_984573655.1 of Nuphar pumila. Taxonomy (NCBI): domain Eukaryota; kingdom Viridiplantae; phylum Streptophyta; class Magnoliopsida; order Nymphaeales; family Nymphaeaceae; genus Nuphar; species Nuphar pumila. The sequence goes on from NC_143262.1 coordinate 38,323,095, forward strand.
TTTACAATGTCCTGGTAAATTAGGAGGTCAGAACAGACCCTCCCTTGAAGAGTCATTTGCATAAAAAATACAAAGGGGACTTCAAACACGGCCATTGCTTGATGTTCATTTTAAAGTTACCAATTCCTTCCCTAATATCTTTAGCTCATTGCATTTATTTCACTGCACAATATTTCACTTCCTGCACTGATATTTCTTCACCTTTACAAACCTTCACAACACCTAATATCACGCTCTATTGCACATAGTCGTCACATATTCCCCTCACCCACTCTACATCCATGTTATATATATATATATGTAAAAGTATATATATATATATACATATATATATATATGTATATATATATATATATATGTATATATATACACGTACCTATATATATATATGTGTATATATATATACATTAATAGGCTATCCTTTCATACCTTAGATCACTAATGTTGTTTCATTTGGGTATTAAGCACAAGGTAGGTATATGAATGCCTCATCGTTTGCATCTTTGAAATCAATATGATATGTGCAATTCTCTTCTGTTTTCATACTAACCAAGTGTTTTGCAGAGAATATATGGAAAATGTCATTACTTGGGAGTCGTATTTTCAACTTTAAATGTTGTAATACGTTAGGTCTTAATGAGAATTTACATTTCCTGTTTTAGATAGAATAAATAAGCATTGTAAATATAATAAATTGCTTATTTTTCATGCTTTTTACCTTTATTTTCCAAAATCTCACAAATGGGAACACGAATGGCACGTGCACCGTTTCGTAAGAGGTAATTAATCCTAAGTTGATGATTTACATCAATGGCCATAGTCAGGATGTAAACAAAACTTAAGATTTTTATCTTTTATAAAATAACACTGGGTCCACACTGGATCCTTTTCAAAATTCATCATATTTTCTTTAAATATTTTTCTCTTTTATCAGAGTTTAGTTTAAAATTAACCCAATATATATATATATATATATATATATATATATATATATATATATATATATATATATCAATGGCCATAGTCAGGATATATTGAGAGTTAATTTCCACTTTAAACTCTATAAAAGCACCAAAATATATTTTATTTTTCACCTGAATTTAAATATAGATCATTATATAATACATTCAATGACCATAGTCAAGGATGTATTATATTTTCAATCTTATTTCAAATTCATGTAAAGAATGAAATATGGTTTTTCAAAATCCAATCTCAAAATTCTTTAAATTCATTCATCACTTCGGATAAAATCGCATCATATTTCCAAAATTCCCTTTCAAAACCCAAGTGATGTTAATGTCTTCTTCAATCAATCTTCAATTCTTGTAAAATCCTATTCATCTTTTCATTTTCAATTCTATTTCATTTTTAATTTCAAAGTCCAATTTAACTTTGAGATTTCAAATTCATTTTGTATTCAAAAATTCCAATTCAAATCAAATTTCAAATTTCAAATTCATTTTATATTCAAAAATTCCAATTCAAATCAGATTTCAAAGTTCAATTTGACTTTGAAATTCCAAATTCATCTTATATTCAAAACTCCAATCAAATTCAAAGTTCAATTTAACTTTGAAATTTCGGATTCATCTTCTAATTCCAAATTCAAGGTCTAATTTGACTTTGAAATTCATTTGTATATTCAAGATTCAAATTCTAAATTTCATTTTTCAAGTTCAATTCAAACTTGAAAGTTCTTGATTCATCTTCTGAATTTAAACTCCAAAAATCCAATTCTAGATCTAGAACCCAGTTCTACCTTGGATCTCAGACTTCAGATCCAAATCCATTTTAGGATCCAGAACCCAATTCTACTTTGGATCTCAGACTTCAGATCCAATTCCATTTTAGGGTTCTGAATCCAATTCCATCTTGCATCTCAGACTTCGGATCCAAAATACATTTTAGGATTCAGAATCTAATCCCATATTGGATTTCAGATCCAATTCTATTCAGGACTCGGAATCCAATTCCATTCCCAATTCTAGATTTCAAATCCAATTTCATTTTTTTTCAGATCTCATCTAAACTTCCTAAATCCATTTTCAATTTTTAAAATACCATTTGGATTTCTCAAATCCATCTTGATTTCAAACTTTAAATCTAGAAATTCAATATCACTTCAAATTTTCATCTCCTTCTCTTAAAACCAGGTTCAAAATTCAAAGTCAATTTCTGACTTTGAAAATTCATTCCTTTTCCTTTTACCTCAGTTTTAAATCATTCTTTCTCAAAATCAAGATTTATTCTTCCAACTCTCATTATTTCAAAGACTTAGAACTTCATATATCTTTTCTGATTTATCTCAAATTCTAAGTTAGATTCAATCATTTAGAAATCATTTCTTCATCAAATCTATCTCAGAAATAATTGGAGGTTTTCAAAACATTTTTTCAAAAGAGCATACATCCTTGCATTGCACAAACATGATTCTTTGTGCATTTAGACTTAGGATAAATCCTTAGATAATATTTAGGCAAAGCAAAAGGCATAGATTCGATCCTTGGTTCGATTACCCCTGGTAAAGGCGCCAGGAACGGTCGAACCTCGTACCGACGAGCGAATCCCGTCTTTCTATTTTCTCGCAGATATTTTTAAAACGGAGGCGAGTTATTTGCTAAATATTTTCAAATTAAGGTCAAGTGAGACCCCGCAAAAGAGTTCCTCTCTCTTCTCTTTCTTTTCTCTTCTCTTTTCTTTTTTGTCTTCTATTTTCTCCCTTCAAAAAGGAGGAAATAGAGGCTGGAAAGGAAAAAGAGAAGGAAGAGAGAGAAACCACAAGAGAGGAAAAAATTTGCGATGATCACAGTTTTGGCGACCGTGATGGGACACGTCTTCGTCCGGTTGAATCTATGCCTTTCTTTTGCTTTGATATTTTCTAAGTCTTTATTCTATAAATGTCAGCTTCATTTTCCATGCAAACCTTAGGAGCCTAGACTCTGTCCTGAGCTGACATAATGCATATAGGATTTAAGCATGGTTTGGTAGGACCATATTGAGGAGATTATTCCATGTTCACATTAGACTTAGGTCTGAAATACAACTCTCCTCAATACTAGGAATTGAATACAAACAATATATGCAAGTGTATGCTTCTCTTCATTTAAATTCTATCTCTTTTAGGACTTGCATTAGAGCTTTTTGGTTTTATTTGCATGTTGAACATGTTTTCAAAAACATTCCTACCTATATTGTCACGGTCTTCACGTTGCTGGGCTGTCTCACTGAACCATAGTTCGGGAGAGAGCCTCACAACTGGACCACCTATTTGGGTTCACGCCCCCCTACCACGTACCTAAGGGCCATAGTCTGAGGTATATCGGTAGGTGTTCAAGGATGTTGGGAACCCATTACCTTAGAACCAAAGAAATATTTATATGCCACGAACTTCGAGCTTCGGCTTGAGTATATCGACATACCTTGATTGGGATCAGATGATCTAAATCTTAGAGTTAGGATTAAGGTCCTATCAACCGTATCAAGTATTGCATATAGAGTCAGCTTTAGGGAGTGCTGTTTGCGCATCCTTGTTCGTATATCTGTGATTATGTGTGATATTTTATATTCCTTATATTTTTCAAAACCCTGAGTATATATTATTCAAAATTTCCTCTTTGATTTCAAAAACCCAGGGGTATTTTCTCTTTCCTGATTTATTCAAATCTTTTGATCCTGCCTGCTATTTTTTAAAATTTTAAATCCTTGTCATCTATTTTTAAAATTTTTTTCCCTCCATCATGAGAGAAATGATATTACCTATGAGGATTTTCAAAATCATAAAATCTTGAAAATTTCTGCAAAAGTCTTCAAAAGTTCAAATATTTTGATCTAATCCTTTTTAAATAAACTAACATGTTGATTTTCCTTTTCCAAATTAGGTTTTGAAAACCATTTGTCTTCAAAATCATCTCTAGTGTTGGTTTTCTTTTTTTTCAGAATTGGTTTTAAAACCACTATCTTCAAAATCAAACCTCATGATGATTCCCCTTTTTAAAGGATCAGATCTCACGCTGATCATTCTTCTTGCAGTGGATTTTCTTCCCAAAAATGATTTCTCACTTATTTTTTAAATAAACATTTTTCTTTCAAGATCCCATATGCATGTAGGATCAGAAAAACTCCTTTTTCTCCTAAATCTTATAAATTTTTAGTTAATTTGGATATCTTTATCAGTTTAATTCATTTTATTCATATTTTTATCAAGTTTACATCGATTTTATCAAGTTTTATCAAGTTTATCAATATTTCCTCAATTTTATTAAATTTTATCAATTCTTTACCCTTTCAGGTTAAGGGATAAACCTGACCCTCGTTGTCCGAGGTGTTGCCCTTTCAGGTTAAGGGATAAACCTGATCCTCGTTGTCCGAGGTGTTTTATCCTTTCAGGTTAAGGGATAAACCTGACCCTCGTTGTCCAAGGTGTTCCCATTCAGGATAAGGGATAATCCTGAAACCCCTCGTAGGAGCAATAATGCTACCTACGAGGATTCTTTTGTAAAGACAATTTTTCAATTCTTCTCGATTTTGTAAATGTTTATCAATTTCTCTTTTAAATTTCCTCCGAAATTCTATTTCTTTCACATTGCCCTTTCAGGTTAAGGGATAAACCTGACCCTCGTTGTCTGAGGTGTTTTACCCTTTCAGGTTAAGGGATAAACCTGACCCTCGTTGTCTGAGGTGTTTCCCATTCAGGATAAGGGAAAATCCTGAGACCCCTCGTAGGAGCAATAACGCTATCGATGAGGATTCTTTTGTAAATATAAGTTTCGTCAACCTTTATTGATTTTCTAAATTTATATCAATTTCTCTTCATTTATTTCCCTTAAATTCTATTCTTTTTTTCCCATTCAGGATAAGGGAAAATCCTGAGACCCCTCACGGGAGCAACAGTGCTACCTGTGAGGATTCTTTTCCACAATAAATTTCTTTTCTTCTTCTCCATTTTGATTAAATTTTATTCTTTTTTTCCCCTTTCAGGTTAAGGGATAAACCTAAACCTCGACATTCGAGGTATTCTTTTTCAAGATAAGGGATAATCCTGAAATCACTCATAGGGGCAACAATGCTACTTGTGAGAATTCTTTTCACAAAATAAATCAATTTCCTCAAATTTTCTCCATTTTTATCGATCTCCCATCAAATTCTATCTCCTTCTGTCTTCTCAAAGTTTATTCTTTCTATATTTCTCGTTTAGGATAAGGGGATAATCCTGAAAATTGGACCACATACCTGGTCCATCTAAATCATAGATCATAAATTCAAAATCTTGTCATATCCCTTCTAAATTCAAGTCTCATGTTATCTCTTCACAAAATCTTCTATTTCCCTTGCAGGTTAAGGGATAGACCTGAATCATTTTTTCCTAAATTCTCTTTAAATGTCTATTCTATTTTTCCCTTCAGGATAAGGGATAATCCTGAAAACCCCGACAATCATTCCTGCTTCAATCTCTAAATATCTTAAGAATGTCGGTCTCCTTCCCAACTCTCACTTGGAAAATCCGGTGCTCGCACTGGTTATTTTGCTAAATTTTCAAATCTAAAGACCAAGTTCATTTGAAAAACCTAGTTCTCGCACGGGTTACTTGTCAAAATCTTTAAAATTTAAAGATCAAGTGTAGTCCTGTACTGCCTGTCTCTTAAAAAGTCTCGATCTTAGATCAACTCATTAAATCAAAGGTCGTTAAATGAAATGTCCCAGCTACTTCGTTGGAAATTAACTAAAATGTCTCAGCTACTTCGTTGGTCGTTAAATAAAATGTCCCAGCTACTTCGTTGGTCGTTAAATGAAATGTCCCAGCTACTTCGTTGGTCGTTAAATGAAATGTCCCAGCTACTTTGCTGGTCGTTAAATGAAATGTCCCAGCTACTTCGCTGATCGTTAAATGAAATGTCCCAGCTACTTCGCTGGTCGTTAAATGAAATATCCCAACTACTTTGTTGGTCGTTAAATGAAATGTCCCAGCTACTTTGCTGGTCATTAAATGAAATGTCCCAGCTACTTTGCTGGTCGTTAAATGAAATGTCTCAATTACTTCGCTGGTCGTTAAATGAAATGTCCCAGCTCCTTCGCTGGTCGTTAAATGAAATGTCCCGGCTCCTTCGTTGGTCGTTAAATGAAATGTCCCAGCTCCTTCGCTGGTCGTTAAATAAAATGTCTCAGCTCCTTAGCTGGTCGTTAAATGAAATGTCCCAGCTACTTGGCTGATCGTTAAATGAAATGTCCCAGCTCCTTCGTTGGTCGTTAAATGAAATGTCCCAGCTCCTTCGCTGGTCGTTAAATGAAATGTCCCAGCTACTTTGTTGGTCGTTAAATGAAATGTCCCAGCTACTTCGCTGGTCGTTAAATGAAATGTCCCAGCTACTTTGCTGGTTATTAAATGAAATGTCCTTGCTACTTTGCTGGTCGTTAAATGAAAGGTCCCAGATTTCACTGGTCGTTAAATGAAATGTCCCAGCTAATTCGCTGGTCGTTAAATGAAAGGTGCCAGTTTTCACTGGTCGTTAAATGAAAGGTTCCAGCTACTTCGCTGGTCGTTAAATGAAATGTCCCAGTTTTTACTGGTCGTTAAATGAAAGGTTCCAGCTCCTTCGTTGGTCGTTAAATGAAAGATCCCAGTTTACTAGTCAGAATGTCCAAAATCATAGATTCAGCTCAAGGTCGCATCAAAATCTATATTGAATGATTATTTCACACAGAATTCATGAAAACTTTGCCAATTTGCTAAAAATATTTGTTGATTCCAATATTCTTACTACACAAAAGAATTACCTCTAGTATCCTTTCCAAAAGGTGAAGCTCTTTGTGAAAAAGGAATAAAATTCAAATCTTTTTCCTGTTGATCAACCAAAAGGATGAAAGAAATATCCTCGGTATGATTAGCGAAATAAATATTCAATGATGTTGAAAAGCCAGAAGCGAATTGATATTGATCATGGCTATGGCGCATGTTCAAAGACGGCTATCTGGCAATCAGGTAGTGGAAATATTTTAAGCCATAAAAGAATTCACTCAATTCATGTCTCCTCATTACATTTAAAGCTGCAATCAAATATCTACAAAAAGGATCTCTCAATTGTCGTCAAGATGAAAACGAATATGCGAGCAGACCCCCGGGGCTAAAGAAGATTTGGATCATCTCCGAGATGAAGGAGTTTGTGAAGGATTCTTCCAGGGAAAGTTTAGATCACCGTCGAGATGAAGGCGAGTGTGATGAACCTATCGACAAACCCTAAAAGATATTTGATTTCTGCTATCATCTAAAGACCTTTTGAGCCAATATCATCAATAGAATTCCTGAGATAAATGAAGGATCGGAACATCTCCAAGATGAAGCAGTTTATAACATATCCTTCCCCGAAAAAGAAAGAAAAGTCAGGACATCATCCAAATGAATGATGATGTAAAAGCCCGAAAAAACCCAATGACTCAAAAAGAGTGCAAAAAGATTATCATGAGAAAACACTCAGATATCAAACTGTCGAAATTGCCAGAAGTCATCTTTTCTTATGCGAAATTCTTTTATCAATATCTTCTCACTACTTACTTTTATGAAATTAAGAATATTTCTTCTCTTCTCATATCAGGGAAATGGATAACTTCCTTGAAGAAAATCATCAACGCTAAAATTTTGAATTTGACTCTTAAAACCGAGTTAACCTCGTTGGAGGAAATACTCTAGGTAAAAGAGGGAATATTTTTTGCACACACGTGCACATTTTCAAGCGTTTGAGTCAACTATAAATTTATCTTATTGGCAAAATTCTCTAGATATTCCAAGAATAAAATAAATATTCAATATCCATTTTGATGCAACCTAGCATTGTTTATATCTTCCAGAAGAGTTGCCCCATTTAGTTGAAGTATCTCTCCTGTCCCATCACGGTTTCGAGAATTCCGTATGGTTGTTCCCACTCAGGTTATAGGTCAAAACCTGTACTTTCTGCGAGAGGTCATCTAATTTTAAAAGCTGATTTGGTCTCAGCAATGAGACGCCCAAGATCATCCATTTTTTCAAGCTTTAAGGAACCCCATTTTTTTCCTTTCGCGAACCCCTTTCGGATTTGTTCATCCAAAACTTCGAAGGTCCCATCATGGTTTCTTCATTTGAGGATTCCATTTGGTTGTCCCCTTCAAGATAAGGGTTAAGCCTGAACCTCGCCCCTCGAGGTATCTTCCTTTTTCAGGTTTTGGTTAAACCTGAATCTCGTTCCAACGAGTCTCTCTTGTTTCGATGAGGTGTTTTCTTCCAGTCCCATCATGGTTCTTCCCATCGAGGAATTCATGCTTTGTATATCTCTCCAAGACAGGATCCTACTTGAGCTTCATCTCATAAGGCATTTTCCAAAAAATGTCCCATCAAGGTCCACTTATATTCCTTTCCCCATTCAGATTATCTTGAGATATCTTCGTCCCATCCAGGTTAAGGGCTAAACCTGAGGCATTCCAAAAAGCTGATCTCATCTCACCCATGAAACTTGATCAAAATTCTTATCTTTCATCATTTCGGGATCTTTGCCCAAAGTCCCATCACGATTTCCTCATTTTGTACTCAATTATATCATTGTCGAGGATTTTGTCCCCCTAGGACCATTCATGACAAGGTTTTAAGCCTGAAAATCATGTTTTTCAAATTTTTCCACACCCAGTTCAGATCTGCTGACTGGTGCATTTTCAAAATTTGGAGTGTTATCTTTGCCACTAAGCTTGGCTTTCAACCGACTTAGCAGCAATCTGTGAACACCCCAAATTTTTAAAAAAAATATAAATATTTCCTTTTTGCTTCTGATATCATTTTCTAAGCAATTGAGTCACTTTTAAATCTAAATTCCAGTTCATTTCTCAAGTTTTACTGAAATTAAATTCATTTTATATGTCTGACTTGATTTCAGATCCGGGTTGTGATCATCGCAAAATTTTTCCTCTCTTGTGGTTTCTCTCTCTTCCTTCTCTTTTCCTTTCCAACCTCTATCTCCTCCTTTTTTGAAGGGAGAAAATAAAAGAAAGAAAAGAAGAGAGAAGAGAAAAGAAAAGAAGAAAGAAGAGGAACTCTTTTGCGAGGTCTCACTTGACCTTAATTTTGAAAATATTTGAGAAAATAACTCGCCTCTATTTTGAAATTTTTGCGGGAAAACTGGGAGACAGGATTCGCTCGTCGGTACGAGGTTCGACCGTTTCTAGTACCTTTACCAGAGGTAATCGAACCAAGGGTCGAATTTATGCCTTTTTCTTTTGCTAAGAAATTATCTAAGAATTTATTCTAAGTCTAAATGTGCAAAGAATCATGCTTGTGTAAATGCAAAGATGTATGCTATTTTTAAAAATGATTTGAAATTTTCCAAGTGTTTCTGAGATGAAACTGATGATAGAGTGAAGAAATGATTTTTAACTCAGAACTTAAGATTTTAAAGTCCTAAGTTTTTGGAATAATCAGAGCTTGGGAAAATAAATCTTGATTTGAAAAAAATGATTTTTGAAGCTGAGATAAAAGAAAAAGGAATGAATTTTCAAAAATCAAAAATTGACTTTGAATTTGAATTTTGAACCTGGTTTTAAGAGAAGGAGATGAAATTTGAAGTGATACTGAATTCTAGATTTAAAATTTGAAGTCAGGATGGATTTGAGAAAATCAAATGGTATTTATAAATAGAAATGGATTTAGAAAGTTCATATGAGATCTGAAGATGAAATTGGTTTTGATATCTAGAATTGGGAATGGAATTGGATTCTGGATCCTGAATAAAATTGGATCCAAGATCTGGAATCCAAGATGGAACTGGATTCTGAATCCTAAAAATGGGTTCTGTTTCTTAAAATGGATTTAGGATCTGAAATCTGAGATCCAAAATAGAGTTGGACTCTGGACTCTAAGATGGATTTTGGATCCAAAGTCTGAGATCCAAAGTGGAACTGGGTTCTGGATCCTAAAATAAATTTGGATCTGAAGTCTGAGATCCAAAGTGGAATAGGATTCTGGATCCTAAAGGAATTTAGATCTGAAATTTGAGATCCAAAGTGGAATTGGATTCTGGATCCTAAATGGGGATTGGATCTGAAGTCTGAGATCCAAAAGTGGAGATTTGTACTTGGAAATCTAGATCCAAGTTGGGATTAGGATCTAAATTTGGATTTGGATTCTGAAAGTCTGAATGGGATTTTTGAAGATGGATCTGGGTTTTGAAAACCCAGATTAAATATAAAATTTAAGAAGGGTTAAGTTTTGAGGTTCAGAATCAAACTCAAACTTTGATTTTGAATTTGGAGATGATAAAAATAAACTTGGTTTTGAAATAGAAGATAACTTCAAAGTTAAATTAAACTTTGAAGTTTGGATTTAAAATTTGAATATAAACATGATTTTCAAAATCAAATTGGACATTGAAATTGAATTTTGAAATGAGATAAAATTGAATTTGAATTTGAATTTATAGATAAGATTTGATCTGAGAAAAGAATCATTTGGAATTTTGAAAAAGAAAATTTTGAAAATATGATGCAATTCTATCCTAAATGATGGATGAATTCAAATAATTTTGGAATTGGATTCGAAAATCATATTCCATTCTTTAAATGAATATAAATAGAATTAATGATATAATACATTCCTGACTATGGTCATTGAATGTATTATATAATAATCATATCTACATTCAAACGAAGAATAAAATATATTTTGGTGCTTTTATAGGGTTTAAAAAGAAATTAACTCTCAGTATACCTTGACTATGGCCATTGGTATACATATTGAATTAATTTTGAATTAAACTCTGATAAAAGAGAAAATATTTAAAGAAAACATGATGAATTTTGAAAATGATCCAGTGTGGATCCAGTATTATTTTATAAAAGATAAGAATCCTAAGTTTTGTCTACATCTTGACTATGGCCATTGATGTAAATCATCAACTTAGGATTTATTACCTCTTACGAAATGGTGCATGTGACATTCGTGTTCCCATTTGTGAAACTTTGAAATAAAGAGAAATGATGCGACAAATGATATTATTATGCTCATCCATTCTAATCTAAGACTGGAATGTAAAATTTAGTCTAGCTATTACAGAATTTACTTTTACAAGAATTTCTAGTTCTAAGAAGGAAAATGGAGTTTTTCATGTATTTCCTGCAAAAACATTCAGTTAGTACTAAAAGATAGAAGTAGAAAATAATTTGTGAAGCATTGCATAGAATATAGGACAGGATGAGGAAATATTTTTTTCATGACTTATTGAAAACTTGCCTTGGGATAATATATCAGACAAATGAGAAGCCCTAACCTAATGGGATGAATCCACAGGTATTCATATGAGAAAGATAAGCAAAATGCAAAGATATGCATACCTTGGCCTAAATGTCATATACAATGCCAATGAAATGCTTCATGCCAAATACAGCTACACATGCAACGAAAAGGAAAGAGTTGCGGCTCCTTCTGTAGGTTACTATGGACGACCCCTTGGTTGTAATAGTTGACACATGCATTGCACAGGCTTAAATCTCAATGTTATAATCTCCAAATGGAGGTCCACGTTGGTCACAAACTTGACCCCTGGTTTTCAATAATTGATGTCTTTACAATTTACCTTGAGAGTTTCCTTCAGCATTTCATCAACTTTTATTTTCTGAATTAGTCTTCAAGCTCGTTGGAGAGCAATTCTCATAAATGACAGCCCCAGTCCAACAAGCATGCTCAGCTCTTTATTTCTTCTGAGATTCTTTAGCAGCAAAAATTTCAGTAAAAGCAAGTCCACGAGAAAGTATAATGAAATTCAATCTATGAAACTTTCTTCTATTGAACTCATGTACATGAAGTTTGTATCATAAGACTGTATGTGATTTCTGATTTTAGAGCCAGAATATCTGTAAATTCTATACTGATTCTTATCTTAGGATGCATACACAAATATCATTAGATTGTGACAAGAATGTCACCCAATGACGTAAATGTCATCGAGTGTTGACTGGCAGCACACTAAAATTTGAGGAAATTCTTCGAACCACAAGGGAGTTCGTGGATCTGAATAACACTGCAGTCCAAGCTCATATATTGGGGACTTACACTCAGAATATATACATCCAACAGTAACTATGAAGCTGAAAAATCTCTGTTGTGATGATAAAATAGCTAATGACAGAGATCTAGGTTTAAATGATTTCAGATGCGCTCAATTCACTAACATAGGTGCCCCAGTAAGGAAGAGATGTCGGGTTCTCATGATAGACTCCAAAACCACATTTGATATCATAAGCATTGTGGACATTTAAATTAAAATATACTAACTATGAATGGGTGCTTTTGTGTCATACCAACCATGTGTAACTGTGACTACTACCAGTATTACCTTAGTTAACAGGCTAATATGTTGATTTTACAATGGAGACTTGGCCAACGCTCATAAGAATCAAAGGGAGTAATACACAACCTACAATCTAAAAGAATACACACACACACACACACACACACACACACACACACACACACACACACACACACACACACACATATATATATATATATAGGAAAACATAGGATTTACTATCAGCAGGATAACATACCTCTTCAACGTAGCAGGAAGGTAATTGTTCAGTCCTAGCAGTCGGATGTTATCTTCAAACTCAAAGATAGGCAATAAAATTCATATGTAAAATTCAGATAAAAAAAAATCAGGCATAACACAAATTAGAAATTTGAAGCCAAGCTCAGATATAACAACAACTATCGATGAGTGCAAAACATGGGTATGCTAATGTAACAGATGGTAAACAGTATAAATTGCAAGAAAGAATTTTAACAACCAAGTGCATGGTGTGGTGAAGGTGGATGCAAGAAATATGTGCAATACAAGGAGTATATGGTGTAAAAATGCAGAGAAGTTAAGAAGCATGAAAGGCAGATGGAGATGGGTGTCTGTTAACTGTACACAAGGGTGATATTATGAATGATAATGGCTTGGTGGAAAAAAAAAATACAATGTTGTTGATGGAAATGTGCAATTGGGAGTAAATCATGACATAAACCACATCATTCTGTTGCAATTTCTTCAGCACTAATGCCAAGGAGAGTCCTGCAGCTCTCAGGGGAGAGCTAAAATGAAAACTTTCGTCGATTTAACCTTGATTACCATGTTATATTTCACCTGTAAGCCAAAATGCCAACTTAGTTTTACCTGACAGAAGTTGCACTTGTGATCTCTAGTGTTTTAGCATGCAGTAGGAAGTTTCAAATAGCATCATGTTGAAACCAGAGCTTGACTTTGCACTTGGAGAGCAAAGGCTAATGACCCATCTGAATGCTCCTCCTTCAGTTTTGCAGGGACGTACAACACCAATGGTTGCAACAGCTTTGCATCATTGTGAAAAATCACAAAGGTCCTACTTGTTTGTTTGTTTGTTTTTAGAATATCCTTGTTGCCAAATGAATGTATGTCCTTGCACCAGGCTAAAGATTCATTGAACCAACATGAATAAATGTTGCAACTAAATTGACAAACTATTACACATACCTGCACACAATTATGAATATAGGCATGCAAATATACCTATGTAAGCTTCTGCAGTTTTTTTTTTTTAGGGAACCATCTGAACACAAAAATAGCTCAGCCATTTCTGCCTCTAAAATGTCGTTTTGCAGATTACAGGGGAAGAGGTCATAAGATTTCGCTGGAGAGCATATGATCCAGCTCGGCTATCAATTCTTCATAACCAATGAACTTTGCAAGATCCACCGATCTTTCAAATACACCATCCTGCCTAACACAACTCTTGTTGGTATGAGATCGGGGTTATACTACGTGCATCTCTGAAATACTGCTAGAATGGCTGGCAGGTCTTCTCTTGGTTGCTGTCAAGTGTGATAGAGCATGACTTTTTTTCAGCAGCAACAGAGATCATTTGCTATCATAGATCAGGGCGGCCATATTATCCACCATCAAGCCCACAGAAATATAAATTTCTTGGACTTGACCCTCATGCTGCAACGGATCTTTAATGAATATGTTTCCAAGAAGTGAACTCAAAACTCTTTCCGCCACATACTTGTCTGAATTTGGCACCATCGCCCAGGAAGAGACAAGAAGCATCATTCTTGATTTCCTTATGAGTAAACCTCAGAAATTCAATCTTACAGACCACCCAATATTTTAAACAATGTAAAACAATAAAACCACCAAACAAAGAACATAAATCCAGCCCTATGAGGTAGCATCAAAAGACTCTCAGGCTTGTGAATATACGATTAACACTTGATCGATGACAGATTTATCAAGTTTATGAAATCTCATATACACAGATGTGAGGATATTGCATCAAACATTTAGAATTATCACAGCAATTAATTCACCGTGACTTGGATTTCATCATAAGCTCAGCTCCTACCTAACGACTGACATTTTTATCAGGCAATGAAGACATAAAAATAAAAAAAACGAACTAAGTAAGTATAAAATGAGAAAGGGGTGTTGCTGATAACCTGAAGGCACAGATCTTCCGAAAACGCAGATATGGATTTATGACAGAGCAAGAGCCATTTCAAGGTAGATCCAGTCTATTTTAGAGCAATGGCGAATCGACTTTACATGATGACTCAAAGCAAAGTGTCATTGACTAAAGAGCCAACAAGCATTTCGCAAACGAGATGAGCGACTCCCACAAACCTGATTTATCTTCCACAGCTAAGCAGAGATTCGGTTTCCACGACCCGATAAAGCATTGTTCCGCGATTCAGATGCCAACGCGAAGATATTGCATTAAATGATGATTACATGACAAATCCAGATCAGCCAAAGCCCACCACGGGTCTTCAACAGGTAAATAACACCTGATGCAGAGGGTTTTTGCATCGAGACAGCTCGAAATTTCATGAAAATCTAATGGACAGCATAATGATCATCATAGGAAAAGGATTGACGATTCCCACTAAATGAGCTCGATATGATATTGGATCAAATCGGTGATTATTATGAAAACCATTCCAGCTATACAACCTGGGCGGAATTACCATGGGAGGAAGAAATCTGATTGGACCTTATCAAAGCAAGAAACCAACTCAAATCAGAAAATGAGAAATCAAAAAGTCAAAAAAATAGGAAAAGAAACAAGGGGGAAAGCACGATATATCATGAATAATCCCGATTAATAATAAAAAAAAAAGTGATAAGAAAGCAATAGAAACCAACATAACACTGAAAATCAGAGGAAATCAGAAATGAGGTTATCTATAGATATGAATATGCAGATCGATGATTGGATTCAATTAAAAGAAAACAACGATGAATTGTAAAATACTGAAAAAGAATATAACTAAATCGAGATTGTAGGAATCTGAATGCTCCATTGATGTTGCATGGGGTGGGTCGATCTTGCTATAGACAGATCGATCCCACCATGTTGCCTTATGAAAAAAAAAAAAAGTAAAAAGAAAAATGCAAAAGAAAAACAAGACGGTGTTATGAAAGAGAAAGAGGATTTCTAAAAATCAAAGAAGCGAGCGTTACTCATCTGTAAGCGCAGGTGCTTTGTAGACGACTTCCTTCCGTCGGATGAACAAAAACTCAGGAAATAAGAAGAAAGAAGAGAGGAGGAATAAGAAGAGGAAGCGTGAAAGAGGGGTGCTGGGGTGAAGAAGCGGTGCTTCTAAAGGAAAGAGAAAGGGGGAAGGGTGGAAACGGATGCTGAGGGTTTCGGTGAGTGTCTTTTTAAGAAGGAGCAAGAAGGTTCGTGAAGAAATTGGTTGAAGATGGGCGGAGAAGAGAAGGAAGGTTGTTGCGGATGGACGAATGCGGGAGAGGGTAGGCAAAGAAGAAGGGCGATGGCGTCGTAAGAGGGTTTTTGCCAGAGAGGGAGAAGGCCCTGCAAACCCTCTTTTACGAAGAGCTTTTACCGAAACCCTAAAAAAATGAGTTTCCAAGGGGCCCCTTTACTTTTAAGTTTTTGCAAAGAGGGGGCTCTTTAACAAATTTTTGCAAAAAAGTATTTTCAAAACCCGATTTTCAAAAGAGTGCTTTAAAAGGCCAATATTTTTTTTGTTTCTTTCTTGACATTTTCTATATTTTTTTTTTGACATTTTTAGAATAAAACTCTAAAATCAAAGATTTAAAACTATTTTTTTGTATTTTTGAGAAATATTTACAAAAGAGGGTTTTTCTAAGAAACTTGGGTTTGATTTCTTCAGAAAAGGGGTTTGGACCCAGGTTTTGAGAAAATATTCGAGTTTTAAACCTCGAATTGAGAAATACAATTAGATGGATCCAAACAGATACCGGACGAACTGTCTAAGCTTTTCAAAAAGAGAATTGGACAACGAAGCTCAGATTTGGATCTTTTATCTGGATCCGGATCCGAAATTGAGTCAGGTATACAAAATGAATTTAATTTCAGAAAACTTGAGAAATAAAATGGGATTTAGATTTAGAAGTGACTCAATTACTCAGAAAATGGAGCCAGGGGCAAAAAAAGAAATATTTACAAAATTTTGAAAAATTTAGGGTGTTCACAGATGCCCCTCTTTGCTACTAAACCGGTTGAAAGCCGAGCTTAGTGGCAAAAAAAACACTCCAAATTTTTGAAAAATGCCACAGTTAGCAGATCTGAACTGGGTGTGGAAGAATTTATTTGAAAGACATGGCTTCTCAAGCTTAATATCTTATCCTGAATGGCTTGGCTTGGGGGAGATGAAATCCTCGAAAATGATATGACTGAATAACAGAAATGAGAAAATCATGATGAGACTTTGGGCGAAGATCCCGAAATGATGAAAGATAAGAATTTTGATCAAGTTTTATGGGTGAGACAAGATCAGCTTTTCAGAATGACTCAGGTTTAGCCCTTAACCTGGATGGGACGAAGATATCTCGAGATAATATGAATGGGGAAAGGAATATGAGTAGACTTCGATGGGATATTTTTGAAGAATGCCTCGTGAGATGAAGCTCAAATAGGATCTTCTCCTGGATGGATATACAAAGCATGGATTCCTCGATGAGAAGAACCATGATGGGACTGGAAGGAAAACATCTCGTCAAAACGAGGGATCTCATTGGAACGAGACTCAGGTTTAACCCAAACCTGCAAGGAAGATACCTCGCGAAGCGAGGTTTCGGGTTAACTCTTATCCTGAATAGGAAATCTACCATACGGGTTTCTCAAATGGAGAAACCATAATGGGACCTTCAAAATTTGGATGAACAAATCCGAAAGGGGTTTTTGCGAAAGGAGAAATATAGGGTTCCCTAAAGCTTTGAAAAGGGGAAGAAATTAGGCGTCTCATTGCTGAGACTGAAATAGCTTTTGAAATCTATGACCTCTCGCAGAAGGTTCAGGTTTGACCCTTATCCTGAGTGGGGGAAATCTACCATATGGATTTCTCAAAATGGAGAAAGCACGATGGGACATTCGGAATTTGGCCGAACAAATCCGAAAGGGATTTTGCGAAAGGAGAAATATAGGGTTCCCTAAAGCTTTGAAAAGGGGAAGAAATTAGGCATCTTATTGCTGAGACTGAAATAGCTTTTGAAATCTATGACCTCTCGCAGAAGGTTCAGGTTTGACCCTTATCCTGAGTGGGGAAATCTACCATACAGATTTCTCAAAATGGAGAAAGCACGATGGGACCTTCAGAATTTGGATGAACAAGTCTGAAAGGGATTTTGCGAAAGAAGAAATATAGGGTTCCCTAAAGCTTTGAAAAGAAGAAGAAACTGGGCGTCTCATTGCTGAGACTGAAATAGCTTTTGAAATCTATGGCCTCTCGCAGAAGGTTCAGGTTTGACCCTTATCCTGAGTGGGGAAATCTACCATACGGATTTCTCAATGAGAAAACCATGATGGGACAGGAAGAGATACTTTGACTAAATGAGGCAACTCTTCTGGAAGATATAAACAGCGCTAGGTTGCATCAAAATGAATATTGAATGTTTATTTCATTCTTGGAATAGCTAGAAAATTTTGCCAATGAGATAAAATTATAGTTGATTCAAACGCTTGAAAATGTGCACGTATATGCAAAAAATATTCCCTCTTTACCTAAAGTATTTCCTCTATCGAGGTTAACTCCTCGGTCCTAAGAGTCAAATTCAAAATTTTAGCGCTGATGATTTTCTTCAAGGAAGCTATCCATTTCCTTGATATGAGAAGAAAAGAAATATTCTTAATTTCATAAAAGCAAGTAGTGAAGAAATACTGATAAAGGAATTTTTGCATGAGAAAAGATGACTTCTGGCAACTTTGGCAGCTTGATATCTGGGTGTTTTCCCATGATGATCTTTTTGCACTCCTTTTTGTGTCATTGAACTTTCTCGGTTTTTTACATCATCCTTTATTTGGATGTACTCTGACTTTTCTCTCTTTTTTGGGGAAGGGTACGTCACAAACTCCTTCATCTTGGAGATGTTCTGATCCTTCTTTTATCTCAGGAATTCTATTGATGATACAAGCTAAAAAGGATCTTTAGATGATAGTAGAAATCAAATATCTTTTAGGGTTTGTCAGTAGGTCCATCGCACTCGCCTTCATCTTGACGGTGATCTGAACTTTTCCTGGAAGGATCCTTCACAAACTCCTTCATCTCGGAGATGATCAAAATCTTCTTTGGCCCCCGGAGGTCTAGCTAGCGTATTCGTCTTCATCTTGACGACAGTTGAGAGATCCCTTTTGGGGATATTTGATTGCAACTTTAAATGAATGCGAAGACATGGATTGAGTGGATTCTTTTTATAGCTCGAGATATTTCCACTGCCTGATTGCCAGATGGCCAATTTTAAACATGCGCCATAGCCATGATCAATATCAATTCGCTTCTGGCTTTTCAACATCATTGAATACTTATTTCACTAATCATATCGAGGATATTTCTTTCATCCTTTTGGTTGATCAACAAGAAAAGATTTGAATTTTACCTCTTTTTCTCAAAAAGTTTTACCTTTTTGGAAATGATACTAGAGGTAATCTGATGAATTTCTTTTGTGTAGTAAGAATATTTGGAATCAACAAATGTTTTTAGCAAATTGGCAATATTTTCATGAATTCCTTATGAAATACTCACTCAATATAAATTTTGATGAGGCTTTTAGTTGCAATTTCGGAAAATGGTGTAAAGATCAAATTTTTGGAAACTATGTCTGATAAAAGGCATTAGGTTTTGGAAATCCCGACCAGTTATGAGAAACTGGATTTTGATAATCCCAACCAGTGAAAACACTGGATTTCAAATCCCAACCAGTTATGAAGAACTGGATTTCAAATCCCGACCAGTGAAAATACTGGATTTTAAATCCCGAACAGTGAAAAATATTGGATTTCAAATCCCGATCAGTTATAAAGAACTGGATTTCAAATCCCAACCAGTGAAAAATACTGGATTTTGAAAATGAAGGATTTAATCTGATGGTTTGAAAGTGATTGAATTTGGGATATTATAACCCAAGGGTTGAGAAAATTATGAAATTTTTGAGAATGTTGCAACCCAGAGGTTAGGGAACTGAGAGATTGAAGATTTTGAAGGTTTGGAAATGATAGATTTGAGAGATTGAAAACCCGAAGGTTTGGAAATGAGAGAATGGAGAAATCGCACCCTGAAGGTTTGATCTTTTGGAATACACGACTAGCAGGAGCTGGATCCTTTGGAATACATGACCAACGAGTGTTGGATCTTTTGGAAATACATGACCAACTGGTGTTGGATCTTTTGGAAATATATGACCAACTGGTGTTGGATCTTTTGGAAATACCTGACCAACGAGTGTTGGATCTTTTGGAAATACATGACCAGCGAGTTGCTGGATCTTTTGGAAATACATCAAATTTTAAGACAGAACTTGAATTTTGTAGAAGGGAAGACTTTGATCAGAAGACCGATTTTAGAAAGTTACCAGTGTGAGAACTGGATTTTCCGAATGAGCTCAACATATGATTGAAAAGTTTGAGAAATAACCCGTGCGAGGACTGGGTTGTGAAGATGATCTAGATTGGAAAGTAAAATTTGATGAAAAGTTCTGAATTCAATGGACCATCACATCCTAACTGTATGTGGTCTATTTTCAATATTTATCCCCTTATCCTGAATGGGGGAAGAAGGAAAGAAATACCTCGTTAGCAGGAGGCATCAGGTTTATCTCTTAACCTGAAGGGGAAGGAAGAAATACCTCATTAGCAGGAGGCATCAGGTTTATCCCTTATCCTGAAAGGGCATAGAAGGATTTTTAAAGAGAATAAACCTGAATTTTTGAATTTTGAAATGGATTAGCCGGAAGGCTAGATTTTGAAAGAAGGTCCCGCCTGGCAGTTGAGGTTTTTTGAAAAAGGAGAGAGTCCAAGTCGGGACTCGTGTATTTAAAAGGGAAGATGAAATAAGGCGAGAACCTCGAGTCGGAACCCGGATGTTCAAGATAAAAGATAAGAGAGAAATTTTGAGATGGAAAACTCAAATTCTTGACGCAATCAATTGGTTCCAACGTGATCGTTGGATTCAAAAGGAAGTCCAAGTCGGAACTCGAAACTTCAAACGAAATAATAGAGGGAAAAACCTGAGCTGGAACTCGTATCTTCAGAGAATAGAAGATAAAAGAGAAACTCGTGTTTTGAAAACTCGAATTTCTAAAGAAATGATTGGTTTCCAACGCGAGGATTGGATTCAAAAGGAAGTCTGAGTCGGAACTCGGAACTTCAAACAAAAATAATAGAGGAAAAACCCGAGCTGGAACTCGGATCTTCAGAGAATAGAAGATAAAAGAAAAACCCGAGTTTTGAAAAGTCGAATTTCTAAAGAAATGATTGGTTTCCAACAAGAGGATTGGATTCAAAAGGAAGTCCTAGTCGGAACTTAGAACTTCAAATGAAAATAATAGAGGAAAAACTCGAGCTGGAACTCGGATCTTCAGAAAATAAAAGATAAAAAGAAACCCAAGTTTTGAAAACTCGAATTTCTAAAGAAATGATTGGTTTCCAACACGAGCGTTGGATTCAAAAGGAAGTCCTAGTCGGAACTTAGAACTTCAAATGAAAATAATAGAGGAAAAACCCGAGCTGAAACTCGGATCTTCAGAAAATAAATGATAAAAAGAAACCCAAGTTTTGAAAACTCGAATTTCTAAAGAAATGATTGGTTTCCAACATGAGCGTTGGATTCAAAAGGAAGTCCTAGTCGGAATTTAGAACTTCAAATGAAAATAATAGAGGAAAAACCCGAGCTGGAACTCGGATCTTCAGAGAATAGAAGATAAAAGAAAAACCCGAGTTTTGAAAAGTCGAATTTCTAAAGAAATGATTGGTTTCCAACGCGAGGATTGGATTCAAAAGGAAGTCCTAGTCGGAACTTAGAACTTCAAATGAAAATAATAGAGGAAAAACTCGAGCTGGAACTCGGATCTTCAGAAAATAAAAGATAAAAAGAAACCCAAGTTTTGAAAACTCGAATTTCTAAAGAAATGATTGGTTTCCAACACGAGCGTTGGATTCAAAAGGAAGTCCTAGTCGGAACTTAGAACTTCAGATGAAAATAATAGAGGAAAAACCTGAGCTGGAACTCAGATCTTCAGAAAATAAAAGATAAAAGAGAAACCCGAGTTTTGAAAACTCAAATTTCTAAAGAAATGATTGGTTTTCAACGCGAGGATTGGATTCAAAAGGAAGTCTGAGTCGAAACTCGGAACTTCAAATGAAAGAATAAAGGGAGAAGCCCGAGTGGAAACTCGGGTTTTTGACATGAAGTTTTTAATCAAAAAGATTGAGTTTTGAAAATTTGCTAGTGCGAGGACCAGACCTGGGATTGAGAATGACCATTTAGAGGACTGGATTTATTTGCATGTGATCTGATTGCCCCCTTATCTTGACTGGGGAGGAAATAAAATCTGAGAAGGAACTGACGAGAAGAGATAGAAATTGATGGGAGATTTGATGAAGGAGAATCAAGGAAATTTTATGGAAATTATCTTTGTAAAAGAATTCTCACAGGTAGCATTGTCGCTCCTATGAGGGGTTTCAGGATTATCCCTTATCCTGAATGGGAAAGGAATAAAATTTAGGAAAAACTTGATGAAAAGCTTTGATAAAGAATTGGAAGAATTAAAATTTAATTAAGAAATAAAATTGATAAAATTGGATGAAGGAAAAGATTTAGCAGAGATTAATGAAGCTTTAAAAGAGAAATACATTCAGGACTATCCATTATCCTGAAGAAAGAAGGACCTCGTAGGATGAGGTTTCAGGTTTATCCCTTAACCTGAAGGGGGGGCAAAGAAGGAAAAAGAAATACCTTATGGGAAAGAAGCATCAGGTTTATCCCTTAACCTGAAAGGGAAATAAAGAAAGAATAGAATTTACTGAAATTTAAAAGAATTGAAAAGTTGATAAAATTGATAAAATTAATAAAGAAGGATAAAAATTGATAAGATCGACAAAAAGTAAAAATTAATAAACATTGAGAAAAGAAAAGAGTTTATTTGATCCTGTCTGCGAAAGAAAATCATTTTCGGAAGGAAAGATTAAGTGTGAAAGCTGATCTTTAAAAAGGGATCATTCACGAGAGATCATCATGAGGGTTAATTTTGAAGTAATGATTCAAAAACCTAATTTTTAGAAAATATGATCAACACGAGGGTTGATCTTTGAATGTCATGGTTCAAAATCAAATTTTTTAGAAAATATGATCAACATGCAGGTTGATTTTTTGAATGCCAAGGTTCGAAATCAATTTTTAGAAAATATGATCAACGTGCAGGTTGATCTTTGAATGCTATGGTTCGAAATCATTTTTTAGAGAATGTAATCAACATGAGGGTTGATCTTTGAATGCAATGGTTTGAAAAATCAATTCTTTAGAAAAACATGATCAACACAAAGGTTGATTTTTTGAATGCAATGGTTTGAAATCAATTTTTAGAAAACATGATCAACACAGGGGTTGATCTTTTGAACGTAATGGTTCGAAAACCAATGTTCAGAAAATATGATCAACACATGGGTTGATCTTGGAATATATTGATTCGAAAAACCAATTTTGGAAAAATATGATCAACAACACAAGGGTTGATCTTTGAAATGGTTGAAAATTTATTTTTTGGAAAAGTTGATCAACATGAAGGTTGATCTTTAAAAGGGTTGAAAAAAATATGAAAAATTTTCATGATTTTTAAAAGACCCTCATAGGTAATATCATTTCTCTCATGAATGATGTCAGGATTGTCCAACATTTTGAAAAAGAAAAGGAATTCAATGCCCCAATATGACAAAAAGAAAGAAGTAAATATAAAAAGAGGATTGACATTTCATTGATAAGCGAAAGTTGATAGCAAAACTGAATATTTACAAGTATTTTAACCAAAAGAAGTCACAAAGACTGGGCCGACTTGCCCCTATAAAGCGACTGTAAAAAAGAGATGAAAGCGAAAAACTCTTGGCATTATCAATTCTCCGAGTGGTCTGGAAAAGGTTTGGTTGGGACTGCAGTCTGTTCTTCTCCTTCCTCTGGCACCAGAAGCTCTTTGTCAATGTAGTCTTGCACAATATTTTTGAGGACGAAGCAGCTTTTCGTGTCATGCCCCCTTGCTCGATGAAACTTGCAGAAGCGATCTTTCCTATTCCCCTTGGTGACAGAGGGATCATCCTGCTTTGGGAGTTTGATCATCTCTTTTGCGAGCAGGTATTGTAGAACTTCTTCAATTGGCTGACCTAGAGGGGTAAGCTTGTGATCATAACCCCAACCCTCATGCTTTGCTTTCTTCGGCTTGCTTGATTTCCATTGAGTGTTGACCCCTGCTTGGTAGCTGGATTGAGCTTGCATGTTTAGGAGATCCGGATGCCTTTCTTCTTCGTTTTTGACAAAGAGATTCTTATCAAGGCAGTCTTGAACTATATTCTTGAAGATGAAGCAATGCTCAGTGTCATGCTCTATTGCTCGATGGTACCCACAGAATTGGTCTATATATTTTCCCATGATTGTGGGAGGGCTGGCGGCTTTTGGGAGCCTGAGTAATCTGCTAGACAACATGTATTCGAGGATTTTGTCGAGCGGCTCACCTATAGGAGTAAAATCTTGATCCTTGCGCCTTGGTCTTTCCTGCTTCTTGCCCTTTTGCTAAGGACTGTATTGAAGAAGTCTATCACTGTTTTCGCAACATTTCCCAATTTGGCCTTTACACTCTCCCAAGTTGCTGCCCTGGTTGCCTTGGTTGCTGCCCCTGCTGGCTTTAAAGTTTCCTGCACTGATATGGTTGTGTTCATTCATGGGGAAGGTGACAAGTGTCTCTCCTCTGGTGGGAGCTTTTCCACAACTAGCTTCAGCTTGCTCGGATAATATCTCAACCATCATCTTTTTGAATAATCGATATATCATAGGATTAATCTCACTCTTGTTGTCCTGAACTCCCTCTCTGACAGACTTATGAGAATTTATTCCTAGCTTTCTGCTTGTAACCGAGATGTTAGAGCACTGCAATCCTTGATCTCGGACTGAGTCAACTGATAATGCCAATGCTTTCTCTGTTGAGCAAAAATGGTTTTTTTTTAGAAAAGATCTAAGAGGAAATTTTAATAAAGGAAGAAATCACAATTTGAAAATGAAAATATCCCATTACGAGGGATCGGGTTGTCACCAAAATTTGCGACAACCGCACTGTTTTTTCTGTGAAAAAGGATAAGCAATTTAAAATATGGACAAAGATTAATTTTGAAAAAGGACATCTCCTGACAAAAGATAAAGAATTTTGAAAGTAGATGTTAAAGATTTGAGATTTGAAGATTTTGCAGCCAGGATCAAAAGAATTAGAAGAAATTAGAAGAAGAAAAGAAAAATACACCTGGGTTTTAAAAGCGAAGAGAAAATTTTTGAATAATATATACCCAGGGTTTTGGAAAAATATATATAAAATATCATACAATCACAGATGTACAAACAAGGATGCACAAACAACACTCCCTAGAGGCTGACACTAAATGCAATATTTTGAAATGGCTAATAGGACCTTAGTCCTAACTCTAGGGTTCAGATTATCTGATTCCAATCAAGATACGCCGATATACCCAAGCTAAAGCTCGAAGTACGTGGCATAGAAATATTTCTTCGGTTCTAAGGTAATGGCTTCCCAACATCCTTGAGCACCTACCGATATACCTCGGACTATGGCCCTTAGGTACGTGGTAGGGGGGGCGCCAACCCAAATAAGTGGTCCAGTTGTGAGGCTCTCTCCCAAACTATGGTTCAGTGAGACAACCCAGCAACGTGAAGACCGGGACAATATAGGTAAGGAGGTTTTTCAAAGACATGCTCAACATGCAATAAAATCATATGGCTCTATATCAAGTCCTAGAGAGATAGATTAAAATGAAGAGAAGCATACACTTGCATACATTGTTTGCATTCAATCCCTAGAATTGAGGAGAGTTGTATTTCAGACCTAAATCTAATGTGAACATGGAATAATCTCCTCAATATGGTCCTACCAAACCATACTTAGATCCTATATGCAATGATGTCAGCTTAGGACAAAATCTAGGCTCCTAAGGTTTGCATGAAAATGAAGCTGACATTTGAAGAATAAAGACTTAGATAATATCAAAGCAAAGAAGAAAAAGGCATTAACTTCAATCGGACGAAGATGAGTCCCATCACGGTCGCCAAAACTGTGATCATCGCAAAATTTTTCCTCTCTTGTGGTTTCTCTCTCTTCCTTCTCTTTTCCTTTCCAACCTCTATCTCCTCCTTTTTTGAAGGGCGAAAATAAAAGAAAGAAAAGAAGAGAGAAGAGAAAAGAAAAGAAGAGAGAAGAGAAACTCTTTTGCGGGGTCTCACTTGACCTTAATTTTGAAAATATTTGAGAAAATAACTCACCTCCGTTTTGAAATTTTTGCGGGAAAACTGGGAGACGGGATTCGCTCGTCGGTACGAGTTTCGACCGTTCCTGGCGCCTTTACCAGGGGTAATCGAACCAAGGGTCGAATTTATACCTTTTGCTTTTGCTAAGAAATTATCTAAGAATTTATTCTAAGTCTAAATGCGCAAAGAATCATGCTTGTGCGAATGCAAAGATGTATGCTCTTTTTTAAAATGATTTGAAATTTTTTAAGTGATTCTGAGATGAATCTGATGATAGAGTGAAGAAATGATTTTTAACTCAGAACTTAAGATTTTAAAGTCCTAAGTTTTTGGAATAATCAGAGCTTGGGAAAATAAATCTTGATTTGAAAAGAATGATTTTTGAAGCTGAGATAAAAAGAAAAGGAATGAATTTTCAAAACTCAGAAATCGACTTTGAATTTGAATTTTGAACTTGGTTTTAAAAGAAGGAGATGAAATTTCAAGTGATATTGAATTCTAGATTTAAAATTTGAAGTCAGGATGGATTTGAGAAAATCAAATGGTATTTACAAATAGAAATGGATTTAGGAAGTTCAGATGAGATCTGAAGATGAAATTGGTTTTGATATCTAGAATTGAGAATGGAATTGGATTCTGGATCCTGAATAAAATTGGATCCAAGATCTGAAATCCAAGATGGAATTGGATTCTGAATCCTAAAAGTGGGTTCTGGATCTTAAAATGGACTTAGGATCTGAAATCTGAGATCCAAAATAGAGTTGGACTCTGGACTCTAAGATGGACTTTGGATCCGAAGTCTGAGATCCAAAGTGGAACTGGCTTCTGGATCCTAAAATGAATTTGAATCTGAAGTCTGAGATCCAAAGTGGAATAGGATTCTGGATCCTAAAGGAATTTAGATCTGAAATTTGAGATCCAAAGTGGAATTGGATTCTGGATCCTAAATGGGGATTGGATCTGAAGTCTGAGATCCAAAAGTGGAGATTTGTACTTGGAAATCTGGATCCAAGTTGGGATTAGGATCTAACTTTGGATTTGGATTCTGAAAGTCCGAATGGGATTTTTGAAGATGGATCTGGGTTTTGAAAACCCAGATTAAATATAAAATTTAAGAAGGGTTAAGTTTTGATGTTCAGAATCAAACTCAAACTTTGATTTTGAATTTGGAGATGAGAAAAATAAACTTGGTTTTGAAATAGAAGATAACTTCAAAGTTAAATTGAACTTTGAAGTTTGGATTTAAAATTTGAATATAAACATGATTTTCAAAATCAAATCGGACTTTGAAATTGAATTTTGAATTTTGAAATGAGATAAAATTGAATTTGAATTTGAATTTATAGATAAGATTTGATCTGAGAAAAGAATCACTTGGAATTTTGAAAAAGGAAATTTTGAAAATATGATGCAATTCTATCCTAAATGATGGATGAATTTAAATAATTTTGAAATTGGATTCGAAAATCATATTCCATTCTTTAAATGAATATAAATAGAATTAATGATATAATACATTCCGGACTATGGTCATTGAATGTATTATATAATAATCATATCTACATTCAAACGAAGAATAAAATATATTTTGGTGCTTTTATAGGGTTTAGAAAGAAATTAACTCTCAGTATACCTTGACTATGGCCATTGGTATACATATTGAATTAATTTTGAATTAAACTCTGATAAAAGAGAAAATATTTAAAGAAAACATGATGAATTTTGAAAATGATCCAGTGTGGATCTAGTATTATTTTATAAAAGATAAGAATCCTAAGTTTTGTCTACATCTTGACTATGGCCATTGATGTAAATTATCAACTTAGGATTTATTACCTCTTACGAAATGGTGCACGTGCCATTCGTGTTCCCATTTGTGAAACTTTGAAATAAAGGGAAATGATGCGACAAATGATATTATTATGCTCATCCATTCTAATCTAAGACTGGAATGTAAAATTTAGTCTAGCTATTACAGAATTTACTTTTACAAGAATTTCTAGTTCTAAGAAGGAAAATGGAGTTTTTCAATTATTTCCTGCAAAAACATTCAGTTAGTACTAAAAGATAGAAGTAGAAAATAATTTGTGAAGCATTGCATTGACTATAGGACAGAATGAGGAAATATTTTTTTTATGACTTATTGAAAACTTGCCTTGGGATAATATATCAGACAAATGAGGAGCCCTAACCTAATGGGATGAATCCACAAGTATTCATATGAGAAAGATAAGCAAAATGCAAAGATGCGCATACCTTGGCCTAAATGTCATATACAATGCCAATGAAATGCTTCATGCCAAATACTACACATGCAATGGAAAGGAAAGAGTTGTGGCTCCTTCTGTAGGTTACTATGGACGACCCCCTGGTTGTAATAGTTGACACATGCATTGCGCATGCTTAAATCTCAACGTTATAATCTCCAAATGGAGGTCCATGTTGGTCACAAACTTGACCCCTGGCTTTCAATAATTGATGTCTTTAAAATTTACCCTGAGAGTTTCCTTCAGCATTTCATCAACTTTTATTTTCTGAATTAGTCTTCAAGCTCGTTGGAGAGCAATTCTCAGTAATGACAGCCCCAGTCCAACAAGCACGCTCAGCTCTTTATTTCTTCTGAGATTCTTTAGCAGCAAAAATTTCAGTAAAGCAAGTCCACGAGAAAGTATAATGAAATTCAATCTATGAAACTTTCTTCTGTTGAACTCATGTACATGAAGTTTGTATCATAAGACTGTATGTGATTTCTGATTTTAGAGCCAGAATATCTGTAAATTCTATACTGATTCTTATCTTAGGATGCATACACAAATATCATCAGATTGTGACAAGAATGTCACCCAATGACGTAAATGTCATCGAGTGTTGACTGGCAACACACTAAAATATGAGGAAATTCTCTGAACCACAAGGGAGTTAGTGGATCTGAATAACACTGCAGTCGAAGCTCATATATTGGGGACTTACACTCAGAATATATACATCCAACAATAACTATGAAGCTGAAAAATCTCTCTTGTGATGATAAAATGGCTAATGACAGAGATCTAGGTTTAAATGATTTCAGATGGGCTCAATTCACTAACATAGGTGCCCCAGTAAGGGAGAGATGTCGGGTTCTCATGATAGACTCAAAAACCACATTTGATATCATAAGCATTGTGGACATTTAAATTAAAATATACTAACTAGGAATGGGTGCTTTTGTGTCATACGAACCATGTGTAACTGTGACTACTACCAGTATTACCTTAGTTAACAGGCTAATATGTTGATTTTACAATGGAGACTTGGCCAACGCTCGTAAGAATCAAAGGGAGTAATACACAGCCTGCAATCTAAAAGAATACACACACACACACACACACACACACACACACACACACACACACACACACACATATATATATATATATAGGAAATCATAGGATTTACTATCAGCAGGATAACATACCTCTTCAACGTAGCAGGAAGGTAATTGTTCAATCCTAGCAGTCGGATGTTATCTTCAAACTCATAGATAGGCAATAAAATTCATATGTAAAATTCAGATAAAAAAAAAATCAGGCATAACACATATTAGAAATTTGCTGCCAAGCTCAGATATAACAGCAACTATCAATGAGTGCAAAACATGGGTATGCTAATGTAACAGATGGTAAACAGTATAAATTGCAAGAAAGAATTTTAACAACCAAGTGCATGGTGTGGTGAAGGTGGATGCAAGAAATATGTGCAATACAAGGAGTATATGGTGTAAAAATGCAAAGAAGTTAAGAAGCATGAAAGGAAGATGGAGATGGGTGCCTGTTAACTGTACACAAGGGTGATGCTATGAATGATAATGGCTTGGTGGAAAATAAAAATAAAAAAATACAATGTTGTTGATGGAAATGTGCAATTGGGAGTAAATCATGACATAAACCACATCATCCTGTTGCAATTTCTTCAGCACTAATGCCAAGGAGAGTCCTGCAGCTCTCAAAGGAGAGCTAAAATGAAAACTTCCCCCGATTTAACCTTGATTACCATGTTATATTTCACCTGTAAGCCAAAATGCCAACTTAGTTTTACCCGACAGAAGTTGCACTTGTGATCTCTAGTGTTTTAGCATGCAGTAGGAAGTTTCAAATAGCATCACGTTGAAACCAGAACTTGACTTTGCACTTGGAGAGCAAAGGCTAATGACCCATCTGAATGCTCCTCCAGTTTTGCAGGGACGTACAACACCAATGGTTGCAACAGCTTTGCATCATTGTGAAAAATCACAAAGGTCCTACTTGTTTGTTTGTTTGTTTTTTAGAATATCCATGTTGCCAAATGAATGTATGTCCTTGCACCAGGCTAAAGATTCATTGAACCAACATGAATAAATGTTGCAACTAAATTGACAAACTATTACACATACCTGCACGTAGTTATGAATATAGGCATGCAAATATACCTGTGTAAGCTTCTGCAGTTTTTTTTTTTAGGGAACCATCTGAACACATAAATAGCTCAGCCATTTCTGCCTCCAAAACGTCATTTTGCAGATTATAGGGGAAGAGGTCATAAGATTTCGCTGGAGAGCATATGATCCAGCTCGGCTATCAATTCTTCATAACCAATGAACTTTGCAAGATCCACCGATCTTTCAAATACACCATCCTGCCTAACACAACTCTTGTTGGTATGAGATCGGGGTTATACTACGTGCATCTCTGAAATACTGCTGGAATGGCTGGCAGGTCTTCTCTTGGTTGCTGTCAAGTGTGATAGAGCATGACTGTTTTTCAGCAGCAACAGAGATCGTTTGCTATGATAGATCAGGGCAGCCATATTATCCACCATCAAGCCCACAGGAATATAAATTTCTTGGACTTGACCCTCATGCCGCAACAGATCTTTAGTGAATATGTTTCCAAGAAGTGGACTCAAAACCCTTTCTGCCACATACTTGTCTGAATTTGGCACCATCGCCCAGGAAGAGACAGGAAGCATCATTCTTGATTTCCTTATGAGTAAACCTCAGAAATCCAATCTTACAGACCACCCAATATTTTAAACAATGTAAAACAATAAAACCACCAAACAAAGAACATAAATCCAGCCCTATGAGGTAGCATCAAAAGACTCTCAGGCTTGTGAATATACGATTAACACTTGATCGATGACAGATTTATCAAGTTTATGAAATCTCATATACACAGATGTGAGGATATTGCATCAAACATTAAGAATTATCACATCAATTAATTCACCGTGACTTGGATTTCATCATGAGCTCAGCTCCTACCTAACAACTGACATTTTTATCAGGCAATGAAGACATAAAAATAAAAAAAACAAACTAAGTAATTATAAAACGAGAAAGGGGTGTTGTTGATAACCTGAAGGCACAGATCTTCCGAAAACGCAGATATGGATTTATGACAGAGCAAGAGCCATTTCAAGGTAGATCCAGTCTATTTTAGAGCAATGGCGAATCGACTTTACATGATGACTCAAAGCAAAGTGTCATTGACTAAAGAACCAACAAGCATTTCACAAACGAGATGAGCGACTCCCACAAACCTGATTTATCTTCCACAGCTAAGCAGAGATTCGGTTTCCACGACCCGATAAAGCATTGTTCCGCGATTCAGATGCCAACGCGAAGATATTGCATCAAATGATGATTACATGACAAATCCAGATCAGCCAAAGCCCACCACGGGTCTTCAGCAGGTAAATAACACCTGATGCAGAGAGTTTTTGCATCTAGACAACTCGAAATTTCATGAAAATCTAATGGACAACATAATGATCATCATAGGAAAAGGATTGACGATTCCCACTAAATGAGCTCGATATGATATTGGATGAAATCGGTGATTATTATGGAAACCATTCCAGCTATACAACCTGGGCGGAATTACCATGGGAGGAAGAAATCTGATCGGACCTTATCAAAGCAAGAAACCAACTGAAATCAGAAAATAAGAAATCAAAAAGTCAAAAAAATAGGAAAAGAAACAGGGGGAAAGCACGATATATCATGAATAATCCTAATTAATAATAAAAAAAAAGTGATAAGAAAGTAATAGGAACCAACATAAAACTGAAAATCAGAGGAAATCAGAAATGAGGTTATCTATGTATATATGAATATGCAGATCGATGATTGGATTCAATTAAAAGAAAACAACGATGAATTGTAAAATACTGAAAAAGAATATAACTAAATCGAGATTGTAGGAATCTGAATGCTCCATTGATGTTTCATGGGGTGGGTCGATCTTGCTATAGACAGATCGATCCCACCATGTTGCCTTATGAAAAAAAAAAAAAGGAAAAAGGAAAATGCAAAAGAAAAACAAGACGGTGTTATGAAAGAGAAAGAAGATTTCTAAAAATCAAAGAGGCGAGCGTTACTCATCTGTAAGCGCAGGTGCTTTGTAGTCGACTTCCTTCCGTCGAATGAACAAAAACTTAGGAAATAAGAAGAAAGAGGAGAGGAGGAAGAAGAAGAGGAAGCGTGAAAGAGGGGTGCTGGGGTGAAGAAGCGGTGCTTCTGAAGGAAAGAGAAAGGGGGAAAGGTGGAAACGAATGTCGAGGGTTTCAGTGAGTGTCTTTTTAAGAAGGAGCAAGAAGGTTTGTGAAGAAATTGGTTGAAGATGGGCGGAGAAGAGAAGGAAGGTTGTTGCGGATGGACGAAGGCGGGAGAGAGTAAGCAAAGAAGAAGGGTGATGGCGCCGTAAGAGGGTTTTTGCCAGAGAGGGAGAAGGCTCTGCAAACCCTCTTTTACGAAGATCTTTTACCGAAACCCTAAAAAAATGAGTTTCCAAGGGGGGGCTTTACTTTTAAGTTTTTGCCAAGAGGGGGCTCTTTAACAAATTTTTGCAAAAAAGTATTTTCAAAACCCGATTTTCAAAAGAGTGCTTTAAAAGGCCAATATTTTTTTGTTTCTTTCTTGACATTTTCTATATTTTTTTTGACATTTTTAGAATAAAACTCTAAAATCAAAAATTTAAAACTTTTTTTTTTGTATTTTTGAGAAATAATTACAAAAGAGGGTTTTTCTAAGAAACTTGGGTTTGATTTCTTCAGAAAAGGGGTTTGGACCCAGGTTTTGAGAAAATATTCGAGTTTTAAACCTCGAATTGAGAAATACAATTCGATGGATCCAAACGGATACCGGACGAACTGTCTGAGCTTTTCAAAAAGTGAATTGGACAACGAAGCTCAAATTTGGATCTTTTATCTGGATCCGGATCCGAAATTGAGTCAGGTATACAAAATGAATTTAATTTTAGAAAACTTGAGAAATAAAATGGGATTTAGATTTAAAAGTGACTCAATTACTCAGAAAATGGGGCCAGCGGCAAAAAAAAAATATTTACAAAATTTTGAAAAATTTGGGGTGTTCACACGGGTCCATTGTCCAGATCCAAATCTGAGCCTCGTTGCCCAAACTTTTAAATTAAAATTACAGAAAATGCTTGGGCAGTCCATCCGGCATCCGTTTGGATCCATCACGTTGTATTTCTCAATTCGAGTTTCAAAACTCAAACATTTTCTCAAAATATGGATTTGTTGCAATGAAGGCTTCTCTGAGTTGGATTCAAGTTTTAAAAAATTATAATTTGACCTTGGACCAAGTCAATCAATCTAACTCGGGCCAAGCCAAGTCAATGATGAATATAGTGATGGCTCTGCTGCCAAAACTCCTAGCTAGCTAATCAGACCTAACCTCTCGTTTAATAGGTGCATAATAAAATAGAGACCTAAATGCGCTAATCCAACTTATTCTTGACCTAATCAAATGTGGATATGGATTGGAAAAGCTTTATGAGATCATGATCCAAGTAGATTTTGACCATGATAAATTACTTTTCAATAGGTTTTTGAATGGGAATAGGATTCAGATGTGATAAGCCAAAACCAAATCTGATCCATCTTAGCTAACCAGAATTAGAAAAGCTTAATATGTCTAGTTATAGAAGGCAAACTTGTCATTTGGGTTTCAGTAAGCGTCCTAGCGATCCAATTCAGTGTGACAATGGAAGACACATGGCTGGAAAACATGTTAGGTCAACTCATGACGGCTGAGTAATCTAAGGGAGTGTTTGAATTGCAGACAGCTTTGGACAAGGACACCATGTTCTGTCCTGATCCCATGCAGAACAATTACAGGTGTCTTTGTCCAGCGTTTGCATCGACCACTTTGGAATGCTATTGTTCATGTGTCCCTTGTTTGATTCATCATCGTGGACAACTTGGATAAATATAAAAATTATTTCAATTTTGTGTATTTTGACAAAATTACATTAGTATAATTAAAGATATGTATGAAGGAGTAGTAACCAATGTTCGCACTTGTGGAGGGGTGACAACCAATTTTCCGATAACGGTTGGGTTACATCAAGGATCTGCTTTAAGCCCTTTTCTATTTGCGATAGTGATGGATGAGCTTACGAGATCAATTCAAGAAAATATATCGTGGTGTATGTTGTTTGCTGATGATATTGTTTTGATTGATGAGTCTAGAGCTGGGGTTAATGCTAAGTTAGAATTATGGAGACAGACATTAGAAGCTAGAGGTTTTAAGTTGAGTAAGAGTAAGACTGAATATATGGATTGTCGGTTTAGTAAGCAACGAAGTAGTGATGGGAGTATAGTGAATCTTGGTGAGCAAGAAATACCGGTGAATGATTATTTCAAATATTTGGGATCCATCATTCAAAAGTATGGAGAAATTGATGGAGATGTAAATCATAGGATAAAGGTTGGGTGGATGAAATAGAAAAGTGCAACTGGAGTACTATGCGATCGTAGAATGCCATTGCGGTTGAAGGGAAAGTTTTATAGGACGACTATTAGGCCTGCTTTACTATATGGTATAGAATGTTGGGCTGCCAAGAGACATCATATTCAAAAAATGAGTGTAGCTGAGATGCGGATGCTTAGATGGATGTGCGGAAATACAATAAAAGATAAGATTTGGAACGATGAGATACGTAAGAAGGTAGGTGTTGCACCCATTGAAAATAAGATGCGAGAGAATCGTTTACGGTGGTTTGGACATATTCGGCGAAGGCCTAATGATGCTCCAGTTAGAAGGTTGGAGAAATGGGAAAATATATTAGTTAAAAGAGGTCGGGGTAGGTCTAGGAAGACTTGGATGGAGATGATAGGAAAGGATATGAATGCTTTGAACCTCACCGAGGACATGGCATTGGATAGAAATGATTGGAGGAAAAGGATTCATGTGGAAGACCCAAAATGAATTTCTTTTTGGTTCATATCGCTGACCCCAATTGTTTTGGGATGAAGGCGTAGTTGTTGTTGTTGTTGTTGTTGTTGTTGTTGTTATTGTGTATTTTGACAAAAAAAATCTAAACAAACATGAAAAAAATATAATTTAACATATATTCACTCAATAAATTGCAAAAATCTAGATTAAAATACAAAACCCTTAAAATCCAAGCATACTCGAAAAAAACAGATTTAGCAAGCATTCATTCAATAAATAGAAAAAATATAGATTAAAACGTAAAACCCCTAAAATCTAAGCATATCAAAAATTATACTTGGCATGTTCACTCAATAAACTGCAAAAATAGATATTAAACTATGGCACCCTTAAAATCCATGCATAGCTGAAAAGATTGGATTTAGCATGCATTAACTTAATAAATTTCAAAAACAGGGATTAGAATATAAAACCCATAAAATCTAAGCATAACTGGAAAAAAATATGGATTTAGCATGCATTCACTTAATAAATTGTAAAAATATGAATTAAAATACAATAACCCTAAAATCTAAAAATACTTGAAAAAAAATAAGATTTAGCATGTATTTACTCAATAAATTACAAAAATACAAATTAAAGTTGAGGACAACAAAAATCCTGAAATCTAATCAAATGCCCCATCATCACTGCCATGAATCAAAAGCTTAGGGGCAACAAAATACCTAAAATATGATGGAAAGGCCCATCATCATTGCATTTTCAAACCCTAATGAGAGAGAGAGCACCTCTTTAATTTGCCGGAGAGCAAACACCCAAGCGAGTATGCCAAAAAAAAACCTGAGGGAGGGCAGGTGCATGCATTTTCCCTTTTTTTTTGTTCAGTGGTGTCCTGTTCCAAATTATTCTAGGGGGAGGGAAGAATGGTTTTGAATAGACAAAAGGCATCTGCAAGATGTGTTGTCTGTGATGTCCATGTGTCATATGTTTTCGGAGGCATGCATGAATGTGTGGGCCCCACACAGGAGGCATGTGAAAAATAGTGTGTCTCGATATTTCAAACATCCCCTTAAAGTCCCATTTGAATCACAAACAGTGCAGGACAAGGATGCATTGTTCTATCGTATACTGGTTAAGGGCATGACAGGACGAGTTGTCCTGTCCTATCCACATGCAAAAAAATTTAAATTTTTTTTAAGTGTCTGATAGTGTATGTCCTTTGTTGTCTCATGGGGGGATGGAACAGTAGAGGAAATTGTTTTAGCATGCACGTGATGCTCCATTTTAACATTCACACAAACTACATTTGTGTGGGTGCGCAGACATGCATGGAGCCCATGCGCAGAGCGTCCCATGGACACATGTTTTCAGCATGTCAAACGCTCTCTAAATAAACAACTTAGACAACCAAGAACCATGTATGACTTGAGTTGTTGTCTAGACTAAGCTGAATTCATTGGGTATATAACCCAGGTCCCCCTTTTGACAGCCAAGTGTTACACCCAATTGCAGCCTTGCGGCAAAAGATACGTATAAGTGGGTTTTGAATTTGTGATATCATGTTTTAATAACTTTTACAAATTGCCCTTACCAAACGAGGGAATCACTCATTAACTTGATTATGTATCGTATGCTTTAATAGAAACCACTCATTTTGTATCACCTTTTTTTTGAAAAATCAAGTCCCACAAATATGATGTATGCAGTTTGTTTAGTGAAAACCATGTTTAGAGTTGAACAATTGCATTGATTTGAAAGATTGAATTCTTTGTTTTTCACTCTTATTCATTCAAGTATTTGTTTTCTTGCTCACTGAGTATTTTCACTCTAGTTTTTAACTCCAATTCTTTATGTGAGTTAGTGAAATTATGAGTTGAGTATTTCAGCAGCCTTAGAAGCCTATTTCACTCCATTTGCATTCATAAGAAAGGCTCGTAGGTTGATTGTAAGTTGGTTATTTCAATTTTTCTGTAAAATGAAAGTCTCCTTGGTTTAAAGGAGAAGTTTGCTTTCAGCAGGGTGGTTGCTGAAAGTGGGACTGGTTTTGGTCTGTTTAATCTTGTGGTGGCACAAGTGTGATAGTGAAAATCTTAAGAGAGTTTTGCTTGCGACTGGATGTAGGTCTGGAAGACTGAACCAGGATAAAATTCTTGTGTTCTTTGTGTGTGATTGCTTTACAGTATTCAAATTCCTTTAAATTTCAAAGACAAAGATTAAAAGCACTATTCACCCCCCCCCCCCCCTCTAGTGCTCATTGCATCGATCCTACAACACTTTCATTTATGAACCTCATGTGGTTAGTTGAGAAAAAAAAGAGAGAAAACTAAAATCTATATTTTTAGTTGTTCTAAAACCATAAAAATAAATTAATCCTAGAAAGAAGAAAAAATATATAATATATGAAATAAAGAAGAAGAAAATTTTAACCATGCTATTTAATCTAGGAAACTAGTGGTTTAGCCTACACATGGGCTAGTGGTCATGTATGAGGTTTGAGATTCATAAACTTGAGATTTATGAATGTTCTTAATTTTATTTCTCATAGTGTAGACCTTGAAAAATGATTTTCTTATTGTTAGGCACTGTAAAGGCTCATTGAGAGTGCAATAGGGTGTTTACAGTAGTTTTGAGAAATAAATTTTCTCTTAAATTAGAATTTTAGTGTGTGTTTTTGGGCAAGGCCATGAGTACCTAAAGGGTACATTGGGAATTAAAATTTCATAATGATCAAAATTTAATATAAATAAGATACTAAGATTGGGTTACGCCCTGAAAGATGGGGTAACTTGTCACCTTGAGTGACTTTTTACCCACCTTGAGAGTGAGCTTGCACCAACCCCATGGGATTGTGCTGAGTTGCTTATACATTCCTTCTTAGCTGATGGTGGCATGTTACTATTGTGGCCCCCACTTTGGTCACTAGGGTGGACCAGTCCCCGACTACGGTGGCTTAGGGGACACAAACTTCTTTTTGTTATTGGAGGTCCAGCTACATACGTTAGTGGTAGTGCACTATGACTTTTTCAAGAAAAGGAACTCCTTGACGAATGATTCTATACCTTGGTGTTGGCGAACTGAGTTCTTATGAGGTTTTAAATAAGAATATTTAAATCACTCATGGATGAATACACACCCTCATGTATACCGATAAGCCTATAGCGACTCAAAATAGTGATGCCCTCGTGGGTCTAATAATGAAAGTCAGAACTTAAGAAAATTGTGATGTGCATTGGTAAAGAGCAAAAGATGAACCTAAATGAAAGAGAAAAAAAGATATACATGCATGCATTTAGGTTCTACACAGTTGTTTGAGTGACTTATCGAGCTAGAGGTCTCGTCGAGACAAATCTTGCAAAGAGTCGGGGGTTTGAGACTTGTTGTTAGCCATGGACTTAGTTGGAGTCTTGTTTGGGTTGGTGACCTACCCGTGTTTATTATTGCATAGTGGGTGGTTGTGTTACCTATTGAGACTTGTGGCTTGTCACAACCCTGTTATTTTTCCTTTTTCAGGCACCTACAAGTAGGTGGGCTTGGAATCAACAGATGCATATAACTGAAGTATTTTTTAAGCCGGATCATGGACCCTTCTCTTCTTGAGAGTGGTTTGTGTTATGGGTTTTCATTAGAATTGTAATTGGATGTAATGTTGTAAGAAATCAGTGATAGTACACCTCCTAATTTTGTAATCAATCATTATATGCATCAGTAGAATGAATATTTTGTTAAAAAGGTTTTTCCTTCTATAGTGCTAGAAAATATTTTCAAAAGATTCTAGAAAAATAAATAAATGTTTGATTTTCTGTTGTGTGTTATATTAAAAAAATGGCTCAATTTTTCCTGAGTTTGGGGTGGGCATCAGAGTGTTATATTTATATATTTTATATTTTATATTTTATATAATTGAATATCTTGCAAAGATTTTTGCAGGGAAAACTCAACGAGGTGAGTGAGTCATGGGCAAGCACGGAGGAGAAGTACAACATAGGCCAGAAAGGTGTTGGGATCAGGTGGTGCAAATCACATTGCACAAATACCATGTGTTGCTACACTTGGCTACCACCCTTCTGTTGTTGGATCCCACTCTGACAGGTCATACAACAAAGATGAAGGGTGATAAGGTGCAGAAACACATTGCATTGGTGCAGCGATTGCACCTGATCCTTCCTCTGCCACAAAGGCAAGTAAAGGTGCGAGAGACAACGTGCAAGTATAGTCACATGTGCACCAACGAAGTGATGAAAGCAAACAAAGAGTGGTGTATAGTGTTTCAAGACCAAATTTTGTTTAAGTCTTTTTTATGACAAAGAATTGATGCGGATCTGATGAAGATGCCAATCCACAATCCAATATCCAAATGAATCTTCACGCGTGAAAGTCTAAAATCTAAATTGTAGAGTCTGAACAAGACTTCAAACGATCTCTGATTCGAGCTAGGGGAACTTTGATGTGATAGAAGGTGTAAAAATGGAAAAGGTGTGCAACAAATACACCTTTCCAATGGATTGGATAGAACAGATTTTGGATCTGTGATGACCAAGTTATGACAAGTGCACTGGACCAGGCAGACTGGCCGCTAGTTGTCCAACCAAAAAATAGTCAGTCAGCTTTCAGACCCTCTAACGATGGAGTTTGGAAAAACTCCAAATAGGTAAGTTATGCAAATTTTTATTATATTTCCAACCAGCCAAAATTTGTAATTTTTTTATTACCACACAAAAACTTATAATCAAAATACATTGATATACTTTCTGAGCTAAACTATTCAAGAATTCAAATGAGAATTTTAGCATGCAGAACAAAACAAGCAACTTTTGAGAACAACAAAAGATCGATTCAGCAAATCTTTAAAACATGAAAGGTATTAATCTAGATGTTATCTTTCCAGAACATCAATTAAATCAACAAACAAAAAAGTATTGAGCAATCCATGACCCAAATACTAAACTCTGTCAGGAATCACAAATAACATATCAAAATCTAAATCACAGCACCAACCAAATTTTCCAGGAATTCTGCCATGAGACGGTGCAGATTCTGGGAAAAACATAAACATCAAAGTTGTAGATATGGGTCTTGGCTTTCCAAAAAGCCTAAGCTCACATCAAATGGATGTATATTTGGGGAGGTATACCCTGAACACTGGGACTGGGTCAGACAATCCAGAATACATAGACTCGCAATAATCACAAGACACAAGCATGCATATCATAGATATCAGGGTAACTTGCCAGAAATTTTAAACGATTCACAAAGTAGATTTAGGCAAAGCGTTTAACATAAAAGATGTAGATCCAACCTTAGTTTTCCAACAAGATATGGCTCATAATTTTCTGTTCAGCCGTTTAGGAGAACATAACGAAATACCGAACACTACTAGAAGTTTTAGTCATAGACTTCCGACTAAAACACAAACCCGAGTCATAAATATGAAATCTTAGATTTGAAGAAAGCTTCAGCTTTAACAAGAGGATTAACAAGTTAAGCAATTCTATTTCAACATAAACATCAAATCAAAAGTTTGTTTAGCACTACTATGCAGTCCAGAATAATGATTCTTCAACAAAAATTGGCAAACAATCATAAGATTACAAGAAATGAGGAACAAGCTACATAAGATAGTATCTGTTTCGCAACCAGCAAAAACACAATTTCCAGCCACCACACGGATGGTTTACGAACAGCTTGAACAACAACACATGATGTTTACAACGTCCAGGACAATCCCACTACAGCAACCAAGGCTTCACGCCCTTTGTTCATGCACAACCACACTCCAAAATGTCACAAAGTCTTCCCTTGTTTAAAACAAGCGGCCTTCACCACCACCAGCACCTTCCAGAAATTTTTTTCTTCAAAATAACAACAACCTCTCCCCCTGGTTGACCCCCTAGGGTTCTTAAGCCCTAGGAAAGAGACCTCATAAAGAGGGGGAGCTCTTCCCCAAGCTGCTGCCCCCAAGGCCAATGAAATGGCATTTTTTGAATAATAGCATTTAACACACCTCAACAACCCATTTGACTTCTAAGTCAAACCTTAGATTTCAAATGATGGCTATAGTTGTCCTCCAAAAGTGGTGCCATATAGGGTCTAAATGGGTTTGGATCTTGGATAAGATCCAAACAATAATATCAATTGGACCCGCACAAAAAGAGTCTAAAAAATATTATTTAGACAAAAAAAGAAAACTACCCTGTAACCCTGTACACCCTCTAGTGCCACAAAAAGATCCTACAGAGCACTAGAACTATCTGGATTTGTAGAATCCGGTACCTAAAAAAACAAAAAAAAAAAGAAATATCTAATATGAGACATGAACGCATGAAATAAGATCTATATGGTTCATATGAATACTCATTCATGATGCTTCCTACCTATTTAGTTTATTTGATAAGGACAAACCAGAAAATGCTAGTGTTCATTGATATTGATAAGAGAGATCAATTGGAGTACATGTTCTTATCCTTTTGTCCATGCATCGATAGATTTTTAAAGGGTATCCTCCAAATTTTATAGTATATGGTGCATTCATAAAAGAAAAATACATGGGTATATTATTGTCAACTCATAGTATTAATCCTTATGGTGAGATATTTTTTTGTAATATTTGCAATTGTAGATAAGCAGTCCAAAGAGTCATGGGTGTGGTTTTTATAGCGTTTGAAGCATTAATTCTTACACTTCCACGAGTTTAGATAGAAAAAAAAAATTGACTATTATCTCATATAGGCACCCAAGGCTAAAGTATGTTGCCCCTCACACCTTTCCTAGATGTCATGTATGATATTACATGAAGCATTTAACAGAGAACTTTTATAAAAAAATTTGGTTCATCACTCAATGCACTTTGGTAAAGTGCGACTTGAGCAACCATGAAACCACAATGCACATTTTTCTTGACAAAATTCAGGAGCAAAATAAAGTTTTATATGATCATATTATCACTGAAGTGGAACAACAATTTTGGAATACATCACTTTTTAAGAAAACGATATGGATCTTTGACATCTAATGTAGTAAAGTGCTTCAATTTCGGTAAAACAATTCTATTGTCCAATAAATGCTTATATAACTTATACAATATACCAAAGGTTCAACTTTTTAATTGTCATTTGTACATCATTTGCATTCGTGATTAATTATCCTATGTCATCAGTGTTTCGGTAATCTCCTATCATTTTTGAGTCATCCTCATCCGACATGGTATAATTGTCAACACCATTTAATTATCTACTGTCAATGTGATCTCTACTATGGCTAATTGACAGTTCGAATGCATAAAGTAAATCAGAAGTCATCGTATTTATTACTTCATTTGCTTTCATATATGCAATATTTCTATATTTTTAAATTTCATGATTAATCATAAAAATAACACATTCATCATCATATCTACATCTCAAGCATAAATTATAAAGTCCAACAACTTGTACTTAATTATATCATCTACCCCGAAAGGCTAAATATTCTCCAAATTACTACGGTGAAGATCAATAGCACTGATTTGCTAATGTAATTTCACATCCTCTGGTCATGTACAACATCAATTGTTCATAAAAGTTTTCATTGTCTGCACGTTGGACGTCTATATCCCTAATTGGTTTGAGCAACTGCATGCCCTCTGTGTGCATGCTAAGAACACAATATCGCCTACTGTTTGGGATAATTGGATGTTTGACAAAGGACTAAGCTCAATAAATGGTGTTTGAAATAGATGCATATTCTCTACAAGATTGTCATCATACTCATCATCAACTGC
This sequence comes from Nuphar pumila, assembly GCF_984573655.1. NCBI lineage: Eukaryota > Viridiplantae > Streptophyta > Magnoliopsida > Nymphaeales > Nymphaeaceae > Nuphar > Nuphar pumila. The sequence goes on from NC_143262.1 coordinate 38,365,875, forward strand.
TTCTTATACATCACTTTCAACTGCTTCTTGTTTAGATATGAAAGCAATTGCTTCTTGTTTAACTTTGCGAACACCCAAGTAAACATCACCACTAAATAACATCGATTATATATCATCATTGTCCAAAATATCTATCCATATTTGTTGGTTATGTATATTTAGAGAATAACTAGACTCAATAACTCTTCTGCATATTCAATTTTATGAGGCATAAAAGCTATAAATTCTTTAAAGCAACTATTTTTAGAGACAAATATAAATTTTTAATTAGGAAAATGTTATCATAGCAAAAATTTTCCCCCTCCCTCTGCGAGAGAGAGAAATGATTCTGCGAGTCAAACTTGACCAAAGTTTTGAAAATAGTTTTTTAAAATTACTCGCCTCCGTTTTGAAAATTTGCGGGAAAATTCTGTGGAATGGGATCCGCCTATCGGTACGACGTTCAACCGTTCCTGAAGCTTTACAAGGGGTAATCGAACCAAGGATCAAATGTGTGCTTTGACTAAGTTAAATTATCTAAATTATGCTCTATTTTCCTAAAATGCACAGAGAATCAGGCATGTGCTATGAAATTTTAAAAAGATGCAAGTTTTGAAAATTATGATGTTTGCCTTGGAAATTTGAGATGTGCTTGGAAAGTGACTGAAAAAGTGTTTGAAAATGGAATTCTTGGGAAAATCATTGAATTTCATTGAAAATCAGAATTTGTATTAGAAAATGGATTCTCAGGAAAATGGAAACTCTGAGAAAATCAATTTCTGAATAGGATTTGAGAATTCTGGGAAAATCAATTTCAGAAATAATTCAAAGTTGTTGAGAAAATCGATTTTGGGATTTGAAAATGAAATTAAGAATGTGGAAACCTTGGGAAATCATGATTTGAACTTGGAAAATACTTTCAAATCTCATTTGAAAATTCAGAGTTCTGAGAAAATCAAATCTTGAGAAAGACTTGGAAATCTTGAGAAGATCGATTTTTTTGAATTGAAATCAGGAAAATGAGTTTGAAAATGATGCAAATTGAATGAATGAATGTGAATTTGAAAGATATTTCATTGAGGAATTGAGAAAATCCTTTTGAGTCTTGAGAAATGCAGTGCATTTTTTAAATTAGCCCAAGAGTGTAGGCTGAATGTGGCTAATATGAAGATCACAAATCTTAGTTTTCTTCATATTCTGACTATGGCCATAAATACGAATCCCACCAAATTTGTGAACTCCCTAAGAGCTTGTGCACGTGCCATTCGTGTTAACCATAGTGGATTTGAAAAATGTGCATATGCATCATACATCAGATATTAAAATTTTCAGAAATTAAACTATATGCAATGCAATCATATTCTAAGCTGAAAAGTAACTCTTATTCCAAATTATTACATCTGATATTACATTGAATTGAAATAAAAGAAAATTAAAGTCTTTTTTTTGGATATTCCTGCAAAATTAGAAAACATGTTAGCACATAAATGTAGGTTTATTTGAATTTATCCAAAAATATTAAAAATTATCAAATATTATTCAGATATAAACCCAAATTCACACCCCCTTTGATATAAACATGAGAAATAAGTAATAAAATTCAAAAATAAACTTGGAAATTCAAAATTAGAGTAAAAATAACCAAAATACCTCTGATGACCTTGAAATCAGGGTTTTCTAAAAGAATTTTTGTAAAATTTGGAAATTTGAAATGCAAATGAAATAAAATTAAACACAATATGATGCAATATGATGATATGCATGAAAATTTAGAAAATTAAAGATTGGAATTTCGAAATTGAGGTCAAAATGACCAAAATGCACCTGATAGCAAGACTATAGCCTTGAAACCAGGGTTTTCTGAAATAAATTTTGCAAAAATGGCAAATTGAAATGAAAATTATATTAAAATTAACCCTAATGTGATATGATATGCTTATTCACATGATAAAAAGCCTAAAATAGCAAAAATGTCACAAAATATCAAATTTAACTTGATTTTCGCCTGATTTTTGCTTCTGAATTTAAAAGTAAACTAATACATAAGGTAAATAAACTTGGAATTGATCCAAATTTGGCATGGACACCTATATTAACCCTAAAAATAGAATGGATCTCAAAAATATATTTTTTGATATTTTTTAATATGGAAAATTAGCTAGAAATCCTAAAAATCAAGATTTTGCCTAAAATGGTAACTCTAAACTAAATTTTGGGTACTAAACTACCATAAAAATTTCCCAAATTTTATGGGGTGACAGAGGATAGTTAGGCAAAGATTTTTTCTTTTTACATTTTATGGTTTTGACCTATGGTCGGAGCTTGACAGCTCCGGCAACTCGGATCGGAATCTAGCGACTCTAGGATTTAGGGCAGATTGACAGGTTTCAGGAAAAATTGCGGAAAAAATTATGGAAAAAATAGAAAACAATGGAGAAAATGGCTGAAATTCTGGAAAAATTGAAAGTGCACTAGGATCAAGGCAACGAGCACTAGAGGGGGGTGAATAGTGCTTTTAAAATTTTCTGCAGAATATTGAATGATTTTGCAAATCTCAAAGCAAACACACAAAGAACACAAGATTTTATCCTGGTTCGGTCAAACCCGACCTACATCCAGTCCCCAAGCAAAACCCGCTTGAGATTTTCCACTATCAACCTTGTAAACTACAAGATCACACAGACCATAACCGGTCCCACTTTCAGTAACAATCCCACTGAAAGCAAACAACTCCTTTACACCAAGGAGTCCTTCTTTTTACAGAAAATAAATAACAACTTACAATACAACCTATGAGCCTTCCTTTTGAATGCAAATGAGATGCAATTGGCTTTTGAGGTTGTTGAAACACTCTACTCACGAATTCACTATCTCTCAAAGTGATTTGAGTGAAAAACTAAAGTGAAAATATCACGTGAGTGAGAAAACAAATACTTGAATGAATAGGAGTGAAAAGCAAGAAGTAATTCAATATAATTCTATTGAATTTGATGTTTTTGAGTGTAGAATGCACTCATATTTATAGTTAAAAGATTCCATACGTTGAGAGTATGAAAGGGTGTCAAAACTGTCCATTTTGAACGATCAAAATGTTTGAAAAATGAAAAGACACGCCTTTTTTTGAAGTTTCAGGAAAACGGCAAAATTAGTCGACTGAAACATCAGTTAGTCGACTAATAGTTAGTTATTAGTAGACTGACAGTTATCGTCGGTCGACTGATCTGTTAATCGAGCCGTTTGAAAATCTGAACTTTTGAAACTTAGTCGACTTGAGAAAAGTTAGTCGACTGATAATATCATCAGTAGACTGAAAAAACCTTTTAGTCGACTGCTGCTAAAAACTTCTGAAAAACAAACATTCTGTTCGGTCGACTGATAAAAAGCATTAGTCGACTGCTGCTAAATTTTTAAGAAAACACATGTTCTGTTCAGTCGACTGATAAAACCATTAGTCGACTGCTGCTAATTTTCTAGAAAACAGACATTCTGTCCAGTCGACTGATAAAACCTTCGGTCGACTAATTTGACAAGAATGACTTTTTAGAAAATATGGCGCGAAAGGATTAGTCGACTGATAAGTCTATTGGTCGACTAATAAACATGAAAATTTAAGAAAAGAGTTTTCTAAAAAGATTTTCAAAAGAGTTTCTTTTAGAAAAGTTTTTCTAAAGACTTTTAAGGTGAAATGCAACCTAAATATGCACTCTAAGTAAGGCTCTTACAAGAATCTAAGACTTTTAATGAATTAAACATATGCACACTAGTCTTCAAAGATTCTTCACCGAAATCTTCAATTTCTTCATAGCCTTAGCTGAAATGCAGTTGATTCTAGTTGCTCATCATCAAAACCTTATACTTGAAGTATCATGTATGGCTTCATTGTTGTAACAATCTCCCCCTTTTTGATGATGACAAACTTAATCAAAGATGAAGCATTTAGATGCATAGATGGAGATTTTACTCCCCCTATCAATATGCTGCAAAACATTAAAAGTTAGCACATTTAAAGCACATATATCACATATTGATTGGTTTGCATTTCCATTCATCATTTCTTCATGCATTTAGAAATACATTCATTCAAAGCTTTCTTTTTCTCTTAATTTTGCATTTCTCATGCAAGATCTCCTGTAATGTAATTGCTATCATCTTTTTCTCAAGATCTCCCTGCAATTTCAAAGTAATGCTATCTTTATCTTTTTCTCCCCCTTTGTCAGAATAAAAAAGAGTAAGGGCAAAAATAGCATAAGCAAAATAGACTTTTAACTCGTATCTCTATTTTAAAACACGGCAAGAGAGTTCCGGCGTGTTTTGAAGATGCGCCAGTCACTGCAAGAGGATTCCGGCGTTTCAAGATCACGACCAGAAGATTCCGGCGTCTCCCTGTTATAGTAAGAAAATCCCGGCGATGATGGAGTCGAACGGCACTCCGAGGGTTTTTCGGAAGAGAGAGAGGCAAGAGAGAAAGAGGGATTTAAGGGTTTCGTTTTTAAGAAAAAAACGAAAAGGTACGAAGTGAAACGATGCCTCTTTTTTTTAAAAAAAAAAACGGGTTTTAAAACAAATCCAAGGGGTGTCGGGTCCCTTCACTTAAATTTTTTTAAAAAAAATTTAGTCGACTAAAACTTTATCGGTCGACTAAAAAAGTGCGACTTATTCTAAAAATATCATCAGTCGACTAGAACTATATCGGTCGACTAATATGATGTGATACATTCCAAAATATAAAAACACCAGTCGACTAGAATTTTATCGGTCGACTAATATAGTGCGATTTTGAGATTTTTTTCAAAAATCAGCATTTTTATAAATCCAAAAACGAGCAAATACCTAGTTCTCTCCTAATTCTCATAAAATCTTCATTTTTAAGAGGTTTAGTGAAGATATCGGCATGTTCTTTAGTGAAAATAAAATTTAACGAAATATCTCCTTTTAACACATGATCTTTTAAAAAATGATGTCTAACTTTAATATGTTTAGTTCTTGAGAGCTGAATAGGATTTTTTGAAAGATTTATAGCACTAGTGTTATCACAATAAATAGTTGTTGTGGAGTAGTTTAAACCAAAATCTTTTAAGGTCTGTTTCATCCAAAGTACTTGTGAACATGCTAAACTAGCCGCTATATATTCAGCTTCAGTTGTTGAGAGCGATACTGAATTTTGCTTTTTACTAAACCAAGAGACTAAGGAATTTCCCAAGAAATGACAAGTTCCACTAGTACTCTTGCGATCAGATTTACTTCCTGCAAAATCTGCATCACTATATGAAACTAAATCAAAGGAAGATGATTTTGGGTAAAACAAACCGAAATCTGAAGTATCTTTCAAATAACGAAGAATTTGTTTTACTGCAGTTAAGTGAGATTCCTTTGGATTAGCTTGAAATCTTGCACACATACAAACACTAAACATAATATCAGGTCGACCAGCAGTTAAGTATAATAGAGATCCGATCATACCTCTGTAGAGCTTAGTATCTACACTTTTACCATTTTCATCTTTATCAAGAGAAGTAGTTGTACTCATAGGATTCCTTCTTGATTTCGATGACTCCATCCCAAATCTCTTGAGAAGTTCTTTTGTATACTTACCCTGATTGATGAAGATTCCTTCTTCAGTTTGCTTTATTTGAAGTCCAAGGAAGTAGTTTAATTCGCCCATCAATCTCATTTCAAACTCTTCCTGCATAGCCTTAGCAAATTCTTTACAAAGAGAATCATTAGTAGAACCAAATATTATGTCATCAACATAAATTTGCACAATAAGAATATCTGAATTAAAATGTTTAATAAATAAAGTGGAGTCTACCCGACCAATGGAAAAACCAGATTGTTCTAGAAAATTTCGTAGTCTTTCATACCACGCTCTTGGTGCTTGTTTGAGTCCATACAGAGCTCTTTTCAATTTGTAGACCTTTTCTGGATATTTCTCATTTTCAAAGCCTGGGGGTTGCTCTACATAAACTTCTTCATTGATGTGTCCATTTAAAAATGCACTCTTAACATCAATTTGATATAACTTGAAGTTCATGTAACTAGCAAAAGCAAGCATCATACGAATTGACTCTAATCGAGCCACTGGTGCATAGGTTTCATCAAAATCTATGCCTTCTTCTTGATTATAGCCTTGTGCCACTAGCCTTGCTTTGTTACGAATGACTTCACCATTTTCATCCAGCTTATTTCGGAAGACCCATCTTGTTCCAATTACTGGATGATCCTTTGGTCTATCAACTAGATCCCAAACATCATTCCTAGTAAATTGGTTAAGTTCTTCAGACATGGCTAAAAGCCAAAATTCATCATCACATGCCTCATTGATATTCTTTGGTTCTAATTTAGATATGAAAGCAACATTTGCAATATATTTTTCTAACTGCCTTCTAGTTTGGACACCACTCTTTATTTCACCAATAACTTGTTCATGTGGATGATTAGGAACTTCTTTCCAAACCGGTTGAAGAGGAATATTTTCTTGAGAAGTACTCTCTATCAAGGGTTCTTCTTGAAGTGTTGCTTCTTCTTCTTCGCTTAGAGGAATAACCTGCTCACAATTCTCATCAAATGCAACATGTAGAGATTCTTCAATACAAGATGTTCTTTTATTGAAAATACGATATGCTTTACTTCTAGAAGAATATCCAAGAAATATTGATTCATCTGATTTTGAATCAAACTTATCAAGATTATCTTTGGTATTTAACAAGAAACATTTACTACCAAAAAATTTGAAATATGAGATCTTTGGTATACGATCATAATACAATTCAAAACATGTTTTATGTAAAATTGGTCGAATAAGAACACGATTTAAGACATAACATGCTGTATTAATTGCTTCAGCCCAAAAATATTTTGGTAAATTTTTATCTTGAAGCATGGTTCTAGCACATTCTTGCAAAGTTCTATTCTTTCTTTCAACAACTCCATTTTGTGGAGCCGCTCTAGGAAAAGCAAAGTTGTGAGATATACCATGTAAATCACAAAACTTTAGAAAAGATTCATTTTCAAATTCACCACCATGATCACTACGAATTTTAATAATAGATGTAGATTTTTCATTTGTAATTCTTCTACAAAGTTTAGAAAATTCTGAAAAAGCATCATTTTTGCTTTTTAGAAAAATCACCCATGTAAACCGAGAATAATCATCTACTATAACAAAAGCATACTTGCTATCATTCAAACTTTGAATTCTAGATGGTCCAAATAGATCTAAATGTAAAAGTTCAAGAGGACGTTTTGTTGAAACTATATCTTTTGCTTTAAAAGAACTCTTGATTTGTTTACCCCTTTGACAAGCATCACATAAGTGATCCTTTTTGTATGGTATTCTAGGTAGGCCTCTTACAAGATCATTCTTGGATAATTTTGAAATAATTTTAAAGTTAACATGTCCAAGTCTCTTATGCCATAACCATTGAATTTCATTTGAAACAATAAGACATTTTTCATTAAAAGAGGGTAATTCATCTAGATATAGTTCATACACATTGTTTCTTCTTTTACCTTTAAAAATGATCTTTTTAGATTGAAAATCAGAAATTAAGCATAAATCATTTTCAAAAGAAACATGAAAACCTTTATCACATAATTGACTAATAGATATTAAATTATGCTTTAAACCATCCACTAAAAGAACATTTTCTATCAAGGGAAATTTTGGATTACCAATATTACCAATACCTATCACTTTTCCCTTGTTATTGTCACCAAAGGTGACGGTTCCTCCATCCTTATTTTGGAGGGTGGAAAATAACTCCGGCCTTCCAGTCATATGTTTGGAACAGCCGCTGTCCAATATCCATTTGCTCCTTATGTTGTGTACCTACAACAAAATCAGAAAACAGAGCATTTGACCCCTTTCTATTTTTGGGTCCATGAGAGTTAGTCTTAGGAACCCATATCCATTTGGATTTTGGTTTCCTTTGATAATAAATATTCTTTCTATAAAAGGATTTAGAATAAACATTTCTAGAATAATCATTTCTAGATGCATTTCTATTAGAACTAGAAAGTTTAGTTTTATGAACAAAAGGTTGAGAATAATGTCTTTGATTTTTCACCACATAGTTTGGTCTATTTTGAGTATCAAAGAAGCTATATCCCAATCCGGTTTTATTAACCGAGCATCTTTGAGAACCAAGAAGTTTTTCTAGATTCTCTTGACCATTTGTGAATTTGGTCACTATAGAAAGAAGATCATTTGACTTTTCTTTAAGACTAGATATTTCCTTTTGTAAGAGATTGGTTCTAACTCCAATTTCTTTTATCTCAAGTGCTTGGCAAGAATTTTCCTTCTTGAGATCTTCTATTTCTTGAAGTAACACTTTATTTTGAGAGTCAAGAGTTAAATTTTCAGTTTTTAACTCTTTATTTTTAGAACTAAGACTCTTAAATTTAGCATATAAATCATTAAATGCTTCAAATAACTCATCATAGTCAGATTGACTTACCGAATCTTCTTGTGCTACATAACACATGTTGGCGACTTCTTCATTAGATTCTTCTACCTTTGACGTACCTTCGTGAGTCACGAGAAGAGTATGCCAGATTTCATTTGTTGTAGAGCATTGAGAGATGCGATTGAACTCTACCTTGTCAACGCCACAGTACAATGCATTCATGGCTTTCGCATTCAGTGAAGCAGTCTTCTTTTCATCATCGGTCCATCGGCTAAAATCAGTTGATGGAGTTTGGTACTTTTCTGAAACAACTCTCCAGATATCGAGATCCATGGATTGCAGGAATATTGTCATTCTTACTTTCCAGTATCCATAGTTTGTTCCGTCGAAGAGAGCAGGACGAACAGAGGAGCTTCCTTCTTTGTGCTGAGATGTTGTAGTTGCCATGCTAGATGATGGTCAAATCAAAGTAATAGCAAACCTGTGCTTTGATACCAAATGAAAGTGCACTAGGATCGAGGCAACGAGCACTAGAGAGGGGGTGAATAGTACTTTTAAAAATTTATGCGGAATATTGAATGATTTTGCAAATCTCAAAGCAAACACACAAAGAACACAAGATTTTATCCTGGTTCGGTCAAACCCGACCTACATCCAGTCCCCAAGCAAAACCCGCTTGAGATTTTCCACTATCAACCTTGTAAACTACAAGATCACACAGACCATAACCGGTCCCACTTTCAGTAACAATCCCACTGAAAGCAAACAACTCCTTTACACCAAGGAGTCCTTCTTTTTACAGAAAATAAATAAGAACTTACAATACAACCTATGAGCCTTCCTTTTGAATGCAAATGAGATGCAATTGGCTTTTGAGGTTGTTGAAACACTCTACTCACGAATTCACTATCTCTCAAAGTGATTTGAGTGAAAAACTAAAGTGAAAATATCACGTGAGTGAGAAAACAAATACTTGAATGAATAGGAGTGAAAAGCAAGAAGTAATTCAATATAATTCTATTGAATTTGATGTTTTTGAGTGTAGAATGCACTCATATTTATAGTTAAAAGATTTCATACGTTGAGAGTATGAAAGGGTGTCAAAACTGTCCATTTTGAACGATCAAAATGTTTGAAAAATGAAAAGACACGCCTTTTTTTGAAGTTTCAGGAAAACGGCAAAATTAGTCGACTGAAACATCAGTTAGTCGACTAATAGTTAGTTATTAGTAGACTGACAGTTATCGTCGGTCGACTGATCTGTTAATCGAGCCGTTTGAAAATCTGAACTTTTGAAACTTAGTCGACTTGAGAAAAGTTAGTCGACTGATAATATCATCAGTAGACTAAAAAAACCTTAGTCGACTGCTGCTAAAAACTTCTGAAAAACAAACATTCTGTTCGGTCGACTGATAAAAAGCATTAGTCGACTGCTGCTAAATTTTTAAAAAAACACATGTTTTGTTCAGTCGACTGATAAAACCATTAGTCGACTGCTGCTAATTTTCTAGAAAACAGACATTCTGTCCAGTCGACTGATAAAACCTTTGGTCGACTAATTTGACAAGAATGACTTTTTAGAAAATATGGCGCGAAAGGATTAGTCGACTGATAAGTCTATTGGTCGACTAATAAACATGAAAATTTAAGAAAAGAGTTTTCTAAAAAGATTTTCAAAAGAGTTTCTTTTAGAAAAGTTTTTCTAAAGACTTTTAAGGTGAAATGCAACCTAAATATGCACTCTAAGTAAGGCTCTTACAAGAATCTAAGACTTTTAATGAATTAAACATATGCACACTAGTCTTCAAAGATTCATCACCGAAATCTTCAATTTCTTCATAGCCTTAGCTGAAATGCAGTTGATTCTAGTTGCTCATCATCAAAACCTTATACTTGAAGTATCATGTATGGCTTCATTGTTGTAACAAAAATGACCCTGATAAACAAAGAAAGATTTCCTCCTTTTTACAGTTTTAGGATTCGAGTTATGGTTTGTGAGAGAGCAGAGGATTATCAGAGATCTAGATCTCTGTAATTCTCAAACATTGGAATTTGACAGACAGGGAAGTTAATTCTGAGAAAAATATCTAGAATGCTCTTAAAATTCTCAAAATTTGGGGAATGATAGTGAGAATAGTGAGGAACAACTTTTCTGTTGGAAGTTTTGACATCCAACCTACAGGTTGAAGCATCACAGTGGGTTAGGTTCGGTCTAGACCCTGACAAGGAAAAACTGAGATTTTTACAAGTTTCATGAAAACTCGATTTTTAAGAGAACCTATATCTTATTGGAAAAATCTAAAAAAATGCTGGAAAACAATGGATTCCAATAGGGATTTACTGTATTTTTTTTTAGGAGGATTCAGATTGTCCATCTGGGAGATCACGGATGTTCTTGTCTGCTAAAGCCAAACCTGGAATTTCCAGAAGGGTGAAATCCTAGTTTGGGATCCAATTTATTGGGGAGGGTTTCAAAACCCGATTTAACCTGAGTTTTTGGCAAAATATCCAGAATACATGCATCCTTTTAGCCTTAATTTTTTCAAGATTTATGGAAGAAAATTCTGGCATGAAATAACACTTATATTGAATACACAAATCAAATTTACAAAATAATGAATAAGAGATTAATAATCTAATCTAAATACCTGAAATAAACCTAAAACAAAATTGTAAATCTAACTATGATGCGTTTGAGAACATGAAATATGCAGGAAAAATATAAAAAAATAAAAAAATAAATTGAGAGGCATGGTTCTCTCTCGATGTGGCTCTCAAAGTGAGAGATCTGATCCAATGAATGGATGGATCTCAACAATTACTTTGCCTATACACCTAAGGTGTATATTTTTCCTTTTTTATTCATTTATTTATATATTTTTTTTATAAGATAAAAAAAAGGGTCCCCTTGCCACCTTGGATCTGATTGATCTTGGCTATACGTTGACATTCATAGTAATGCAGTTTGGTACCTTAAAAGGTTGTGCCGGCTAGGAGAGGAAGTTGGAGGTTGTGGCTTCAAGTGGTACTTGTTGTTGAAGGCTGGTGCCTTGGTGTGTTGCTGCCTCGAAGGTTGGTGATGGCTGGAGGCTGTCTTGTTGGAGTTGGTGGTGGATCGGCCGTTGAAGGTGTCGAAGGTTACACTTGTTGGAGAAGAGAGAGCAGGACTGGGCATGAGATGGAGGTGGAAGGGCTGCCACTTGGGAACCGGTTGGAGCTCCGAGGTGTGGCTGGAACCAACGGAAGGTGGTCTGACGGATGCTACTTTGTTGAAGGAGATGGCTGCCACCTTTCTGGACCCTCTTTGCTTGGGAAGGAGCTGCAACCAAGAAGGCTAATGGAGAGAGAGAGAGAGGTGAGAGGTAGGGAGAGTGAATGAGCAAGAGGGTTGAGAGAATGAGATTCACGTATATCCTGGAGAATGGAAAGGAGGAGTTTTATGGTGGCTGGACTAAAGAAAGGGGAAAGAAAGAAAGGAGGGAAAAGAAGAAGGAAAGAAGAGGAAGAAAGAAGGAAAGAAAGGGAGGAAGAGAGGGAAGAAAGAAGAGGGGAAGAAAAAGATGAAATAGGGGTTGGAGGCTTGGTCGACCAAGGGGGAGAGGGAAGGAAGAAAGAAAGAAAAGAAGAAAAGAGAAAGAAGAAAGAAAATGAAGAAAGAAGGAAAAGAAGAAAGAAGAAGGAAGAAAGGAAAGAAAAGAAAGAAGGAGAAGAAAAAAAAGGGAAGAAAGAAAAGGAAAGAAGAAGGAGAAAGGAGGATCGACCCCCTTGTGGGTCCTACAGGGTGAAAAATAAATAAAATAAAATAAAAAAGATAGAATAAAAAAATAAAATGATTACAAGGAAAAGGAAATTTTTATTTTTTTTTAAATGAAAAAGTAGATGTGAATGAATGAGCCATCTCAGAGTGGGCTCACTTTCCAAATTTGAAATTCATTTTGAGAATCATAGGGGTAGAATAGTTTTTTTAAAAAGTTTTTGAACAAAACAAGCTATTTTTGGCAGTTTTTGAAACGAGCTCAGAATTTGAAGTTTCATACCCCATTGCGAAGCAAATCCAGTTTAGAATTTGAAAATTTGAGTTTGAAAGAAATCCATATTGTCTTTCTCGAGAAAATATTTCCAAATTTAAAATCCTGGGGGTAAAAATGTCAATTTTGGAAACCCAGAGTTTGAAATTGATTTCTGAAAACTTTTAAAACTCAATTTGGATTGGAATTTATAAAACTGGAGTTCTAGACTTCAAAAATGAAATGAAATACGATGAAATGTTATGAAATGTTGAGAAATGATATGAAATGATGAGAAATGACATGAAATGCTATGCGAAATGCAGACCTCGAATGAAGAATTTTGGATATTGGAGATTAATTGACACTTGTACCAGTTCAAAAAGTGTTAAAATTAATAACATTTGCAAAATGGTTCAAGAAATGGTTTTCGGGCTCTACCGGGCCAAAGTGTCATTGAAAATTAGGGTTTGAACTAAAATGAACTGAATTGAGTTGGGTTCTAAGGTTTCAGAACTCAACTGGACTGACAAGACACTGACTCAACTGAACTCCCGGACTGAATTGTCAAGAAAAGCTGCCATTTTTAGAGAAATGGTGAGAAATGGTCACTGGAGTGAATTGAATTACAAATCAGAGCTGGGTTTGAGCTGGAACAAAGATCAGTAATACTGACATGAACTAAATGTGAAGCTCGAACACTAGCTCAACTGACTGGACTCTGCTCAATTTCAGCTGAAAGAGCTGAAATGGGCTCCTGGACACTTGGAAATAATTTTGAACTGAAACTGAAGCACTTGAACTCCTGGTGAACTCAAGCTAAACTCAGAGGACTAGGATTGACTGGGAATGACTGACTCAAAGACAATTGGCTTGGATTTGAGTGAGAAATGAACTCATTTCTGAAGAAATGATCCCATTTTGGCAGGAATGGTCAGAAATGAAAATGATTGGTTCATCGTGAGCTCAGGTGAGCTAGAAATGATTAACATTCTAACTATTCTGAACTAACCAATGAGCTTGGTTGACTCCGACTGACTGAGGTCTGGGATGACCTAGGGGTAAAATGGTATTTTTTCTAATAAAAGTGGGTAAAATGGTAGTTTTCGAACACAAACTTGGGGATGGACTCCTACACTGACCTAACAAGGTTGGCACTGCACAAGAGGTGTGTCTGAAAGTGGATGAGGAAAATTTGGGGTGTTTATAGATAATTAGTGTTACAATAGTATACTTTAACCTTTTTAAAGGTCATCATTAACGGTCTATACCAACTACACAACATATCATTCATCTAATAAAAATAACATATGGCGAAAAGGTCATCAATATATCTTTCATACATTCAATTAACAAAACTACCTACAACAACCACTCTGAAAACCAACTACCTACAAAAACCCTAGCTTCTATTGAATGCTTGTACACAGTCAACCCTAACCTCATTTACTCAAGACAAAATCATCAAATATTAAATAAATGATGAACACAAACATAAATTATCTATAATACCAACAAATATATATATGAAAAAAAACTTAAACAAAAAAATTGGTGCCAAAAATTAAATAAAACACATGCAAACATATATAAATGATCCACGATAATAACTAAACACAAATACTACAAGGTCATATTAAATATATATCCACAAAAAAACTTAAGAATGCAAGAAAACAATATATATAATTCACTTTTGAAGACGAGTAAGTTGACCAAAAGGATGTTGTAACCTCATTAGAATGCTAGAAGGTGATTTCACAAGAATCACCGCAAAGGGAAGAGAGGAAAATGTTAGAGTTCTAGAGAAAAAAGAGTTATGATTCTAATCAGAAACAAAACAAAAAACAAAAAAAGGACTGTAATGACTTTATATATGAATTAACAAGCATACGAAGGTACGACAATAGCAACAGGTATTTGCAAATGTCAACACACATTTGCAGATGTACGTGAGGAGTACTTAGTTAAAGGAGGTTCACAGGTTTTCTTCATGAAGGTCGTATTATATTTGTGATGGTCATAATGTATTTGCAGAGGTTGAATCAGAGTGTGAAAGGTGAGTGTGAATGTCAACATACATTTGTAGAGCTCCTTAAGGAGTATTTACTTAAGGAAAGTTTGCAGGGTATCTTTGTGAAGGTCATACTATATTTGCGAAGGTCATACTATATTTTCGAAAGTTCACAAGTTTTCAATTAAAGAAGGTTCGCATGACATACACATGAATTTCGTGACTACTGCAAATGCATGGGATAAGCCTGTTGAGCTACAACCTTTCAATTAGAGAAGGTTCACGTAGGGGTTGCGAACCTCGGGAGATGCACATGTTTGATATATGAATCTCCTTTGTTGGGATGAAAGTTAGCCAGGTATGCAAATTTGTTTATACGAAATTCATGAGGTTCACAAAATGATCGTGTGAATCTCTTTTTTATTGAAAGGTTGCAAACTTCCTATAGCGTACCTATATATCATACGAACCTCAGCAGGTTCGCTTGTGTGAAGGTCAAAAATGTTCAAAAAAGTCAAGAATCAAAGATTTTGGATATGCAGGAGATTTTGGCAAATTGGTAAGCATTTAAGAAAGCAGACCATTTTGCAAAGACAGTACGATCATTTTTCATTATATATGTGTGTGTAAAGTGACCCTTTACACTCACGATCACATAGGTGCGCATGCATTGCACCACCCCATGTGATAATAATATTTAAATTATTCCCAAAATACAGCAAACTGAATGGATTATCTACGTTCCATCTTAAAACAAAGAATTCACCTTTCTTTCCAAACTAATAAGTGGTTGCTATACCACCAAGGTGGTATCCCATGTGTTAAGCAGGGTCCTGTGCCAAGCTGAAGGCCCAGGTTCGAATCCCTCTGCCACATGGGGCTTAAGAGATATCTGATAGGGTTCTGCCTAGCCCCAGCTTGCCTTTAAAAAAAAAGTGGTTGCTATGGTTGATAGTTCGTTGTTTGCAGAATAAGCCTATGAGAGGTAGAATCCTGATGCCGAAAATGAAGCAGCTCTGAAGCCCAAGGGTATGTTTGACATCACACAAAATCCTAACCTGTAAACACCCCAAATTTTCATTCACCTCTCCAACATTTCCACCAAGCATCAGCATCCAGCCTCTGAAATCACCGGAGGGCAAAATGGTCATTTTTTGAGCCCGGACCTTGCAAAAGTCTAAATTTCATCTAGAACTCTCAAAATTTCTCTATTTTTAGCTCAGATGTTCAAATTTTATTCCTGACAGAAGACAGGCATCTCTAAGTCTTAGTTCAAGATTCTATTGCATAAGACATGGCATTGCATATCATTGCATGAGCATTTCATATCACTGCACTGCACAGCATGTCATTTCGAGGTCCAGAACTCTCGATTTCAAAATTTTCAATCCAGATTTGAATTTCAACTCTTTTCAAATTTGATTTCAAAACCCTGGGTCTTCAAAATTATCAATTCTTCCCATTTTACCCCCAGGACTCTGAATTTCAAAATATTTCCTCAAGAAAACAATCTGGATAGTTTTCAATATGGATTTCAATCACTTCACCTCAGATTTTTCCCTTTTGTCAGCTATTTCAACTATTATTCTTTTACAAAATCGCCCTACAGGGGCCAACTCTTTTCAAAAATTTCTGTTTTGCCAATTAGTCAAGATTTTATGCAAATTCCATAAAGAGGTTGTTGTCTTGTCCTTATTTCAATAAAGAAGCAATGTGGGACCCACACTGAGGTGCTGTCACAATGCTCTTTCTTTTGAAAAACCTGAACTTTGAAAAAACCCAAAAATATAGGAGCCTTGTCCCCTGGATTGGCGCAACTTTTCTTTTCTCTCTCCTCCCATTTATCTGCCAAGTGTCAGTGTGGGGCTACCTTAAGAAGCCGCCACATGTCATTCCATGCCATATGTCAGTATCCACCATCTCCACCCTGCGCCATGTGTCATTCCAAATATCACCCTGAGATGCCAAGTGTCATGTGTTGTCCTATCCAGGAAAAGTAAAGCTTGTCTCCTCTGAGGTGGTGCCATTTGAAGTGTGCCTCCTGCAGAGGACACGTGTCAACCTCTCCCTCCTTCAGAAAAGTAGACTGACACATGTCTCTCCCTACTTTTCTCAGAAAAGTAGGAGACACATGTCACTCCTAGCTTCCTTCAAAAAAAGTAGAGTTGTCTCCTTCTGAGGTGGCGCCATCTGAGATATTCTCTCCTGTAGCAGGTGACACATGTCATTCTCTGCTCTTCTTAGAAAAAGCAAATGCGACATGTCATTCTCTGCTCTTCTTAGAAAAAGCAAATGACACATGTCATTCTCTGCTCTTCTCAGAAAAAGCAAATGCCACATGTCATTTCCTGCTCTCTTCAGAAAAAGCTAAAATTCAAATATTCAAATCCTCCCAGAGGTGGCGCAAATCCTGAACTTCACCTTTTCTATTTTGTCTGAGATGGCGCCACATGGCATGCTCCTACTGTTTCCAACTTTACACCTCAGAATCTCTTTTGAGGTGGCGTCATTCCAGAACCTCACTTGGCTCCATTTTTTATATTTACTTTATTTTTTTTATAAAAATACCCCCTGAGGTGGTGCCACAGAAGGACCTTCAGAAAAGTAGGAGTTTGAATTTCAAACTCTAAGAAAGCACCTCCTGAGTTGGCGCAATTTGGGAGCCTCCTGCAGAGAAAATCAAGCCACCATTTTGAAAATTTTCAAACTCCCTTGCTGAGGTGTCTCACCCACAAAATTCCAATTTTATTTTCTCCAAAAATCAAAATATTACCCCCTAAGATGGCGCCACATGGAGGGCTCAGATTGAGCCTGTTTGAAATTCAAAATTTTCAAAGAATGCTACAAATACATGGGCTCACGCCCAGCTTAGGGACTCCAATTTTTACACTCTAATTTTGATTTTGAACTTCAGCTTAGATCCCTTTTAGAACTCAAGTGTGTCTCGTTGAATTCACGCCCCCCTTGGGCTCAATGGAGAAGGTGCAGTGAAGCATCTACATTGCTCGTGTCGTGGCCAATTTGATTCAAGCGTGGGTCGATCTCTGTGAATCATTTAAAGCCCGGATCGAAGGACGAACGAAGCCATTGGTAGCCGTCCATCTCGAGAGTTTCAAAGCTGCATAACGACGCAAGGTGCACCTCCTTTCCTCTTGATTTCATAATATCATGATTTGATTCACGTGTCGTTTGAAGAAAGAGCTCATCCGAGGGATGGATTGAGCTATTCTCATAAAACGACATATATAAAAAAATACAATTATGTTTCTTTGATGATTTCTAGCATTCATGCATCTAGTTAAATTTAATTTATATTTTA
The DNA here is from genome assembly GCF_984573655.1 of Nuphar pumila. Classification (NCBI taxonomy): domain Eukaryota; kingdom Viridiplantae; phylum Streptophyta; class Magnoliopsida; order Nymphaeales; family Nymphaeaceae; genus Nuphar; species Nuphar pumila. Next base: position 38,383,599 of record NC_143262.1, read on the forward strand.
TTTCATTAATTTAGCATGTTTTATAAGTTAATTAGGTTTAATTTGGTGTTTATTTCAATTCTGCTCAATTTCAGTAGTTCTCTGTTTTTGTCAGTCAGTCCACATGTTATTTCATGTATTTAATTTTTGTTAAAAATTCTAAACAAATCATGGAATGCGCCCTTAGGTGTCCATAGAATTGTGCCAAAAATGCGGAAGGATTTGAATTTGTTTACTGCGGTAAACATTCAAAATGGTAAGTCAGGTTTTGTTACCCGAGATGTGATTTAAAAACTCATTTTCAACTTCTAAAATCGAGATCTCTCTCGTGAGAGGTTCGATGTTCGATCCGAAAGATGTTATGAACTCGGAAGGATGTCTAGTTTTTAACATGATGTTCTCAGATTTTTCTGATTTTTTGTTATGTCTGACACAAATCCGAGAGTTTGGGACACGTGTCAGAGCCTGATTTGGGCCTCTGAGACTTTGGATAGACTTAAGGAGATGGGTTCTCTTTGGGTATTGCTCCAAATCCAAATCTGTAAAAAGTGAATGTCATGTTCGAGATGTCCTCTGTTTTCATTTGAAAGCTTATGATTTTTAGAATAGTTTTAAGATCCGTTTCGGATTTTTCTTGTCAGCCCTATGTTCTGTCACATTTGTCTGTTTTGTTGCTTCAGGCATGAAAAGTTGTATTTTTATCCATGTTTCTCTTAATCAAATGCCAAAGTCATAAACATAAAAATTTTTTCGGTATGTGTCATGAGTAGCTCAGTTAAATATCAGAAATTACCCTGGCTGTTTTCTATTTGGTTTAGCATTTTTACATTAGATTAGGTCGATTTTACCTCCGTCAGAACCAAATGCCTGTTACTGAACTCACCGTAGTTCAAATCCCGAGGCTGTAAAAACCAAAAATGTTCAATTTCGGGTCCTTTAGCAGTCTCCAAAATATCATAGGTTTTTATGGTGTAATTTTTGCACTATCATATTAAGCATTGTATTAGGTTCGGGTCCAAAGGCGAAATTCGTCCATTTTAGGATTTTCTTTAAATTTTAGTATCTAGACCATGTCATTTCGTGAGTTTTAGTATTCTAGGTTGTTTGTCAGGATAGGTAGATGCTCCATACCGAATTTGACAGCATTTGGAATTCATTTGAGGCTTGGTTTAGTCATAATATCAAAACAGGGCCCCGCGGGACCCGAATCTAAGCGAAAAACAAGCGAAATTCGTTATTTTGGATAAATTGCAAAATGTCAAATTCTGATTTTACAGTCTTAATGTGTTTAGCAGCATGTCATCATGCCTCATACTGCATTTCACCTTCATTTGTTTCAATTCAAATTTCAAAATCTCAATTTTTACCAAAATTTCCTTAAAAACCCTGATTTTAAAGGTATAACTTTAATATTAGGGGTATTTTGGTCATTTTGACCACTATTTCGAATTTCAAACTATTTTCTACTGAATTTATTGCATTTTCATCATTTCAAATATCAAGGAAGCATGAGAATAGAGTTTATATCCAATTAAGTCCAATAATTTTATAATATTATTGGAAAATCTTGGAAAAACTCACATATTTGAGCTAACCTTATTTCAAGTTTGGCAGGAACATTCAAAAGAAGGAGCTGAAGTCTGCAATTTCTTTTATTTCATTTATTTAGTGATGTAATAATGTAAATTTTAGAATAAGAGATTTAATTTTCTGCTTAGACTAGGATGCATATCATATAGTTTGAATTTATGCAATATCCTGTTTATGTGATTCATGCACATTATTTCAAAAGCACTATGGATGTACACGAATGGCACGTGCACCAACTCTTAGGGAGTTGATGAACTCGGTGGAATCCATGTTTACGGCCCTAGTCGGAATATGGATGAGACCCAGATCCATCATCTTTCTACTAGTCACATTGAGCCTACACTCTTAGGCTATCTTAAAATGCACATCATATTTCTAATATTTTCAAAGTATTGTGCATTAAATCAATTAAACTCTGAACATATTCATGGCCACAGTCAGAATATGTTAAGGATTTATTTTGACTTAATACACATTTTTCCAACAAATTTCTTAGAAAATCTTTCAAAGTGCATTCATACACTCATATCATTTGCATCATGAAATCATTGGTTTTCTCGTGATTTTCTTAAGAAAGTTTCATTCTCAAGAAATCAATTTCTCAAGAAACTCTGAGGATTTTCCAAAATCGGTTTTCTCAAGTCAAGTTTTTCCACAGTTTTCCATGGAAAAGGTTATTTTCTCAAGATTTTCAAAAGAAGTCTCTCACCTTTCTCAAAGATCAAAATCGATTTCCAAGTATTTCTAGGGTAAGATTCCCAAGATTTCAATTTCCCAAGTTCAGTTTTTCTTCTCCAATGAGTTTTCCTATAAATTTTCCATCATTTTCCTAAGAAAATTCCCAAAGTTCGAGTTTTCCTGAGAAGTGTTTCCCTTTTCAAATGTTCACCTTTTTCTCAAGAATCACTTCTGTTTTCCCAGGATTTTCAACTATTCATGATTTTCCCACATCTTTATGAACTTTCTCGTGATTTCAAAAACCCTTTTTCATCTGAGTTTCCTGAGAAATTGACCTTTTCCCTGAGAAATATCTTTCAACTCCAAAGGTTTTCTGAGCACACATCATATTTTCCAAACTTACATTTTCCAAAGTCTCATAGCACATGCGTGAATTCTCTGTGCATATAGGATAGAACACGATTTTGATGATTTAACTAAATCAAGCACAATTTTGGTCCTTGGTTCGATTACCCCTGTTAAAGGCGGCAGGAACGGTCGAACCTCGTACCGACAGGTCGAGCCCCATCCCATGGATTTTCCCACAATTTTCAAAACGGAGGCAAGTATTTCAAAACAATTTCCAAAATCAGGTCAAGTTTGAAGCACGAAAGTATTTTCTTTTTCTCTTCCGCAAGGTAGGGAAGACGGGAAAATTTTTGCGACGATAACAGGTTTGGTGACCGTGATGGGACTTGTCCTTGTCTGATTAAAATAATGCTTGACTTAGTTCAATTATTGAAATTATGTTCACAAAATGTCAGCTCTTTTACTTTCTTATATCATGCAAACCTAGGAGCCTAGATTCTGACCTAGCTGACATTGACTGCATGTAGACTAGGCATGGTTTGGTAGGACCAGATTGAGGAGATATTTTCATGCTCACATAGACTTAGGTCTAAATACAACTCTCCTCAATTTAGGATCTGAATGCAAACAATGTATGCTTCTTCAAAAAAATTCAAAATCTATCTCTCTAGGATTTAGAGCCCTCTATTTCTTGCATGTGATCATTTTTTTTAAAACTCCATTACCTATCATTACCCGATCTTCACGTTGCTAGGTTCTCTTCCAGAACCCTAGTTCGGGACAGAGCCTCACAACTGGACCAACTATTTGGGTTAACACCCCCCTACCACGTACCGCGGGCCACAGTCCGAAGTATATCAGTAGGCGCTCAAGGATGTTGGAAAACCTTACCTTAGAACCGAAGTTGAAATTATATGCCACGTACCTTGGATTTCGATTCGGGTATATCGGCATAACTGGATTGGACAAAGATGATTTGAACCTAGAGTTAGGGTTAGGGTCCTACAACTGTTTTCAAAAGTGATGCATCTAGAGTCAGCCTTGTAGGGAGTGCTGAATGTGCATAAATGTTTGTGCAGGATGTGATTGTATGTGTGTTATTTCCTCAATTCTTTATATTTCCCAATGTTTTTGAACTTATTAGGCCTTTTTCAAAATATCCTTATTTTCCACAAGATGTTCTTCTCAAACCCTGGATGATTTTCCCAAATATTCCATTTCTTTTAAAACTCCAGGTGTTTTTTCCATTCTACCTTTCTACTAGATCTCGAATTTTCAGCCGCATTTTATATCCTGCCTGCAATATTTTCCAAAATTTCTCAAAAGTCTCATTCTGAGTCTTTCTCTGTTTTCAATTCGATGGCATCCAGTCAAGTTGATCCTATCTTTCCTGAAGGTCACATCTCCTATGAGGTGCGACAAGGTCGTTCTAAACATCGAGCCCTTAGCACCGGAACTTTCATTCCCCGGTGGTACTATTCCTGGCTGAAAAGCTTTTCCCGAATGTTCCCGAACCATTTGAGCGAGTGCGGATTAGAACTGGCAGCAGCAGTCGGAAAGCAGACCATCAACGGCAACCTGATTCACGCAATGGCGGAGCGATGGAATCCTCGGACGTGTACCTTCTGGTTCCCATGGGGAGAGATGACTGTTTTAATGGATGAATTTTCAGAAATCATGGGGTTACTAGAACTAGCCGGTCAACCAGGCGATTCATTAGAACATCAATTCCTTATCAATGTCAAGGGTTTGGACCTTCGAGATTCATTAGCTCGTATGACAGGCCGTCGATCCTGGCCCCTGATCCAGTTGGAGGGAAATGAATATGTTGACCTGCTTGAGTTGTAACGCCAGTACGGGACCTTCGTTGAAGTCAGTTCGCTATCCAGGACAGCTAAAGAAAGGATTCAGAATGCAATGGTTTTGTGCACTGTAGGATTATCCCTCTTTCCAGATGGACAAAACTACATGGACATCAGAATAATCCATCTTATGAGAAGATGGGGAAGTCGGCAGACCAATCGCCTCTCCATAGCCATGGCAGCGCTCGCCTTCCTATATCGAGGTCTGACTCGATTTTCACTTGGAGAATCCATTTTAGTTGAAGGTTGCATCTACGCGCTTCAGTCTTGGTTCTTCCAGCATGTTCCAGCCCGAGAAAGCTCTTTCAGATACAATGGTCAAGAACTTTTCCCAGTGTCGCAGTACCGAACCATGATCGACGGCATTCAAGAAGATGACATAGTTTGGGACTATTTTGATCGGCAATTATCCCCTCCCAGATATACATACGCTTATGGCAAGCGGTTCAAGTTGCTGGGACCTTTCTTCTGCACTTACTACCAACCAGAGAGATGTGTTCGTCAGTTCTCCCAGAGGCAGCAGTACGTCGAAGCCCGACTGCTATCAGGAGCTATGGGAGAATTTGATCTCACCTCTGCACAATGGTCCGGAGCTATGGGAGGATTTCTTTGTTTCTTTTAAAATCTTTCCTGGTCCTAGAGTGTCTGCCGACTATCATGAATGGTGGCAAATTGTCTGTCCTCAACCTCTTTGTCAAGATCAATAAAATCATGCTTTCTCATTTCTATAAAATTTTCTCTCTTTCTATTGTGGTTTGACGACCTCGCCTAGGTAACAAGGCATATTTTCGTTGTTTATTTCTTTTGCAAAAAGAATGACAACATAATTGTCGTGATTCTCGCGACAACTCTGTCCCTAGTAATGGGTATCATTTTCAAATTGTCTACCATATTTTCAGCAAATATTTCTTCCAAAAACCAATTCCTACAAAATCTAATCAGGTCTTTGCCCTGCAGAGAGCGTTTACAGCATTTGATGGTTCAAACAAGATCAGGCAAAAAAACAACGGCCTCTCAGTATTTGTCAGCCTCAGAAGAAGAGATGGGTTCCCCCCGGTCCGGGAGGAGTCAAGAGCAGCAACAAGAAGATGATGGCATAGACCCTCAAATGTATGCCATGTTCCGAAAGATGATGAACAAAATGATGAATGAGCAGCCCGCGACCAGCTCAGAAAGGAATCCATTCAGGGAAAAATTCCATGGTCACAGGGATAAGAAGGCTCTTAAAAGGCAGATCCAGCCAGAGGAGATTTCAGATGAATCAGACTCGACTGAAAACACCGATGGAGAATATGAGGTGCCTCCGGCATTTCAAAAACGTGGCCAAAGTAGGAGCCACAAATCAAAGAGCCGAGATGCAGAAGAGCCTTTGCAAGCACAGTTCAAGGAAATGGCCAGAGTTGTCAAGGATCTACAAGCCCGCGACAAGGGCAAGAAAGTCTTCACCAGCGAGGACTTCTACGACGGCCTAGAAGGGGATGATGATCTGGAGAATCTTCCCCGTAAATTCATTAAGTTCGACGGTTCTGGCGATCCAAAAGCTCATCTCGCCACATTCTTCGCAGAATGCTCTAGGTTCAAAAGGGACAATAGAGCACTGTTCTTATACTTTCCCCGCAGCTTGGAAGGAGTTGCAGCTAAGTGGTATGCTAAGCATATCAACCCCATCGAGCTCAAGGAGTTCGACAAAGTAGTAAACATGTTCATTGAACGCTTCTTGTTCAACACAAAAGCACTGCCTACATTGAGCCATCTCTGCAATCTAAGGCAAAATGAGAAGGAAAAAGCACGGGACTTCATTCACAGATGGAGATCGGCCTGCAACAAAATGAGAGATCCTATCTCGGAAAGGCACGCCTTATCCTTGATCCTCAACAATTTCTCACAACCATTAAGAGGATTGATCTCTACTGCACCATCCCGTACCTTCATTAAGTTGACTGAACGAGCCGAATGGCTCGAGCTGAGTGTGGAGAATGGAGTCTACGAAGGCTTCACCTTTTCCAAAAACAACCCCCAAGGTGAGTAGAAGAAGAAAGCTCACTTCACCTATTCTTCCAACAACAACAACAAAGGGCAGAAGAGGGATTACTGCTATGGCACAGGAAGTTCGAACCATAAAGGAGATCAGAAAGCAAAGCCTGCTCCTCAATACAGCAAGCCTCCTCAGCAGGATCAAGGGCCAAAACTGCGTGAGAAGACCAAACATGAAGGATGGAGTTATGATAGAAAATTTACTCCTTTAGACCAATCACTCGAAGATGTACTTGAGTACATGTTGTCAAAAGAGATGGTCAAGTTGCCCAGATTGGCTGATCCCTCTGTGCCTATGGGGAAGTGGAAGGATCAATTTTGCAAGTTCTACAGGACAGTGGGACACAACACTGAGAACTGCTTTGTTCTCAAAAACATCGTGCAAGATCTTATTGAAAAAAATCTTTTAGTGGAAGGAGAAGAAGAAGAGAAAATGAATATTCTCAATCACCCCTTTCCTTCGCACACCACGGCAGTAGTGTCTGCACAGCCATTTCTGCCGCATGAGCACATCAAGCCATGTTCCGCACAAGATCTCCAAGTTCAGCACCAGGTTTCGGTGCTACGGCAAGCAGCACCAGCCACCAAGAAGGCGGATCTAATTGCAGCTTTTGGCAAGCTAAAAGTAGCAGCGGAGCCAGCCGAAGTATTTCCTGCAGCAGCCAGTAAAATTCCGAGGCTCCCAGAGCATTTTCTCAAATCCCACCCAAAAAAAAGAGAAACTTCAACTCAGAAGCCTCTGACCGCTCTATCTAATGTTTCCATCTTTGACTTGGCCAAGAATTCTAGCAAGCACCAATGAGTCCTGGATGATTTACTCAGGAAAATCAAAGTTAAGCCCAGTACCACACCTGAAGACATGGCACAAATAGTGAATTCGGCCATGACCAATGCGCCAATCACCTTCTCGGATGAGGACCTTCCAAAGCCTCATTCATTTCATAATAATGCCTTGTACATTGTCGTTCGAGTCAGGGGAATGACAGTACCGCATGTGCTGGTCGATGGAGGCAGTAGCCTCAATATTTGTCCCGAGATGACCGCAAAAGCATTAGGGATCAAAGATGAAGAATATATTCCAGATCCCATCACAATCTACGGATTTGACAACCATGGTCAAACGGCAAAAGGCAAAATATTTCTGGAAGTGTTCATCAACTATTCGGTGCACTCCGTCCTTTTTCATGTGGTTAATGTGCCACCCACCTACAACTTGCTGCTCGGAAGGACGTGGATTCATAATGCTAATGCAGTGCCTTCCACCCTTCATCAATGCGTGAAATGGTCAAAAGGTGGAATGATTACCACAATACTGGGAGAAGACCTAGAAGAAAGGCTCTCGCAACCCATGATTCCCTGACCGTCATTCACTGCGGATATTCCCAGCATCAGGGAAAGTGAAGAAGTTAGTTACGGAGAAAATCGAGAAATACTCCAGGCATCCTCAGAGCTATCTTTGCACACGGTAGCCATGACCCGATGGAGAGGTCCTCAATTCTTCAAGGTTGGAGGTCGGATCAACTACATTACCATTAAGGATCACCCATTATTTCCTCAATTCATGAAGGCAAGAAAGGGATTTGAGTTACTTCTGAAGCATGGTTATCAACCCTTCAAGGGACTAGGCAAAAATGAAGATGGCCGTATAGATCCAGTAATCCAGAAGCATCGTCCCCACAGAGCAGGACTAGGATTCTTCGGAGGAAGCTCGTCAAAGAAGACTGTTTTTGTCAAAGGGGCACATTGAAGACCATTTGTTATTTTCTATTCTTTCCAAAATAAATGTCTCATTTTATCAATGTCTTTGATCAATCAATAAAATTCCAAATTTCTTTGTCTATCCGGATGTCATCTGTCTCCTTTCCTTCTATCTCTTCATTATAATTTTAAATACCATTTTATGCATAGTTCTCTTCAAATGATTGCTTGTCTTACGATAGGCCGATTTATCTGAACCAAATTTCTTATTCAAAGTTTCAAAATGACTTCTCGGACAATCAAGAAGCTAGTTCTCAATCCCAAGGCTTTTCAGAAGTCGACAGCAATTCACAGAGTCAAAGCAAGTACCAAAGATGGCAAGAGTGCAAAGCATTCCGATGATTATGCAGAATATGATCAGTCTCTTCAGGAATTACCAGAGTTCGCCGCAGTTCAGAAACAGGATGAACCATCTCTTTTAGTACAAGATCCGACTGAAGATGTCAATATCGGTTCAGAGGAAAATCCCAAAATTCTCCAGATCGGAACCAGTCTGAGTCCGGAAGAAAAGGAAAGGCTCACTAATTTTCTCAAGCAATATAAGGAAGTGTTCGCATGGACATATGAAGATATGTCGGGCTTAGACCCAAAATTAGTCGAACACCGTCTCATCTTGAAGCCAGACGCTAAGCCAGTCAAGCAGAAGCTGAGAAAAATGGAACCTAGAATAGAACAACAAGTCAATGAAGGACTCGAAGATCTGCTCAAAGCAGGATTCATTCGAACTATTGACTACCCAGATTGGTTAGCCAATATCGTCGTTGTCCCAAAGAAAAGTGGTAAAGTAAGGATCTGCATAGACTTCAGAGACCTCAATAAAGCAACTCTGAAGAATGACTATCCACTTCCAAGCATCGATCTCCTAGTAAACAGCACGGCAGGACATGCCATGTTCTCCTTTATGGACGGATATTCCGGCTACAATCAGATTAAGTTAGCCGCCCGCGACCAATCTAAAACTTCCTTCACTACGCCTTGAGGCACTTTCTGCTATACAGTTATGCCTTTTGGGCTCAAGAATGCAGGAGCAACATATCAAAGAGCGATGGATGTTATCTTTCACGATCAGATGCGCAAAATCATGGATGCATATGTTGACGATATCCTAGTAAAATCTAAAGAGGAAGAAGATCACCTCGAAGCTCTTGACCAAGTGTTTAAGTGACTCATTCTTTATAAGTTAAGGCTTAACCCGCAAAAGTGTGTTTTTGGAGTCGAATCAGGCAAACTGTTGGGTTTTCTGGTCAGCAAAAAGGGAATTGAAGTTGACCCAGCCAAAGCAAAGGCTATCATTGATATGCCACCCCCAAAAAATCTCAAAGAATTGCGTAGCCTTCAAGGACGTATGCAATCAATCTGGCAATTTATTTCCAACTTGGCGATGAGATGTGAACCTTTCAACCACTTGCTCAGAAAAGGAGTTAAGTTCGAATGGGGACCAGAGTGTCAGCAATCGTTTGATCGAATCAAGAAATATCTTCTCAATCCTCCCATCCTGAAGCCGCCAGAATTGGAAAAACCTCTTTTATTATACATCTCAGTCAATCAAGTCGCATGCGGAGGATTCTTGGCGCAGTACAAAGAAGGCAGCTTGATAGAGCATGTCATTTATTATGTGAGTAAGACTTTCATAGATTATGAAAAGAGATACTCTCAAATAGAGAAGACCTGCCTAGCTCTGGTATGGATGTGTCAGAAGCTAAGACACTACCTACTGGCATCTGAGGTCAAAATTCTGTTTAAACTCAATCCTCTCAAATACATTTTGGAGCAACATTTCCTAAGCGGACGGGTCACAAAATGGCAAGTCTTACTGATGCAGTATGACTTAGAATATGTCTCACAACAGTCAATCAAAGGCGAAGCAATTGCAGATCAATTGGCAGATTTTCCTTTGGCAGAAGAGGTGAAAGCCGAAGATGATTTCCCAGATGAGCAAATATGCAACATCCAGCGATACCCGGTTTGGAATTTGTTTTTCGACGGTTCCAAGAATATGGCTGGAATAGGCATTGGAATCCTATTAATCACTCCAGAAAAAGAGATGATTCAATTTTCTCTCAAGTTAGATTTTCAATGCACCCATAACATGGCTGAGTATGAAGCCCTGATTCAAGGTTTGAAGATTCTACTAGACTTCAATGTTAAGAGAGTGCATGTCTATGGCGACTCATTACTTGTTGTCAATCAAGTTCGAGCCGAATGGCAAGTCAAAGATCAAAAGTTATTTCCTTATCAGAAAATTGTTTCAGCTCTTGTCAGCAAGTTTGAAGAATTTCAGCTCTTCCATATCAAGAGAAATTTTAATCAAGTGGTCGATAGTCTAGCCAGTTTAGGCTCCATTATGGCATTCAAAAATGGAGAATCTTGTCGCTCTTTTGAAATTGGCAGACTTGACCAACCTGCTTTCCTTCCAACAGAAAAAGTACACCAAGTTGAGCAAAGGAAGAAGCCTTGGTATTACAACATCAAAACTTTCATAGAAACTGGCGAATTTCTTCCAGAACTCTCAAAGAAAGAGCAACGAGCAATCCAGCGTATGTCTACTCGATACTTCATTCTGGCAAATGTCCTCTATCGTCGAGGATTCAGTTCAAAGTATTCCAGATGTTTAGATGAAGACGAAGCCAAAGAAGTCGTGCGAGAAGCACACGAAGGCATTTGTGGCGGCCATGTCGGCTACCAAACCCTTGTCAAGGGTATCATCAGAGCAGGTTACTATTGGAAGACTATGCAGCAAGACTGTTACTATCATGTGAAGAAGTGTGTTCAATGCCAAATACACGCACCTTCCATCCATGCTCCGGCAACTTACTTGCAATCCGTTGTTTCTCCATGGCCGTTCTCCATGTGGGCCTTCGATGTCGTAGGTCCCATTACTCCTTCTGCTTCAAATGGCCACAAATACTTCCTCGCCGCAACAGAATATTTCACCAAGTGGGTAGAAGCTATCACTCTTCGCACAGTAGAAGGCCGACACGTGGTATCTTTCATTCACAAGAGCATCCTTTGTCGTTTCGGCATCCCACATGACATCGTGTCAGACAATGGCAGTCATTTCAAGAATGAAAAGATGAAGACATTCTGCTCAAAGTTCAAGATCTATCATCATTTTTCTGCTCCCTACTATCCTCAAGGGAATGGTCAGGCAGAGGTCACCAACAAAATTTTAATTCGTATCTTGGAGCGAACTATAGAAACAGGTCGTGACTGGTATGAGAAGATTCACGATGCATTATGGGCCTACCAGACCACTATTCGCACTCCAACGAATGCTACTCCATCAGAATTGGTCTATGGAACAGAAGTAGTATTGCCACTACATGTCCAAAAGCCTGCTTTGAAATTCGCATCGCTTCTAGAATTACCTCTTGATCAATACCAATAGCAACGACTAGTGCAGCTAGACTTACTCGACGAGAGAAGGCTAAAAGCAGCAGAGCATGCTTAATTCTATCGCCAGAGAGAAGCCAGGCAATATGCGAAGTCTATTATCGAAAGAAGATTCAAAGTCAATGATTTAGTACTTCGATCCACAACTTATCTCAAACATCAACCCGACGGGAAATGGTCGCCAAATTGGGAAGGCCCATATGTCGTCAAAGAAGCATTACCCCGCAACTCATATCGGCTCATCAATGACCGATGGGGTAGAATTGCCGGATCCCATTAATGCCTAACACTTGAAAAAGTTTTATACTTAAAACATTTATTCTCCTCTTGTAATCCCTCCTAATTTTTTTCTTTCGAATAATGATCAAACTTTCCTTTCCCAGTTACACTGGGGCATTTTTTAAAAAAAATTTGTTCTGTATGCAGGCAGGATAAACAAATTCCTCATTTCACGCACTTGTGCATCCATATGCATCAATTCATATTCATTTGCATTCAACTGCATTAACAACAATCCGGTCAGTATTGGGATTTCAACAAACAGTCCCATCACAATTCCTAATGATTCAAAAATGGAAAGATAATCGCCAGTACTGAATCAAAACCCAGCGCTCGAACCGGTATTATTCCAAAATCCAGTGTTCAAACTGGTACATTTTCAAGATCCAACTTTTTGGAAAACCGAGTTCTGACTCGGGTTCTTATTCAAATTATCCTCTTTTGTTGATCCGAGTTTCGACTCAAGATCTCTTTATTCATTCGAGCTCAGATTCGAGCTCTTTATTTTCATTTATTGATCCGGGTTCCGACTCGAGATCTCTTTAGTCATTCGAGCTCTTCATTTTCTTTTGTTGATCCGGGTTCCGACTCGAGATCTCTTTATTCATTCAAGCTCTTTATTTTCATTTATTGATCCGGGTTCCGACTCGAGATCTCTTTAGTCATTCGAGCTCAGATTCGAGCTCTTCATTTTCTTTTGTTGATCCAGGTTCTGACTCGAGATCTCTTTAGTCATTCGAGCTCTTTATTGTCATTTGTTGATCTGGGTTCCGACTCGAGATCTCTTTAGTCATTCGAGCTCAGGTTCGAGCTCTTTATTGTCATTTGTTGATCCGGGTTCCGACTCGATATCTCTTTATTCATTCGAGCTCTTTATTTTCTTTTGTTGATCCGGGTTCCGACTCGAGATCTCTCTATTCATTCGAGCTCTTCATTTTCTTTTGTTGATCTGGGTTCCGACTTGTGATCTTTGTATTTTATTCGAGCTCTGACTCGAACTCATCATTCTCCTTTGATGATCCAAGTCATTTCGATCATCAGGGTCTGTCAATTGCTCAAATTTGATATTTTTCCCTCCAAATTCCAATTTAAATCTTTGAATCATGCAATTTCTCAATTTTCGACCTTCGGGTCACTCAATTTCCAATTTTCGACCTTCGGGTCAATCAATTTCCAATTTTCGACCTTCGGGTCACTCAATTTCCAATTTTCGACCTTCGGGTCACTCAATCTCCAGATTTTTGACCTTCGGTCACCCAATTTCCAAATTTCGACCTTCGGGTCACCCAATTTCCAAATTTCGACCTTCGGGTCACCCAATTTCCAAATTTCGACCTTCAGGTCACTCAATTTCCAAATTTTGACCTTCGAGTCACACAATTTCGACCTTTTTGGTCAAACCAATTCTCAATTTTGACCGTCAGGTCATCCAATTTCGACCTTCGGGTCATTCAATTTTCAACAACCAATTTTCCAATCTCCAATTTCGACCTTTAGGTCAATCAATCTCAATATCTAATTTCAATCATTTTCTCTTGCGAGAGACCCTTTTTAGGGAGAGTTTGAGGGAGCTCGTTCTTTTTGCATGCTATCCAATTCGTTCACTTAGCCCCTTTTCAGGGAGAGTTTGAAGGGACTCGAGACTTTGTGAACCGTTTGCAAAACAATTTCCAATTTCACACAAGGAACCCTTTCATAGGGAGAGGCTCGATGGAGACTCGCTTTTCTTGTGACCCCCCAATTTCATATTAGGCCTTTTTCGTCATGAAAGACCCTCTTTGCAGGGAGAGTGTGATGGACTTGTTCCTTTCATGACCCAATTTTCAGACCTCACTATTATCGGCCCCCTTTCCATAAGAGAAGCCTAATATTAGGGAGCTTTGACGAAAGCTTAATTTCTCTTCGAAAGTTCGTTTTGCAAACACCTCCTCTTCAGGGAAGAGAGGAGTATTTCTCATTTTCCATTCAGGTAAGGGCTAAGCCTGAGTCTCTCTTTTTGGGGAAAAAGAGAGGAGAATTTTTGTCACGGATGTGTTGAGCCGGACCTCAAACGCTCTCTTTCACCCAGGATTTCAAGAAAATTTTGTCAATTTGTCAATCAAATTATTTGTTGATTTCAGAATCTTTATTATATGAATCTTTACCTCAGTTTACCTTCAGCATTATTTCCAAAAGAGTGAAGCTTTTGCGAAAAGAGATTCAGAATTCAAATTCTTTCTATTGGCCAACCAAAAAGATGAAGGATAAGTCCTCGATATGGCCAGAAAAGAAGATTCAATGTTATTGAAAAGCCGTAGATGATCGATATTGATCGCAGTCAATGGCACATCTTTAAAGACTATTCTTGTAAAGATGAGGCAGTGAAAATATCCTGAGTGCTAGAAAAGAGATCATTTATCCAAGCCCTGTCTCCTCAGAATCACCTAAGCTGCAATTAAATATCCGCAAAAGAGATCTCTCACTTGTCGTCAAGATGAAGGCGAATTAAGCGAGTAGACCTCCGTAGCCAAAGAAGATTTGAAACATCTCCAAGATGACAAAGTTTGCGACAGATCCTTCCAGGGAAAGTCCAAAGCACTGTCGAGATGAAGGCAGATGTGATGAACCTCCCGACAATCCCTAAAAGATATTTAATTTCAGCTATCACCCAAAGATCTCTAACCCATGAGCCAATATCGTCAAAGAAGGATCGAAACATCTCCAAGTTGAAGGAGTTTGTAACGTACCCTTCCCAAAAGAGAGAAAGAGAGGAAAAAGAAAGAGAAGAAAAAGAAAGAGAGAAAAAAGTCAGAACATCTCCAAAATGAAGGAGAATGTAGCCAAAACACCAGAGAGCCAAAAGAGCGTAGAAAGATTATCATGAGAGAAGCTTCAGGATATCAAACTGCCAAATCTATCAAGAATCCTCTTTAAATTTGTGAAATTCTATTATCAGTATTCTTTCATCAATTGCTCTCATAATATCAAATTCTCTTTCTTATTCATATCAAGGAAATTGATAACTTCCTTAAAGAAGGTCAATTGCAAGCAATTTGGATTTCAAGTCTTGATTCTATGAAGTGAACCTTGTTTGGAGGTAATGCTTTGGGTAGAAAAGAAAGAATATCTTTGCAACCATGTGCAACATTTTCAAAAAAATTGAATCAATAGCAAAATTTCCAACATTTTGACAATATTTTCTAGCTATCCTGACGTGAAGTGAGAGCTTGATGTTCGTTTTCGATGCATTCTGGCACCAATTTTAAATCCCTCCTAAGGACTTGATTCCTTCCCTTCTTTGAGAGCGTGAGCTCTCGGATTCGCACATTTCCCTGTGTCCCCACTGTTCCACCATAGACAGTCCCATTTCGGTTCGAGGTCGAACCACCAATCATTTCTCGCAAAAGGCAATTTCAAAAGCTATTTAGTCTCAGCAATGAGACGCCCAAAATCAACCCCTTTTCAAGCTTTAGGGACCCCATTTTCCTTCCTTTTGCAAAACCCCTGTCGGATTTACTGTGCAAAATCCGAAGGTTCCATCATGGTCTCTTCCATTGAGGATGCCATTTCATTTTTCGCCCAATCAGGATAAGGGTACAAACCTGAGCCTCATTCAAAGAGGTATTCCATCTTTTGCTCGATCAGGATAAGGGTAAAACCTGAGCCTCATTCAAAGAGGTATTTCATTTTTCCGCCCAATCAGGATAAGGGTACAAACTTGAGCCTCCTTCGATGAGGTATTTCATTTTTCCGCCCAATCAGGATAAGGGTACAAACCTGAGCCTCATTCAAAGAGATATTCCATTTTTCGCCCGATCAGGATAAGGGTACAAACCTGAGCCTCATTTGATGAGGTATTCCATTTTCCGCCCGATCAGGATAAGGGTACAAACCTGAGCCTCATTCAAAGAGGTATTTCATTTTTCGCCCAATCAGGATAAGGGTACAAACCTGAGCCTCATTCAAAGAGGTATTTCATTTCCGCCCAATCAGGATAAGGGTACAAACCTAAGCCTCATTCAAAGAGGTATTCCATCTTTCACCCGATCAGGATAAGGGTACAAACCTGAGCCTCATTCAAAAAGGTATTTCATTTTCCGCCCGATCAGGATAAGGGTACAAACCTGAGCCTCATTCAAAGAGGTATTTCATTTTTCGCCCAATCAGGATAAGGGTACAAACTTGAGCATCCTTCGATGAGGTATTTCATTTTTCCTCCCAATCAGGATAAGGGTACAAACCTGAGCCTCATTCAAAGAGGTATTCCATTTTTTTGCCCGATCAGGATAAGGGTACAAACCTGAGCCTCATTTGATGAGGTATTCCATTTTCTGCCCGATCAGGATAAGGGTACAAACCTGAGCCTCATTCAAAGAGGTATTTCATTTTTCCGCCCAATCAGGATAAGGGTACAAACCTGAGCCTCCTTCGATGAGGTATTTCATTTTTCCGCCCAATCAGGATAAGGGTACAAACCTGAGCCTCATTCAAAGAGGTATTCCATTTTTCGCCCAATCTGGATAAGGGTACAAACCTGAGCCTCATTTGATGAGGTATTCCATTTTCTGCCCGATCAGGATAAGGGTACAAACCTGAGCCTCATTTAATTAGGTATTCCATTTTCCGTCCGATCAGGATAAGGGTACAAACCTGAGCCTCATTCAAAGAGGTATTTCATTTTTTGCCCAATCAGGATAAGGGTACAAACCTGAGCCTCCTTCGATGAGGTATTTCATTTTTCCGCCCAATCAGGATAAGGGTACAAACCTGAGCCTCATTCAAAGAGGTATTCCATTTTTTCGCCCGATCAGGATAAGGGTACAAACTTGAGCCTCATTCAAAGAGGTATTCCATCTTTCACCCGATCAGGATAAGGGTACAAACCTGAGCCTCATTCAAAGAGGTATTTCTTTTTTCCGCCCAATCAGTATAAGGGTACAAACCTGAGCCTCCTTCGATGAGGTATTTCATTTTTCTGCCCAATCAGGATAAGGGTACAAACCTGAGCCTCATTCAAAGAGGTATTTCATTTTTCGCCCGACTAGGATAAGGGTACAAACCTGAGCCTCATTTGATGAGATATTCTATTTTCTGCCCGATTAGGATAAGGGTACAAACCTGAGCCTCATTCAAAGAGGTATTTCATTTTCGCCCAATCAGGATAAGGGTACAAACCTGAGCCTTATTCAAAGAGGTATTTCATTTTCCACCCGATCAGGATAAGTGTACAAACCTGAGCCTCACTCAAAGAGGTATTTCATATTCCGCCCGATCAGGATAAGGGTATAAACCTGAGCCTCAATCAAAGAGGTATTTCATCTTTCACCCGATCAGGTTAAGGGTACAAACCTGAGTCTCATTTCGATGAGATATTCCATTCCCCAATCAGGTTAAGGGTCAAACCTGAGCTTCGTTCCAAGCAAGGTATTTTTGTCCCATCCAGGATAAGGGCAAAAACCTAAATTTCACTCTCATAAAGCAAATCTTTCCTCTTCATTCTCCATTTCATATCTATCATGATCACCGGGCTAATTTCCCCTCATACCCAGTGAGATCCTTCTAACTGGGGCATTTTTTTATATATAGCCCAAATTTGGTGTGTTTTTCTTTGCCACTAAGCTTGGCCACAAGCCGGCTTAGTAGCAAAGAGGGGCATCTGTAAACACCCCAAATTTTCATTCACATCTCCAACATTTCCACCAAGCATCAGCATCCAGCCTCTGAAATCACCGGAGGGCAAAATGGTCATTTTCTGAGCCCGGACCTTGCAAAAGTCTAAATTTCATCTGGAACTCTCAAAATTTCTCTATTTTTAGCTCAGATGTTCAAATTTTATTCTTGACAGAAGACAGGCATCTCCAAGTCTTGGTTCAAGATTCTATTGCATAAGACATGGCATTGCATATCATTGCATGAGCATTTCATATCATTGCACTGCACAGCATGTCATTTCGAGGTCCAGAACTCTCGGGTTCAAAATTTTTAATCCAGATTTGAATTTCAACTCTTTTCAAATTTGATTTCAAAACCCTGGGTCTTCAAAATTATCAATTCTTCCCATTTTACCCCCAGGACTCTGAATTTCAAAATATTTCCTCAAGAAAACAATCTGAATAGTTTTCAATATGGATTTCAATCACTTCACCTCAGATTTTGCCCTTTTGTCAGCTATTTCAACTATTATTCTTTTACAAAATCGCCCTACAGGGGCCAACTCTTTTCAAAAATTTCTGTTTTGCCAATTAGTCAAGATTTTATGCAAATTCCAAAAAGAGGTTGTTGTCTTGTCCTTATTTCAATAAAGAAGCAATGTGGGACCCACACTGAGGTGGTGTCACACATGCTCTTTCTTTTGAAAAACCTGAACTTTGAAAAAACCCAAAAATATAGGAGCCTTGTCCCCTGGATTGGCGCAACTTTTCTTTTCTCTCTCCTCCCATTTATCTGCAAAGTGTCAGTGTGGGGCTACCTTAAGAAGCCGCCACATGTCATTCCATGCCATATGTCAGTATCCACCATCTCCACCCTGCGCCATGTGTCATTCCAAATATCACCCTGAGATGCCAAGTGTCATGTGTTGTCCTATCCAGGAAAAGTAAAGCTTGTCTCCTCTGAGGTGGCGCCATTTGAAGTGTGCCTCCTGCAGAGGACACGTGTCAACCTCTCCCTTCTTCAGAAAAGTAGACTGACACATGTCTCTCCCTACTTTTCTCAGAAAAGTAGGAGACACGTGTCACTCCTAGCTTCCTTCAAAAAAAGTAGAGTTGTCTCCTTCTGAGGTGGCGCCATCTGAGATATTCTCTCCTGTAGCAGGTGACACATGTCATTCTTTGCTCTTCTTAGAAAAAGCAAATGCCACATGTCATTCTCTGCTCTTCTTAGAAAAAGCAAATGACACATGTCATTCTCTGCTCTTCTCAGAAAAAGCAAATGCCACATGTCATTTCCTGCTCTCTTCAGAAAAAGCTAGAATTCAAATATTCAAATTCTCCCAGAGGTGGCGCAAATCCTGAACTTCACCTTTTCTATTTTGTCTGAGATGGCGCCACATGGCATGCTCCTACTGTTTCCAACTTTACACCTCAGAATCTCTTTTGAGGTGGCGCCATTCCAGAACCCCACTTGGCTCCATTTTTTATATTTATTTTATTTTTTTTATAAAAATAGCCCCCTGAGGTGGCATCATAGGAGGACCTTCAGAAAAGTAGGAGTTTGAAAAACTCCAAGAAAGCACCTCCTGAGGTGGCGCAATTTGGGAGCCTCCTGCAGAGAAAATCAAGCCACCATTTTGAAAATTTTCAAACTCCCCTGCTGAGGTGTCTCACCCACAAAATTCCTATTTTATTTTCTAAAAAAATCAAAATAGCACCCCCTAAGATGGCGCCACATGGAGGGCTCAGATTGAGCCTGTTTGAAATTCAAAATTTTCAAAGAATGCTACAAATACATGGGCTCACGCCCAACTTAGGTACTCCAATTTTTAGACTCCAATTTTGATTTTGAACTTCAGCTTAGATCCCTTTTAGAACTCAAGTGTGTCTCTTTGAATTCACGCCCCCCTTGGGCTCAGTGGAGAAGGTGCAGTGAAGCATCTACATTGCTCGTGCCGTAGCCAATTTGATTCAAGCGTGGGTCGATCTCTGTGAATCATTTGAAGCCCGGATCGAAGGACGAATGAAGCCATTGGTAGCCGTCCATCTCGAGAGTTTCAAAGCTGCATAACGACGCAAGGTGCACCTCCTTTCCTCTTGATTTCATAATATCATGATTTGATTCACGTGTCGTTTGAAGAAAGAGCTCATCCGAGGGATGGATTGAGCTATTCTCATAAAACAACATATATAAAAAAATACAATTATGCTTCCTTGATGATTTCTAGCATTCATGCATCTAGTTAAATTTAATTTATATTTTATTTCATTAATTTAGCATGTTTTATAAGTTAATTAGGTTTAATTTGGTGTTTATTTCAATTCTGCTCAATTTCAGTAGTTCTCTGTTTTTGTCAGTCAGTCCACACGTTATTTCATGTATTTAATTTTCGTTAAAAATTCTAAACAAATCATGGAATGCTCCCTAGGTGTCCCTAGAAATGTGACAAAAATTCAGAAGGATTTGAATTTGTTTACTGTGGTAAACATTCAAAATGATAAGTCAGGTTTTGTTAGCCGGGATGCGTTTTAAAAACTCATTTCCGACTTGTAAAATCGATATCTCTCTCGTGGGAGGTCATATTTTCGATCCGAAACATGTTATGAACTCGAAAGGATGTCTAGTTTTGTAACATGATTTTCTCAGATTTTTCTGATTTTTTTTTATGTCTGAAAAAAATCCGAGAGTTTGGGACATGTGTCAGAGCCTGATTTGGGCCTCTGAGACTTTGGATCGACTTAAGGAGATGGGTTCTCTTTGGGTATTGCTCAAAATCCGAATCTGTAAAAAGTAAATGTCATGTTCGGGATGTCCTCTGTTTTCATCTGAAAGCTTCTGATTTTTAGAATAGTTTTAAGATCTGTTTCGGATTTTTCTTGTCAGTCCTCTGTTCTATCACATTTGTCTGTTCTGTTGCTTCAGGCATGAAACGTTGTATTTTTATCCATGTTTCTGTTGATCAAATGCCAAAGTCATAAACATAAAATTTGTTTCGGTATGTGTCGTGAGTAGCTCAGTTAAATATCAGAAATTTTCATGGCCGTTTTCTATTTTTTTAGCATTTTTACATTAGATTAGGTCGATTTTACCTCCGTCAGAACCAAATGCCCGTTACCGAACTCACCATAGTTCAAATCCCGAAGCTGTAAAAACAAAAAATGTTCAATTTCGGGTCCTTTAGTAGTCTACAAAATATCAGAGGTTTTTATGGTGTAATTTTTGCATTATCATATTAAGCATTGTATTTGGTTCGGGTCCATAGGCGAAATTCGTCCATTTTAGGATTTTCTTTAAATTTTAGTATCTAGACCATGTCATTTCGTGAGTTTTAGTATTCTAGGATGTTTGTCAGGATAGGTAGATGCTCCATACCGAATTTGTCAGCATTTGGAATTCATTTGAGGCTTGGTTTAGTCATAATATCAAAACAGGGCCCCGCGGGGCCCGAATCTAAGCGAAAAACAAGCGAAATTCGTTATTTTGGATAAATTGCAAAATGTCAAATTCTGATTTTACAGTCTTAATGTGTTTAGCAGCATGTCATCATGCCTCATACTGCATTTCACCATCATTTGTTTCAATTCGAATTTCAAAATTTCAATTTTTACCAAAATTTCCTTCAAAAACCCTCATTTTAAATGTATAACTTTAATATTAGGGGTATTTTAGTCATTTTGACCACCATTTCAAATTTCAAACTATTTTTTACTGAATTTATTGCATT
Organism: Nuphar pumila; assembly: GCF_984573655.1. Classification (NCBI taxonomy): domain Eukaryota; kingdom Viridiplantae; phylum Streptophyta; class Magnoliopsida; order Nymphaeales; family Nymphaeaceae; genus Nuphar; species Nuphar pumila. The sequence goes on from NC_143262.1 coordinate 38,404,875, forward strand.
TTCATCATTTCAAATATCAAGGAAGCATGAGAATAGAGTTTATATCCAATTAAGTCCAATAATTTTATAATATTATTGGAAAATCTTGGAAAAACTCACATATTTCAGCTAACCTTATTTCAAGTTTGGCAGAGACATTCAAAAGAAGGAGCTGAAGTCTGCAATTTCTTTTATTTCATTTATTTAGTGATGTAATAATGTAATTTTTGGAATAAGAGATTTAATTTTCTACTTAGACTAGGATGCATATCATATAGTTTGAATTTATGCAATATCTTGTTTATGTGATTCATGCACATTATTTCAAAAGCACTATGGATGTACACGAATGACACGTGCACCAACTCTTTGGGAGTTGATGAACTCGGTGGAATCCATGTTTAGGCCCTAGTCGGAATATGGATGAGACCCAGATCCATCATCTTTCTACTAGTCACATTGAGCCTACACTCTTAGGCTATCTTAAAATGCACATCATATTTCTAATATTTTCAAAGTATTGTGCATTAAATCAATTAAACTCTGAACATATTCATGGCCACAATCAGAATATGTTAAGGATTTATTTTGACTTAATACACATTTTTCCAACAAATTTCTTAGAAAATCTTTCGAAGTGCATTCATACACTCATATCATTTGCATCATGAAATCATTGGTTTTCTCATGATTTTCTTAAGAAAGTTTCATTCTCAAGAAATCAATTTCTCAAGAAACTTTGAGGATTTTCCAAAATTGGTTTTCTCAAGTCAAGTTTTTCCATAGTTTTCCATGGAAAAGGTTATTTTCTCAAGATTTTCAAAAGAAGTCTCTCACCTTTCTCAAAGATCAAAATCGATTTCCAAGTATTTCAAGGGTAAGATTCCCAGGATTTCAATTTCTCAAGTTCAGTTTTTCTTCTCCAATGAGTTTTCCTATAAATTTTTTATCATTTTCCAAAGAAAATTCTCAAAGTCGAGTTTTCCTGAGAAGTGTTTCCCTTTTCAAATGTTCACCTTTTTCTCAAGAATCACTTCTATTTTCCCAGGATTTTCAACTATTCATGATTTTTCCACATCTTTATGAACTTTCTCGTGATTTCAAAAACCCTTTTTCATCTGAGTTTCCTGAGAAATTGACCTTTTCCCTGAGAAATATCTTTTAACTCCAAAGGTTTTCTGAGCATACATCATATTTTTCAACTTACATTTTCCAAAGTCTCATAGCACATGCCTGAATTCTCTGTGCATATAGGATAGAACACGATTTTGATTATTTAACTAAATCAAGCACAATTTTGGTCCTTGGTTCGATTACCCCTGTTAAAGGCGGCAAGAACGGTCGAACCTCGTACCGACAAGTCGAGCCCCATCCCATGGATTTTCCCACAATTTTCAAAATGGAGGCGAGTATTTCAAAACAATTTCCAAAACCAGGTCAAGTTTGAATCGCGAAAGTATTTCCTTTTTCTCTTCCGCAAGGAAGGGAAGACGGGAGAATTTTGCGACGATAACATAACCACGTTCATGAATTTCAATAATTTCAAATAATAGTGATTCATGAATTTCAGTGTCGTTAATGTGTTTGGATACAGCCGAATTCTGGAGAAATATAAATCACATTTTTTGCATCATTGAATTCTCATGTTTGGATACACATGAAAATTCATTTTGAGAATTCAGGATTTCCAAATTCTCTATTTCAAATTCCCACCTATCCAGGTGAGATTACAACTCCCAAAATTCACACGCAGAGTGCATTAGAATCCCCAAAGTATCAGCCTCCACATCCTGAGGAAGTCGAGTCGCTCAAGTGATTCATCTCCTCCTATCTTCCTCTATTTATTTCATCTCTCTCTCTCATATTTTTCCAGTGATCAGAGAACCCGAGATGGTAGGAAACCAGTGGCCATTGGAGGACATAGTCAACACAATCTCACTTTCTGGCACTGATCAAATCATCAAAGCCTGTGCTCGGTCCAATCCCACCAGAAAACTCAGGCATCAGGTTCATGCGCACATCACATATGGCGTGAATGATTCTGATGCTTTCGTTAGGAGAGTATCTATTATCCTCGCAAACTGTTTGATGGTATCTATGAGAGAGCAAAGTTGCGCCTTGGATGGAGATGGTTGATCGTTATGCGAAAAGCAATGAGGGTGCCGATGTGCCAACTGTTTGATGAAATGCCCAAGAGGGGCAGCTTTGTAGAGTGTGATGATTATAGGCTTTGTGATGATGGGCATATTAGCAGAGGCACTGGAGCTCTCTTTCAAGAGATGCAGTTTATTGGTGAAAAGCCAAATTGAAGTGTGCTTTTGTACTGCCTAATGCCTAGGGTAGCTAGGACCCTGACCCCAACTATCTGGATGCAGCTTGGTCGTATTAGGACACGAAATGCTCACCCACCGAGAGCAGTAGACTTTCATGGACTTGAACCCGCAAACTGAATCCAAACCCAAATGCAAATCCAGATCTCAATTGATTCAAATATAAACAATTTGGACAATGATTAGTTTTGAAACCATATTACCTTTATCCGATTGAATATCCAGAAAAAAGATTCAGGTAGAGTTCTCAAAGGTATCCAACGAAAAAAGTGAGAATTCCAGTGGTGAATTACATAATGAAACCAAACAATAACATGAGAATTCTCTAAGAAAATCATTGATCAAACTTGAATTACCCAAAAAATGAAAATCTAGAGATTGGGAATTCCCTTTCTTGATGTCTTTGGATTGAGAATTCACTTTTCCATGAGAATTCTCCTCCAAGTATCCAAATGCACCCTATAAATTCCTACTACAAAATACACTGGAGTTTGGACTTGTTCATATTTCGTATGACATCTGCATGCAGCCTAAATCACACACACACACACACACACACACACACACACACACACACACACACACACACACACACACCTGCAAATGAAAAAACACCATGGATCAGAAATTACACGAATGAATTTACTTACAAGAATAGGAGAATGAAACATCCTGTTTGCGTCCATGGTGAACTGCTTAGTGGAACACTACAAGAAGATCCTAACACATTTACCTAAGCTAAGTTGGATTAGTGTTCTTGTAACAACCGAGAACCCCAAAAAGGGTTTGTCCAACATTATTACTACCTGGTCATTTACTCAGCTGATCACCATGATCGCATCTACAAACACCATCGTTTTCATTATCATCATCACTATCACTATCACCATCACCAGGAGCAAAGGCAGACCTGGCATAATATTGCCAAGAGCGTGTATCAGTTTACCAATCACGCTCTCAAGTTGATCTGCTTCCTCAGCTTCAACCACTGATAAACAAAGCCACCAAACATTTCAAGATAATGTGAAGAGGAATCACTCTCGTGTATAGGAACTGCACCTCAATAATTACTCTTGATGTTCAAACAGAACTGTGTCCATCACTAGCATCATCATTATTACCAGATCCTTCCGCTCTGCATGGACTCGACTGTTCCTCCTCAGAAGCTGTTCTTGGATTCTGGGTTAGAAGACGTGATGGCCATGAATCCAAAGGGGTGGGATACCGTGCGTGTGGTCTTCTCACACTAGGAGGCTTAGCAGGGCGAGGCTGTAGCATATCGGTATCACTTCCATCATTAGGTTTGGAAAAGGTTTGTAGATCAGGATGGAGAGGGAAGACAAGGAGAGGTCTTATAACAGGAGGCACAACTTGATCAGTAGACAACACTGCAGAACCAATAACAGATGGCATCATTTGATTGCTTGGCAACGTCTCAGGCCTCATTGCATGTGGAAGTGCTTCCACAACAGGTGGCACCAACTGATTGTTTGTTGATGACAGCACCGCTGGACCTACATGTGACTGTAAAGATAGCGGCACCTCCACGGAATTGGCCCACATCACTTTTGATTGTGTCCGTTCTTGTAGCTGGGTTTGTAATTTACCAATCTCAGCTTCTAAGATGGTATTTTCATCTCTTAGTTCATTCTTCTCTTCAGTAATCTGCTTCAGAAATAAGTTATTGTGCATTTGATATGTGTTTCGCTTGAACTCTTCAATGAAATAACTGGCACCTTTGACATTCTATAACATATTTCAAAGTAGGACAAGGTAGGGAAGAAATGAAAGTAACCAACACATATTAACTTATATAAGAACCATAGGATAAGTAGATGAATTAAAATGCTTCAACACCCAGAAGGTCAAATGTGTGTTTGTTTGTATGTTAGATTCTCTAGGAAAATAGGATCTTCACACTGAAGCTGTTGATAAGATTTCTCTTACAGCTCCAATTCAACCCCACTTTTCTCTTAGATTAAAGAAACAAAATAGACTACCCAAGATATTCCCCTTCATACACAGAAATGCTGTCTTATCATATTGAGCTCAGCCAATGAAAACTCGAAGTTAAAAGCAAAAATGAACTAATTGGCAAATTTATATTTTTCAGAAAAATCATGTTATGACTGGGTAACAGGATCGTGCAGAATAGTTGCTTCTTGGCCCTAGAGAAGACTTTCAATTCTTTGATACCAATGAAAAACCAGGTTAATCACCAAAAATGTGAAAAAGCATCTTCAGTTTAGAAGAGCATGGATTTCTGTATCACCCTTAATTTCCAAAACGACTTACAAAGAGAAGAATCTTTTGTTCGAGGAGCTTACATAGTGAGACTCTGTCAATAGTGCTGCATTCTCCCTCCTAAGATGGTCCACTTGACTGAGCAAATCCCGCAGTATTCTTGTAGCATCTGTCAATATTGAAGCTTTGCCACTGTTCTGTTGCAGTGGTTCTGCAAAAATAAAACCGGACTTTTAATTTACCAATATAACAAGATATTGAAGTCACAGCACAGAATAGTAGCCATATGAATACGTAGATTTTAGATCGGCCGCAGTAACAAGCTAACCTGATACATACATAAACTAGGACAGAAAATGAGACGACCAGCTTGTGGCTCAGCTTGTGCTCGGGCTGTGAAGAGGTTATTTGAATTTGTAAAATAGGCACAGAGAGCCGAACAAAAACAACAGGTGTTTGGCTTAAATTGGTTTGTGCAGGCTTGTTAAGTAGTAATAAATATATTCTAGATATATTTTGCGTTACATAATAGTGTAAAACAAATGGTACAAGTGTGTGGTTTGCAAGCAATGGGTTTAGAGTTCAAATATTATTGCTTCCAGTTTTGAAACAATATATAGACATAAGGTGTTTTATATTAATATAAAATATTCTGTATTGTTCATTTAAAATTTAGAAAGAGTTTTTATGTTTTGTAATAAATATATATCTGTATACATATAAAATATTTTGTATTGTTCATTTAAAATTTTAAAAGTTTTTTTGTGTTTTATAATAAATAATTATAAAATCATTTATATATCAATATAATACATCTAATATAAAATATTTTATACAAGGGCATTTTTGTAATGTCAATTGAGATGAGAGTGACTCTCCCTCTCTCTGATGTGATTCATAAAAAAATAACAAAAAAATGACATGTCATTGTCATGTTTTGACATGTCACCTCTCTCTCTCTCTCTCTCTCTCTCTCTCTCTCTCTCTCTCTCTCTCTCTCTCTCTCTCTCATCTTTTTCACTCTCTCTCTGAACCGGTTAAGACTCCTCACACCTAAAGAAGGGCCCTTCCTTTTTGTCTTCAAAGGGCTCATTTTGGTCAAAATAAACCTCAAACACACTCAAATTGTGTCCGATGTGTTTTGGAGTGTCATTAACGTATCGCGAGGCAAAACATATCCATGACACAGGTCTGTTTGAGCGTGTCACTGCGACATAGACGTCAATAGTCCATTGGATTGTCTTGCTCCCATACATTACCAATAAAAAAATGTTTAAAGCATTATCGAGCATCTTTTGCTTCCTAAACTCATGGAAAATATCTTTCTAAAATAGAACATGCATACACTGGGTATTAATGATAAAGTAATAAAAGTTAAGACTATAAAGACTTTGGAACTGAAAATAACAGACACCGTTAGTGAACATGTCGCTCATAGTCATGGTATCAATTAAACTGCATTAGTTATTGAAATACATGGATCCTTGTGGAGTACCACCTTTTAAGTCTTCATGGAAAACATGACAAAGATAGGATACCTAAGCCACAATAAGATAACCCAAATCATTTTGCAATTTTCCAGCCACCATTAAATGTCCTAAACCTCAAAACTGAAAAACTAAGAATTTCAAAAATAATTTCAACATGGAAGTCAGTAGACATCTGAAAAACCATTTCCATAAAATTTCAGATAATCTTGACATGGAAGTCATAGACATCTGAAAATCTATTTTCATAAAGGCAAGGATTGAGTTTCTGATCTCAATTCTCAAAAATATTCCTCCAGTAACAATTTTTAGGCCCTTTTTCCAAATTAGAAGTGTGTCTGTAATTTCCAAGTTAATTTGTTCTTTAACGCTATTATCACATAAGGTTTTCCCATGTCCACGTAGAATAGAGCACACTTAAAAAATTTAAATAGTTAACTGGCAGAGGTGATGACACCGTGCAAGCAAATACTATTGCATCACCTATCTAAAAAAATACTGCATCATCATACAAAAATTGACCATGAACACGAAAGAAGAAACTAAATTACCTAGGGCCTGGCCCAAGTCAGAAAAAAGCTCATTCAAATGGTCTCGCTTTAGCTTCTCCCTCTCAGCTTTGTGAATTTTCTTTGCAACCTTATCTTTGTTCTTGCTTTTTCTGCATTACACCAAGATTTCAACTTCAATATTTACGGCAAGTTAACAGGTTTATATGCCATAACTGTGAAGTTCATGTCAAAGAATATCAAGAAAGACATTAGTCTATATTTTAATCTAAAAAGTTAACAGGTTTATATGCCATAACTGTGAAGTTCATGTCAAAGAATATCAGGAAAGACATTAGTCTATATTTTAATCTAAATAAAAACAGTCATCTTTGTTGAAGAAAGATAAAGAACTCCAAGCAGGCATATTCAGATGATGGTCCTCATGCAAAGTAACAAATGTGTTTCTTGACATCTGCAAGCATCAAAAGGTACACATGAGGAAAAACAGCACTATCTCAGTAAGCACCCTTTCCCAAAATTATTTGCACAGTGGATTGGTTCATCTATGCTGAATTAAACTGCAGTATTGGGTTCTCTTTACAATGGATCATGACTGTTATCAGTGTTCCCAATACAGCCTCCAATGCAGTGATTTTCTAAATCCAGCAAATAACCCAGCTTCCAGATCCCTCTTGTCCACGCACGGCTTTAAGATGGTCTTCGAGCCTGAGAAAGATCTTCTGACCAAGAATGGTGCTTTTGTTGAGAATGGCCAAGTGAAAAATTTTGTTACAATCGAAAAATTTTGATTTCCTGTGATCATCGGTCCGGATATTGTTTTATTGGTACCCTAAAGGTTTTAAGCTCTCAAAATCCTTTGTTTCTTTGAACCCAAAGAATTCCAATTCTAGAAGCAAGCTACGCTACTTTCTGGCTAGCTCGTGTAATCTTAGAAACATTCCTGTCAGAAATATCAACCTGCAAGAGATAAAAGTGAGGTAAAGAGAGAAGAGAGGAGTCGGCGGCCATAGGGTTTTCCCTTTTCACTTATTATTTATAAGTGTTGTACAGGGTATAACATTACACAAGTAATAAAAATAAATTACAAACATGCCACCGCCCACGCATCCCAAGATGGATCCTTGGAATGTGGTGTGGGTCGGATCCATGATCCAAAACTAACAGCCTCCCTCAAGTTGAGTATGGTCTTTGATCATGCTCAACTTGTCTTTGAGTGCCCAAAATTGATGAGTGGATAATCCCTTGGTAAAGATGTCAGCAACTTGCATATCTGACCGAACATATGCAGGTTCAATTTCTTTTTCTTCCACCTTTTGTCTAACAAAGTGTTGATCGATCTCGATATGCTTCGTGCGACAATGAAGGATGGGATTGAAGGCAATATTAATAGCACTCTGATTATCGCAAAGAAGCATAGAGGACGAGATCGGTTCTTGTAATTCTTGCAGTAGATGTCTCACCCATGTAACATTGGTTGTTCCTGCTGCCATTGCACGATACTCTGCTTCAGTACTAGATCGCGCCACTGTCTTTTGCTTCTTGCTACTCCATGTTACAATATTATTGCCGATAAGAATGCAATACCCCGAAACTGATCTGCGCTCGTCAGGATCACCAGCCCAGTCCGCGTCTGTGTAGGTGAATAGTCGATGCCCTGACGTATAAGTTGTGTCCTTGGTATACATCAAGCCATCTCCAATCGTACCCTTTATATACCAAAGGATCCTTTTTACTCCTTCCATATGTACATCTGTAGGAGCATGCATAAACTGTGAAGCCTGATTGACAGAGTATGCTATGTTAGGCCTAGTGAATGTTAAGTATTGTAACATCCCTACAACTCGACGATACAAAGTAGGATCATGATAAGTAGTGCCTTCTTTAGCACTTAGCTTATGATTTAGAAGGCAAGGTGTGCTAATTGGTTTACAATTCTCCATCTCTGTAGCAAGTAAAATATCAATAGTGTACTTATGTTGGCTCAATGTAATAGTCTCATGTCTACTATCAACTTCCACACCCAAAAAATATCGCAAGGGACCCAAGTCTTTCATCTTGAATTTAGCCATCAGCATAGACTTAACCCAAGATATGTGAACCTCATCACTCCCGGTAATAATGATGTCATCAACATATATAAGCACCCAAACAATAGTTGAATCACTTTTGAATATGAACAATGAATGATCGAGAACACTTTTAGTGAACCCATGATGCTGGATCTCCATGGAAAAACTTTCAAACCAAGATCGAGAAGCTTGTTCAAGCCATAAAGAGAGCGTCGAAGTTTACATACCCAATTGGATGAATCATGCATGCTATAACCATGTAAACTTCTTCCTTTAGTTCACCATGCAGAAAAGCATTTTTAACATCAAGTTGACTGAGTGACCATCCATGTTGTAACGCCAATGCAATGATAATCCTGACGGTGCCCAATTTTACTACTGGGCTGAACGTTTCATCGTAGTCCTGCTCATATTGTTGTGTAAAGCCTCGTGCAACCAGACGAGCCTTATAGCGCTCAACACTGCCATCCGGTTTGTGCTTGATCCTGTACACCCATTTGGATCCTACAACATTCTTGTTATCTGGCCTTGGTACAATTTCTCATGTATTGCATTCATGCAATGCTTCCATTTCCTCATTCATCGCCTCTACCCAGGCACGAGAATGTACAGCCTCATGAAAAGAGGAAGGTTTTGTTTCTTTGGACACTCTAGTTAGAAATGTTTGAAAATCCAAAGAGAAATTGTTATAACTTACCCAGCGATCTATAGGATGTCTAATCCGAGTGGAACATCGTAGAGGAGTCTCATCATTGACTGGATGAGCTCTACGAGAATAAACAAGACCAGAAAAACGTGAGGATGTTGTTGTAGGAGGAATGTCTTCCATATGCGGTTCCACATCGAAAGTATAAGGTTCATTGTCTGTCAATAAAGATGAATCCTCATAAGGCAACGAGTTATATAAAAGTGAGTCACTGAGCCAAGGATCATAATTGTCCTGTGTATCTGTGGAAGATGAACCCAGAGTGTCAAAATTTTCATCATCAAAAACAACATTTCTAAATACCCGAATTTTGCCTATATGAGGATCATAACACCTGTATCCCTTATAGTCATCTGCATACCCAAGAAACTTGCACTGTAGAGCTCTGTCTTGAAACTTATTTCTCAATGAATGATCAATATGAACATAACATACACAACCAAAAGGATGTAGTTCTTCATATGATGGATGACAATTATAAAGAACAAAATACGAAGAATTATCTTCAAGGATGGGCATGGGCAACATGTTGATAACGTAAACAGCTGTATAGAAAGCCTCTGTCCAAAGAGAGAAAGGAATACCCATAGTATGCATCATGCTCAAGGCTGTCTCAACAATATGCCTGTGTTTTCTCTCAGCTACTCCATTTTGTTGAGGGGTATGAGGGCAAGAAATGTTACGTGTAATGCCATGCTCCTTCAAATATTCACTAAAATCATGGGATATGTATTCTCCCCCCCCCCCATCACACTGAAAATATACAACATTGGTATTGAATTGGTTTTGAACTAGTGCATGAAACTGTTTGAACAACTTGAAAACTTCATGTTTGTTTTTCATGAAGTAAATCCAACTAAAACGAGTGTAAGAGTCAAGAAAGAGTACATAGTATCGAGATCTAGAAAGAGAGGCAGTGGGCGCAGGACCCCAAACATCTGAGCATATAATCTCAAAAGGCTTTGTTGCTCTTTTATTGATACTATGAAAAGGAAGTACATGACTTTTGTATAAATGACAACTTGGACATTTTGACTCTAAACCGACTGCGGGTATCAAACCTTTAGCAGACAACTTGTCAAGAAAAACTTGACTACAATGACCCAAACGAAGATGCCATAAGTCTGACTTATTAAGATTCAAGACTCTAGATGAAGAACTATGATCTGTAGATCGACTCAAAAATGTTGGAAAGGAAGAAGCTGAGGAAGCCACGGCTACGAAAGACGACGTCTTCAAAGGCACATGAGATTCTTCAGAGACGTACATGTTCCCGCGCCGTTCACCTTTAGCGAGCGTCTTCTTGGTGTGAAGATCCTTAAGATAAACAGAAGGAGTAAATTCAACGGAAGAATTTGTTTCATCAACTAATTTTGACACAGATAGAATATTCTTTTGAATAGCAGGTGTGAGTAAGACATTTGACAAGGGTAATTGAGATTCAGGCAAAGAAAGGGAGACATTTTCAGTGTGAGAGATGGCGTGGTGAGATCCATCTCCTATGACTATAGTGTCATTTCCAGTGTAAGGAGTCAAGTGAGAAAATTTACCTGCATCAGAAGTAACATGTGCTGCTGCCCCTGAATCAATATACCATATACCTTCATCATTTTGGCACAAGTTCATCTGATTGAAAGCAGTCATAAGGATATTTTGTACGTTCTGTGGAAGAACCTGTCCCTGAGGAGTGCGTGCAAACGTCTGAGTTGCCTTCTGCCCTGGCCTACTATCTGGCCTCCCTGTTTTGTTCTGGTTCTGAGGATTGTACCAACAATTTGCTTTAACATGTCCCCGCTTATTGCATAGAAAACAAGTAGGAACACGTCCCCCTCATGGTACACTGCCTGAGCCAATGCCCCCTCCACCTGGTGTAGGTAGTAATCCTCCTTTGTTCATAGGTGTTCCATTGGGACAAGGAAGAGTAAATAAGACTCATGTTTGAATAGGCGTATGTGCCATCATCACAGGATGAGCATCATCTGACGTGTGTTCCTGATTTAAGCTGACCTCATATTGCAAAAGCTTAGATTAAAGATCATCAAAACATGGAAGAACTGAGACAACCTGGAGTGCCATGCAAAACATGCGATATTCAGGTCCAAGGCTACCTAATACTTGTTGTACCATATCCTTATCTGATACAGGGCTTCCAATGGCAGCTAACTGATCTGTAATCACCCTGACATCCCCCATGAACTCTGTAATAGATTTGTTTCCTTTTCGCATGGATTGGAATTGCCACTTGAGTTGCAAAGCCCGAGATTCGGAAACCTGAGAAAAGGAATAAGCTAGTCCATTCCACAACTCGGCAGCAGATTGATCATCAGAAATAGTTTGTAAAACACGATCAGAAAGTGTGGAAGTTATGTAAGCAACTAATGTCTGATCCCGTTGTACCCATATGTCATAAGCAGGATTGGTGGTTCGAAGTTGACTCAACTTCCCATCTTCACCTGTTATTTCTTGCATGATATGTGTAGGTGGGGCGGGTGATCGCCCATCTAGATGTCCATAAAGACCATGACTGCGAATAAAGGGCACAATCTGACGCTTCCAAAGTAAGTAGTTATCATGGGATAACTTGTGGGTCATGAGGTGAGTAAGAAAACTAGGGTTCAACTTGGAGTCCATGGATTATATGAAGAATGAGATGCAATAACAGATAGGAAATAGGAATGGGATGATATCAAAATAGAATGTTGACTGTTCTGACAGTGTATTGAAGGAAAAACAACAATGTTGTGTGCTGAAAATAATCTCAGTGCCTTCGTCACACAGGGAAGTAGTGACGTGTGAACCAGAAGAATATTGAACAGAAAATATATTGAGAGAAAAAACAGCAATGCTGAAAAAGAAACAGCAATGTTGTGTGCTGAAAATAATCTCAGTGCCTTCGTCACACAAGGAAGTAGTGACGTGTGAACCAGAAGAATATTGAACAGAAAATATATTGAGAGAAAAAACAGCAATGTTGTGTGCTGAAAATGATATCAATGCCTTCGTCACACAAAAGAATAGTGAAGTGCGAACCGGAAAAATATTTGACAGAAATATTTTTGGGGAAAAAAACAAAGATTCGACAGACTGGAATGTAATATTAGAACGTGTGTACCAGAAAAATTATTAAAGATGAAAAGAACTAAAGAGAAAGTAGAATGACGTGAAGGAGGATTAAGAAAAAGAGAAAAAAATAAATCTGATTAAGGAAAAGAGACAAAAAATAAATCCTACGTCCTTTAGAAGCACGTGCTGGTCCTTATAGGTCTTCTAGATGATTGATTTCCGTGCTTGTGCTCTGATACCATGTGAGAAATATCAACCTGCAAGAGATAAAAGTGAGGTGAAGAGAGAAGAGAGGAGTCGGCGGCCATAGGGTTTTCCCTTTTCACTTATTATTTATAAGTGTTGTACAGGGTATAACATTACACAAGTAATAAAAATAAATTACAAACATGCCACCGCCCACGCATCCCAAGATGGATCCTTGGAATGTGGTGCGGGTCGGATCCATGATCCAAAACTAACAATTCCTTCGTGCTTAGCTTAGTAAGCTAGCTTGGTAAGCTAAGTTACTTTGAAGGGCAGCAAAGAAAATATTTTGATGAAACACCTCTCTCTATATCTCTCTCTCTCTCTCACACACACACATGTATTATCTATATGTCCTCTTAAATTGTTTCACAAATTAGTGCTCAAACTAATACATGAAACATCACTTCCTACAAGGATATGACAACATGCATCACTCTTTACTTCATACACTAGTGACAGGACACTCAGATGTCATTACTTAATTTTCATAATGAAGATGTTAGGCATGTGACTATGTCATGCATATTGGAAGACAAACTACCAAATATTACATGAAGCTTTCAATAGCTTCATTAGAGTCTTCTATTCTTGTTAAGCATCACAAGACATTTTAAAGTTAACAGAGAACCCATCTTCATACTTGCCCCTTCTTACAAGCACACCAATGAATGAGTGGTGAAGAAGCATGTGGTTGAAAGCAACAACAGCCTCTCAATGTCAGTTTTGTGGTTCTGAATATTGAGGATCCCCTACTCCTCAGCTATACGGACACATTCTCCACTCAAATAACTGAGTCTACAAAGAGTGAGAACAAAAGATGGATGCTTTATGGGTTATCAAGGAATGGAAGGGGAGAAATGTACTTTGTGACATCATCATCTCTCTTGGTGCAATTCAATATCAGTGAAGCAGAGATGAAAAGGGAAAGCAGAGAAGTGGTATGGTTCAATCCCAATGCAGAAGAGCTTGATTTTGATGTTGATTTTGAAACTACATAAAAAAAGAAGCCTTAAAGATCGAATTTACTAATACACTATTCATCATGAGGCACTACAAGAAACGAGACTCACCTTGCCCATTGTGGATGTCACAAAGAGAGAGAGATTATGCATCAAGAGGGAGCAGCAGGATCTATGTCATATGCTATGTCACAGGGATTCGGCTAGCAGGGTGCCGCACCCGCGTCGATGCGACGTGGATGCGGTCAACCAGACCCTGGGTGCGGTCAACGCACCCAAGGTCATTTTGGTCCAATTTTTCAGACTTAAAACAAAATTTGCCAAGAAATTTTTTTTTGCCCTATATGTCACAGGGATTCTCCAACTAGGTGCCGCACCCCTGGGTGCAGTCAACGCACCCAAGGTCATTTATGTCCAACTTTTGGACTTATATATATATATATATATATATATATATATATATATATATATATATAATTTTTTATATTTTTGCTGCATCCCCGCACCTGCACCCGCACCTATGTGACATAGATCATATGGATATGGCTGCTGATACGGGGATGCAGCCATTTTTATGAAGTTTCCAATATGACTAATATATAAGGGAACATGATATGGGGCCAAAATAGAGTACCCGTGTGACATAGCCTTGGATGCAATAGAGTACTGGGGAAGGGAGGGGTGGGGCACACAAGATTGTGCCACATCCATACCTTTTTTTTCTCCAGTGGACTCACTCAACTGACAGAGTACATGCAGAGATTCTGGAAATCCCATCCAATTAGAAAAGGATCAAGAATTCCTCTTTTCATTGTCATAATGAGATTCTTAAAATCCCATGAATTTTGACAAATCATATATTTGGTACTTCAAAATTCATCAAGCATAGGATTCTTTGAAAGGACAGGATTCTAAAAATTCTGATTTTGAAGCCTCGAACCAAACAGAACCTTATGCAGGTCCAGGTCAACCAGTGAACCAACCTATTGACAGCACCTATGGCATGCAAATCAGTTGTCAACAACAGACAACAGACACCATTTGGTGAGATCAGGAAAACTCTGCAGATAGAAGTGCAAAAGCAAAGTTCAATGTATCCTCAAAAGAAGATTACTATTAGAGAAGGGCTTTGAGGCAAAGAATTCAATTATGATAGCTACAGAAGGACCAGGCAAGGAAGAATATGAAGATGCCACGAGCCCTCTTCGTATGTGACTGTTAGTTGCATTGTCTCATTTTGTCAATAACCAGAACTGAGAACATTCAATGGCAGGCAGGCCTATTTTTTCTTGGTTTCCATACTCCATTTGATAGGTGTTTGCATCTGCTATATCTATAAAGAATCGAGTTATTAATGATCAGATGAATCAAAGAAATAACCATTCAGTACAAAATAATATTTACATGAGGTTTTACTTTCACGTGAAATCAATGTGTTGCTGACCATTGTAAAGTGGGTCAAAGCTAATATTGCACTTATTAAAAAACTTGATATACATAAATCAGGTCTTCCATTGGAAAAACTGCATGGGAAATCAAAACTGCAGCGTTCTACTATTTTGCTTTCTCATGATTCAGATGGTCAATGAGATTTTTTTTTCTCCTCTTTTTTCAATTTCGGCATTGCATATTGTTCGTTTGGTGAGCAAGTTATAAAGCAGTCATTTTTGCATGAAATATGCATACCCTTCATAACTAAAAGTATAATTTGCCTGGTAAGAAGATTGTTTTCATGCAAAAGATCAAAATCCACATCATTTTCCAAAAGTTGGTTACAAATGGAGTGCCTATTTCTCTAATAGAAGAAAGGTGCATTTGCAAAAGATTTTCTTCTTTACATAAGGAAATAAGATATTCAGTAAATGGCATTAACAATATCTGAACATCATATAGGCATCTAAGCTTGAGGCTGAAGCTATATCATATGGATATCACTATGGCTAGCACACAAGGGGGTTTGGAACGGGAGCCAAAACGGAGTATTTGTGTGACATAGGGCGGAAGTCTAAGATGAATAAAGAGCATCTGAGATTTTGCTTACCATATGATTCACTGCATTGTACTGAAAGTAACTTTGTTAATCTGTGTGATCCATTTTAATCTTTATATACAGGTGAAATCTTGGTTTACATATTAATGCTAGATTCAAGAGCTCAGAGAATACAGCAAGATAAGGCAGGACATGTCATGATATAGCTTTTATTTTATTAATTTCTGCTTCTACATGCTTGACATTCATCTCAACTGCTGAAAACCTAGTAGAAATGTTGGGGGAAGACCATGTGACAAGTCAAATGCAGAAAGTGTTTCCAAACCTCCTGATTAATTAAATTCATAACAGACCATTGAACCAACTCTTTACATGAATATTAGAAGAGCCAGAAAAAACCCCAAGAACAGACCTTCCAACTGAATTTTTGTCTACTATGTTTGCCCGGTTAGCCATTGGTTTACGCAAATCTGAAACCATACTTTGTCCCTCCAACAGGTTCAACTGCATAGTCCATGGAGAAAGCAAACAAAAAATGAGGACCCACTTTACGAAAAAAGGACTTGCATGGAACATCATGCATTGGGTTAAGCTAACAGAATAAAATGATTTTCAAGGATAAGATCATTCCCAAGCAGACAATGCTCATATTGTTCATAAACACAGTCAACAACAAGAGTATTTAACCGAGGTTTTAACTCACATCAGGAGGCCATGCCCCAGCTTGGCTAAACAAAATGCAGACTTTCCTCAATCTTTAACGAGAAAACACTTAGAGATAAAGGCCATCCATGTATTCATATTATTAACATGAAAATAAATAAATAAACAAACAAACAAATCAACAGGAGATAACATTTTCCTAGTGTTTGAAAAACCATAACAAAACTCAAAAGAACATGACGCAAAAGAGAGACCTTTCTCCTAAGGCTAAAAACCCACAATGAGATTCTAAAAAGAAATCCTCAGAGCATCACCGGATACCTAGATACGTCAGCCCATACATTGGAACACCTACCAATTTGATAAAAATTAAAGACATGTACAAGATCCTCAAGACCTCTTTTTCTTTCTGTGAGGTACTCAAAGACCCCAAAAGCAGAACAATTAGTAGTATTAAGAACATAGCCCCAATAAACAGAACAATAAGCATTAAGAACATTACTCAATGCGTCTTTATGATGAGACAGAAAAAGGGAGGAATATACATATCAAAGCGAGGATAAAAAAACAGAGAAGAAAAAAACAATAGAAGGAAATTGATACCCAAATTACCATGACACATACACAAAAAACGAGGAAATAGCACCCAAAATTAAGAAAAAACAAGAGTCAATTCCTGCCTGAACAACAAGATACTTGAATAAAATCTGGACGCGCACCCTAACCAGAGTTCCCCGTCCAAAATACCAATGATCGAAAGCCTATAAAAGGGCAGAATTTTAATCTACAAACGGCTTCATTTTACCAAGGCAATCTTAATAGTAAAAAAACGCAATTTTCCACAAAAACTAGAGAGAAAAAAACTCCAAATCCGGAAAACTAGTTCTTCAATAGAAAGAAATAGAAGAAGAAAAGAAGAAAAAGAAGGATCTACACACACCGATATGGACTCAGAAGAAGAGATTCAATCCAATGCCTAAGGACTCAGAAAATACAACCAAAATCAGACAAATAATCTCGGATTAACTTCAAGTAAGAAGGAAAGCCACGTTAATAACAAAAAAATAAAAAAAAATGCAAATATAAACTCAGAAGAAGAGATTCATCCAATAGAGAGAAAAAAAAACCTCAATCTCCGATGCCCTAAAAAAACCCGAAAAACAATAAAAAAAACATAAAAAGGACAGACAAATAATCTCAGATTGACTTCAACGAATAACGAAAAAACACCATAATAATAAGAAAGAACACAATAATTGCAAATATGAACTTAGAAGAGAGAGTTAAAATCCCCAAAAAATCGTGAAAAATAGAGGAATAACATAAGATCCACTGCAATAAAGAAGGGTAAAAACCACGCTAATAAAAAAAAGGAGTAAGGACGTTACCTCCGAATTTGTTGATCCATCGATCCGAAGAACGTGACAGGGGAGAGACTGAAGGAATTTAATTTTTTTCCTTTTTCTTTAATTAGTAAAACCAAAATATAAAAAAAAAGGAGGAAAATGAGAAGGAACGGGAAGCGAGAAGGGAAGACGACGGCGAGCGTGTGGCGGCCAACAGGACTTGATATTGAGAGAGAGAGAGAGTGTGTGTGTGGAGAGAGGGTGGTCGGCACGTGCGAGACACACGCCTTGCACGCCGCGCGGCTTGCCTGCTGGTGGCCCGCCCGGTTCTCTCGCCGCCTTGTGGGTCCGGACCATTCGTCGGGAGTTTGCCCCGCTCGAGCTAACCCCGCGCCTTCCTGCGTCCATAGTTGGTGATGTTGGGGCAGTATCCAAATCCAGCCACACTTTGAGTAGATGACTTTCCAGAGAGCCAAGCTGCTTTTTTTTTCAACGACCCCCCCTCCCCCGTTATCAACCATACATTGTCAGGCCTCGGGTTGGATCCCCCCTGCTGCTATTGTCCTTGAGATCCGCCAAATATCAATCGAGCTTTGACCCTGTAGCAAGGGATATCCTTAATGTGCTTCAAACCCAATGTTAAGTGACAAATAGGGGTGCACACGACCCGGGCTTCAGCTGAGCTTCGAGCTGAATTGTTTATTTAAAAATCTAACATGAATAAGTTCAAAGGATGCAAATCCAACAAGATTTGAACCATAGCAAGTGATCAACACCCTACCCACTTTAGTGGAACACTTTTTATGCTTATTAATGAGCAAAATTTCTACATATCCTTGATTGAACTCGGCGAGATTAATTGAACTCGAATGCCTAATCAAGTTCGGCTCTTTACTTACTCAAACTAGTCACGCTTGATCTAGATCGGCTCGTTGTGCAGCCTAAGTGACAAACAATGGTCGCCCTTAGAAACATGAAGCACTTGTGGGCATGAGCTAAACTAAACTACAGACTTCATATCAAACCAACAACTAATCCAATAAATTTCATAAATTTAAAAATCATCATGCACACTTAATTAAATTAAAATGTTCATAATAGGCCAGGTTCAAAACCAATAAGTCAATCTTAGAGTCCAGTGTCAAAAACCCCCATAACATCTCAAACAATGTCCAACCACAGTCGAGTTGTCCAAGTCCGAAAAAAAACTAATTCATCACACGTCATCACCTATATGGGTGAGAACGTCTCCAAGTGTGAAAAAGTACACAGACTAAGATATCATCGAGTAATTTCAGTCATTTAATATCTCGAATATAACATGCATTGATCAGAACTGAATATAATTGTAACAATTAACATATGTACATCTAAAGAATGACATTTACATAACATTCAATAATTTACACATTTATATCACCTTTGATGCATGAATAATTAATCAATGGGTGAACAATTAATCAATGCATGAACTTACCAAAATCATTGAATATCTCTTTGATGCATGAGTAACTTTTATATTTTCATAATTTTTAATTTCCAAACTGTATTGAATCAATGACAAGATTTTTATTTTGTGTTCTTCACTATACCAACTAACAAACAAAAAAATATCAGTTATAAATTCTAAATAAATTAGGAGCAATAAATTTTATAAAATTATCCAACCTACACAGAATTTTTGACGGGACAAAAATTTTGTGCTAACTTACAGAGGTCGTGTCTCCTAATCATGAACTCATTTAAGCCCAATTTTCTTTTAGATTGCTTTCATATGTCTAAATCAATCCTCTAAAATTTTGAGATTTATAGGTTCACTGTTTTGGAGAACCATATTTTTTTTTAAGGCTGGTCGAAATAAAATAACAGGGCAACATGCATTTTCAAGAAACACATAAAGAATTTTGTGATTTTCATAAATAAAACACCAATAACATGCATCTAATAATTTTGATTCAACATAAATACAATATATACATGTATGTACACATCTAAGCATGCTAAAAACACATAGATCTAATTTATATCATGAATCAAACATAAGATCTAACACTTTTACATAAGAAAACATGTTTTTCTCAAAACCAATTTTCAAAAATATTTTCATGTTTATGAAAACTTTCAACGAGATTTATAATCCATCAAAACCATATTCAAACAAAGTATAAATATTTCCAGCATGCTAAACAGACCAAAGAATACCATATTCGAATTTGGGATAATCCAAAATCCCAAACCGCATATCTACACGGTGTCATTTTCTATAGTTTTTAAAAAAATTGATACAAAACCAATACATAGATTCAATCCATGGTTTTAAACTATGATCTTGAATCAAGATCTAGATTAGCATGAATCAATCCTAAATCTGAACCTATTTACATAGATTTTTTATACCTTTTTTGCTAAAATCTAAGTTCTATGGCTTCGCATGTCTGAAATGACTTTCGAAAACTGCACGTGATCAAACAAAGGCTAGAAATCTGTAAAACATCTGATCTAAGTCAAAGCTCAAATTTGAAACTAACGTTTAATCCCAAAATACAATAAAATATAGATAGGGTACTCACCTATATTGGATTCATCACCAAATTTTGGCCTCTACGAATGCACCACCAGTGGTTTCTCCTAGATATGCACCTCCACCACCAATCTTCAATAAAAGTCTTCACCCAAAAAGGGCGTGTGAGATGGAGAAGAATAATATGAGAGATAGTGTGAATAGAGAAAAATAGGGACCTGAGAGAAGGAGCTCCAAGAGGGAGGGGCGTGTAGGTGTATGGAGGAAAGACTCTTTTTTATAATTCCCATGTGGGGTTTCCCAATACCACATAGTAACTCCTTAACTTCTATCTTAATTCATTTAGAAGTCCTAAAGCACTTAGAAAAAATTTCGCCCAATAGCTAACTAGTCTTCTAATGAATTTAGAAAATATTTGCTAACTTGATTCTAGAATAATTTTAAAACTTTTGGAATCCAAAATAAATCTTTCTCAACTTTGTTTCTAACCTCAAGAGGCCCATATAGGGGGGGGGGGGGGGGGGGACCCTATGGATTCCTCTTACTTAATTAAATCAACTTATTTCAAATTAAAATCTAATCTAATTAAATTTTAAATTGAATTTCAATTCTAAATTCAAATTCAAATTCCAAATCCAAATTCACATTCAATTCAAATCCGAATTAATTTGCAAATTAAATTTAAATTCATATTCGATTCAATTCCAAATTAAATTCGCATTGTAATTCAAATTTAATTTAAGATTCAAATTAATGTGAGATTCAAATTCAAATTTTCATTCAAATTAAATTCTAATTCGACCCAAATTTGAGACATAAAAAATTATTTTTATTTATTTAATAATTTTAGAAAATTTATCGGTATTACAGCTACCCTCATGGGTAAGGAATCCCCTAATGAAAAACAATAATAATTTTTATTTATTTATTATTTTTTCGCATCTAACCCTCCAAATGTGATCTACATTTTTTCTACCAGATTTCATGACAAAGCCATTTCTTATGAGAAAATAGAATTTTGGTTTTCCAAATTCCTTAGTTTGTAAGAAAAAGGAAAAAAATGTGAGTGACTTTTTCTGCTTTTCCTACGTAGAAATCCTAGTTAGAATTGATTGTTTGATTGCTTTTAACTAAGAAATTAAAATAGAAACCCTTGTTGGAGCTTATCTTGTCACATAGAATTTCTAAGAAAATATAAAATCTCTAACAAGTTAGTCTTTAAGCTTGTTTGAGGCCTTGCTTGCATCGTCTGTGATTCTCTCTCTCATTTATCTTTTTTCTTCAAACTTTGATTATAGAGACTCATGAATTTTCAAAAACCAATTCTATCTTTATTTTTGGATCTTCAGATCCCCTCACCCATACCAGGAGCCATCATCTCGGGTATATTAATGGTGGTCTAACGAAGCCGACTACCTGCTCACACATACCAAGAGTCATTAGCTCGAGTATATATCGAAAGGTCTAGCATGAGTAAGCCTTGCCTAGTAGAACCCATATGGAGTGACCTCACTGATCCACAGTGCACCACTCCAAAATTTCAAACTTGCGAACCTTTCAGAAAATAGGCAAGAGACTAGAAAAAATCTCTTTCCTCCAGAGTTTGTTCATAAAATCAACGGAAGACTATTCTTTTGTTAATTCAGAAGGCAAGTTGCCAACTTTGGGCATGTTAGCTAAAAGAACCAAAACTCACAAAATTCGGATATCCCAAGGAAAATTCGTAACAAACCCAAAACGTCCAGAACGCGAGCTAAGAGCAGGAAGAAGAAAGTCTTAAAGTCATCTTGTCAACGCGTCATCGCCCGTGGTGTACCTAATCATCATCTATACCCATAGAATGGGTTAGTTTCACGAAAAACTAGTAGGTGCATAAGAGAGACTATAGGAAACTGAATTAAGTATATTTAATTCAGTATGCTTACCAGTTTAAAGCAGATATGCAGTTAAACAGGTAAGTCGTGCAAGCGGGTAAGCAGTGCAAGCAGGTAAGCGGTGCAAGCGGTAAGCAGTTCAAAGCAAGTAAGCAGCGCAACTGTCAAACGCAGCATGATGATTCATTTGATCGTAAGCTGTGAACTACCACGCAACAAGCTTGTTTTCGTTCCTAGAACAGGGTCTCTGCATTTAATCATTATCAGGGCATCATTTGTCGCTCTCACTATTTCTAACAAACTCTTTGTCCTTAACAACCTCAATTTATTTCAATCTCTCAAGGCCTTACGCGGTCAGCTATCACCTGTTATGACTCACCTAAGGCGTCATACTTTCTCAAAAAACCCATCCTTTCATAGAAGGTACTGTAACGCCCCGGATTTCCAAAACAAAGCTAAGTTAAAATTTTTCATGAATTTTTTTTTTTTTTTCTTTGCAGCGGAACTTACAAAAGCTTTTAGCAGCGGAATCAGACGATAATGAGTCGTCAGTTTTAGAAAACTCCGAGCACGTTGCAGGTATGTGGCCAAGCAACTCATTGACCACCAAAGTGTTCCATTTTATCTAAAACCACATGTTTATTACAACACTACTGCTTAGAAAAAGCAGTGTAGGTTCAATAAAAAGGAAGCAGTACAACTCTGTCTAGAGAAACCCTGAAACTCGATGCCGCCTTGCTCCGCATATCGCCACGCAGGTTCAACACCTGAATCCCCATAAAACGGGGTCAGAACCACTGATGGTCTGGTAAGTAGGCAAACACCTATCTATTCAACTCAAGTAAATGCATAGACCACTCAGGGTCGCAGTTCGTAATACGACGCTCAAGCCTCCATGACTTAGCGTATATCGCAAAAGCCTCATCAGGGCTATGAGTTGAACATCCACGCAAGTCGTCATGACTTCGCATAAGCCTCTTCAGGGCTGTGAGTTAGAATAACCTCTTAAGTCTCTACGACTTAGCCTTGACTTCCTCAGAGTCACGAATGGATGTCTAGCTCAAGCCTTTATGCTTGGCACATCCGTATCCTACGAATCTAAGGACAGCTCTCCGAGCTTCACTTAGTCGTACGGATATCAATGGTGTTCTTTCCCAATCGGTCCAGTAGTATACCGACCATGACACCTTCACAAAGGTTATGCAGGACTGACTCAACAACGTCATCCACTCATACATTCAAAGTAGCGTTGTACCTAAGCTAATGATTTATTTCGATAATTGCACCTCCCCCTGGGCTTAGGGGACTCATATCTGGGCGACAACGCGACGATCTGGGGGTTGATTATTCTATGTATTTTAGATACCCCAGAGGCCTGTTGACCCCATCCCCCTAGTAGGACGGTACAGCATACCGGAAGAGATCCTTACTAGGTATCCGAATGCATTCTGCTACTGCAGTATTTGGGTTCAATCCTTAGATATTTAAGGATAACCACGACCTCCATACCTCTGAGTGACGAAGGCCATCAATGAACTCTATCAGGTTCGGGTGAAATATATGTCACTCAAGGCTGCGCCATGACCGTCTTCCTCGGTGAGAAATTCTGAAAGGGGCCTGCCGGTCTTACAATTACTTGACGAACATTGCATGCCTATAGGGCAACCTTTGAGAAGTATGTACCCGACCCCAATCAACCACACAGTTTTCACCGTGGAACAAAGGTTTTATTCATATGCATGCTTAACTCTGCTCTCGGCACTTCGGCCTTGACGAGCACTTCACCTCTTTCGGTGGAAACAACTCACTCCGGCTCAGCGGCCCTTACGAGTCTGGTTGTCTGATAATTCTCAATGAGCATGCACATGACTCGATCTCTACGGATCGGCTACTCGGCGTATTTTTACGCAACGAGCTCAGGACCTTGTCAAGGCGCTACCACTACTTTGGCGCAACGGCTCTTACAAGTATGATGCCCTTGCAGGTGTCAGGGAGACGAGTCATTCTGACATCGTTCCAACAAAGGACATCATTGTGCCACTTAACTGGTTTTGGCAGCTCTTCTGCCAACCATTCTGTCAACACCTTCTTTGCTCTACCGGCAGTGGTGCGACAAACCTTTCTACATCGTAGAAGGCGTTCCATAACTGGGTAGCACTTCTGCTACGTTCTTTCTGAGCTATTCTTAGCCCTTCAGGAATTTTAGCAGCACTTCCTCTCTTTAACGGAGAAAGCGTGCGTTTTCTTTTATCCATTTCAGCGACATCTCCCCTCTTTGGTGGGAAATCGCTACGCTTAACTCGGGAAATGGATGCGCACTGTTGTGCGTACTTTGCATCCATCAAGGTTACCGGAACCTTGGGCCATAGCCAGGCCATACGTAATTAACTTAGTCTTTACGTAAAGAGCATTTTGCCAAAAAGCGAAGCCTTTTCAATAGGGGCTTCATTCGTCAAGCAGAATCTTGAACGAGAAGCGGTCAAGGAATCGCATGGGCGATTTGGAGTTGATCTCCATTTGAACGCTCATTTATGCGCTATATATGTAGTATAAGCAGAAGCCTGTGCTTTATATAGCGGCGGCGTAAAGGAAATGCATATACTATTGTTCAGGGTGTGTAACTGAATGAAATATTCTACATATATAACAAAACAGGAGCCTTGGCATCGTTCGACGCGACGACGTAAGTAAATACATTGCAGAAAGCAGGAGCCTTGGCATCGTTCGACGCAACGGCGTAAGTAAATGCATAATCGAAAGTGCAGTAATTGAAAGTACAGAAAGCAGGGAGCCTTGGCATCATACGACGCGACGGCAAAGGTAAATTACATGGCCTGTGCGATATAAGACGCGTCGGCAGTATCAGCAGATATACACCTAGATCTGTATCCAACGATAGTTACGAGGCGAGCGAGTGAACACCGAAGTGTCCTAGAGGGCTCAACCAAGAACTAGGGTGAGATACTATTTTGAAGAACGCATATACTGCGTATTCGAACATATATATCCGACGATAGTTACGAAGTGAGCGCGTGAACACCGAAGCGTCCTAGAGGGCTCAACCAAGAACTAAAGCAAGATACTACTTCAGAAAGTATATTCTATATACAAACAATCAAATACTTGAGAGAGATGGATCAACGAAGCGAACTTACTTCAAATCGTGGAAGAAACGGCTCCGGGTTGCTTCTTTGGCTTCGAGCCTTCCTTCGAGAGGTCAGACTAAGTCAAATGAAGCTGACTTAGTTGAGAAAGAGGTAGAGCAGGTCAAGCTACTCAACCTAAGTGGTTTGAACCAAACAGGGTTCGATCCAAGTCAACTGGGTTCAACAGGTTCGAACTCAGCTCAAGTAGGCTAAGTCTGGGTTCAGAAACCCAAACCGGAATCAGGACCAAAAAGGACTTTGACTTTGACTTTAAACCCAACTAGGTTCAAGTCAAGTCAACTGGGTTTGGACCAGGTCAAGTGGGTTCAGACCCAGGTCAGGTGGGTTAGGACCAGGTCAGGCAGGCTCAGGCTAAGTCAGGTGGGCTCAGGTGGGCTAGGCTAGGTAGGGGAGGTTTGGAAAAGGAGGAGAGAGAGAGGGCTAGACGATTTTTCAAAGGAGGGGGGCTCCTCTATTTATAGATTCTGAAACTTGAGCCCCAAGTTTCAGAATTTCCATTTTGCCCTTGGGCTTTCTGAGAATCCCTTCCATGTAAGGTGCTGGAACATGCTGGAAGGCTCTGGAAGATGCTGGAAGGTGCTGGAATATTCTAGAATATTCTAGAATATTTTCTGAGAAATATTTCAGTGGGTCCCACCAATATTTTCGTGGGTCCCGCAAGAATTTCGGGTTTTCGGCGTTTTTTTTCCGAAAAATTCTAAGTACGCCATTATCTTCGTATTGATGCCACTAAGAAAGTTGGCTCGCAGGAATCCTTTGATTTTGTTCAGATAGGAAGTTATGACCTTCAGAGCGTTTGAGCATATATTCGTGAAGATACGAATATCCTAAGTATATTTGGATCGCAGGAATCAGTTCGATTCGCTTTACGGTAAAAACGATATTTTTCACTAGAAAAATGCCTCAGGAATTTATTCAGAGTTATCTTAAAAATTGCGGGTCTTACATCATTAACCCCTTAAAGGAATTTCGTCCGCGAAATTCAGTTAAGAGTACTAAGTGCGTAACTCAGGATATTTCTCCCATATGTTAGATTCATAATTTTATTCACTTAGTTAAACATCGTATTCATTTCAATCATAACCTCATATCATAATTCATGATCGATGAGGTATGCTTCTCATATCTGAGTTTAAATTACGCTACAACCACAATAGT
Organism: Nuphar pumila; assembly: GCF_984573655.1. Classification (NCBI taxonomy): domain Eukaryota; kingdom Viridiplantae; phylum Streptophyta; class Magnoliopsida; order Nymphaeales; family Nymphaeaceae; genus Nuphar; species Nuphar pumila. The sequence goes on from NC_143262.1 coordinate 38,431,192, forward strand.
TTGTTGAATCAACGTTCTTTCAACCGGCTATTTAACATAGCCATCTTGTGTAACTATTTCATACACACAGATCATTCTTCTAGAGATTAACCATATTGGAATAAGTCCCCTGTCAGACTACCTGGTATTGGAAACGTACCTCCTCACAGTTTCGCCTTCGTCAGACTTACCTGATATTGGATCAGTACACCCTCACAGAGTCATACTAGCCAAGCTACTGGTTTTGGAACATATACACTCGCACGGAGCTGTATACCCTCACAGGCTCACTCTGGCTAGACGATCTGATCTTGAATATGTAAAACCTCACAGGACTCTCTTCTTGGGAACAATTCCTCGATGGTTTATTTTATTAAGTAACTTTTAACGTTCTAATTACACAAACTTAATTTCTCAATCATGGAGTCTATAGCCATCATTTTCTGGGTATAAGCACTTAAGATTTTAATTTGACAAATCCAAAATTACTTTAGAGAGCAAGGATACATATCGATCCAGATGACCGTACACAAGGTCATAAGCCTCTTGTCTCAAGCATTCATTGGATCTTGTCTTTCAATCGCTTTTTACCCATTACAACTCTATCTATCAAGGTATCCAGATTCCTTGATATGGTCATCATTCGTGAGTTGTTCGGCTGTCACCGCATAGACACGACCTGCAATGGGTTTCTGCTCTGCCCCAGGTAATGGCAGACGTTGTTGTTGAGAGGGTCCTCCATATCCCATATTTCTTCGTTGAAGATCTGAGGCCTTCTTGCGGCATTCTGTTACACGATGCCCTGGTTTGCCGCAATACAGGCAACCCCCTGTATTGCGAGGACAAACCCCTCCGGGATGATCTGAGCTACACCTCGGGCATCAAAAATTAGACTGTCGGTAGGGCTGATTGGCTTCTACCATCTGTAATGGCCGCTCGGCCGGTGGAGTAAAGTTGTTCTCCTGAAAATCCCTCTTATAAAAAGTTGGTCGTGATTCTTGGCCACCGGGGAACGTCCTCTTGTTGTTCCCATTACTTGCTACCGGTCGCTTTACTACGACCCCTTTGCATCGCTCCCAGTCTGCACTAATCTTTGAAGCTGCTGCCACAGCGGCTTGAAATGTTTGGGGCATGCTAGTTATAACTCGAGATCGTAGCTCTTCCCGAAATCCATCTATATATTTATCGGCCCTTTCTTGGTCAATATCGAATAACGTGGAGCAATATCGTTCAAGGTTTTGAAATTTAGTGGTATAGTCCATCAGACTCATAACACCTTGCTCCAATTCCAGAAACTCCATCTTCTTCTTATTTCTGGAGTGTATCGGGAAGTAATTATCCAAGAAAGTTCTCCGAAAATCATCCCAAGGGATGACTTCAAGCTGAGAGAACTGGATTATCTTAGTGGTATCCCACCACTTCCGTGCATTATCCTTCAGCCTATAAGTGCCGAAGTTAGTCTTTCTATCCTCTGGTACTCCCAATACCAGGAATGCACGCTCTGTTTCCTCGATCCAGCTTTCTGCAAGCTCTGGATCGGCACTGCCAACAAAAACAGGTGGGTCGAGTTTGAGGAACTTCTCATAAATTATTCCTCCAAGGTTCTCATTGCGAGGTAGGGCTGGTGCTTGCCTTGATTCATGAATGGCAGACACAAGCCTGTTAAGTGTCTCCAGCAGGAAGCCCTGCGTATGGGACTCCTCGCTCGGCATGGTTCTCCTCGTCCTAGGAGCCATTTTATCTATTCACACAAATACACCCAAATCAGAGAAAGTATAAAATTTATACTTACAGTGCGATACCGCAAACACGACGGATCTTGAACCAGGTTTCTCAGACTCATGCTTTGATACCAATTCTGTAACGCCCCGGATTTCCAAAACAAAGCTAAGTTAAAATTTTTCATGAATTTCTTTTTTTTTCTTTGCAGCGGAACTTACAAAAGCTTTTAGCAGCGGAATCAGACGATAATGAGTCGTCAGTTTTAGAAAACTCCGAGCACGTTGCAGGTATGTGGCCAAGCAACTCATTGACCACCAAAGTGTTCAATTTTATCTAAAACCACATGTTTATTACAACACTACTGCTTAGAAAAAGCAGTGTAGGTTCAATAAAAAGGAAGCAGTACAACTCTGTCTAGAGAAACCCTGGAACTCGATGCCGCCTTGCTCCGCATATCGCCACGCAGGTTCAACACCTGAATCCCCATAAAACGGGGTCAGAACCACTGATGGTCTGGTAAGTAGGCAAACACCTATCTATTCAACTCAAGTAAATGCATAGACCACTCAGGGTCGCAGTTTGTAATACGACGCTCAAGCCTCCATGACTTAGCGTATATCGCAAAAGCCTAATCAGGGCTATGAGTTGAACATCCACGCAAGTCGTCATGACTTCGCATAAGCCTCTTCAGGGCTGTGAGTTAGAATAACCTCTTAAGTCTCTACGACTTAGCCTTGACTTCCTCAGAGTCACGAATGGATGTCTAGCTCAAGCCTTTATGCTTGGCACATCCGTATCCTACGAATCTAAGGACAGCTCTCCGAGCTTCACTTAGTCGTACGGATATCAATGGTGTTCTTTCCCAATCGGTCCAGTAGTATACCGACCATGACACCTTCACAAAGGTTATGCAGGACTGACTCAACAACGTCATCCACTCATACATTCAAAGTAGCGCTGTACCTAAGCTAATGATTTATTTCGATAATTGCACCTCCCCCTGGGCTTAGGGGACTCATATCTGGGCGACAACGCGACGATCTGGGGGTTGATTATTCTATGTATTTTAGATACCCCAGAGGCCTGTTGACCCCATCCCCCTAGTAGGACGGTACAGCATACCGGAAGAGATCCTTACTAGGTATCCGAATGCATTCTGCTACTGCAGTATTTGGGTTCAATCCTTAGATATTTAAGGATAACCACGACCTCCATACCTCTGAGTGACGAAGGCCATCAATGAACTCTATCAGGTTCGGGTGAAATATATGTCACTCAAGGCTGCGCCATGACCGTCTTCCTCGGTGAGAAATTCTGAAAGGGGCCTGCCGGTCTTACAATTACTTGACGAACATTGCATGCCTATAGGGCAACCTTTGAGAAGTATGTACCCGACCCCAATCAACCACACAGTTTTCACCGTGGAACAAAGGTTTTATTCATATGCATGCTTAACTCTGCTCTCGGCACTTCGGCCTTGACGAGCACTTCACCTCTTTCGGTGGAAACAACTCACTCCGGCTCAGCGGCCCTTACGAGTCTGGTTGTCTGATAATTCTCAATGAGCATGCACATGACTCGATCTCTACGGATCGGCTACTCGACGTATTTTTACGCAACGAGCTCAGGACCTTGTCAAGGCGCTACCACTACTTTGGCGCAACGGCTCTTACAAGTATGATGCCCTTGCAGGTGTCAGGGAGACGAGTCATTCTGACATTGTTCCAACAAAGGACATCATTGTGCCACTTAACTGGTTTTGGCAGCTCTTCTGCCAACCATTCTGTCAACACCTTCTTTGCTCTACCGGCAGTGGTGCGACGAACCTTTCTACATCGTAGAAGGCGTTCCATAACTGGGTAGCACTTCTGCTACGTTCTTTCTGAGCTATTCTTAGCCCTTCAGGAATTTTAGCAGCACTTCCTCTCTTTAACGGAGAAAGCGTGCGTTTTCTTTTATCCATTTCAGCGGCATCTCCCCTCTTTGGTGGGAAATCGCTACGCTTAACTCGGGAAATGGATGCGCACCGTTGTGCGTACTTTGCATCCATCAAGGTTACCGGAACCTTGGGCCATAGCCAGGCCATACGTAATTAACTTAGTCTTTACGTAAAGAGCATTTTGCCAAAAAGCGAAGCCTTTCCAATAGGGGCTTCATTCGTCAAGCAGAATCTTGAACGAGGAGCGGTCAAGGAATCATATGGGCGATTTGGAGTTGATCTCCATTTGAACGCTCATTTATGCGCTATATATGTAGTATAAGCAGAAGCCTGTGCTTTATACAGCGGCGGCGTAAAGGAAATGCATATACTATTGTTCAGGGTGTGTAACTGAACGAAATATTCTACATATATAACAAAACAGGAGCCTTGGCATCGTTCGACGCGACGGCGTAAGTAAATATATTGCAGAAAGCAGGAGCCTTGGCATCGTTCGACGCGACGGCGTAAGTAAATGCATAATCGGAAGTGCAGTAATCGAAAGTACAGAAAGCAGGGAGCCTTGGCATCATACGACGCGACGACAAAGGTAAATTACATGGCCTGTGCGATATAAGACGCATCGGCAGTATCAGCAGATATACACCTAGATCTGTATCCAACGATAGTTACGAGGCGAGCGAGTGAATACCGAAGTGTCCTAGAGGGCTCAACCAAGAACTAGGGTGAGATACTATTTTGAAGAACGCATATACTGCGTATTCGAACATATATATCCGACGATAGTTACGAGGCGAGCGCGTGAACACCGAAGCGTCCTAGAGGGCTCAACCAAGAACTAAAGCAAGATACTACTTCAGAAAGTATATTCTATATACAAACAATCAAATACTTGAGAGAGATGGATCAACGAAGCGAACTTACTTCAAATCGTGGAAGAAACGGCTCCGGGTTGCTTCTTTGGCTTCGAGCCTTCCTTCGAGAGGTCAGACTAAGTCAAATGAAGCTGACTTAGTTGAGAAAGAGGTAGAGCAGGTCAAGCTACTCAACCTAAGTGGTTTGAACCAAACAGGGTTCGATCCAAGTCAACTGGGTTCAACAGGTTCGAACTCAGCTCAAGTAGGCTAAGTCTGGGTTCAGAAACCCAAACCGGAATCAGGACCAAAAAGGACTTTGACTTTGACTTTAAACCCAACTAGGTTCAAGTCAAGTCAACTGGGTTTGGACCAGGTCAAGTGGGTTCAGACCCAGGTCAGGTGGGTTAGGACCAGGTCATGCAGGCTCAGGCTAAGTCAGGTGGGCTCAGGTGGGCTAGGCTAGGTAGGGGAGGTTTGGAAAAGAAGGAGAGAGAGAGGGCTAGACGATTTTTCAAAGGAGGGGGGGCTCCTCTATTTATAGATTCTGAAACTTGAGCCCCAAAGTTTCAGAATTTCCATTTTGCCCTTGGGTTTTCTGAGAATCCCTTCCATGGAAGATGCTGAAACATGCTGGAAGGCTCTGGAAGATGCTGGAAGGTGCTGGAATATTCTAGAATATTCTAGAATATTTTCTGAGAAATATTTCAGTGGGTCCCACCAATATTTTCGTGGGTCCCGCAAGAATTTCGGGTTTTCGGCGATTTTTTTCCGAAAAATTCTAAGTACGCCATTATCTTCGTATTGATGCCACTAAGAAAGTTGGCTCGCAGGAATCCTTTGATTTTGTTCAGATAGGAAGTTATGACCTTCAGAGCGTTTGAGCATATATTCGTGAAGATACGAATATCCTAAGTATATTTGGATCGCAGGAATCAGTTCGATTCGCTTTACGGTAAAAACGATATTTTTCACTGGAAAAATGCCTCAGGAATTTATTCAGAGTTATCTGAAAAATTGCGGGTCTTACAAGGTACAAAACATGATCATGATCTAAAATCGCTAAAGATCTGATTCTCACATCAGGGTTCAACATGTAATCATGCTAAAGCAGAAAGCCAAAACTATAGATTCATAAATGGCTATCCCAAACAATCTCGGAAGATCATCACAGCTCACCATAACCTTTTATGGTAATCAAAAACACAAGTTCCACATCGGATCGCAAGGTCTGGGAAAAAGTACGACCTCACAAGAAAATTACCGCCCTAGATGATATACCTGGTCTAAAATCGTACACTTCCTCATAGGAGTTCACCGCCTTTGCGGCTACCTATTCGTGGACAGTGTACATCCTCACAAAGAATCTACCACTCTAGCCGGTTACCTGATTTGGGAAAAGTACAACCTCATAAGGAAACACCGCCCCAGATGGTATACTTGGTCTTAGATCGTAAACTTCCTCACAGGAGTTCACCATTTTTGTGGCTACCCATTCGTGGACAGTGTACATCCTCACAGAGATTTTACCACTTTAGCTGGTTACCTGATCTTGATCATACATACCTTCACAGAGAATCCTTTGGGAACCCGGTCCCCAACAAATGCCATATGCAATAAAAACTATTGCGATACACACATCAACACAAATGACCGCTCTCAGGGTCGATAACCACTATAATAATCAACAAGATCAACACTGGATCACCTGGTCTTGGACCATACACTCCGCACAGGAGTTCACCGTCTTTGCGGCTACTCGATCTTGGACAATGTATATCCTCATAGAGAATCTACCCCTCTAGCCGGTTACCAGATCTTGATTATACATATCCTCGCAGATAATCCTTTGGAGATCAGGTCCTCTACATATACCATACTCAGTGATACATGCATCAATACAATCGACTGCTCCGAACAATTGACCGCTCTTGCGGTCAGTAGCCACAATATGGGCACAAGCATGTATATCAACAATATGAATCATATCACTTCACATGGTAAAACAAAACACAAGATCACCCATTCCTCTAATAAGGTTTCATATCCATGAACATATTATCGCATACTACCAACATTTCTTATCATGTGGCATATCAATCACATCACACAGAAGCATATAATACTACGCATTGTATTATTGCCACAAGGAATATTGCAATGCTCAAATAGGACCTCAAAGCATGCGTAAACGACACATGATAACATGCAGATATGGCAATCAAGCCGATTCTATAGGCGAAGAGTAACTAACTCTATCCGACAACCAAACAGAACAACTGAATAAGACAAACACTGATAACAATGCTCACAAAACATACAACTACCATCAAATGGCTCAGTCCATCAGTAAGTAATTAAATAAGACACAAGCTATTGCATCGTAAGTAATTCATAAGCTACACATGAAAAGCAATCATACGGTAGTAGTTATATCACAATATGTAAGCAGCTTATAAGACAAGCGGCTACATCAGTCCTAGTTGCCACTAGTTTGTAGATTACGAGTTGTATGCAATCACATCAGTCATAAGAGATGCAAGCCAACAAATGCTACATTATAACAAGCACCAAGCAGTTTGACCAAGGGGTAAAGCAAGTCACATGCTAATATGCAACAACTTGGATAATGCTATTATTATATGCACTTAACTAGAATGAGAAGCTAGTTATTACTCAGCAAAAAAAAGGCATAAGTAGTTTAACCAAATAGAGTAACTCCTTGACAGGCGTGCATAGCTCAACGAGTAGCATACTGAACTATCGAGCAAGCGAGCAATCAACCAGTGTGAACATACTTTATGTTTCAATATTACTGGTCTGCGGGTACGCGCAGGCAAAATGTAGAAACAACTGAGACTAGTTAGGGCATCTGTTATTCTATGTATTTTCAATAACTCGAATAGCTAGTTGAGTTCGCTCCTAAGGGGACGACTTTAATCGAGAGAGGATTCCCCAAAGGCAGATAAGCAGTGCCACAGATGCATCCAACTTCTGCAAAAGTGTTGAGCTAACTATTGTAGCCCCTTTCTCCTAACTGCAATGACTGGGGAGGCCGAATCATTGTTCATGGGGTGGTTGTTAACAACCTGTCCATTGGAGTTTTGTATCGCTCTATCCTCTCCCTTGACAAACAATAAGAAATGAATGGGTGTGTTAGGGGTTGCTTAACTAACGACCCATCTTATGTTGTGGTCTTTAAACCACTCGACCATCTAGCGTGTGAAGGCGATCAATCACCATTTAAGTGATTACAACATTGTGCATTTAGTACTATTCGAGGTCGCACGACCGTGTCATCCGATCATCGCAGTACCAGTGTGTAGTGCACGACTACAAGTACTCCAGGATGAAAGAGGTATAGCTCCTCAATATGAGCCTCAACAGAAGTGTTTCACAAAGATGTAACGTTTCTCAAACTTTACTTTTGACATTCTTTATCTTTTGAGACAGCCAACAGCTTTTGCCAACATTTGGCATGCGACTTTCTAGAATCTCATCCGCTATCAGGGTATCTACATACCTCACATGACTCGATACCAGCCTTGATAGACGGGATACAGGTTTCGCAATAGAACCTCTGCTAAGAAGTTCGCTCAAACCCCAACTCGTTTGTAGGACTGCGTACTCAAAGAGCCAAGATCCTTGCGAGGCATCTCACTCCCTAGATGAGGATGTATCGCTAGCTCCCGACTCAACTTTCATCGCAAGAGGGAGAGTGATAAATGCCTTTTTGCATCCTCCACGAGGATTCCTCTAAAGCGAATGCAATGAGCAAAAACATGAGCGTCATCTGCAATAGCAAAGCAGTAACAAAGCATTTGCAAAAGCAAGAGCCTGAGCGCAAAGCGCAACGACAAAGTAAAGGCTATAAGCAGGAGTGCAACACAAAACCTGGGTGCAATGCACGATGACAAAGTAAAGACTGTAAACAGGAGTGCAACACAAAACCTGGGCACAATGTGCGACGATAAAGTAAATACATGACAGAAAGTAAAGGACAAGGATCACGAAACTGCATCCTTGAGTTAAGTGCATACTCATATAAATATACATATTTGTATATATATATATATTTATTTAATAGTCGTTTTTAGTTAATTGAACTTAATTCAATTGTCCAAGTCCTTTGTGCAATCTTCCCCTACCTCGAAGAGTTGCAAGCTTAATGGCGTCTGCGGGTGTAAACGATTGACGGCTCAGGTTGCGAAGCAGGAGCGAGATCTGCCGTAACTGCAAATATGTGATATTAACATGCGACCAAGACTAAAGCAAAAACAAGGAGAAGACTAAACTTCTCTGATACATAGGGCTGGGGTAGGGCCGAACGACTCTTGCCGCCAAAAGAATAGGTGCAGGGCCCATCGGCCCCCACTAGTTATTTAAAAAGGCAGGGGCCTTCGGCCCTTGTTGGAACAACAAAAAGGGCAGGGGCCTTCGCCCCCTGCAGGAAATTTTAAAAGGGGCAGGGGCCTTCAGCCCCTGCTAGAATAATAAAAAGGGTAGGGGCCGATGGCCCCTGCTAGAAAATGAGCAGAAAGAGAGAGGCACAGGGGCCAACAGCCCCCTTGCGGCTCTTGGGAGAGGAGGCATGAGCCAAAGTCCCCTGTCGGCTTGCTTAACAGGGAAACGAGATAGGGGCTAAAGGCCCCTATCTTTTCTGAGAGAAAAAATGAGGCAGGGAGGGGTCCCGACCCTCCCTGGTAGAGACAAAAGGGCAGGCAAGGGCCCCACAACCCTCTGCCGGAACCCTCCTCACAGGGGGCAGAGGTTTTACCCCTACCGATCCATCGGCAACTGATAGGGGCTAATTCCCCTGCTGCACGACCCTTCCTCGTCGTAAACAACCTATGGGAAGGGGCTTTTTGCCCCGTCTGTCGACGACAAGGTTAAGAAGAGAAAAGGGAAAGAGGAGGGATGGAAGGAAAAATAAAGGGGGAAGAAAAGGCATACCTGGTGGTCATCGGAGGAGCTTCGGGCTGTCGACTGTCGGATGGAAGGTCGTAGGTGGTGTCGGGTTGACAGGGGTCTTCGGGATGGCTCATCGGAGAGGATCGCTAGTGGCAGTGACCGTGGATGAGCGAGAGAGAGTCGGTGAGGGAGAGAGAGAGAGTCGTGAGAGCGAGAGAGGGGAAAGGGAGGTTTTGAGAACCTCCCCCCCTTTTCCTCACTATCTTTAAGAGACAATGAGGGAGGCGCCTCAACTGGATCTGGGTCGGGTCTGGGTCCCCCGAATCCAAGGTCATAAATTTTTTTTTTCTGACTTTTACATCCTACCCTCCTTAAAAATAATTTCGTCCATGAAATTTCTATAGCATTCATTAGTCAAAATACAAGTCAGGGTATTTGTCCCTGATATCTGACCATTCGTCAGCAGAATCGTCGTTCGAGTTTCTTACCATCTTTGAAGTAAACAAAGAATACAAAATATCAGAAACTTCAGAAAACTCGGCATAGAAGCTAAAAACATCTGTACTACTCATGCGTAACATGAGTAGTTTACAAAAATCGAGCAATGTTGGTAGATAAGCGGAATATGTCAAACCACTTAGCTTAACAATGTTAAAAACATCTATAAAGCAAAAAACATTATATACTCACAACACGATGCGAATGCTCAATGGTCAAGAATCCTTGTTTCCCTTATCTTTGATACCAATCTGCAATGCCCCAAAATTTTAAACTTGCGAACCTTTCACAAAACAGGCAAGAGACTAGAAAAAATCTCTTTTCGCCAGAGTTTGTTCATAAAATCAGCGAAAAACTATTCTTTTGTTAATTCAGAAGGCAAGCTGACAACTTTGGGCACGTTAGCTAAAAGAACCAAAAATCACAAAATTCGGATATCATAAAGAAAATTTGTTACAAACCCAAAATGTCCAGGATGCAAGCTAAGAGCAGGAAGAAGAAAGTCTTGAAGCCATCTTGCCATCGCGCCATCGCCCGTGGTGTACCTAATCATCACCTATACCCGTAGAATGGGTTAGTTTCACAAAAAACTAGTAGGTGCGGTGCACAAGAGAGACTACAAAAAACCGAATTAAGTACATTTAATTCAATATGCTAAGAAGTTTAAAGCAGATATGCAGTTAAACAGGTAAGCAGTGCAAGCAGGTAAGCAGTGCAAGCAGGTAAGAATTGCAAGTAGGTAAGCGGTGCAAGCGGTAAGCAGTTCAAAGCAAGTAAGCAACACAACTGTCAAACGCAGCATGATGATTCATTTGATCATAAGTTGTAAACTACCATGCAACAAGTTTGTTTTCATTCCTAGAACAGGGTCTCTACATTTAATCATTATCAGGACATTATTTGTCGCTCTCACTATTTCTAACAAACTCTTTGTCCTGAACAACCTTAATTTATTCCAATCTCTTAAGGCCTTACGCGACCAACTATCACCTATTATGACTCACCTAAAGCGTCATACTTTCTCAAAAAAACCCACCCTTCCATAAAAGGTCGAAAACATGATTATGATCTAAAATCCCTAAAGTTTTGATTCTCACATCAGGGTTCAGCATGTAATCATGCTAAAGCACAAAGCTAAAACCATAGCACAATCTTAGAAGATCATCACAGCTCACCATAACCTTTTATGGTAATAAAAAACACAAGTTTCACGTCGAATCACTAGGTCTAGGAAAAAGTATGACCTCACAAGGAAATTACTGCCCTAGATGCTATACCTGGTCTTAGATCGTACACTTCCTCTCAGGAGTTCACCGTCTTTGCGGCTACCCGTTCGTGGACAGTGTACATCCTTATAGAGAATCTACCGCTCTAGCAGGTTACTTGATCTTGGAAAAGTACAACCTCACAAGGAAACACCGCCCTAGATGGTATACCTGGTCTTAGATCGTACACTTCATCACAGGAGTTCACCGTCTTTACTCAGCAAAAAACCTGCGTAAGCAGTTTAACCGAATAGAGTAATGCCTTGACAAGCGTGCATAGCTCAACGAGTAGCATACTGAACTATCGACCAAGCGAGCAATCAACCAATGTGAATAGACTTTATGTTTCGATATTACTGGCATGTGGGTACGCGCAAGCAAAACGTAGAAACAACTGAGACTAGTTTCGACATCCGTTATTCTATGTATTTTCAATAACTTGAATAGCTAGTTGAGTCCGCTCCTAAGAGGACGACTATAGCCAAGAGAGGATTCTCCAAAGGCAGGTAAGCAGTGCCACGGATGCATCCAACTTCTACAGAAGTGTTGAGCTAACTATTGTAGCTCGTTTCCCCTAACTCCAATGACTGGGGAGGCCGAATCATTGCATGTGGGGTGGTTGTTAACAACCTGTCTATTGGAGTTTTGTACCGCTCTGTCGTCTTCCTTGACAAACAACATGAAGCGAATGGGTGTGTTAGGGGTTGCTTAACTAAGGACCCATCCTATGCTGTGGTCCTTAAACCACTCGAGCATCTAGCCTGTGAAGGCGATCAGTCACCATTTAAGTGATTACAACATTATGCATTTAGCACTATTCGAGGTCGCACGACCGTCTCATCCGATCATCGTAGTACCAACGTGTAGTGCACAACTATAAATACTCTAAGATGAAGGGGGTATAGCTCCTCAATATTAGCCTCAACAGAATGTTTCACAAAGATGTAACGTTTCTCAAACTTTACTTTTGACATTCTTTATCTTTTGAAACAACCAATAGCTTTTGATAACATTTGGCATGCGACATTCTAGAATCTTATCCGCTATCGGGGTATCTACATGCCTCACATGACTCGATACCGGTCTCGATAGATGGGATACATATTTCGCAATAGAACCCTTGCTAAGAAGTTCGCTCAAACCCCAACTCGTCTGCAGGACTGCGTACTCGAAGAGCAAGGATCCGTGTGATGTATCCCTCTCCTTAGACAAGGATGTATCGCTAGCTCCCGACTCAACTCTCATCGCAAGGGGGAGAGTGATAAATGCCTTTTTGCATCCTTCATGAGGATGCCTCTAAAGCGTATGCAATGAGCGAAAACCTGAGCGTCATCTGCAATAGCAAGGCAGTAACAAAGCATTTGCAAAAGCAAGAGCCTGAGTGCAAAGCGTGATGACAAAGTAAAGACTGTAAGCAGAAGTGCAACGCAAAACCTGGACGCAATGCACGACGACAAAGTAAAGACATGACAGAAAGTAATGGACAAGGATCGTGAAACCGCGTGTAAGACCCGTAATTTTTTTAGATTACTTCTAAATAAAATTCATGGGGCATTTCCAGATGAAAATAGCATTTATACTCAAAATGCGAATCGGCGATTCCTGCGAGCCAAATATACTTAGGATATTCGTATCTTCGCGAATATATGCTCAAACACTCTGAAAATCATAACTTCCTACCTAAACGAAATCAAGAGATTTTCATGAGCCAACTTTCTTAGTTACGTCAATACGAAAGAAATGGCGTACTTAGAATTTTTCAGAAAAAAAACACCGAAAACTCAAAAATTTTGTGGGACCCACAAAAATATTCCTTAGAAAATATTCGGTGGGACTCACAAAATATCCCATGGAAATATTTGGTGGGACCCATAGGATAAGATCAAATATGTCATCTGGATAAGATCAGTGACTCATCTGGATAAGATCAGTGACTCATCTGGATAAGATCAACATGAAATTTTTGGAAAAGCCAAGGGCAAAAAGGAAATTCTGAAACTTGGGGCTCAAGTTTCAGAATCTATAAATAGATGAGCCCTCCCCTTTGAAAAAATTGTCTAGTCCTCTCTCTCTTCTCCTTTTCCAAACCTTCCCTACCTAGCCTAGCCCACTTGAGCCTGCCTGACCTGGTCCTAGCTCACTTGACCTGGTCCAAACCTAGTTGACTTGACTTGAACCTAGTTGGGTTTGAAGTCAAAGTCAAGGTCATTTTTGGTCCCAGATTCTGGTTTGATTTTTCTGAACCCAGACCTAGTCTGACCTCTCGAAGGAAGGATTGAACTCCGTTTGAAGCAAATGGAGTTGTTTCTTCCACGATTTGAAGTAAGTTCGCTTTGTTGATCCATCTCTCTCAAGTATTTGCTTGTTTATATATAGCATATACTTCCTAAAGTAGTATCTAATCCTAGTTCTTTGTTGAGCCTTATAGGACACTTCGATGTTCACGCGCTCACCTCAAAACTATCGTTAGATATATATGTTTGAGTACGCAATATATGCGTTCTTAAAAATGGTATCTCACCCTAGTTTTTGGTTGAGCCCTCTAGGACACTTCGGTGTTCACTCGCCTCATAACTATTGTTGGATACGGATCTTGGTGTATATCGTCTGGAATTGGCCCTCGCGTCTTATTTCGTCAAGGCTCATATAATTTACCTTTGTCGTCGCGTCGTATGATGCTAAAGCTCCCTGCTTTCTGCAATTTCTAATTATGCACTTTCGATTATGCATTTACATTATGCCATCGCGTTGAATGACGCCAAGGCTTCTGCTTTATACAAATATATATGTAGAATATTTTGTTCAGTTACACACTCTGAACACTAATTATATGCATTTCCTTTACGCCGCCGCTATATAAGGCACAAACTTCTGCTTATACTAAATATATGGCGCGTAAGCTAGCATTCAAATGGAGATCAAACTCCAAATTTTCAATGCGATTCCTTTACCGCTCCTCTTTCAAGATTCTGCTTAACGAATGAAGCCCCTATTGGAACGACTTTGCTTTTTAGCAAAACTGCTCTTTACGTAAAGACTAAGTTATTTACGTATGGCCTGACTATGGCTCAGGGTTCCAAACAACCTTGATGGATGTAAGGTATGCACAACGGTGTGCATCCATTTTCTCACTTAAGCGTAGCGATTTCTCGCCAAATAGGGGAGATGCCGCTGAAATGGATAAAAGAAACACACACTTTCTCCGTCAAAGAGAGAAAGTGCTGCAGAAATTTCTAAAAAAGCTAAAAGTATTTCAGAAAGAATGTAGCAGGATACTCCGTCATATAGCGGAGTGCTACCCAATTCATGGAACACTTTCTACAATGTAGAAAGGATCGTCGCACCACTGCCGATAGAATAAGAGATGTGCTGACAAAATGGTTGGCAGAAGAGCTGCCAGAACCAGTTAAATGGCATAATGATGTCCGTTGTTGGAACGATGCCAGACTGACTCATCTCCTAGATACCTGTAAGGGCACCTTACTTGTAAGGGCCGCTGAGCCAGAGTAGAGGTTGTGCCTTGACAAGGTTTGAACTCGTTGCGTAAAAATATGTCGAGCAACCGATCTATTTAGATCGATTCATATGCATGCTCATTGAGAACTGTTACACAATCAGACTCGTAAGGGCCGCAGAGTCAGAGTGTGTTGTTTCCACCTGGAAGAGGTGAGATGCTCGTGATGGTCGTAGTGCCGAGAGCAGAGTTAAGCATGCATATGAATAAAACTTAAGGTCGCACATACCCCGTGATTGATGATCGCGTTAGGGGTATCTCACTCGATTGATGACCGTGCTTGGGGCATAATGAATTGGGTCGGGTACATATTTTCGTAGTGCTGAGGCACGGGCTGCCGAAATGGCATGCAATATCTGGCCAAGTAATTGTAAGACTGACAGACCCCTTCAGGAATTATGCTCACTGTGGAATGACAGTGATGGTACAACCTTGAGTGACATGTATTTACTTTGGACCTGATAGAGTCTACAATGACCTCAGTCACTCATGGGTTTTGGGGTCGTGGTTATCCTTAAGATCTAAGGATTGAACCCAACTACTGCAAGTAGAGGATGTATCCAAATATGGGCCTAGTAGGGTTCTCCCAGTTGAAACACATTGCTCTACTATGGATAGGGTCAACAGGCCTCTAGGCATCTAAAATACATAGAATAATCAACCCCTAGAATATCAAGTTGATGCCCGGACAATGCTTCGCTCGCGTACCAAGGGTGGAAGAGGTTAAATATCGAAACAATGCATTAGCTCTAGGTTCAGCGATGCTGAAATGTATGAGTGGATGGACGTTGTTGAGTCAGTCATGCATAACCTTTGTGAAGGTGTCATGATCGGTATACGACTGGACCGACTGGGCAAAGACCCATGTTGTATTTGCATGACTAAGCGAAGCTCGAGGAGTTGTCCTTAGGTGCGTGAGATACGGATGTATCAAGTATAAAGACTTGAGCACGATATTCAGCCCTGAAGAGGCTTGTACAAAGTCATGAAGACTTGAACGAATGTTCAACTCATAACTCTGAGGAGGCTCTTACGATATACGCTAAGTCATGGAGACTTGAGCGTCGTTATTGCGAACTGCGACCTTGAGTGGTCAACACATTTACTTGAGTTGAATGGATGTGTGATTGCTTGCTTACCAGACCATTAGTGGTTCTGACCCCATTTTATGGAGATTTTAGGTGTTGGACCTGCGTTGCGATATGTAGAGCAAGGCGACATCGAGTTTCAGGATTTTTCTAGACAGAGTTGTATCGCTTCCTTTTATTGAACTTATGTTGCTTTTCCAAGCAGTGATGTTGTAATAAACATGTGATTTTCAATAAAATGAAACACTTTGGTGGTCAATGAGTTGCTTGACCACATACCTGTAATGTGCTCAGAGTTTTCTAAAACTAACCAGTCATTATCATTTGATTTTGCTGCTAAAAGCTTTTCTAAGTTCCGCTGCAAAGAAAAAAAAAAGAAATTCATAAAAATTTTAACTTAGTTTTGTTTTGAAAATCTGGGGCATTACTGAATTGGTATCAGAGCATGTGTCTAAGAAACCTAGTTCAAGATCTGTCATGTCCACGGTATCGCACTATAAGTATAAATTTTATATTTTTTTTCTAATTTGGGTGCATCTGTGTGAATAGATAAATGACTCCTACGATAAGGAGAACCATGCCGAGCGAGGAGTCCCATACACAGGGGTTCCTACTAGAGCCACTCAACAGGCTTGTGTCTGCCATTCATGAATCAAGGCAAGAACCACCATCGCCTCGCAACGAGAACCTTGAAGGAATAACTTATGAAAGTTCATCAAACTCGACCCACCGATTTTCTTTGGCAGTGCCGATCCAGAGCTTGCAGAAAGCTGGATCGAGGAAACAGAGCATGCATTCCTAGTATTGGGAGTACCAGAGGATAAAAAGACCAACTTTGGCACATATAGGCTGATGGATAATGCACGAAAGTGGTGGGATACCACTAACATTATTCAGTTCTCACATCACAAAGTCATCCCTTGGAATGATTTTTAGAGAGCATTTTTGGATAATTACTTCTTGATACACTTCAGGAATAAAAATAAGATGGAGTTTCTGGAACTAGAGTAGGGTGGTATGAGTCTCATCGACTATACTACCAAGTTCCAGAACCTTGAGCGATACTGCTTCATGTTGTTTGATATTGACCAGGAGAGGTCCGATAAATATATCAACGAATTTCGGGAAGAGCTACGGTCTCGTGTGATAACTAGCATGCCCGCTGTGGCGGTAGCTTCAAAGATTAGCGCAGACTGGGAGCGATTCAAAGGGGTCATAATAAAGAGACTGGTAACAAGTAATGGGAACAACAAGAGGACATTCCCCAATGGCCAGAAATCACGACCACCATTTTATAAGAGGGATTTTCAAGAAAAAAACTTTACTCCACAGGCCGAGTGGCCATTGCAGATGGTAGAAGCCAATCAACCCTACCAACAGTCTAATATCTGATGCTCGAGGTGTAGCTTAGATCACCCCAGAGGGGTTTGTCCTCGCGATACGGGAGATTGCCTATATTGCGGCAAACCAGGGCATCGTATAAGTGAATGTCATAAGAAGGCCTCAGATCTTCAGTGAAAAAATATGAGATCTGGAGGACCCTCTCAACAAACACAACAACAATGACTGCCACTACCTAAGGCAAAGCAGAAACCTGTGGCAGGTCGTGTCTATGCAGTGACAACCGAACAACTCACGGATAATGATCGTATCAAGGAATCTAAATACCTTGATAGATAGAGTTGTAATGGGTAAAAAGCGATCAAAAGACAAGATCCAGTGAATGCATGATACAAGAGGCTTATGACCTTGTGTATGGTCATCTGGATCGATATGTATCCTTGCTCTCTAAAGTAATTTTGGATTTGTCAAATTAAATCTTAAGTGCTTATGCCCAAAATTGATGGCTATAGATCTCATGATTGAGAAAGTAAGTTTGCGTAATTAGAACGCTAAAAGTCACTTAATAAAATAAACCATTAAGGAAATGTTCCCAAGAAGAGAGTCCTGTGAGGTTTTACATATTCAAGATCAGATAATTTAGCCAAGGCAAGCCTGTGAGGGTATACAGCTTTGTGCCAGTGTATATGTTTTAAAACCAGTAGCATGACTAGTATGATTCTGTGAGGGTGTACTGATTCAATATCAAGTAAGTCTGACGAGGGCGAACCTCTGAGAAGGTACGTTTCCAATACCAGGTAGTCTGATGGGGGACTTATTCTAAAATACTTAAATCCTAATAAGAATGATCTGTATGTACGAAATAGTTACACAAGATGGCTATGTTGATAGCCAATTGAAAGAACATTGATTCAACAAAACTGTCACGACAGTGGCGTAATTTGAACTCAGATATGAGAAGCATACCTCATCGATCATGAATCATAATATGAGGTTATGATTGAAACAAATACGATGTTGAACTAAGTGAATAACATTATGAATCTAACACGTGGGAGAAATATCCCGAGTTACGCACTTAGTATTCTTAACTGAATTTTGGGACGAAATTCCTTTAAGGGGGGAAGGATGTAAGACCCACAATTTTTTTAGATAACTTCTAAATAAAATTCACGGGGCATTTTCAGAAGAAAATAGTATTTATACTCAAAATGTGAATCAAACTAATTTCTGCGAGCCAGATATACTTAAAATATTCGTATTTTCGTGAATATATGCTCAAACACTCTAGAAGTCATAACTTTCTACCTGAATGAAATCAAGAGATTTCCACGAGCCAACTTTCTTAGTTACGTCAATACGAAGGGAATGACGTACTCAGAACTTTTAAAAAAAAAATTATCGAAAACTCAAATTTTTTATGAGACCAACGGAAATGTTGGTGGGACCCACAAAAATATTCGTCAGAAAATATCGGTGGGACCCACAAAATATTCTATAAAAATATTTGATGGGACCCACAAGATAAGATCAAATATGTCATTTGAAGATCAAATATGTCATCTGGATAAGATCAGTGAGTCATCTAGATAAGATCAGTGAGTCATCTCGATAAGATCAACATGAAATTTTTAGAAAAGCCAAGGGCAAAAAAGAAATTCTTAAACTTGGGGCTCAAGTTTCAGAATCTATAAATAGAGGAGCCCTCCCCTTTGAAAAAATTGTCTAGCCCTCTCTCTCTCCTCCTTTTCCAAACCTCCCTTACCTAGCCTAGCCCACCTGAGCCTGCCTGACCAGGTCTGAGTCAGCCTGATCTGGTCCTAGCTCACCTGACCTGGTCCAAACCTAGTTGACTTGACTTGAACCTAGTTGGGTTTGAAGTCAAAGTCAAGGTCATTTTTGGTCCCAGATTCTGGTTTGATTTTTCTAAACCCAGACCTAGTCTGACCTCTCGAAGGAAGGATCAAACTCCGTTTGAAGCAGTTGGAGTTGTTTCTTCCATGATTTGAAGTAAGTTTGCTTCGTTGATCCATCTCTCTCAAGTATTTGCTTGTTTGTATATAGCATATACTTTCTGAAGTAGTATCTGATCCTAGTTCTTGGTTGAGCCCTCTAGGACACTTCGGTGTTCACGTGCTCACCTCATAACTATTGTTAGATATATATATTTGAGTACGCAGTATATGCGTTCTTAAAAATGGTATCTCGCCCTAGTTTTTGGTTGAGCCCTCTAGGACACTTCAGTGTTCACTCGCTCGCCTCATAACTATTGTTGGATACAGATCTTGGTGTATATCGTCTGGAATTGGCCCTCGCGTCTTATATCGCCAAGGCTCATATAATTTACCTTTGTTGTCGCGTCGTATGATGCTAAAGCTCCCTACTTTCTGCAATTTCCAATTATGCACTTCCGATTATGCATTTACATTATGCCATCGCATTGAATAAGGCCAAGGCTTCTGCTTTTTGCAAATATATATGTAAAATATTTCGTTCAGTTACACACCCTGAACACTAATTATATGCATTTTCTTTACACCGCTGTATAAGGCACAAGCTTTTGCTTATACTAAATATATGGCGCATAAGTGAGCATTCAAATGGAGATCAAACTCCAAATCGCCAATGTGATTCCCTTACCGCTTTTCGTTCAAGATTCTACTTGACGAATGAAGCCTCTATTGAAAATGCTTCACTTTTTGGAAAAACTGCTCTTTACGTAAAGACTAAGTCATTTACGTATGGCCTAGCTATGACTTAGGGTTTCAAACAACCTTGATAGATGCAAGGTATGCACAACGTTGCGCATTCATTTCCCGAGTTAAGCGTAGCGATTTCCTGCCAAAGAGGGGAGATGTCGCTAAAATGGATAAAAGAAATGCATACTTTCTCCATCAAAGAGAGAAAGTGTTGTAGAAATTTCTGAAGAAGCTAAAAGTAGCTCAGAAAGAATGTAGCAGGATACTTCATCATATAGCAGAGTGCTACCCAGTTCATGAAACACTTTCCACAATATAGAAAGGATCATCACACCACTGCCTATAGAGCATGAGAGGTGCTGACGAAATGGTTGACATAAGAGCTGCCGAAACCGGTTAAATGACATAATGATGCCCGTTGTTGGAACGATGCCAGACTGACTCATCTCCCAGATACCTATAAGGGCACCTTACTCGTAAGGGCCGCTGAGCCAGAGTAGAGGTTGCGCCTTGACAAGGTTTGGACTCGTTGCGTAAAAATACGTCGAGCAACCGATTTATTGAGATCGAGTCATATGCATGCTCATTGAGAACTGTTACACAACCAGACTCGTAAGGTTTGCAGAGCCAGAGTGTTGTTTCCACCTGAAAGAGGTGATATGCTCGTGATGGCAGCAGTGCCGAGAGCAGAGTTAATCATGCATATGAATAAAACTTAAGGTCGCACATACCCCACGATTGATGATCGTGTTAGGGGTATCCCCCTCGGTTGATGACCGTGATTGGGGCATACTGAATGAGACCGGGTACATATTCTCGTAGTACTGAGGCACGGGCTGCCTAAATGGCATGCAATATCTGACAAAGTAATCGTAAGACTAGCAGACCCTTTCAAGAATTATGCTCACTGTGGAATGATAGTGATGGTTAGGGGTGGCAATTTCTGACACAACCCGCTAACCCGCCAATTAGGCGGGTTCGGGTTGGGCTTAAGCCAACCAGTTTAATAAACGGGTCGACCCGCGTAACCTGTTTATTAAACAGGCCGGTGTTCGGGTTGGGGGTATGCCAACCCGCCAACCCGGCTGACCCGTTTAATAAACGGGTTAGGCGGGTGGGTCAACCCGCCAACCCTCCAACCCGTCTGCCAACCCGCTAACCCGACCCGCCAACCCGACCCGTCAACCCGACCCGTCAACCCGACCCGCCAACCTGACTACCTGCCAACTCGATCCGTCAACCCGCCAACCTGACCCGCGAACCTGAAAACCCGTTTACCCGACCCAACCCATTTATTAAATGGGTTGGCGGGTCGTGTCAGGTTACCCGTTTATTAAACGGGTCGGGTTCGTGTTTGCCACAGCCGACCCGTTTAATAAACGGGTCGGGTTCGGGTTGAGGTATGCTGACACGCCAACCTGCCAACCCGACCCGATTGCCACCCCTAGTGATGGTACAACCTTGAGTGACATATATTTACTTTAGACCTGATAGAGTCCACGATGACCTCCGTCACTCATGGGTTTTGGGGTCGTGGTTATCCTTAAGATCTAAGGATTGAACCCAACTACTACAAGTAGAGGATGCATCCGAATATGGGCCTAGTAGGGTTCTCCCGGTTGAAACACACTGCCCTACTATGGATAAGGTCAACAGGCCTCTGGGGCATCTAAAATACATAGAATAATCAACTCCTAGAACGTCGAGTTGATGCCCAGACAATGTTTTGCTCGTGTACAAAGGGTGGAAGAGGTTAAATATCAAAACAATGCATTAGCTCTAGGTTTGAACGATGCTTGAATGTATGAGTGGATGGACGTTGTTGAGTTAGTCCTGCATAACCTTTGTGATGGTGTCATGATCGGTATACGACTGGACCGACTGGGCAAATACCCATGTTGTATTCACACTACTATGCGAAGCTCGAGGAGTTGTCCTTAGGTGTGTAGGATACAAATGTATCAAGTATAAAGACTTGAGCACGGTATTCAACTCTGAAGAGGCTTGCACTAAGTAATGAAGACTTGAGCAGATGTTGAACTCATAGCCCTGAGGAGGCTCTTGCGATATACGCTAAGTCATAGAAACTTGAGTGTCATTATTGCGAACTGCGACCCTGAGTGGTCAATGCATTTACTTGAGTTGAATGGATGTGTGATTGCCCCTGTCTACTTGCTTAACAGGAAAACGAGACAGGGGCCAAAGGCCCTTGTCGTTTCTGAGAGGAAAAAGGAGGCAGGGAGGGGTCCCGACCCTCCCTGGTAGATACTAAAGGGCAGACAGAGGCCCCACAACCTCCTGCCGGAACCCTTCTCACAGGCGGCAGGGGTTTTACCCCTGTCGATCCGTCGACAACTGGTAGGGGCTAAAGCCCATGCTGCATGACCCTTCCTTGTCGTAAACGACTGACGGGAAGGGGCGTTTTTCCCTCGTCTGTCTACGACAAGGAGAAGAAGAGAAAAGGGAAAGAGGAGGTGGCGGAAGGAAAAAGAAAAAGGGAAGAAAAGGCGTACCTAGTGGTCGTCGAAGGAGCTTCGGGCTGTCGACGGTCGGATGGGAGGTCGCAGGTGGTGTCGGGTTGACAGGGGTCTCCGGGATGGCTCACCCGAGAGGATTGTCGATGGCGGTGACCGTGGACGAGCGAGAGAGAGTCGATGAGGGAGAGAGAGAGTTGTGAGAGCGAGAGAGGGGAAAGGGAGGTTTCAAGAACCTCCGCCCCTTTTCATCACTATCTTTAATAGACAGCGAGGGAGGCGGTGTCTCAGTTGGGTTCGGGTCGGGTCCGGGTCCGACCCGAATCCAAGGTCATTAATTTTTTTTTCTGAGTTTTACACACAGAGCATTCAAGGAGATCTAGGAAATCCATTATTTTGAAAATCTAAATTATGTGCAAGGTGTTTTATTTGGACTCTTGTTTGTGGGTAGAACCTAGACCTATGGCCAAGGATATGAAGATAGATTCTCATGAAAAAACTCCTATGAATTCTAGTCAATCGAAATTGGGTCAGAGTTATGATAACCTGGATCAAAACTTGCAACCTAAGTTCCAAGTCCAAGAACTATCTACGTGTCTTACTAGGAAGCTCAAGGCTGCCTTGGATCTTCAAAACCTGCAACTAGGGGATAATTCCAATCAAGGGTTGGTGACACTTCTGTCCAGAGTGGATCCTTTTGAACAACTAGAACGGGTGAAAACAAATCCAGATGATGAGGAAGATGAAATTCAGCTGGTTCATCAAACACCAGATAAGGGAAAAGAGGTAGCCCAAGTGTCTACAAGTAGATCCACATATGAGGATTTGGAGAATGAGAACACTGCTCTAAGGATATTGACGAGAGAAATTCAATGGAGGTTCATTAAACATAAAGCCAAGTTTAGAAATATCTAGCAAGCACGATTACATAAACAAAAGGCTCTATTCTTAGATGTTTGTGAGGATTGTCTAAATAATGATGAGACCTTGATCTGATGGTTCTCATCAAGAAAGAGAGGTTTTGTCTTGGTTATCTGCTTGGATATCCAACAAATCAAGGACTTCCATACCCTAATAAATTTATTCATAAAGCGGTATTGATATATGCCTTATCAATGATTAATCATTTGTATGACCTCATGTAGAAGAAGGATGAAATGCCCAAGACTTCATCAATAGATGGAAAGTCATGTGCCATCGCATGAAGGACCCAATACGTGAATGTCATACACAGATTATCATTTTGAAAAATTTCAATTAACCTCTCAAGGGCTTCCTAGCTACTCAAAGGTGTGAGACCTTTAGTGATCTAATTGATGTTGCAACCTTGATGAAAAGCAACCTTAAAGATGCATGTATAATGGGATTTTGACTTATAGTGGGTTTGAAAAAGATAAGTCTAATAAGAAAGAATCACCCAAGAGCTAGGTTAGTGTGACTACTTCTCAAAGAGCAAAGAAAATGTTTAAGTCTTCCATGCATAATCAGGGGTAAACACAAAATCATAGTTGACCCCAAGAAAGAGAATTCACCGAGATCCAGCAAACCCAATCTCAAGTTTTTGATGTTTTGTTGTAAAGTTATGACCTTAGATTTCCTAAAGCCACAAATCCTTCTCAAATGAGAGGAAATAAATAAACAAAGTATTGCAAATATTATCAGGTATTAGGTCATGACTATGAAGAGTGCATTCCTCTCAAGCACATAATTCACGACTATCTTGATAAAGGTGAACTGACCATGAAAAATGAAGAAGTTCAAGAGAAACTAAGTTGCATTCAAAATGAGGACGTCCACATAATTAGTAAAGTTAAACTAGTATTGATAAATTTTATCATAATTCTTAGAGCTTATATTGGCCTTGTTGATAAGAAATCGACTTTACAAATGTCTGAGTCACCAGAGTCAGCTCACACTCAAGTCAAGGACAAAGAACATAATGCTTTTACCTAAATCCTAAGAAAAGAGAGATTGTACTTGAGTCATCTAATAAGGCTATCATTATAAAAGAGAGAGGAAGGTCCTGCCAAGGTTCTAGAAACTGAAACTTCTACTATGCTAGAATAAACCATTGTAACTCCCATTTTTTTTACAAAAGATGAGGTGTTTGAAATTTCTGTAGAAGAAGAAGAGCTTGAATATGTTGACGGTGTAGAAAATTTTAGCTCACCCAATTTGGCAGAGGGCTATAACTTTACTGAGATGAATTGTCTAGATGATGTCTTAAAAAATTCAAAGATCAAAATTCCTTATATCTCTTTTGAAGAAGATAAAAGTTTTGTTAATGAGATTCCTTCAGACAACTCAAAATTTGCAAAAGAAAAATGCAACTTCATCATACTTATGCTCATGTTGGTCCTCAATCTTGTGATCTTGGCTCGAATCATGGATAAAATCCAAGGAAGAACCAACATCTTTACAAGTTCAATCAAAATTTCTACCTCTAATGTTGAGGTTGATGGAAGAGTCATTTGTGACATGCAATATGCAGAGCCAGTTTATGTTGGTCCAAAGAACCAAAAGACCAACAATATTTCTCAATCACATGGGAGATTAACATCATCTGCCATTTTATAGAGCTATATATAGAAAAACATTAAAATAGAAGTCAAAATCCTAATCTTTTAAAAGATCGAGGTTAGAAAGGAGGAGGACAAAATTGAAATATGGTTCACATTATACCTCAAGAAAAAAATATCATAAACCTATTCCCACAACATCTGAAGTCTATTATCAAAGCAAATTCAAAGTTCACCATGTTCTTCACACCAAGTTGGAGAGTTCTTCCAAGTGATGAGAAAATGACCCGAGGTAAAATTGTACCATTAGGATCAGGTTTGCCCTCAGCCTCTTGCACCCTGAACTCATGCATTTATCATTGTCGCACATTTTAAGAATGTGAGTGACTTGTTTGGTCATCTTTTATAAATAGTCATTTGAAAAATCCCCCCAAGAAGTGGAAAATAAAAAATCTTAACAAATAGAAAATTTAGAAAACATAAAAAAATCAAAATAAAAAAAGTATTATTTTTCTTAAAAGATATTATCATTTAAATGGATTTTATTTAAAAGAAATTTGTATTTATGAGAAGTTCACATGAACTATCTCACTCTTTGCATCATTAGCAGTGGTTAGTTTCTTTCTATTATTGTGAAGATGAAACTTGAAGGTAGAACTCTTTATGAGAAAGCATAAAATTAATGAGCTTGCAACGAAATAGAAGGATACTTTTTTGTGAAGCCAAAAAATAACGAAATATGAATCATATAGGAACATGTTTAGTTTGAAGTTATATGGTTTAAGACCATGATGATCCACTTAGAAGAAAGACTCTTCAAGCTGAAGGATGCCAAGGCTACCTTCTACTTTGACTTTGCTTTTTATCCCTCCTTTGGTCGGTCACGTGGATTTATTCATCTTATGCATGTAAACACCCCAAATTTTCCTCACCCACGCTCAAACAACCCTCCTTGTGTAGTGCCAACCCTGTTAGGTCAGTGTAGGAGTCAAACCCTGAGTCAATTTCAGAAAATCATCACTTTACCCATTTTCATTAGGAAAATTACCATTTTACCCCTAGGACATCCCGGACCCCAGTCAGTCAGAGTCAACCAAGCTCATTGGTCAGTTCAGAACAGTTAGAATATCAGTCATTTCAAGCTCACCCGAGCTCACAATGAACATATCATTTTCATTTCTGACCATTCTTGCCAAAATAGGATCATTTCTTTAGAAATGAGCTCATTTCTCACTCAAATCCAAGCCAATTGTCTCTGAGTCAGTCATTCCCAGTCAACCATACTCCCCAGAGTCTAGCTTGAGCTCATCAGAAGTTCAAGTGCTCCAATTTCAGTTCAAAACCATTTCCAAGAGTCCAGGAGCCCATTTTAGCCGGTTTCGGCTCTTTTAGTTGAAATTGAGTTGAGTTCAGCCAGTTGAGCTAGTGTTTGAGCTTCAATTTTAGTTCATGTCAGTATTATTGATCTTTGTTTTAGCTCAAACCCAGCTCTGGTCCGTAATTCACTTCACTCCAGTGACCATTTCGTACCATTTCTCTAAAAATGGCAGTATTTCTTGAAAATTTAGTCGAAGAGTCCAGTTGAGTCAGTATCTTGTTAGTCCAGTTGAGTTTTGAAACTTAAAAACCCAGCTCAATCCAGTTCATTTCAGTTCAATTCAGCTCAAACCCTAATTTCCAGTGTCACTCTAGCTTGGTAGGGCCTGAAAACCGTTTCTCGAACAATTTTGCAAATTTTGTACTTAATAATACTTTTTGAACTGGTACAACTGTTAATCAGAGTTTAAAATCCAAAATTCTTCATTCAGGGTCTGCATTTCGCATAGCATTTCATATCATTCCTCAACATTTCATATCATTTCTCAGCATTTTATAACATTTCATCACATTTTATTTCATTTTCGAAGTCCAGAACTCCAGTTTTATAAATTTCAATCCAGATTGAGTTTCAAAAGTTTTCAGAAAGCAATTTCAAACCCTAGGTTTCCAAAATTAACATTTTTACCCACGGGAGTCTAAATTTGGAAATATTTTCTTGAGAAAAACAATCAGGATTTCTTTCAAACTCAAATTTTCAAAATTTACACTGAATTTGCTTCACAACGAGGTATTGAACTTCAAAATCTGAGCTCATTTCAAAAACTGCCAAAAATAGCTCATTTTGTCCGAAATTTTCTAAAAATGACTATTTTACCCCTCTAATTGTCAAAATGAATTTCAAATTTGGAAAGTGAGCCCACTCTGAAAACTCCTTCATTTTTATTTTAAAATAAAAAAAAATTATCTTTTGCTTTCTTTCGTTCTTTTTTATTTTTGTTATTTTTTTGTATTTTATATTTTTTTGTGAGAGGAGGTGGGACCCACAAGGGGGTCGACCAAGCCTCCAGCCCCATTTCTTTCTTCCTTCCTTTTCTTTCTTCCCTTCCCTTTCTTCTTTCCCTTCTTCAGCCCATTCACGTGTTTTTCTTTCCTTCTCATTAGCCTTTCTTTAAAAACCTTAGCCCTAATTCATTACAGCCGAAGTTTTGGGTTTAAAAAAAAAGAAAAAAGAGAGAAAGGGGATACATGGCTGCCTCTCTCTCTCTTTCACATCTCTCTCTCCTTCTAACCCTCTCTTGCTCTTTCTCTCCCTCATACAACAACAACTCTTCTCTCTCACCTTTACCATCATCTTCAGCCTCCCACCTTGGAGCACCCTCTTCCAGCCTCTCCACAACAGACAACAACTTCTTCCACAGCCGCCATATCCTTCCACCAAGGCAGCAAGAGCTCCTCCATCGATTTAGCATCAACCACCTCCAAGCTACTTCAGTCGGCGCCCCTTGAAGCTTCCTTCCTGCAACATCAACCTTGAAACAACACCTTTGGCCTCCTTGGTAGCATATCCCTTCAGCCAATCCGAGGTAAGAGTTCCATATCATTAATATTTGTTCGTTTTGAATGTATGATATTCTAATCAAAGTGCTACCGTGTGAGGTGATCCATCCGATAAATGGATCGGATCCCTCTCACCTATAGCCTATATCAAATAAATTGTATATCCCCCTGATCATTTTTATTTTTGTTATAGTTTTCATATAGTTTTTACGTTTTCAAGCATCATATCTAGATTTACAACACTTTTTTTTATTTATTTCATATACTTAGGCAAGTCTTATTAAGGTTCTACTATTGTTTCGTGAATTTCAATTTGCGCACTCAATCCAAATGTTATTTCATATAAATATTTGTGCTTATAAATCTTGGAAAATTCCTGATGATTGTGTATGCTTGTTCCTGATTCTTTTCAAAAAACCCAAATCAAATCGAGTTTTATAACCTTATTTAAAAAAATCAGAACCTAAATCGGGTTTTGAACCCTTCAGAATTTCCAACTTCTGCTTTAGCAGACTTGTCAACTCGAATTCACCCCTATGGAAGATCCGGATTTTCCCCTTAAAATCAGAGTACATTCACGGTAGAATCTACTAATTGTCTAAAAATTTCGAGATCTTTATAAATAGATTTGACCTTTATTAAAAATTGATTTTCCCAGGCCTTTGGGAAAATCTTGATTTTTCCTTGTCAGGGTATAGACAGACCCTAACATGCTGTGCCCTCTCAACACGTAGCTCGAACACAAAAACTTTCAACATGAAAGTTGTTTCTAACTTATTACTCTATCATTTACCAAAATTTGAGAATTTTGGGGATTGTCTAAGTACTTTTTTCAAAATTATATTTTCTGTCTGACAGATTTCAATATCCAAAAATTCTAGAGATTTGGGTCTTTGATAATAGTGTGCCCATTTCCAATTGGTAACCCTAATCCCAATGATGTAAAAAGATGAAAATTGCCTCTGTTTGTCAAGGATATTTTCCCACAATTTCAGCCATTTTCCCATCTGTCTGCTATTTTTCCCACATTTGCTCCCGAAACCTTTCTGTTTGCCCTAAATCCTAGAGTCGCCCGATTCTGATCCGACTTTTCATAGCTGTACAGCTCCGACCATAGGTCAAAATCAGAATGTGTAAAAGGAAAAAATCTTTGCCTAACTGTCCTTTGTCACCCCATAAAATTTGAGAAATTTTTAGGGAAGTTTGATATCCTAAATCCCATTTAGAATCAACATTTTAGGCAAAATTCTGATTTTTTTAAATTTTTAGCTATTTTCCATATTAAGAAAATACAAAAAAATATATTTTCGAGCTCCATTCTGTCTTTAAGGTTAGTCTAGGTATCCATGCCAATTTTGGCTCAATTCCAAGTTTGTTTGCTTTATATGTTAGTTTATCTTAAAATTCAAAAGCGAAAATAAGACGAAAATCAAATTAAATTTGATATTTTATGATATTTTCACCCTTTTGGGGTTTTTATCATGTAAATAAGCATTTCATGTCATATTAGAGTTAATTTCAATCTCATTTGCATTTTAATTTCTCATTTTTGCAAAATTTGTTTCAGAAAACCCTAGTTTTAAGGCCATAGTCTTGTTATCAGAGCATTTTGGTCATTTTGACATAAATTTTGAAATTTCAATTAATAATTCTATAAATTTTTGTGCATATCATCATATTTTATCATATTGTGTTTGATTTATTTCATTTTATTTTCAAATTTCCAAATTTCATAAAAATTCTTTTAGAAAACCCTGATTTCAAGGTTATTAGGGGCATTTTGGTCATTTTGACCCAAATTTTGAATTTCCAAGTTTATTTTCAAAATTTATTCATTATTTATCATGTTTATATCAAAGGGGGTATGAATTTGTGTTTATATCTGAATAATATCCGATAATTTCCAATATTTTTGGATACATTTAGAAAAGCCTACATTTCTGTGCTAACATGTTTTCTAGTTTTGCAGGAACATTCAAGAAGAAGATTTTATTTTCTTATTTCATTTCAATTTAATGTAATATCAAATGTAATAATTTGGAATAAGAATTTACATTTCCTGCATAGAATAAGAGTGCATTGCATATAGTTTGATTTCTGAAAAATTTGATATCTGATGTATGATGCATATGCACATTTTCGAAAATCACTATGGTTGACACAAATGGCACGTGCACAAACTCTTATGAAGTTCACAACTTTGGTGGGATTTGTATTTATGGCCATAGTCAGAATACAAAGAAAACCAAGATTTATGATCTTCGTATTAGCCACATTCAGCCTACACTCTTAGGCTAACTTAAAAAAAAATGCACTGCATTTCTCAAAACTCAAAAAGGTTTTCCCAATTCTTCAATGAAATTCTCTTTCAAATTCATTCATTCATTCAAATTCCATAATTTTCAAGTTCATTTTCCAATTCCAATTTCAAAAAAATCAGTTTTCTCAAGAATTTCTAAGTCTTTCTCAGGATTTGATTTTCTCAGAACTCAGAATTTTCAAATGAGATTCCGAAGTGTTTCTCAAGTCCAAAATTATGATTTTCCAAGATTTCCACATTCTCAAATTCATTTTCAAATCCCAATGTCGATTTTCTCAAAGATTTGATTTTCTTAAGAATTCATTTTCTATTTCAAAAATCATTTTCCAATGAACTTCCTGATTTTCTTAGAATTCTCAAATCCAATTCCTCAGAAAAGCAATACAAATCTCCAAATCGATTTTCCCAAAGTCCAAGTTTTCCTAAGAATTCATTTTCCAATTCAATTTCTGATTTTCAATGAAATTCAATGATTTTCTTAGGAATTCAATTTTCAAGTACTTTTCCAATCATTTTTCAAAGACATCTTCAAATTTCCAAAGCAAACAACATATTTCTCAAACTTGCATCTTTTCAAAATTTCATAGCACAAGCCTGATTCTTTATGCATTCTAGAAAATGGAACATAATTTATATAATTTAACTTAGTCAAAGCACACATTTGATCATTGGTTCGATTACCCCTGGTAAAGGCGTCAGGAACATTCGAACCTCGTACCGACAGATGGATCCCATTCCACGGATTTTTCCCGCAAATTTTCAAAATGGAGGCGAGTAATTTTCAAAACCAATTTTCAAAAACTTTGGTCAAGTTTGACTAGCGAAATTGTTTCACTCACTCTCGCAGAGGGAGAGGAAATTTTTTTTGCCATGATAACAGGTTTGGTGACCGTGATGAGGCCTCTCTTCGTCTGATCAATTATGTGCTTTGACTTAACTCAATTGTCAAAATCGTGCTTTACAAAATGTTAGCTTTATTTTTCTGATATCATGTGAACCTAGGAGCCTAGACTTGAACCCAGCTGACATGGATTGCATGTAGACTAGGCATGGTTTGGTAAGACCATATTGAGGAGAATTATTCATGCTCACTTAGACTTAGGTTTGAAATACAACACTCCTCAATCTAGAACTTGTATGAAAACACTGTTTGCTTCTTCAAAATTTTCAAAATTCTATCTTTTTATGACTTAGAGCCCTCTGTTTGCTTGCATGTTCTCATGTTTTCAAAAACCACCCCACCTATGTCTACCCGGTCTTCATGTTGCTGGACTCTCTTCCAGAACCATAGTTCGGGACAAAGCCTCACAACTGAGCCACTTATTTGGGCTAACGCCCTCCTTGCCACGTACCAAGGGCCATAGTCCAACACATATCGGCAGGTGCTCAAGGATGTTGGGAAAACACAAGCCTAGAACCGGAGATGAATTTTTATGCCACGTACATTGAGCCTCGGCTTAAATATATCGGCATAGCATGATTGGACACAACTGATCTGAGCCTAGAGTCAAGATTAGGATCCTAAAGCTCTTTCAAAATTGATGCATTTAGAGTCAGCTTCTTAGGGAATGTTGTATGTGCATAATAGTTTGTGATTGAATTTCATCTTATTTTCTCGTATTTTTCCAAAATACGAGATAATTTTCCAAAATACCTCATTTTCCATCTTTTGTAAAATATCTCCTTTTTCTCAAAAACCCTGGACAATTTTTTTAAATTATCCACCTTTTCTTCAAAACTCCAGGTGATTTTCCATTCTTTCGTTCCTCTAGACTTCAAATTTCTAGCTTTTTATTTTATCCTGCCTGCGATTTTCAAAATTCTTGTATTTTTTCAAAGTCTAATTCTAATCTTCCTATCTTTTTGTTCAATTGCATCCAATTAGCTCGACTCCATTTTTCCTAAGGGTCACATCTCCTACGAGGTGCGACAAAGTCTTCCCGAGCATCAAGCTCTTAGGACCGGACCCTTCTTTCCCCGATGGTACTATACTTGGTTCAAGAAATTCTCTCGTATGTTTCTGGACCATTTGAGCAATTGTAGGTTGGAACTGGCATCAGCAATGGGAAAGTTGACAGTCAACGACAATCTAATCCATGCATTGGCAGAGCGTTGGAATCCACGCACTTGCACATTTTGGTTTCCATGGGGCGAGATGACCCTGTTGATGGACAATTCTTCAGAGATCATGGGATTGCCAGAGCCAGACGGTCAACCTGGAGATCCATTAGAGCAATAGTTTCTGATTAATGTCAAGGGTTTGGACCCTAAAGATGTTGTAGCTCGCATGACATGGCGTAAGTCTTGGCCCCTGATTGAAGAAAATGGGAATGAATATGTGAGTCTAAACGAGATCTACCGACAGTACGGGGCATTCGCAGAAGTCAGCTCGCTATCTGTTATCGTCGCAAAATTTTCCGTCTTACCTTCCCTTGCGGGAGAGAGGGGAAAATGCTTTCGCGAGTCAAACTTGACCTGAGTTTTGAAAATTTGTTTGAAATACTCGCCTCCATTTTTTAAAATAGCGGAAAAATCCATGGGATGGGGACCATTCCTACCACCTTTAACATGGGTAATCAAACCAAGGACCAGAAGTGCACTTGACTTAGCCAAATCATCAAAATCGTGTTCTATCCTAAATGCATAGAGAATTCAGGCATGTGCTATGAAATTTGGTAAAATGCAAGTTGGAAAAACATGGTGTATGCTTAGAAATCTTTTGGAATTGAAAAAAAAGTCTTTCTTAGTCAAAAGATGGAAATCGATCTCTCAGGAAATTCTGATAAGAGGATTTAAAATATCAGGAAAACTTATAAAGATTTTGGAAAAAATCATGAATGGGTGAAAATCCTGTGAAAATGGAAAGAATTCTTGAGAAAAGATGAACATTTGAAAAGGAAAATATTTGTCAGGAAAATTCTAACTTTGAGATTTTTTTTTTTTGGAAAATGATCGAAATTCATCGGAAAACTCTTAGGGGCAAGAAAAGCAAAACTCAGGAAACTGAAATCCTGAGAGTATTAGACTTGAAATATTTGAAGATCGATTTTGATTCTGGAGAAAGATTGAAAACTCCTTTTGGAAAGGAATTTTAAGGAAATAACATTTTCCAGGGGAAATCATGGGAAACTTGATTTGGAAAATCCAATTTTGAAAATTTCAGAAGTTTCTTGAGAAATCAATTTCCATGGGGTGAAATTTTCTTGAGAAAATACAAATAATTTCATGATGCAAATGACTTGAATGAATGAATGTCCTTTTGAGAAAACACATTTTTTTTAGGAAATATGCAATTTTAGGATTAAACTAAGTAGAATTATCACATATTCCGACTATGGCCGTAAATATATTTATAATTTGCTTAGTTAATTCTAAAATATTTTGTAAAATTGAAAATATGCGGTGAAAATTTGGAAGATAGCCTAAGAGTGTAGGCTCGGTGTGACTAATAAGAAGATGCTGAATCTGGGTCTCGTCCATATTCTGACTAGGGCCGTAAATATGGACTCCACCGAGTTCATCAACTCCCTAAGAGTTGGTGCACATGCCATTCGTGTACCTCCATAGTGGGTTGGAAATAAAATGCATGAATCACATGATCAGGATATTTCATGAATTCAAACTATATGATATGCATCCTAATCTAAGCAGAAAATTAAATCGCTTATTCCAAAATTTACATTATTACATCACTAATTAAAATGAAAGAAAAGAAAATTGCAGACTTCATCTCCTTCTTTTGAATGTCCCTGCCAAACTTGAAATGGGGTTAGCTCAAACATGTGGGGTTTTCCAAGATTTTCCAATAATATCTTGAGATTATTGGATTTAATTGGATATAAACCCTATTTTCACACTTTCTTGATACTTGAAAATGATGCAAATGCAAGAAAATCCAGTAAGAAATAGTTTGAAATTCGAAATTGTGGTCAAAATGACCAAAATATCCCTAATATTGAAGTTATACCTTTAAAATCAGGGTTTTTTTTAAGGAAATTTTGGTAAAATTTGAGATTTTGAAATTTGAATTTAACCAAATGCTGATGAAATGCATGATGAGACATGATGACATGCTGCTAAACATGTTGGGACTAAAAAAAAAATCAGAATTTGACCTTTTGCAACTTATCCAAAATTGAATTTTGCTTGTTTTTTGCTTGGATCAGGGTTCCGCGGGGCCCTGTTTTGATGATACGGCTAAACTGAGCGTCAAACGATTTTCAAATAATGTCAAATTCGGTATGAAGCATACCTATACTCTTATAAATAACCTAGAATGCTAAAATTTATGAAATGACATGGTTTAGATGCGAAAATTTACAGAAAATCCTAAATGGGTGAATTTCACATACGAGCACGAACCAAATATAGCATTTAATGTGATAATACAAAATCTCCACCATAGAAACATCTGATATTTTGTAGACTGCTAAATTATATGCAAATGAACATTTTTGGTTTTTACAGCTCCGGGATTTGAACTACGATGAGTTCGGTAATGGGGATTTGGTTCGGACGGGGCTAAAACCAACCTGTTCTGATGTAAAATTGAATGAAAAATAGTAGCCGACCATAGAAACTTCTGAAATTTAAATGGGAAACTACTGACATGCGCAGGAACAACTTTCATTTATATGTCTTTAGCATTTGATCAACATGAAAAGAAATAAAAATATGACAATATATGCCTAAATTAGAAGAATAGATGAAAATGCAAAAACAGAAGCCTGAGATGAAAATTATGAAACTGGTATGAAGACTATTTCAAAAATCACAAAACTTCAGAATCAATCAGAGGACATTTGGAGCATGAATTTCACTTTTTACCAATCCGGATTTAGAGCAATATCCAAAGAGAACTAGTCAACTTAAGTCGATCCAAAGTCTCAGAGACTCAAAGCCGGCTCTGACACATGTCACAAACTCTCGGATTTTTGTCAGACATAAAAAGCATTTATAAACATTTGATAAAATCACGTTAAATGCTAGACATCATTTAAAGTTCAAGGCATTTTTTGGATCGAAAATCGAATCTCACATGAGGAAGATCTCGATTTTATAAGCTGGAACTAAATCTTCAGAACGTTTGCCGGGTCACAAAACCTGACTTAGCATTTTGAACTTTGAACATAGTAAACGAATTCAAATCACTCAGATTTTTTTGCAGATTGTTAGAAACACCTAAGGGCGCATACTGTGATTTTGTTAGCATTTTTAAAGAAAAATAAATACATAAAATGATGAGTGAACTGACTGACAAAAATAGGGAATTACAGAAATGAAGTAGAATGCATGAAACGCCAAATAAATTCATAAAACATGCTATTTTAATGAAACAAAATATAAATCTATCCTATTTTAATGCATAATCATGAGGAAATGCAAAAAATTGAATCAAGAAAGCATAAAAAAATTCTTTTGATATATGTGATTTTATGAGAATAGCTCGATCCATCCTTCGGATGAGCTCTTTCTTCAAAACGACAATGTGAATCAAGACAAGGTATTGTTATGATAAAATCAATTGTAATAGGGGTTCACCTTGCATTCTCTTGCAGTTTTGGAACTCTCGAAATGAGCGGCTATGAATGGCTTCTCTCATCCTTCGACCCGGGTTTCAGAAGATTCACGAAAATCGACCCACGCTCCTAGGTCGAGCTTGGAGTGATATGAGCAAGGTAAGTGCTTCAATGCACTCTCTCAAGTGAGCCCAGGGGGGAGCGTGAATTAAAAAAAAACCAAAATTGAGTCATACAAAAAATTTTGATTGAAGTTGGAAATCCAAAGAAGCCTCCCTCTAGCTAGGCGTGGGCTCTGGCATTTGTAGAGGTTTTGGAAAATTTTGAAATTCAAACAGGGTTAATTAGAGCCTTCCATGTGGCGCCATCTCAGAGCCTGCCATTTTGGTTTTTTGAAATAAATAAAATGTGAATTTTGTGGGTGAGACACCTCAGCATGGGAGTTTGAAATTTTTCGAAATTTTGCTTGATTTTCTCTGCAGGAATATCCCTTATGGCGCCACCTTAGAGGGTGCTACCTTGGAGTTTGAAATTCAAAGCTGGAAGAAGGAGAGAATGCCATGTGGTGCCACCTCAGAGTGGCTCCACACTGACATGTGTCAGAATGACAGAGTAGTGGATTCAGATGGCGCCACCTCAGAGGGAGTTTGAATGTTTAAATTTCTGCTTTTTCTGGAGGAAGCAGAGGCTGACATGTTGCGCCACCTCAGGGTGGCTCCACACTGCCATGTGGCAAGAGGACAGGAGCAGAGGAATCAGAAGGCACCACCTCATAGGAGAGTTGTTTCTACTTTTTCTGATGAAAGGAGCTTTGGACATGTGGCAGTTCAGGATGGTTCTGCCTCTGACAAGTGTCAGCTAGTTGGAGGAGTCTCTTCAAATGGCGCCACCTCAGGGAAGAATTTGAAATTTAAATGAGGTTGGCTCTGGAAGAATGGAGGGTGGCCATGTGGCGTCACCTTTGGGAGACCCTGCAGTGCCACGTGGCGGGAGGGTAGAGAAGGAGGAAAAGGGGCCATGTGGCGCCACCTCAAATTGGATTAAAAAAATGAATTTAGGGAGGAAAATCAGAATTTGCGCCACCTCAGTCTGGGTTTGAACTTTTGAATTGTTGTTTTTTCTGAGGAAGGCAAAGAGTGACACGTGTCCTTTGTTTTTCTGAGAAAAGCAAAGAGTGACATGTGTCACTTAATTTTCTGAGAAAAGTGGGGAGAGACATGTGTCAGTCTGCTTTTTTTGAGGGAAGGAGAGAGTGACATGTGTCACCTGCAGAAGAAATACTTCAAATGGCACCACCTCAGGGGAGACAAAATCTACTTTTTCTAGACAAGGCAGAACATGACACGTGGCATCTCAGGGTGGCATTAGAATGACACATGGCAAGGGATGAAGGTGGTAGACATTGACACGTGGCATAGAATAAAGAGGGTGGCTAATGACATGTGGCGCCATCTTAAATAGCCCTCACACTGACACGTGTCAGAGGATGAAAGGAGAGAGAAGGTGACACATGGCGCTAATTCAGGGACAAGGCTCCTATATTTTTGGGTTTTTCAAAATTCAGTTTTTTCAAAAAGAAATCCTATGTGGTACCACCTCAGGGTGGACCCCACATTGCTTCTTTATTGAAATAAAGGCAAGAAAGTGAGACCGCTTTTTGGAATTTTCATAAAATTTAGACTAACTGGCAAATAAGGAACACCTGGCCTAATTACAGAGATTTTGAAAAGAGGTGGCCCATGTAGGGCAATTTTGTAAAAGACTGATATTTGAAATTGCCGACGAAAAGGCAAAATCTGAGATAAAATGATTAAATTCAAAGCTAAAATCCATATTGAAAATATCTAGACCGTTTTCCTGAGAAAATATTTTGAAATTCAGAGTCCTGGGGGTAAAATGAGAATAATTGACAAATTTGAAGACCCAAGGTCTTGAAATAAATTTTGAAAAGAGTTGAAATTCGAATCTGGATTGAAAATTTTGAAATCAAGAATTCTGGACCTCGAAATGACATGCTGTGCAATGCAGTGATATGAAATGCTCATGCTATGATATGCAATGACATGTCTTATAAAGTGTAATCTTGAACCAGAATTTTGAGATTCCCGTCTCCTGTCAGGAATAAAATTTTGAACATCTGAGCTAAAATAGAGAAATTTTGAGAGTTACAAATAAAGTTTGGACTTTTGCAAGTTTTAAGCTCAGGAAATGACCATTTTGCCCTCCGGCGATCTCAAGGAAAGAGTTGTGATGTTTGGTAGAAATGTCGGGGAGGTGAGTGAAAATTTGGGGTGTTTACAGATGCCCCTCTTTGCTACTAAGCCGGCTTGTGGCCAAGCTTAGTGGCAAAGAAAACACACCAAATTTGGGCTATAGAAAATGCCCCAGTTAGAAGAATCTGACTGGGTATAGAGATATTAGCCTGGTGAAGATGGTAGATATGAAATGGAGAATGAAGAGGAAAGATTCACTCTGCGAGAATGAAGTTCAGGTTTTGCCCTTATTCTGGATGGGACAGAAAATGCTTCACATGGAATGAAGCTCAGGTTTGACCCTTAACCTGATTAGGGAATGAAATACCTCATCAAAATGAGGCTCATATTTGTACCCTTAACCTGATTGGGCGGAAAATGAAATACCTCATCAAAATGAGGCTCAGGTTTGTACCCTTAACCTGATTGGGCAGAAAATGAAATACCTCATCGAAGGAGGCTCAGGTTTGTACCCTTATCCTGATTGGGCGAAAAATGAAATACCTCATCAAAGGAGGCTCAGGTTTGTACCCTTAACCTGATTGGGCAGAAAATGAAATACCTCATCAAAGGAGGCTCAGGTTTGTACCCTTATCCTGATTGGGCAGAAAATGGATGAAATCCTCGAAAGAAGAGACCATGATAGAACCTTCGGATTTTGCACAATAAATCCGACAGGGGTTTTGCAAAAGGAAGGAAAATGGGATCCCTAAAGCTTGAAAAGGGGTTGATCTTGGGCGTTTCATTGCTGAGACTAAATTAGCTTTTGAAATTGCCTTTTGCGAGAAAATGATTGGTGGTTTGACCTCGAACCAAAATTGGACTATCTATGGTAGGACAGTGGGGAGGGAAGTGTGCAAATTTGAGAGCTCACGCTCTCAAAGAAGGGAAGAAATCAAGTCCTTAAGAGGGATTTAAAATTGGTGTCTGGGTGTATCAAAAACGGACATCAAGCTCTCACTTCACGTCAAGATAGCTAGAAAATATTGTCAAAATGTTGAAAATTTTATTGTTGATTCAAAGTATTTGAAAATGATATGCATTGTTGCAAGATTATTCCTCCTTTTTTACCTGAAGCATTACCTCCAAACGAGAATTACTTCGTAGAATCAAGATTGAGAATCCAAATTACTTGTGATTGGCCTTCTTCAAGGAAGCTATCAATTTCCTTGATAGGAACAAGAAAGAGAATTTGATATTATGAAAGCAATTGATGAAAGAATATTGATAATAGAATTTCACAAATTTAAAGAAGATTCTTGATAGACGTGGCAGTTTGATATCCTAGGAGCTTCTCTCATGATAATCTTTTTGCACTCTTTTTGGGCTCTTTTGGGCTTTTGGTTACATTCTCCTTCATTTTGGAGATGTCCTGACTTTTCTCTATTTCTTTTCCCTCTCTTGCTCTCTTTTGGAAGAGTATGTCACAAACTCCTTCAACTTGGAGATGTTTCGATCCTTCTTTGCCTCAGAGGTGATGTTGATGATATTGGCTCATGGGTTGGAAATCTTGGGATGATAGCTGAAATTAAATATCTTTTAGGAATTGTCGGGGTGTTCATCGCATCTGCCTTCATCTCGACAGTGCTTTGGACTTTCCCTGGAAGGATCCGTCTCAAACTCCGTCATCTTGGAGATGTTTCAAATCTTCTTTGGTCCCGGGGGTCTACTCGCTTAATTCACCTTTATCTCGACGACAATTGAGAGATCCCTTTTGCGGATATTTAATTGCAGCTTAGGTGATTTTGAGGAGACAAGGCTTGGGTGAATTCTCTCTTTTTCTAGCGCTCAGGATATTTCCACTGCCTCATCTTTGCAAGAATAATCTTTAGGGATGTGCCATAACTGCGATCAATACCAATCATTCATGGCTTTGCAATAACATTGAATCATTCTTTTCTGGCCATATCGAGGATTTATCCTTCATCCTTTTGGTTGACCCATGAAAAGAATTTGAATTTTGAATCTTTATTCTTAAAAGCTTCACTCTTTTGGAAGTAATGCTGAAGGTAAACTGAGGTAAAAAATTATGAAATAAAGATTCTGAAATCAACAAGTAATTTATTGCCAAATTGACATGTTCTTGAAATCCTTGGTGAAAGAGAGCATTTTAAAGTTCGGCTCAACACATCTGTGACGAAAATTCTCCTCTCTTTTTCCCCAAAAAGAGAGACTCAGTCTTAGCCCTTACCTGAATGGGAAATGGAAAATACTCCTCTCTTCCCTGAAGAGGAGGTGTTTGCAAAACGAACTTTCAAAGAGAAATTAAGCTTTCGTCAAAGCTCCCTAATATTAGGCTTCTCTTATGGAAAGGGGGGCGATAGTAGTGAGGTCGGAAAATTGGGTCATGAAGGGACGAGTCCATCACACTCTCCCTGAAAAGAAGGTCCTCCATGAAAAAAATGGCCTAGTATGAAAATTGGGGGGGGGGGGGGGCACAAGAAAAGCGAGTCTCCGTCGAGCCTCTCCCTATAAAAAGGTTCCTTGTGTGAAATTGAAAATTGTTTTTCAAACATTTCACGAAGATGCGAGTCCCTTCAAACTCTTCCTAAAAAGGGGCTAAGTGAACGAATTAGATAGCATGCAAAAAGAACGAGCTCCCTCGAACTCTCCCTAAAAAGTGTCTCTCGCAAGAAAAAATGATTGAAATTTGGATATTGAGCCAATAGGCGAAATGAATACGACCTAGATTGGCAGATGTGACCCGTAGGTCGAAAATGATTGAAATAGACTTGGTAACCCAAAGGTTTGAATTGTATGACCTAATGGTCGAAATTGAGAATTGGTTGACCAAAAGGTCAAAATTGTGTGACTCGGAGGTCAAAAATTGAGAATTGAAAATTGAGAGTATGAGAATTGGGCGACCAGGAGGTCAAAATTGAGAATTGAGTGACCCGAAGGTCGAAATTAGAAATTGAATTTGAAAGATTGGAAATTGAGTGACCTGAAGGTCAAAATTGGAGAATTGAATGATCCGAAGATTTAAATTGGAAATTGGTGAACAAAAGGTCAAATTTGAGAAATTGACTGACCCTGAAGATCGAAGTGACTTGGATCAACATAGGAGCATAAATGACTCGAGTCAGAGTTCGAATAAGGTAAAGAGATCACGAGTCGGAACCCAGATCAAAAAAGAAGAATGAAGAGCTCGGGTCAGAGCTCGAATAAAGTAAAGAGATCACGAGTCGGAACTCGGATCAACAAAAGAAAAATAATTTGAAGGAAAACCCGAGTCAGAACTCGGTTTTTCAAAGGAAAATGACTTGAAGGAAAACCCGAGCCAGAACTCGAATCTTCAAGGAAAAAATAATTTAAAGGAAAACCCAAGTCATAACTCGGATCTTCAAAGGAACATAATTTGAAGGAAAACCCGAGTTGGAACTTGGATCTTCAAAGGAAAAATAATTTGAAGGAAAACCCGAGTCGGAACTCGGATCTTCAAAGGAAAAATAATTTGAGAGAAAACTCGAGTCAGAACTCGGTTTCTTAAAGGAAAGTATAGACCAACTTAAAATTTGGATTTTGAAATGTACCAGTTCGAGCACAGGTTTTTTGAAATAATACCAGTTCGAGCACTGGATTTTGGTTCAGTATTAATGATTGTTTTTCAATTTTGAATAACAATTAGGAATTGTGATGGGACTGTTTGTTGAAATCCCAATACTGCTTAAATTGATGTTGATGCGGTTGGATGCAAATGAATGCAAATTGATGCACATGAATGCACAAGTGTGTAAAATGAGAGATTTGTTTATTGATCATGCATATAATTCAGGGTTTATTAACATTTAAATATGCATGATTTTATAAAATAATGTTTCAAAAACCCAATTTTATGTTAGTTTTCGAGTAAATGTGCTAAAATGATTTAAAAATAGAAAATGCATGAAAAATAGTTTTATTTTACATTTTTATACATATTTTAGTTTTTGTTATATTCATAGTAGTCTAGTGTTAGTTTTCAATTAAAAATAAAATAAAAAATAGAGAAAATAGTTTTTAAAATCATTTTAAGTGTTTGTTTTTTTTTTAGAAAAGAAGAAAAAAAAATTATTATT
Organism: Nuphar pumila; assembly: GCF_984573655.1. NCBI lineage: Eukaryota > Viridiplantae > Streptophyta > Magnoliopsida > Nymphaeales > Nymphaeaceae > Nuphar > Nuphar pumila. Next base: position 38,473,021 of record NC_143262.1, read on the forward strand.
AGAATAGTTTTATTTTTAGTTTCTTTTTAAATAAAAAAAATAAATAAAGAAAGAAAATTTTGTTTGTAACTTTTTGAAAATTTTTCTAAACCGGTTTACACGGTTTTTGACTTGGAACTGAAAAAAAATTCTGTTTGAACCGGTTCAAGCCGGTTTGCAGTTTTTTTAAAAGTTGAAAAAAAAAAATTTGTACAAACCGGTGAACCGGTTTGATGTTTTGAAAAACCCAAAAAACGAAAATCTCCGGGCTTCCCCATTCACGGCTGGAGCTCTTTTCGTTCCCCCTCTTTTCCTTCTTCTTTCCTCCCTTCTCCACTACCGCCGGACTCTCTTTCCTCTCTTTTCCCCTATCTTCTTCCCCTCTTCCTCTTTCCCTTTCTTTCATGCCGGTGGTAGTGGACTCTTCAGTCCGGTGACAGCAGTGGTGGAGGAAGCCGCCGCCCTTCTTTCCCTAATCCCTCTTCTGGTTCACGGATAGCACAGGACTGGAGTGGAATTGATTACGAAACACGAAGTGCAAGAATAGAAGAATTGTACTTTTCAGTTTAGAATTAGGAATTTGATTGGGTTTGTAAATATTGCACTTTACGCCCTCTGCGAAGGGTATTCATTTGTTGTAATAGTTAGTTGTTTTTACCTTTTCTGAACATTTTACATTTCAATAATTCGGCAATAAAGAATAGTTTAGATTTGTGTACTTGAATACGATATATTCCCGTTCCCTGAGTTCGACCCGGTCTCATCCACTAGTGAGAACCGGTTTTTATTATTTGATGTCTGGTTTTCACATGCTTTTCATATAAAAATCTTTTCAAAATTACAACGATTTTAAAGAAGACATCAAATTTTTGGCGCCATTGCCGGGGAACGGCATAATATTAGTATTCGCTTTATTGCCTAGTGTTTGTGTGCATTTAGGTCTAGAACCACGTATGTGCATATCTTAGAGACGAGCTTACTTTTCTGCACAGCCCACCTATTAGGATCCCCTTAGAGGTGACTGTGTACGATTGGTACCGTACACATAGATTTCATATTTTTAATGCATAATCTCTGTTATGTGTAACGGCGTGGTGTTTGTTTAGTTTTTGTTGTTTTTAGTTCACTCGCTTTGTGGTTTGCGTGGTTTGGCCGCTTAGTGCGTTAGTTAGGTAGAAAACCCAAAGTTAGGACGTGTGCTACACCGGTCTACTCCAAGGTGTACGCAATGGCTGACGATCATCAATTGATCCGTCCTTTGAGGGAGTACTTCATGCCAAATACGTATACTCCCACTTCCTGCATCACGAGACCTGATGTAGGAGCGAGCCATTTTGAGATTAAGGCCAGTGTGATTCAAATGTTACCCTCGTTTTATGGCCTTAGTAATGAGGACCCATATCGTCATCTCAACGAATTCCTTGAGATTTGCTCGACTGTGCGAATCAATAATTTTGGAGACGATGCTATGAGGTTGACTTTGTTTCCGTTTTCTCTCAAAGATAAAGCCAAGCACTGGCTAAAAACTCTTGAGACGGTTCGTATTACTACTTGGGAAGGAATGCAAAGAGAATTTTTAAAAAAATATTTCCCAATTGGTAAGACAAACCAGTTTCGTAAAGCTATAACCAGTTTTTCTCAAATTGAGGGAGAACAATTTCACGAGTATTAGGAGAGATTGAAAGATCTTCTCCGCAAGTGTCCCCATCATCAGGTGCCTCGTTGGCAGTTGGTGCAGTATTTTTATGACGGGCTTACTGAAAAGCATCGTCAAATGGTTGATTCTTCTTATGGGGGCACTTTTATGCTCAAGAGTGAAGATGAGGCGTGGTCTCTATTTGAGACCTTGAGTGAAAACACGATGCATCATAATTTGTCTTCACGGTTCGATAGGACTACATCTCTGCTTAGTGGTCCTAGGAAAGTTGGGATTTCCGAAGTTGGGTCCGAGTTAGAATTGCGTACCAAGGTTGACCAATTGACTAGGAAGTTAGATCAATTCCTAGCCAATTCCTCGAGAAATCCAGTAGAAAGAGTGTGCAAGCTATGTGCTAGCCCTGCATACTGTGTTGCGGATTGTCCGGCAGTGCCATTATATCTTGAATTCGTTCAGGAGCAGGTGAATGCTGCCCAAGGTTTTGCTAAACCCATGCCCAATTCATTTACATCGTCATATAACTCAGGTTGGCGAAACCAGTTTATTTCCCCATCCCATCAGCCCTCTCAGACACAGTATAGACCTAGTAACCCTTCACAAGGTTACTCGCATCCTATATTTCCACAGGTTCATCCCCAGTATCGTCTACCTTCTCCTCAGGAGCCCATTCCAAGTTCATCATTTCAAGAGAAGATGTTAGAAGCCTTTTTTGATATCAAGGCCACTCTTTGTTCCCATACGCAGTCAATAGCCAAGCTAGAAACTCAAATGGGACAGTTAGCTCAGACATTGAGTAGACAAAGTCAGAGGAACCTTCATAGTCAGTCTGTTGTCACATCCAAGGAAGAGGATTCCATGTTATTTGACTTGCAACCCACTACTTCACATCATGAGCAAGTCAAATCTATTACATCCCTTCAGTATGGGAAGGCGTGTCACCCTACTCAGGAATCGACTCATGAACCCCATATCATTTCTACTGATGAGTCGATCTCTATGATACCTCAACAGAAGGGGCTTTACTCACAGCATACATTTTCATCATATAAAGCCCCATTTTCTCAGCCTTTAGGATCACCAATCGTTTTGAGTAAGCAAGAGGTGCAGATGCAGAAGGTGCTTGACCAAGTCAAGCCTGATCATATTCACCACTTGTCTGAAGTAGCATTCATTGATACTCGATCGGTCCTAGACTCTCGATTCTTGACCAGTCTCTCAGATGAGACTAATCTTTGTTCTTCACGTCGAGAGAGTTATGATCCTACATTTGGAGGTAGAAGGGATGGAAACACAGTGCGTAGTGTCACAGATGACACTCTTTTCTTCATAGAGCCCAGTTGAGTCTGACTTCATGTCCATTGATCTCATGGACGATGAAGGATTTTTCTAGGGATCCGTCTGGCTGGGGACGTGAAACTTAGCGCTTTATGGGAGGCAACCCATATCTTGTATATTATTAGATTTGCTTAGAATTTATAGATTTTATTTTGTTTTTTACTTTTTAGTTTTATTCATGAGTTTTTTATGTTCTTTTTGTTTCATTCATGGTTTTCATGTTTTGTCATGTGTACATTGCATTCATTACATTCATAGAACGTGCATTTTTAATTCATGTCAGGTCATTCTACTTTTTTCCCTCATTTATTTCTCTCATGTGCATTCACTTAGTTTCATTCAAGCATGGGGGAGTGCCACTGGGACAGTGTCATTCAAGCATGGGGGAGGGTGTAGAGTGCACACCTTGATATTTCTGTTTACGTTCTTGCACATGTTTACACATATCTCATGAAAAGTAGATTTTTAAAGAAAGAGTTTGAACTTCTATGAATGTTATTTCAAATCTAATGTTTTTAGAGGATTTTTAAGCCCCACGAAATTTTTTTCTGACATAGATCTAAAAATTATGGTTGTTTATGCGGATTTCAAAGAAATGATGATAGATACATGTTAGAATTTATTTTGAATCATAAATATGAATATGCACAGTTCTATTTTTGAAAAACTAAGCAAATGAACAAAAGCATAAAAATGAGCTCAAAAAGTGAGAAAAAGCATGCGTTAGGTTGTTTGGATAATTCCACAATCCTTAGTAGATGGAACTTAGATGTAAGTTGAAACTTTTAATTCCATTTTCGAAAAGGAAAGTGAAAAACTTTGTGATCCTAAGTAACTGAGAACAAATACAAGTTGAAATGTTTGATTCTCATGTTATAAGGGTAAATGAAGGAAGTCACTTTTATGTCTTAGTTGATATCTTTTGGGATGTATTGAAAAAGTATAGAAGATATTGACATTGCACAAGGCATAAAAGCAGACCACACGCAAGCTATATGAGAAAAATAAGTGCGCAAAAAGAAAAAGCGTGAAAGAAAAAAAAAAAAAGAGATAAAAGAGCTTAAAAAGAAAGAAAAGTTCAATGCTTAGAAGTGTGATTGAGAAAACCTGTGTAGTAAACATATGAGTGAGGATAAGTAAATAATAATATGTTTTTATTAGATTTTCTAAGAATAAAACATAAATAATTGTGATATTTAGAAAAGTGAAAGAAATTCTTTTCTGTGGTGGTATATAAAAAAACTCTAATTATATTGTGATTTTGAAATAACAGGAAATATTTGTGAAATAAAGTCTTTAATTACCTACTGATTGTGAGGATGTGTAATATTATGCATACATGACAGAGATGTTTGTGGGTAGCATCACTGCAAACCCTCACGAGACCTTACTCGTCCACTGGGGTAACCCAGGGGTTGAAAGGGCTTGTTGCATAAGCTAAATGCAACCGTGATTCCTACGAAAGTGAGTTAGGTGATAGTTTGATTTCTTGCATTTTTCTAGTTTGCTCGAGGACTAGCAAAACATAAGCATGGGGGTATTTGATCATGCATATAATTCAGGGTTCATTAACATTTAAATATGCATGATTTTATAAAATAATGTTTCAAAAACCCAATTTTATGTTAGTTTTCGAGTAAATGTGCTAAAATGATTTAAAAATAGAAAATGCATGAAAAATAGTTTTATTTTACATTTTTATACATATTTTAGTTTTTGTTATATTCATAGTAGTCTAGTGTTAGTTTTCAATTAAAAATAAAATAAAAAATAGAGAAAATAGTTTTTAAAATCATTTTAAGTGTTTGTTTTTTTTTAGAAAAGAAGAAGAAAAAATTATTATTAGAATAGTTTTATTTTTAGTTTCTTTTTAAATAAAAAAAATAAATAAAGAAAGAAAATTTTGTTTGTAACTTTTTGAAAATTTTTCTAAACCGGTTTACACGGTTTTTGACTTGGAACTGAAAAAAAATTCTGTTTGAACCGGTTCAAGCCGGTTTGCAGTTTTTTTAAAAGTTGAAAAAAAAAATCTGTACAAACCGGTGAACCGGTTTGATGTTTTTAAAAACCCAAAAAACGAAAATCTCCGGGCTTCCCCATTCACGGGTGGAGCTCTTTTCGTTCCCCCTCTTTTCCTTCTTCTTTCCTCCCTTCTCCACTACCGCCGGACTCTCTTTCCTCTCTTTTCCCCTATCTTCTTCCCCTCTTCCTCTTTCCCTTTCTTTCATGCCGGTGGTAGTGGACTCTTCAGTCCGGTGACAACAGTGGTGGAGGAAGCCGCCACCCTTCTTTCCCTAATCCCTCTTCTGGTTCACGGATAGCACAGGACTGGAGTGGAATTGATTACGAAACACGAAGTGCAAGAATAGAAGAATTGTACTTTTCAGTTTAGAATTAGGAATTTGATTGGGTTTGTAAATATTGCACTTTACGCCCTCTGCGAAGGGTATTCATTTGTTGTAATAGTTAGTTGTTTTTACCTTTTCTGAACATTTTACATTTCAATAATTCAGCAATAAAGAATAGTTTAGATTTGTGTACTTGAATACGATATATTCCCGTTCCCTGAGTTTGACCCGGTCTCATCCACTAGTGAGAACCGGTTTTTATTATTTGATGTCTGGTTTTCACATGCTTTTCATATAAAAATCTTTTCAAAATTACAACGATTTTAAAGAAGACATCATTTATCCTGCCTGCATACATAACAAAATTTTAAAAATGCCCCAATGTAACTGGGAAAAGAAAGTTTGAGGATTATTGAAGATAATAAGAAGATTACAAAGGAAGAATAACGGCTTCAAGTATAGAACTTTTTCAAGTGTCGAGCATTAATGGGATCTGGTAATTCTACCCCATCGGCATTGATGACCCGATATGAGTTACGGGGTAATGCTTCTTTGATGACATAGGGACCTTCCCAATTTGGCGACCATTTCCCGCCGGGATGATGCATGAGATAAGCCGTGGATCGAAGTACTAAATCATTGACTTTAAATCTCCTTTCGATGACAGACTTTGTGTACTGCCTAGCTATTCTCTGGTGATAGGATTGAGCATGTTCTGCTGCTTTTAGTCTTCTCTCGTCGAGCAAATCTAGCTGTACCAGTTGTTGCTGTTGGTATTGATCAAGAGGTAATTGTAGGAGTGATGCAAATTTCAAAGCGGGCTTCTGAACATGCAGAGGTAATACTACTTCTGTTCTGTAGACTAGTTCTGATGGAGTAGCATTTGTGGGAGTGCGAATGGTGGTCTGGTAGGCCCATAGTGCATCATGGATCTTCTCATGCCAGTCACGGCCCGTTTCCACAGTTCGCTTCAAGATACGAATTAAAATCTTGTTGGTAGCTTCTGCCTGACCATTTCCTTGAGGATAGTAGGGAGCAGAGAAATGATGATAGATTTTGAACTTTGAGCAGAATGCCTTCATCTTTTCATTCTTGAAGTGACTGCCATTATTTGACACGATGTCATGTGGGATGTCGAAACGGCAAATGATAATCTTGTGAATAAAAGAGACCACGTGTCGGCCTTCCACAGTGCGGAGAGTGATAGCTTCTACCCACTTGGTGAAATATTTTGTTGCGGCAAGAAAGTATTTGTGGCCATTTGAAGCAGAGGGAGTGATGAGACCTACGACATCAAAGGCTCACATAGAGAATGGCCATGGAGAGACAACATACTGTAAATATGTTGCAGGCGCATTAATAGAAGGTGCATGTACCTGACATTGAACACACTTCTTCACAAAATGGTAACAATCTTGCTACATATTTTTTCAATAATAACCTGCTCTAACGATCTGCTTGACAAGGGTTTGGTAGCCGACGTGGCCACCATAAATGCCTTCATGTGCTTCTCGCACGACTTCTTTGGCTTCGTCTTCGTCTAAACATCTAGAATATTCTGAACTGAATCCATGACGATAGAGGACATTGGCTAGAATGAAATATCGGGTAGACATACGCTGGATTGCTCGCTGCTCTTTCTTTGAGAATTATGGAGGAAATTCACCGGTTTCTATGAAAGTTTTGATATTGTAATACCAATGCTTTTTCTTTTGCTTTGCCTGGTTTACTTGTTCTGTTGGAAGGAAGACAGGTTGGTCAAGTCTGCCAATTTTGAATGAATGACAAGATTCTCCACTCTTGAATGCCATAATGGAGCCTAAGCTGGCTAGGCTATCAACCACCTGATTGAAATCTCTATTGATATGGATGAGCTGAAATTCTTCAAACTGGCTAACAAGAGCTGAACCGATTTTCTGATAAGGAAATAGCTTCTGATCTTTCACTTGCCATTTGGCTCGGACTTGATTGACAACGAGTAATGAGTCACCGTAAGCATGAACTCTCTTGACATTGAAGTCCAGTAGAATCTTTAGTCCTTGAATCAGGGCTTCATACTCAGCCATATTATGGGTGCATTGAAAATCTAACTTGAGAGAAAATGGAATCATCTCTTTTTTGGGAGTGATTAATAAGATCCCAATGCCTATTCCAGCCATATTCTTGGAACCATCGAAAAATAAATTCCAGACTAGAGATTGTTGAATATTGCATATTTGCTCATCAGGGAAGTCATCTTCGACTTTCACTTCTTCTGCTAGGAAAAAATCTGCCAATTGATCTGCAATTGCTTGGCCTTTTATTGATTACTGTGAGACATATTCTAAGTCATACTGCATCAGTAAGACTTGTCATTTGGCGACTCATCCACAGAGAAAAGGTTGCTCCAAAATATACTTGAGAGGATTGAGTTTAGACAAGATTTTGACTTCAGATGCCAGAAGGTAATGTTTTAGCTTCTGACACATCCACACCAGAGCTAAGCAGGTCTTCTCTATTTGATAGTATTTCTTTTCATAGTCTATGAAAGTCTTACTCACATAATAAATGGTGTGCTCTATCAAGCTGCCTTCTTTGTATTGCGCCAAGAATCCGCCGCAGGCGACTTGATTGACCGAGATGTATAATAAAAGGGGTTTTCCCAATTCTGGCGGCTTTAAGATAGAAGGATTGATGAGATACTTCTTGATCCGATCAAACGATTGTTGACATTCTGGTCCCCATTCGAACTTCACTCCTTTTCTAAGCAAGTGATTGAAAGATTCACATCTCATTGCCAAGTTGGAAATAAATCTCCGAATTGATTACATGCGTCCTTAAAGGCTACACAATTCTTTGAGATTTGTCGGGGGTGGCATATCAATGATAGCCTTTGCTTTGGCTGGGTCAACTTCAATTCCCTTTTTGCTAACCAGAAAACCCAACAGCTTGCCTGATTCAACTCCAAAAACACACTTTTGGGGGTTAAGCCTTAACTTATAAAGAATAAGTCGTTTAAAAATTTGATCAAGGGCTTCAAGGTGATCTTCTTCCTCTTTAGATTTCATGAGGATATCATCGACATACACATCCATGATTTTGCGCATCTGATCGTGAAAGATGACGGTCATTGCCCGTTGATACATTGCTCCAGCATTCTTAAGCCCAAAAGGCATAACTGTATAACAAAAAGTGCCCCAAGGCGTAGTGAAGGAAGTCTTTGATTGGTCGCGGGCGACCAACTTAATCTGATTATAGCCGGAATATCCATCCATAAAAGAGAACATGACATGTCCTGCTGTGCTGTCAACTAGAAGATCAATGCTTGGAAGTGGATAATCATCTTTCAGAGTCGCTTTATTGAGGTCTCTAAAGTCTATGCAAATCCTCACTTTGCCACTTTCTTTGGAACAACGACAATATTGGCGTACCAATCTGGGTAGTCAATAGTTCGAATGAATCTTGCTTTGAGCAAATCCTCAAGTCCTTCTTTGACTTGTTGTTCTATTCTGGGATCCATTTTTCTTAATTTCTGCTTAACGGGCTTAGCATCCGGCTTTAAAACGAGGTGGTGTTTGACTAATTTTGGGTCTAAACCTGGCATATCTTCATATGTCCATGCGAACACTTCTTCATGTTGTTTGAGAAAATTGGTGAGCCTTTCCTTCTCTTCTGGGCTCAGACTGATTCTGATCTTTAGAATCTTGGGATTATCCTCTGAACCTATATTGACATCTTCAGTTGGATCTTGTACTAGAGCAGATGGTTCGTCTTGCTTTTGAGCTGAGGCAAATTCTGGTAATTCCTGAAGAGACTGATCAAATTCTGCGTAATCATCTAACTGCTTTGAAACCTTGCTATCTTCTGTGCTTGCTTTGACTCGGTGAATTGCTGTCGGTTTCTGGCAAGCCTTTGGATTGCGAATGAGCTTCTTGATTGTTCGGTAAGACATTCTGAAATTTTGGATGAGAAACTTGATTCAGATAAAATTGCCCATCATAAGACAAACAATCATTTGAAGAGAACCATGCCTAAGATGACATTAGAATTATAAAATGAGGAGATAGAGAAGAGAAATAGATGGCATCCAGATATACAAAGAAACTTAGAATTTTATTGATTTTGAATTGATCAAAGACATTGATAGAATGAGACATTTGTTTGGGAAAGAACAGAAAGAAAATAACAAATGGTTCTCAATCTGCCCCTTTAACAAAAACAATCTTCTTTTGTGAGCCTTCGTCGGAAAACCCTAGTCCTGCTCTGTGGGGACGATGCTTTTGAATCACTGGCTCGACGCAGCCATCTTCATTTTTACTCAGCCCTTTGAAGGGTTGATAACCATGCTTTAGAAGTAAATCAAATCCCTTTCTTGCTTTCATGAATTGCGGAAACAACAAATGATCTTTGACAGTGCTGTAGTTAATCCGACCTCCAATCTTGAAGAATTCAGGACCTCTCCATCAGGTCATGGCTACAATGTGCAGAGATAATTCTGAGGTTGTCTGGAGTATTTCCAAACTCTCTCCGAGACTGATTTCTTCACTTTCCCTGATGCTAGGGAAGTCTGCTGTGAATGACGGCCGAAGGATCATGGGCTGGGGGAGCCTTTCTTCTGGGTCTTCTCTCAATACAGTTGTAATCATTCCACCTTTGGACCATTTTACACATTGATGGAGGGTGGAAGGTACTACGTTTGCATTGTGAATCCACGTTCTTTCGAGTAGTAGGTTGTAGGTGGGTGGTACATTGACCACATGAAAGAGCACTGAATGCACTGAGTAATTGATGAATACTTTTAGAAATATCTTGCCTTTAGTTGTTTGACCATGATTGTCAAATCCGTAGATGGTGATAGGATCTGGAATGTACTCTTCTTCCTTGATCCCTAGTGCCTTCGCTGTCATCTCAGGACATATGTTGAGGCTGTTGCCTCCATCAACCAGCACATGGGGTACTGTCATTCCTCTCACTCGAACAATGATGTACAAGGCATTGTTATGAAAGGAACGAGGCTTTGGAAGGTCCTCATCCGAGAAGGTGATTGGCGCATTTGTCATAGCTGAATTCACGATTTGTGCCATGTCTTCAGGTGTGGTACTGGGTTTGACTTTAATCTTTCTGAGCAAATCGTCCAGTACTTGTTGGTGCTTGCAGGAACTCTTGGCTAAGTCCAAAATTAAAACATTGGACAAAGCAGTCAAAGGCTTTTGACTTTCATTTTCCAGCCTGGGCTTGATGAACTGATTAAGGAATTCCGGGATTCCTTTTAATTTGGGGGACGATCTTGCGGGTTCTTCAGACACTTTCAGCTTGCCAAATGCTGAGATTAGGTCCATCTTCTTGGTGGCTGGTGCTGCTTGTTGCAACACTAATACCTGATGCTGAACATGGAGATCTTGAACGAAACATGGCTTGATGTGTTCTTGAGGCTGGAAAGGCCGTTCAAATATTACTGCTGTGGTGTGCGGAGGAAATGACTAATTGAGAATATCCATTTTTTCTTCTTCGTCTCCTTCCACCAAAAGATTCTTGTCAATAAGATCCTGCACAATGTTCTTGAGAACGAAACAGTTCTCGGTGTTGTGTCCCACTGTCTTGTGGAACTTGCAAAATTGATCTTTCCATTTCCCTATAAGCACATGGGGATCAACCAGTCTTGGCAACTTGACTATCTCCTTCGACAACATATACTCGAGTACATCTTCAAGTGATTGGTCGAGAGGAGTGAATTTTCGATCGTAGCTCCATCCTTCATGTTTGGTCTTCTCACGCAATTTCGGCCCTTGATCTTGCTAAGGAGGCTTGTTATATTGAGGAGCAGGCTTTACTTTCTGATCTCCTTTGTTGTTAGAATTGCCCGCACCATAGCAATAGTCTTTCTTCTACCCTTTGTAATGATTTCGGTTGCTGTTGTTGTTGGCAGAATAGGTGAAGTGAGTTTTCTTCTTCTGTTCACCTTGAGGGTTATTCTTGGGAAATGTGAAGCCTTCGTAGACTCCATTCTCCACACTCAGCTCAAGCCATTCGGCTCGTTCAATCAGCTCAATGAAAGTATGGGATGGTGCGGTAGAGATTAATCCTCTTAGAGGTTGCGAAAAATTGTTGGGGATCAATGATAGAGCATGTCTTTCTGATATAAAATCCCTCATTTTATTGCAGGCTGATCTCCATCTATGAATGAAATCCTGTGCTTTTTCGTTTTCATTATGCCTTAGATTGCAGAGATGACTTAGTGTCGGAAGCGCCTTTGTGTTGAACAAAAAGCGTTCAATAAACAAGTTTACAACTTTATCGAACTCCTTGAGCTCGATGGGATTGATATGCTCAACATACCATTTGGTTGCAACTCCTTCCAAGGTGCGGGAGAAACATAGAAACAGTGCTTTGTTGTCCCTCTTGAACCTTGAGCACTCTGCGAAGAACGTGGCGAGATGAGCTTTCGGGTCGCCAGAACCATCGAACTTGATGAATTTTCGGGGAAGGTTTTTGAGATCATCATCCCCTTCTAGGCCATCATAAAAATCTTCACTGGTGAAGACTTTCTTGCCCTTGTCGCGGGCTTGCAAATCTTTAACGACTCTAGCCATTTCCCTGAATTGTACTTGTAGGGGCTCTTCTGCGACCTGGCTTTTTGGTTTGCGGCTCTTCCTTTGTTCTCGGTCATGTTTCTGAAATGTCAGAGGCACCTCATACTCTTCATCGGTGTCTTCCGTTGATTCTGATTCATCTGAGATTTCCTCTGGCTAAACCTGCTTCTTGGAAGCCTTCTTATCCTTGTGACCGTGGAACTTCTGTCTAAATGGATTTTTCTCTGCACTGGTCCCGGCCTGCTCACTCATCAACTTGTTCATCATCTTCCGGAACATAGCATACATTTGTGGATCTATACCATCATCCTCTTGCTGCTAATCTTGACTTCTGATGGATCTCGGGGAGCCCATCTCTTCTTATGAAGCTGATGAGTACTGAGAAGATGTTGTTCTTTTGTCCGATCTTGTCTGAACCATCAAATGTTGCGGATGCTCTCTGCAGGGCAAAGACCTGATTAAATTATGAAGGAATTGGTTTTTTGGAAGAAATATTTGCTGGAAATATGGTAGACAATTTGAAAAAGATATCCCATTACTAGGGATTGAGTCGTCGCAGTAATCATGACAATTGTATTGTCATTCTTTTGCAAGAGAGATAAACAACAGAAAATGTGCCTTGTTACCTAGGCGAGGTCATCAAACCACAATAGAAAGAGAGAAAATCTTATTGGAATGAGAAAAGTTGAACTTTTATTGATCTTGACAGAGAGGTGGAGGACAAACAATTTGCCACCATTCATGATAGTTGGCAGACACTTTAGGACCAGGAAAGAATTTGAGAGAAACAAAGGAATCCCAACCGTAGCGGGCATAATCATATGCCCCAGACCATTGTGCGGAAGTGAGATCGAATTCTGCCATAGCTCCTGATAGTAGTCGAGCTTCGACGTACTGCTGTCTCTGGGAGAATTGCCTAACACACCGCTCCGGTTGGTATTAAGTGCAGAAAAATGGTCCTAGCAACTTGAATCGCTTGCCATAAGCGTACGTATATCTGGGAGGAGACAATTGTTGATCAAAGTAGTCCCAGACGATGTCATCTTCTTGAATGCTGTCAATCATGGACCGGTACTGCGACACTGAGAGAAACTCCTGGCCATTGTATCTGAAAGAGCATGCTCGGGCTGGAATGTGCTGGAAAAACCAGGATTGAAGTGCGTAGATACATCCTTCGACGAGAATAGACTCTCCAAGTGAGAAGCGAGTCAGACCCCGATACAGGAAAGCAAGTGTTGCCATGGCTATGGAGAGACGGTTGGTCTGTCGACTTCCCCATCTTCTCATGAGCTGGATTATTCTGATGTCCATGTAGTTTTGTCCATCTGGGAAGAGGGCTAATCCTACAGTGCATAGAACCATTGCATTCTGAATTCTTTCTTTAGCTGTCCTTGATAACGAGCTGACTTCAATGAAGGTCCCATATTGATGGTATAACTCAAGCAGACTGACATATTCATTTCCATCTAACTGAATCAGGGGCCAAGATCGGTGACCTGTCATACGAGCTAAGGAGTCTCGGGGGTTCAAACCCTTGACATTGATCAGGAACTGATGCTCTAACGGATCCCCTGGTTGACCGGCTGGTTCTAGTAATCCCATAATTTTTGAAAATTCATCCATTAAAAGGGTCATCTCTCCCCATGGGAACCAGAAGGTACAAGTTTGTGGATTCCATCGCTCTGTCATGGCGTGGATCAGGTTGCCATTGATGGTCTGCTTTCCGACAGCTGACGCTAATTATAATTCGCACTCGCTCAAATGGTCTGAGAATATTCAAGAAAAGCTTTTGAGCCATGAATAATACCACCGGAGAATGAAAGTTCTGGTGCTAAGGGCTCGATGTTCAGGACGACCTTGTCGCACCTCGTAGGAGATGTGACCTTCTGGAAAAATAGGATTGATTTGACTGGATGCCATCAGACTGAAAATAGAGAAAGACTCAGAATCAGACTAAGGAAAATATAGGAAATTTTGAAAAATTTGTAGGCAGGATATAAAATTCAGCTGGAAATTCGAGATCCAGTAGAACGGGAGAATGAAAAACCACCTGGAGTTTTGAAAGAAATTGGATATTTGGGAAAATCATCCAGGGTTTGATAAAAGAAAAAGATGAGAATATGGATATTTGGAAAAATATTTTGGGGAAAATATGAGCGAAATAGAGGTAACATACAAACAATCACATCTTGCACAAACATTTATGCACATACAGCACTCCCTAAAAGGCTGACTGTAGATGCATCATTTTGAAAACAGTTGTAGGACACTAACCCTAACTCTAAGCTCAGATCATCTTTGTCCAATCAAGTTATGCTGATATACCTGAACTGAAGTCCGAGGTATGTGGCATATAATTTCAACTCCGGTTCTAAGGTAAGGTTTTCCAACATCCTTGAGCGCCTACCGATATACTTCAGACTGTGGCCCACGGTACGTGGTAGGGGGCGTTAACCCAAATAAGTGGCCCAGTTGTGAGGCTCTGTCCCGAACTAGGGTTCTGGAAGAGAGCCCAACAACGTGAAGACCGGGTAAACATAGGTAAGAGAGGTTTGAAAAAATGATCACATGCAAGAAATAGAGGGCTCTAAAACCTAAAGAGATAGATTTTTGAAAACTTTTGAAGAACCATACATTGTTTGCATTCAGATCCTAAATTGAGGAGAGTTGTGTTTAGACCTAAGTCTATGTGAGCATGAAAGTATCTCCTTAATATAGTCCTACCAAACCATGCCTAAGCTATATGCAATCAATGTCAGCTAGGTCAAAATCTAGGCTCCTAGGTTTGCATGATATCAAAAAGTAAAAGAGCTGACATTTTGAGAACACAGTTTTGATGACTGAAGTAAGCCAAGCACACTTTTGATCAAACAAGAACAGGTCCCATCACGGTTGCCAAACCTGTTATCGTCGCAAAATTTTCCGTCTTCGCTTCCCTTGCGGGAGAGAGGGGAAAATGCTTTCGCAAGTCAAACTTGACCTGAGTTTTGAAATACTCGCCTCCGTTTTTTAAAATAGCGGGAAAATCCATGGGATGGGGCTCGACCTGTCGGTACGAGGTTCGACCGTTCCTGCCGCCTTTAACAGGGGTAATCGAACCAAGGACCAGAAGTGCGCTTGACTTAGCCAAATCATCAAAATCGTGTTCTATCCTAAATGCACAGAGAATTCAGGCATGTGCTATGAAATTTGGTAAAATGCAAGTTGGAAAAACATGATGTATGCTTAGAAATCTTTTAGAATTGAAAAAAAAGTCTTTCTCAGTCAAAAGATGGAAATCGATCTCTCAGGAAATTCTGATAAGAGGATTTAAAATATCAGGAAAACTTATAAAGATTTTGTTAAATCATGAATGGGTGAAAATCCTGTGAAAATGGAAAGAATTCTTGAGAAAAGATGAACATTTGAAAAAGAAAATATTTGTCAGGAAAATTCTAACTTTGAGATTTTTTTTTTGGAAAATGATCGAAATTCACCAAAAAAATCTTAGGGGCAGGAAAAGAAAAACTCAGGAAACTGAAATCCTGAGAGTATTAGACTTGAAATATTTGAAGATCAATTTTGATTCTGGAGAAAGATTGAAAACTCCTTTTAGAAAGGAATTTTAAGGAAATAACATTTTTCAAGGGAAATCATGGGAAACTTGATTTGAAAAATCCAATTTTGAAAATTTCAGAAGTTTCTTGAGAAATCAATTTCCATGGGGTAAAATTTTCTTGAGAAAATACAAATAATTTCATGATGCAAATGACTTGAATGAATGAATGTCCTTTTGAGAAAACACATTTTTTTTAGGAAATATGCAATTTTAGGATTAAACTAAGTAGAATTATCACATATTCCGACTATGGCCGTAAATATATTTATAATTTGCTTAGTTAATTCTAAAATATTTTGTAAAATTGAAAATATGCGGTGAAAATTTGGAAGATAGCCTAAGAGTGTAGGCTCGGTGTGACTAATAAGAAGATGCTGAATCTGGGTCTCATCCATATTCTGACTAGGGCCGTAAATATGGACTCCACCGAGTTCATCAACTCCCTAAGATTTGGTGCACGTGCCATTCGTGTACCTCCATAGTGGGTTGGAAATAAAATGCATGAATCACATGATCAGGATATTTCATGAATTCAAACTATATGATATGCATCCTAATCTAAGCAGAAAATTAAATCGCTTATTCCAAAATTTACATTATTACATCACTAATTAAAATGAAAGAAAAGAAAATTGCAGACTTCATCTCCTTCTTTTGAATGTCCCTGCCAAACTTGAAATGGGGTTAGCTCAAACATGTGGGGTTTTCCAAGATTTTCCAATAATATCTTGAGATTATTGGATTTAATTGGATATAAACCCTATTTTCACACTTTCTTGATACTTGAAAATGATGCAAATGCAAGAAAATCCAGTAAGAAATAGTTTGAAATTCAAAATTGTTATCAAAATGACCAAAATACCCATAATATTGAAGTTATACCTTTAAAATCAAGGTTTTTTTAAAGGAAATTTTGGTAAAATTTGAGATTTTGAAATTTGAATTAAACCAAATGCTGATGAAATACATGATGAGACATGATGACATGCTGCTAAACATGTTGGGACTAAAAAAAAAATCAGAATTTGACCTTTTGCAACTTATCCAAAATCGAATTTCGCTTGTTTTTCACTTGAATCAGGGTCTCGTAGGGCCCTATTTTGATGATACGGCTAAACCGAGCATCAAACAATTTTCAAATAACGTCAAATTCGGTATGAAGCATACCTCTACCCTTATAAACAGCCTATAATGCTAAAATTCATGAAATGACATGGTTTAGATGCAAAAATTTACAGAAAATCCTAAAATGGGCGAATTTGACATACGACCACGAACCAAATATAGCATTTAATGTGATAATACAAAAATTCCACCATAGAAACGTATGATATTTTGCAGACTGCTAAATGATATGAAAATGAACATTTTTGGCTTTTACAACCCCGATATTTGAACAACGGTGAGTTCGGTAATGGGGATTTGGTTCTGACGGGGCTAAAATCAACCTGTTCTGATGTAAAATTGAATGAAAAATAGTATCCGACCATAGAAACTTTTGAACTTTAAATGGGGAACTGCTGACATACGCATGAACAACTTTTATTTATATGTCTTTGTCATTTGATCAACAGGAAAATAAATAAAAATACGACATTCAATGCCTAAATCAGAAGAATAGATGAAAATGCAAAAACAGAAGCCTAAGATGAAAATTATGAAACTAGTATGAAGACTGTCTTAAAAATCACAAAACTTCAGAATAAAACAGGGGACATTCGGAACATGAATTTCACCTTTTACAGATCCGGATTTGGAGCAATATCTAAAGAGAATCAGTCGACTTAAGTCAATCCAAAGTCTCAGAAACTCAAACCTGCCTCTGACACATGTTCCAAACTCTCGAATTTTTGTTAGACATTAAAAAAATTCATAAAACTC
Organism: Nuphar pumila; assembly: GCF_984573655.1. Lineage (NCBI taxonomy): Eukaryota > Viridiplantae > Streptophyta > Magnoliopsida > Nymphaeales > Nymphaeaceae > Nuphar > Nuphar pumila. The sequence continues at coordinate 38,490,388 of NC_143262.1, forward strand.
TGAGAAAATCATGTTAAATACTAGACATCATTCCGAGTGCAGGAAGTTTTTTGTATAAAAAATCGGATCTTACATGAGGGAGATCGAGATTTTATAAGCTGAAACTAAATCTTCAGAATGTTTCCCGGGTCACAAAACCCGACTTTGAATTTTGAACTTTGAACACAGTAAACGAATTCAAATCACTCCAATTTTTTTGTAGATTGTTAAGGACACCTTAGGGCACTTACTGGGATTTTTTTAGCATTTTTAAAGAAAAATAAATACATGAAATGACGAGTGGACTGACTGACAAACATAGAAAATTTCAGAAATGAAGCAGAATGCATGAAACGCCAAATAAACTCATACGACATGCTATTTTAATGAAACAAAATATAAATCTATCCTATTTTAATGCATGATCATGAGGAAATGCGAAAATTTGAATCAAAGAAGCATAAATTTTTTTTTTGATATACGTTATTTTATGAGAATAGCTCGATTCATCCTTCGGATGAGCTCTTTCTTCAAAACGACAATTTGAATCAAGACAAGGTATTGTTATGATAAAATCAATTGGAATAGGGGTTTACCTTGCGTTCTCCTGCAGTTTTTGAACTCCCGAAATGAGTGACTACGAATGGCTTCTCTCATCCTTCGACTCGGGTTTCAGAAGATTCACGAAAATCGACCCACGCTCCTTGGTCGAGCTTGGAGTGATATGAGCAAGGTAAGTGTAATGCCCCAGATTTCCAAAACAAAGCTAAGTTAAAACTTTCATGAATTTCTTTTTTTTTTCTTTGCAGCGGAACTTAGAAAAACTTTTAGCAGCATAATCAGACGATAATGAGTCGTCGGTTTTAGAAAACTCTGAGCACGTTGCAGGTATGTGGCTAAGCAACTCATTGACCACCGAAGTGTTCCATTTTATCGAAAACCACATGTTTATTACAACACTACTGCTTGAAAAAACAATATAGGTTCAATAAAAGGAAGCAGTACAACTCTGTCTAGAGAAACCCTAGAACTCGATGCCGCCTTGCTCCGCATATCGCAACGCAGGTCCAACACCTGTAATTCCCATAAAACGCGGTCAGAACCACTGATGGTCTGGTAAGCAAGCATTCACACATCCATTCAACTCAAGTAAATGCGTTGACCACTCAGGATCGCAGTTCGTAATAACAACGCTCTAGTCTCCACGACTTAGCGTATATCGTAAGAGCCTCCTCAGGGCTATGAGTTGAACATTTGCTCAAGTCTCCACGACTTAGCCTTGACCTCTTTCGGGTCTCAAATGGATGTCTATCTCAAACCTTTATGCTTGGAACATCCGTATCCTACGAATCTAAGGACAGCTCCTTGAGCTTTGCTTAGTCGTGTGGATACAACACGGGTTTTTTACCCAGTCGGTCCAGTCGTATACCGATCATGACACATTCACAAAGGTTATGCAGGACTGACTCAACAACGTCCATCCACTCATACATTCAAGCATCGCTGAACCTAAGCTAATGCATTGTTTCGATATTTAACCTCTTCCACCCTTAGTAGGCAGGCGAAGCAATTGTCCGGGCATCAACTCGACGTTCCGGGGGTTGATTATTCTATGTATTTTAGATACCCTAGAGACCTGTTGACCCTATCCATAGTAGGGCAGTGTGTTTCAATTGGGAGAACCCTACTAGGCCCATATTCGGATGCATCCTCTACTTGCAGTAGTTGGGTTCAATCCTTAGATCTTAAGGATGACCACGACCCCAAAACCCATGAGTGACTGAGACCATCGTGGACTCTATCAGGTCCAAAGTAAAATACGTGTCACTCAAGGTTGTACCATTACTGTCATTCCACAGTGAGCATAATTCCTGAAGGGGTCTGCCAGTCTTACAATTACTTGGACAGATATAAGCATACCATTCAGGCAGTCCGTGCCTCAGCACTACGGGAGTATGTACCTGACCCCATTTAGTCCGCCCCAACACAGTCATTAACTGAGGGGGTACCCCTAACACGATTTTCAACCGTGGGGTAAGTGCGACCTTAAGTCTTATTCATATGCATGCAGAACACCGCTCTTGGCACTGCGGCCACCACGAGCATCACACCTCTTTGGGTGAAAACAACACACTATGGCTCTTCGGCCCTTACGAGTCTGGTTGTGTAACCGTTCTCAATGAGCATGCATATGACTCGATCTAAATAGATCGGCTACTCGGCGTATTTTTATGCAACGAGTCCAAACTTAGTCAAGGCGTAACCTCTACTCTGGCTCAGCGGCCCTTACGAGCAAGGTGCCCTCGCAGGCACAGGGATACGAGCCATTCTGGCATCGTCCCATCAACAGACATGATTATGCCGTTCAATTGGTTCTGACAGCTCTTCTGCCAACCATTTCGTCAGCACCTCCCCTGCTCTATTGGCAGCAGTGCGACAAACCCTTCTACGTTGTAGAAGGCATTCCATGAACTGGGTAACACTCTGCTGTATGACAGAGTATCCTGCTACATTCTTTCTGAGTCATTATTGGCTTCTTCAAAAATTTCAGTAGCACTTTCTCTCTTTAACGGAGAAAGCGTGCGTTTCTTTTATCCATTTCAGCGGCATCTCCCCTTTTTGACAGGAATCGCTATGCTTAACTCGGGAAATAGATGCGCACCGTTGTATATACTTTGCATCCATCAAGGTTGCAGGAACCCTGGGCCATAGCCAGGCCATACGTAATTGACTTAGTCTTTACGTAAAGAGCATTTTGCCAAAAAGCGAAGCCTTTCCAATAGGGGCTTCATTCGTCAAGCAGAATCTTGAACGAGGAGCGGTAAGGGAATCACATTGGCGATTTGGAGTTGATCTCCATTTGAACGCTCATTTACGCCATATATGTAGTATAAGCTAAAGCCTGTGCTTTATACAACAGCAGCGTAAAGAAATACATATACTATTGTTTAGGGTGTGTAACTGAATGAAATATTCTACACATATATTTGCAGAAAGTAGGAGCTTTGGTGTCATTCAACACGACGGCGTAAGTAAATGCATAATCGGAAGTGCAGTAATCGGAAATTGCAGAAATCATGAGCTTTGGCATCATACGACGCGACGGCAAAGGTAAATTACATAGCATGTGCGATATAGGACGCGTCGGCAGAATCAACAGATATACACCTAGATCTGCATCCAACGATAGTTACGAGGCGAGCGGGTGAACACCGAAGTGTTCTGAAGGGCTCAACTAAGAACTCAGGCGAGATACCATTTTGAAGAACGCATATACTGCGTATTTGAACATATATATCCGATAATAGTTACGAGACGAGCGGGTGAACAACGAAGTGTCCAAAAAGGGCTCAATCAAGAACTAAAGCAAGATACTACTTCAGAAAGTATATGCTATATATAAACAATCAAATACTTAAGAGAGATGGATTAACGAAGCAAACTTACTTCTAATTGTGGAAGAAATGACTTTGATATGCTCCGATGCTTCGAACGAGGTTCGATCTTTCCTTCGAGAGGTCCAACTAGGTCTCGGTTCAGAAAAATCCAAACCAGAATCTAGGATGAAAAAGGACTTTGACTTTGACTTTAAACCAAACTAGGTTCAAGTCAATTCAACTGGGTTTAGACCAGGTCAAGTAGGTTCAGACCAGGTCAGGCAGACTCAAACCAGGTCAGGTGGGCTCAGATGGGCTAGGCTAGGTAGGGGAGGTTTGAAAAAGTAGGAGAGAGAAAGGGTTAGACGATTTTTCAAAGGAGGGGGTCTCCTCTATTTATAGATTCTGAAACTTGAGCCCCAAGTTTCAGAATTTCCATTTTAGTCCATAGCTTTTCCAAAAATTCCCTTTGACCTTATCCAAATGAGTCACTGATCTTATCCATCTGACTGTTTGATCTTATCTAGAAGGAATATTCCATAGAATATTCTCTGGAAGGTGCTGGAAGATTCTGGAAGGCTCTGGAATATTCTAGAATATTTTAGAATATTTTCTGAGAAATATTTCTGTGGGTCCCACAAATATTTTCGTGGGTCCCGCAAAAAAGTAGAGTTTCCGACATTTTTTTTCAAAAAATTTTGAGTAGGCCATTATCTTCGTATCAACGTAACTAAGAAAGTTGGCTCGTACGAATCTCTTGATTTCGTTCAGGTAGGAAGTTATGGCATCCAGAGTGTTTGAGCATATATTCGTGAAGATACGAATATCCTAAGTATATTTAGGTCGCAGGAATCAGTTTGATTCGCTTTATGGTAAAAATGTTATTTTTCACTGGAAAATGCCTCAAAAATGTATTCAGAGTTTGAACTGAAAAATTGCAGGTCTTACAATAAGTGCTTCAATGCACTCTCTCAAATGAGCCCAGGGGGGGCGTGAATTAAAAAAAAAACCAAAATTGAGTCCTACAGAAAATTTTGATTGAAGTTCGAAATCCAAAGAAGCCTCCCTCTAGATGGGCGTGGGCTCTGGCATTTGTAGAGGTTTTGGAAAATTTTGAAATTCAAACAGAGTTAATCAGAGCCTTTCATGTGGAGCCATCTCAAGGCCTGCCATTTTGGTTTTTTGAAATAAATAAAATATGAATTTTGTGGGTGAAACAACTCAGCATGGGAGTTTGAAAATTTTCAAAATTTTGCTTGATTTTCTCTGCAGAAATTTCCCTTATGGCGCCACCTCAGAGGGTGCTACCTTGGAGTTTGAAATTCAAAGCTGGAAGGAGAGAATGTCATGTGGCGCCACCTCAGAGTGACTCCACACTGACATGTGTCAGAATGACAGAGTAGTGGATTCAGATGGCGCCACCTCAGGGGGAGTTTGAATGTTTAAATTTCTGCTTTTTCTGGAGGAAGCAGAGGCTGACATGTGGCGCCACCTCAGGGTGGCTCCACACTTCCATGTGGCAAGAGGACAGGAGCAGAGGAATCAGAAGGCGCCACCTCAAAGGAGAGTTGTTTCCACTTTTTCTGATGAAAGGAGCTTTGAACATGTGGCAGTTCAGGATGGTTCTGCCTCTGACAAGTGTCATCTAGCTGGAGGAGCCTCTTCAAATGGCGCCACCTCAGGGAAGAATTTGAAATTTAATGGAGGTTGGCTCTGGAAGAATGGAGGGTCGCCATGTGGCGTCACCTCTGGGAGACCCTACAGTGCCACGTGGCGGGAGGGTAGAGAAGGAGGAAAAGGGGACATGTGGCACCACCTCAAATTGGATTAAAAAAATGAATTTATGGAGGAAAATTAGAATTTGTGCCACCTCAGCCTGGGTTTGAACTTTTGAATTGTTGCTTTTTCTGAGGAAGGCAAAGAGTGACATGTGTCCTTTGCTTTTTCTGAGAAAAGCAAAGAGTGACATGTGTCACTTACTTTTCTGAGAAAAGTGGGGAGAGACATGTGTGAGTCTGCTTTTTCTAAGGGAAGGAGAGAGTGACATGTGTCACCTACAGGAAAAATACCTCAAATGGCGCCACCTCAGGGGAGACAAAATCTACTTTTTCTAGACAAGGCAGAACATGACACGTGGCGTCTCAGGGTGGCATTAGAATGACACATGGCAAGGGATGAAGGTGGTAGACATTGACCCGTGGCATAGAATAAAGAGGGTGGCTAATGACATGTGGCGCCATCTTAAATAGGCCTCACACTGACATGTGTCAGAGGATGGAAGGAGAGAGAAGGTGACACATGGCGCCAATTCAGGGACAAGGCTCTTATATTTTTGGGTTTTTCAAAATTCAAGTTTTTCAAAAGGAAAGCCTATGTGGTACCACCTCGAGGTGGACCCCACATTGCTTCTTTATTGAAATAAAGGCAAGACAGTGAGACCTCTTTTTGGAATTTTTATAAAATTTAGACTAACTGGAAAATAAGGAACACCTGGCCTAATTACAAAGATTTTGAAAAGAGGTGGCCCATGTAGGGCAATTTTGTAAAAGACTGATATTTGAAATTGCCGACGAAAAGGCAAAATCTGAGATAAAATGGCTAAATTCAAAGCTAAAATCCATATTGAAAATATCTAGATCGTTTTCTTGAGAAAATATTTTCAAATTCAGAGTCCTGTAGGTAAAATGGGAATAATTGACAAATTTGAAGACCCAGGGTCTTGAAATCAATTTTGAAAAGAGTTGAAATTCGAATCTGGATTAAAAATTTTGAAATCAAGATTTCTGGACCTCGAAATGACATACTGTGCAATGCAAAGATATGAAATGCTCATGCTATGATATGCAATGACATGTCTTATGAAGTGTAATCTTGAACCAAAATTTTGAGATTCCCGTCTCCTGTCAGGAATAAAATTTTGAACATCTGAGCTAAAATAGAAATTTTTTGAGAGTTGCAGATGAAGTTTAGACTTTTGCAAGTTTCGAGCTCAGGAACTGACCATTTTGCCCTCCGGCGTTCTCAGGGGAAGAGTTGTGATGTTTGGTAGAAATGTCGGGGAGGTGAGTGAAAATTTGGGATGTTTACACTATCCAAGACAGCTTGAGAGAGAATTCAACATGCGATGGTTCTATGCACTGTGGGACTCACTTTCTTTCCAGATGGACAGAATTATGTAGATGTCAGAATAGTACAACTTCTCAGAAGATGGGGAAGTCGACAGACCAGACCTCTTTCGATAGCCATAGCCGCACTTGCTTTTCTATACAGAGGATTGACTCGCTTCACGCTTAGAGAGTCCATTTTAGTTGAGGGATGTACCTATGCACTTCAGTCTTGGTTTCTTTAGCATGTGCCAACCAGAGCTAGTTCGTTCAGATACAACGGTAAGGAGCTCCTTCCAGTTGCGCGATACTGATTCCCGATTGATCATTTGCAGGAAAAAGAAGTGGTGTGAGACTATTTTGATCGAGAATTATCACCTTCCAGATACACCTATGCATATGGCAAGATATTCAAGCTACTTGGTCCTTTCTTCTGTGCTTATTATCATCCGGAGCGGTGTGTTTGACAGTTTTCTTAGAGACAGAAACGCATAGAGATGCGGCTGCCATCAGGAGTTGTGCCAGAGTTCGACCTTACATCAGCATAGTAGTCTGAAACATACCATTCTGCCAGATATGGCTGTGACTCTTTTGTTACTCTTCAACTTTTTCCTGGTCCTCGTGTCTCTGCTAATTATAAAGAGTGGTGAAAAATTGTCTGTCCGCCCCCTCTTTCCCAAGTTTATTATTGATGCAATCATGTTTTCCTTTCAAAAAATAAAAATCTTGCAAATTATTCAATTCTTGGTTCGATGACCTCGCCTAGGTAACAAGGCTTAATTTTCAGTTGTTTATTTTCATTGCAAAGGAATGACAACGCAGTTGTCGTAATCCCAACGATGACTTAATCCCTAGTAATGGGATATTCTTTCAAATTGTCTACCAAAATTCTCAGCAAATATTTTCTTCCAATCAAAATCTATTTCAAAAGCCTAATCTTCAACTTTGCTCTGCAGAGAGCGTTCGTGATATTTAATGGTTCAGACGAGGTCAGGGAAGAAAACTGCACCAGTCGAGGGCATCGTATATTCAACGACCGCATAAGAAGAGATTGACTCTCCTCGATCAGGCAAAAATCATGGGCAACAGGTCGAGGATGACATTGATCCTCAAATGTATGTCATGTTAAAAAAGATGATGACCAAGATGCTGGAAGAGCAAGCGGAAGTGAGTACAGAGCAGACCCAAGTCAAACCAAAGGCTAAGGGTCATACGGTCAAAAAGTAGGTGAAGATATCTAAAAAACGTGTCCAACATGTTGATACAACTGATGAAGAGGAATCAGTAGAGGGTACAGATGAAGAGATTGAAACTCAACAGGTACCCCATAGATCTACTCAGGGGCAGGGGTCAGCCCATAAATTCAAAGAGCAGTTCGTTAATGACTCTGACCAGCAGCAATTCAGAGAAGTGGTCAAAATGGTTCGAGATCTGCAGGCCCGCGATAAGGGCAAGAAAGTCTTCACCAGCGAAGACTTCTATGATGGTTTAGACAAAGATGATAATATTGAGAATCTCCCCAGAAAGTTTATCAAATTCGATGATTCTAGCGACCCAAGGCACATCTAGATATATTTTTCGCTGAATGTGCCAAATTTAAGCGAGATAATCAGGCTCTTTTCCTTTGTTTCCTTTGCAGTCTAGAGGGAACAACAGCTAAGTGGTATTCAGAACATGTGAATCCGATTGAGCTAAAAGAATTTGATAAAGTAGTGAATATGTTCATTGAAAGATTCGTGTTCAATACCGAGGTGCTACCATCCCTCAATCATCTCTACAATCTGAAGCAGAAAGAGGATGAAAAGGCTAGAGACTTCATTCACAAATGGAGATCCACTTGCAATCAAATGAAGGATCCGATATCGGAAAGGCATGCATTGTCGGTCATCCTGAATAATTTCTCCCAACCTTTGAGAGGCTTGATCTCTACTTCCCCAACGCGATCTTTCATCGAATTAATAGAACGAGCCGAATGACTCGAAATGGGGATAGAAAATGGTGTATATAAGAACCTCACGCTCTCGAAAAATAGCGCATATGCTAAAGGAAAGGTATGAGCCACTTGCGCGACCAACACCATAGGCCAAGGTAATAGCAGCGGCGTGAAAAGCAAAAGAGGGAATGCCCTCAAGCATGATGACAAGTCTTTTGGCTTCCCGCAGAAACCAAGCACTCGAGAGAAGATAAAGCGTGATGGTTGGGGTTATGACCGTAAATTCACTCCTTTAGATCAACCACTTGAGGAAGTTCTCGAATACCTGCTCGAAAAAGATTTGATCAAACTTCCAAGGGTTGTCGATCGTCCAGTTGCCCTAGGGAAAAAGAAAGATCATTTCTGCAAGTTTCACCGAGCAATGGGGCATGATACTGAGCATTGCTTCGTCCCCAAGAACATTATCCAAGACTGCATCGACAAAAAGCTCCTTGTGGTAGATGAAAAGGATACTAGTCAGTCGTCTTGATCGAGCTTTTCCTTAATCACTAAAAAAAAAAAAAGCTGACAATACCAGCATCTTCCCATTTTCCATCTTGCTTTTATTATTTTGAATGGATGGTGTAAATCCCGTTTATCTTTCATTGATTTGTCACCTTTTCTTCTTTGCATCAATAAAACTATCAATTTTCTTCATGAGCTTGATGCCACCTTTTTATCCTCCTTCTCTGCAAAATGTTCTTTCATGAGGAATGATCCTCTTCAGAGTGCCTTCTGAATCAATCAAAAGTCAGTTACTTTGTTACTTTCAAAGAGCATTCTTCGAACATCAATTTTCTTTCTTTTATCCAAAGTGTGTTTCCCCCAATTATACTGGGGCATTATTTTGAAAATTATCTTCAAAACGTTTTGTATGCAGACAGGATCGCATAAATCTCTCATTTTGCACACATGTGCACCCATTTACATCATTTGCATTCATTTGCATTTGTATGCATTCATTCGCATTCATCTGCATCAATTTGTATTTGCATCAAGTTTCCCCTTCAAGTTAAGGGATAAACCTGAACTACCCATTCAGGATAAGGGATAAATCTTGAGACCCCGACAATTGTCCAAGTCATCGTGAGGGTAAAGACTGAAAATCTTCTATCAAAATCAATTGGTAGTTTTTCAAAAAGCCAGTGTTCGTGCTGGTAATTCTTTAAAACCCAGTGTTCGTGCTGGTAATTTTCAAAAAACCAGTGTTTGTGCTGGTAATTTTCAAAGAACCAGTGTTTGTACTGGTAATTATTCAAAACCCAGTGTTCGTGCTGGTTATTTTCAAAGAACCAGTGTTTGTGTTGGTAATTCTTCAAAACTTAGTGTTCGTGCTGGTAATTTTCAAAAAACCAGTGTTTGTGCTGGTAATTCTTCAAAACCCAGTATTCGTGCTGGTAATTTTCCAAAACTCAGTATTCGTGCTGGTAAATTTTTCTTCAAAATCCAGTATTCGTACTGGTAATTTTTCAAAATCCAGTATCTGTGCTGATAATTTTTCAAAATCCAGTGCTTATGCTTGTACTCTTTCAAAATCCGATACTCATGCTGGTATTTTTCTTAATCCTGTTTTACTGGTTGAAACTCTTAAATCTAATTTATATTGGTCTAATTTTCCTTCCTTCAGATCCTAGAATTGGTCTAGAAAATTAGAGTTTCGACTCAAATTTTTTTCTAAATCCAATTCAAATGTCTAGAATTGGTATAGAAAATTAGAGTTCCGACTCAAATTTTCTTTCAAATCCAATTCAAATGTCAGAATTGGTCTAGAAAATTAGAGTTTCGACTTGAATTTTCTTCCAAATCCAATTCAAGTGTCAGAATCGGTCTAGAAAATTTAGAGTTTCGACTTGAATTTTCTTCCAAATCCGATTCGCTTAGCTTTCCTTTAGAAGTTTGAGTTTCTACTCAAACTTTTCTACAATTCAGTAATTGGTCTAGAAGATCCAAGCTCTGACTCGAATTTTCTTTCAAAACCCAATTCATTTAATTTTCTCTTGAAGATTTGAATTCCGATTCGAATCTTCCTTCTAAACCTAGTCTAGCACCTGGTCCTTCCAAAACCTGATTTAGCATCGGTCCTTCCCAAAATCCAATTTTTGAATTGGTCCTTCCAAACCTAGTTTAACAATTGGTCCTTCTAAACCCAGTTTAGCACATGGTCTTTCTAAACCCAGTCTAGCACCTGGTCCTTCCAAAACCCGATTTAGCATCGGTCCTTCCCAAAATCCAATTTTCGAATTGGTCCTCCTAAACTCAGTCTAGCACCTGGTCCTTCCAAAACCTGATTTAGCATCGGTCCTTCCCAAAGTCTAATCTTTGAATTAGTTCTTCTAAACCCAGTTTAGCACTTGGTTCTTCCAAACCCAGTTTAACACCTGGTCCTTCTAAACCCAGTCTAGCACCTGGTCCTTCCAAAACCCGATTTAGAGCGGTCCTTCTTAAACCCAGTTTAGCACCTGGTCATTCCAAAACCCGATTTAGCATCGATCCTTCCCAAATTCCTATCTTTGAATTGGTCCTTCTAAACCCAGTTTAGCACCTGGTCCTTCTAAACCCAGTTTAACACTTGGTCCTTATAAACCCAGTCTAGCACCTGGTCCTTCCAAACCAGATTTAGCATCGGTCCTTCCCAAAGTCCAATCTTCAAATTGGTCCTTCTAAACCGAGTTTAGCACCTGGTCCTTCCAAACACAGTTTAGCATCTGGTCCTTCCAAACCCAGTTTAACACCTGGTCCTTCTAAACCCAGTTTAGCACCTGGTCCTTCCAAACCTAATTTAACACCTGATCCTTCTAAACCCAGTCTAGCACCTGGTCCTTCCAAAACCCGATTTAGCATCGGTCCTTCCCAAAGTCCAATCTTTGAATTGGTCCTTCTAAACCCAGTTTAGCATCTGGTCCTTTCAAATCCGGTTTAGCACTGGTCCTTTCTAAAAACCAATCTTTGATTTGGTCCTTCCAAAACCCGATTTAGCATCGGTCCTTCCCAAAAACCAATCTTTGAATTGGTCCTTCCAAACCCGGTTTGGCACTGGTCCTTCCCAAAAACCAATCTTTCAATTGGTCCTTCCAAATCCGGTTTAGAACTGGTCCTTCTCAAATCCAATCCTCAAATTGGTCATTTTACAAAATCTAACCTCGCATTGGTTATTTTACCAGTTCCTGTATGCGTATTGGTCATTCTTTCAAATTCAATCTTTATATTAATTCCAATTCCCAATTTTGACCTCCGGGTCTGTAAACACCCCAAATTTTCACTCACCTCCCCAACATTTCCACCAAGCATCAACATCCAGCCTCTGAAATCGCTGGAGGGCAAAATGGTCATTTTCTGAGCCCGGACCTTGCAAAAGTCCAAATTTCATCTGAAACTCTCAAAATTTCTCTAATTTTAACTCAGATGTTCAAAATTTTACTCCTGACAGGAGACAGACATCTCCAAGTCTTGATTCAAGATTACATTTCATAAGACATGACGTTGCATATCATTGCATGAGCATTTCAAATCACTGCACTGCACAGCATGTCATTTCGAGGTCCAGAACTCTTGATTTCAAAATTTTCAATCCAGATTCGAATTTTAACTATTTTCAAAATTGATTTCAAAACCCTGGGTCTTCAAAATTATCAATTTTTCCCATTTTACCCCCAGGACTCTGAATTTCAAAATATTTCCTCAGGGAAACCATCTGGATAGTTTTCAATATGGATTTCAGTCACTTCACCTCAGATTTTGCCCTTTTTGACAATTTCAAATATCTTTCTTTTACAAAATTGCCCTACAGGGGCCAACTCTTTCCAAAAATTTCTGTTTTACCAATTAGTCCAGATTTTATGAAAATTCCAAAAAGAAGTTGTGGTTTTATCCTTATTTCAATAAAGAAGCAATGTGGGACCCACACTGAGGTGGTGTCACACAAGCTTTCCTTTTGAAAATTTGAATTTCGAAAAACCCAAAAATATAGGAGCCTTGTCCCCTGGATTGGTGCCACTTGTCCTTTCTCTCTCCTCCCATTTACATGCCATGTGTCAGCATAGGGTTCACCTAGAGTTGGTGCCACATGTCACATTCCCTCTTCTGCCACGTGTCAGTGTGGGGGCTACCTTCAGAAGCCGCCACATGTCATCCCATTTATCTGCCATGTGTCACCCTATTCATCCTGCGCCATGTGTCATTTCAAAGACTACCAGGAGATGCCAAGTGTCATAGGTTGTCCTGTCTACAAAAAGTGGAGTTTGTCTCCTCTGAGGTGGCGCCACTTGAAGTGTGTCTCCTGCAGGGGACACGTGTCAACCTCTCCCTCCTTCTAGAAAAGTAGCCTGACACATGTCCTCTCCCTACTTTTCTCAGAAAAGTAGGAGACATGTATCACTCCTAAATTCCTACAAAAAAGGTAGGCTTGTCTCCTCTGAGGTGGCGCCATCTGGAGTGTCTCCTGCAGAGGACACATGGCAAGCCCTCATTTCCTCAGAAAAAGGCAAGTGCCATGTGTCATTTTCTGCTTTCTTCAGAAAAGCTAGAATTCAAATATTCAAAAATCCCCATAGGTGGCGAAAATCAAGAACTCCTACCTTTTTCATCCTGTCTGAGATGGCGCCACATGGCTTGGCCCACCTTCTCTCCCCTCTGCCACATGTCATTCTCTGCTTCTTTCAGAAAAAGTAGAGGACACATGTCTTCTCCCTACTTCTTTCAGAAAAGTAGGAGACACATGTCACTCCTGGCTTTCTTCAGAAAAAGCAAACCATTCAAAATTCAAACAAGGCACTAGGTGGCAAAAATCCTGAGCTCTGATCTTTCCAGATGGCCTGAGATGGCGCCACATGTCCCTTTCCCTTCTTTTCCTCCCTCTTGCCACATGGCATTGTAGGAGCCACCCTGAGGTGGCGCCACATGTCCATCCTCCATTCCTCCAGGGCCAACCTCCATTTGAATTTCAAACTTCCCCCTGAGGTGGCGCCATTTGAGAAAGCCTCTCCAGACATCTGACACTTGTCCGCCACATGTCCAGATCTCCTTTCTCCAGAAAAGGTAGAATTCAAATTCCTCTGAGGTGGCGCCTTCTGAGCCCACTGCTCTGACCTTCTGACATGTGTCAAACACCTTTTGAGGTGGCACCATTCCAGGACTCCACTTGGCTCCATTTTTATTTTTTATTTTATTTTTAATAAAGGTAGCCCACCATGAGGTGGCGCCACCTGAAGACTCCCTACAAAAAGTGAATTTGAAATTCAAACTCCAAGAGAGCACCCTCTGAGGTGGCGTCTTCTGGGAGTTCCCTGCAGAGAGAATCAAGCAAACTTTTGAAAAATTCCAAATTCCCCCTGCTGAGGTGTCTCACCCACAAAATTTCCATTTTTTTTATTTTTCTCAAAAATTAAAACACCTTTTGAGGTGGCGCCATCTGAGGGCTCCCTGCAAAAGACAAATTCGAATTTCAAACCCCTCAGATGACACCCCCTGAGATGGTGCCACATGGAGGGCTCAGATTGAACCTGTTTGAATTTCAAAAATTTTCAGAAAAGTTATAAAAACAAGGGTTCACGCCCAGCCTAAAGGGAGATCATTTTTTTTAGCTCTTGTGAACTTGGAAAATCCGACCTAGCCTTCCTAGAATCAGATTTTGAACCTTGGAAATCGTGCCCCCTTTGGCGCATTGAAGAAGGTGGAGTAGAGCTCGTGCTGTGGCCAATTCAATTCCAACAGAGGTCGATTTTGGTGGACCATCCGAAGCTCGGAGCGAAGGACGAAGGAAGCTCGTGATAGCTGCTCCTTTCAAGAGCTCCTACGCTGCGTAACGAAGCAAGGTGCACTTCTTTTCCCCTTGATGTGATTCTATAATTCGAATCGGGAGTCGTTTGAAGAAAGAGCTCATCCGAGGGATGGATTGAGCTATTCTCATAAAACGACATATATAAAAATGTTTTGTTATGCTTCCTTGATGATTTTTAACATTCATATAGTTAGCTAGGTTTAATTTGCATTTTATTTCATTCATTTAGTACATTTCATGAATTAATTAGGATTAATTTAGCCTTTATTTCAATTCTGCTTATTTTCAGTAGGTCTCTGTTTTTGTCAGTCAGTCCACACGTCATTTCATGCATTTGTTTTTTATTAAAAATCCCAAAAAAATCAAGGAATGCGCCCTTAGGTGTCCCTGAAATTTTGCCAAAAATTCGGAGGCATTTGAATTTGTTTACTGCGGTAAACATTCAAAATGGCAAGTCGGGTTTTGTTACCCGGGATACGTTTTGAAAATCATTTTCCGACTTGTAAAATCGAGATATCCCTCATGGAAGATTCGATTTTCGATCCGAAAGATGTTTTGAACTCAGGAGAATGTCTAGTTTTTAATATGATTTTTTCGGATTTTTAAAAAATTTTTTATGTCTGAGAAAAATCCGAGAGTTCGGGACACGTGTCAGAGCCTAATTTGGGCCTCTGAGATCTTGGATCGACTTAGGGCTATGGTTTCTCTTTGTGTGTTGCTCCAAATCCAAAACTGTAAAAAGTGAAAGTTATGTCCGTGGTGTCTTCTGTTTGCATCTAAAAGCCTGTAATTTTTAGAACAGTTTTGACCCCTGCTTCGGATTTTTATTGTCAGCCCCCTGTTTTGCTACATTTGTCTGTTCTGTTAGTTTAGGCAGAAATAGTTATATTTTTATCTGTGTTTCCGTTGATCAAATGCCGAAGTCATAAACATGAAAGTTGTTCATGTAAGTGTTGTGAATAGCTCTGATTAATTTCATAAATTTCCATGGCCGTTTTGTATTTCTTTAGAATTTTTCATCAGATTAATGTAATTTTTACATCTGTCAGAACTAAATCTCTGTTATTGAACTCACCATGGCTCAAATCCCGAGGCTATAAAAACCAAAAATGTTCCATTTTGGGTCTTTTAGCAGTCTGCAAAATATCAGAAGTTTCCATGGTGTAAATCTTGCATTATCATATTAGGTATTGCATTTGGTTCGGATCCATAGGCAAAATCCACCATTTTAGGACTTTCCTTGAATTTTAGCATTTAAATCATATCATTTCGTGATGTTTAGCATTCTAGGTTGTTTATCAGAGTGTTTAGATGCTTCATACCGAATTTGGTGCAATTTGGAATCCATTTGAGGTTCGGATCATCCATAATACCAAAATAGGGTCCCGCAGGACCCAGATCCAAGCGAAAAACAAGCGAAAATCATTATTTTTGATAAATTGCGAAATACCAAATTCTGATTTTACAGTCCTAATGTGTTTAGCAGCATGTCATCATGTCTCTTACTACATTTCATCATCATTTGATTCACTTGGAACTTCAAAATCTCAATTTTACCAAGTTTTCCTTCAAAAAACCCTAATTTTAAAGGTATAACTTTATAATTAGGGGTATTTTGGTCATTTTAACCTCAATTCCGAATTTCAAATTGTTTTTCACTGAATTTCTAGCATTTTCATCATTTCAAAATATCAAGGAAGCACGAGAATAGGGTTTATATCCAATTAAATCCAATAATTTCATAATATTATTGGAAAATCTTGGAAAAACCCACATATTTGAGCTAACCCAATTTCAAGTTTGGCAGGAACAATCAAAAGAAGGAGCTGAAGTCTGCAAATTTCTTTTATTTCCTTTATTTAGTGATGTAATAATGTAAATTTTGGAATAAGAGATTTAATTTCCTGCTTAGACTAGGATGCATGTCATATAGTTTGAATTTATGCAATATCCTGATTATATGATTCATGCATTTTATTTCAAAAGCACTATGGATGTTCACGAATGGCACGTGCACCAACTCTTAGGGAGTTGATGGACTCGGTGGGATCCATATTTACGGCCCTAGTCGGAATATGGACGAGACCCAGATCCATCATCTTTCTACTAGTCACATTGAGCCTACACTCTTAGGCTATCTTAAAATGCACATCATATTTCCAAAGTTTTCAAAATCATGTGCATCAAATCAACTAAATTCTGAACATATTCATGGCCACAGTCAGGATATGTGAAGGATTTATCTTGACTTAATGTACATTTTCCAACAAATCCCTTAGAAAATCTTTTCAAAGTGCATTCATTCACTCATGACATTTACATCATGAAATCATTGATTTTCTCAAGATTTTCTCAAGAAAACTTCATTCTTAAGAAATCGATTTCTCAAGAAATTCTAAGGATTTTTCAAAATCGGTTTTCCAAAGACAAGTTTTTCCACAGTTTTCCCAGGAAAATGATATTTTCTTAAGATATTCAAAAGAGTTTTCCAATCTTTCTTCAAGATCCAAAATCGATTTCCAAGTATTTAAAAAGGTAAAATTCCCAGGATTTCGATTCCCCAAGTTTTGAATTTCCTTCTCCAATGAGTTTTCCTATAAATTTTCCATCATTTTCCTAAGAAAACTCTCAAAGTCCAAGTTTTCCTAAGAAGTGCTTCCCTTTTCAAAAAGTCCATCTTTTCTCAAGAATCACTTCCATTTTCCCAAGATTTTCAACTATTTCTGAATTTTCCACATCTTTATAAGCTTTCTCATGTTTTCAAAAACCCCTTTTTATCTGAGTTTCCTGAGAAATTGACCTCTTTCCTGAGAGATTCTTTCCAACTCCAAATGTTTTCTAAGCATACATCATGTTTTCCAACTGGCATTTTCCAAAATCTCATAGCACATGCCTGAATTCTCTATGCATTTAGGATAGAACATAACTTTGATAATTTCGCTAAGTCAAGCATAGTTTTGGTCCTTGGTTCGATTACCCCTGTTAAAGGCGGCAGGAACGGTCGAACCTCGTACCGACAGGTCGAGCCCCATCCCATGGATTTTCCCGCAATTTTCAAAAACGGAGGCGAGTATTTCAAAACATTTTCCAAAATCCGGTCAAAGTTTGAATCGCGAAAGCGTTTCCTCTTTCTCTCTTCCGCAAGGAAGGGAAGACGGGGGAAAAATTTCGCGACGATAACAGGGTCACCCAATTTCTGACTTCCAGTTTTCACCTTCAAGTCAACCAATTTCCAATTTCCAATTTCCAATTTTCAATTGTCAATTTTCAATTGTCAATTTTCAATTGTCAATTTTCAAATTTCCAATTTCCAATTTCCAATTTCCAATTTCCAATTTCCAATTTCCAATTTCCAATTTCCAATTTCCAATTTCCAATTTCTAAATTCAAAATTTTTATTTCCAAATTCCAATTTCGACCTTTTGGTCACTCAATACCAATTTCAGTCATTTTCTCTTGTGAGAGACCCTTTTTACAGGGAAAGTTCAAGGGAGCTCGT
Organism: Nuphar pumila; assembly: GCF_984573655.1. NCBI lineage: Eukaryota > Viridiplantae > Streptophyta > Magnoliopsida > Nymphaeales > Nymphaeaceae > Nuphar > Nuphar pumila. The sequence goes on from NC_143262.1 coordinate 38,508,095, forward strand.
TCTTTTCGCATGCTATCCTTTGTTCACCTCCTCTTCAAGGAAGAGAGGAGTAATTTCTATTTCCCATTTCTGAATCTTCTTATTTGGAAAAAGGAGAAGAAATTTTTTGTCATGGATGCGTTGAGTCATGCTTCAAATGCTCATTTTTATAAAGGATTTCAAGAACATTTTGTCAATTTGTTGTCAAATACTTGTTGATTTCAAAATCTTTATTGCACAAAAGAATAACCTTAGAATACCTTCAATATTACTTCCGAAAGGACAAAGCTTTCTCGAAAAAGGATTCAAAATTCAAAATCTTTTTATTGGCCAACCAAAAGGATGAAGAATAAATCCTCGATATGGCCAACAAAGAAAATTCAATATTGTTGCAAAGCTATAAGTGATCGGTATTGATCACAGTCAATGACACATTTTTAAAGATCATTCTTGGAAAATAAGGCAGTCGAAATATCCTGGGAGACACAGAAAAATCCATTCAATTTCCATATCTCCTAATCGTTTAAGCTGCAATTAAATATCTGCAAAAGGGATCTCTCAATTGTCGTCAAGTTGAAGACGAATTATGCGAGTTAGACCCCCAGGGCCAAAGAACATTTGTATCATCTTTGAGATGAAGGAGTTTGCGACATATCCTTCCAGGGAAAGTTCATATCACCGTCAAGATGAACGCGACTGTGATGAGCCTCCCGACAAACCCTAAAGGATATTTACTTTCTGCTATCATCAAGAGATTTCCTACCAAAGAGCCAATAAGCATCAATATAATCCTTGAGAGAAAAGAAGGATTAAAACATCTCTGAGATGAAGGAGTTTGTGACGTACCATTTTCAAAAAGAGAGAGAGAGAAAAGTCAGGACATCTCCAAAATGAAGGATGATGTAATAAACTCCCCAAAAACCCAAGAGAGCTCTAATTCTGCCTATAAAAAAAAAGAGGGCAAAAAGATCATCATGAGAAAAGAATCCCAGGATATCAAACTCCCAAGTTTGCCAAGAATCCTTTTTAAATTTTATGAAATTCTACTATCAATATTCTTTCACCAATAGCTTTCACAATATCAAGAATACTCTCTTTTCTGCTCATATCAAGGAAATTGATAGCTTCCTTGAAAGAAAGTCAATCGCAAGCAATTTGAATTTGAATCTTGATTCTACGGAGTTAAGCCCAGTCGGAGGTAATACTTCAGGTAGAAAAGAGGAAATATTTTCGCACAAATGTGCATAATTTCCAATTATTTTAAATCAACATCAATTTTTCAACATTTTGACAGCATTTTCTAGATATCCTGGCGTGAAGCGAGAGCTTGAGATTCATCTTTGGCGCATCCTAACACCATTTGTTATCCCTTTTAGGACTTGATAACGAGAGTTTTCAAGATTCATTCCCTTCTTTGGTATAATCTGAGCTCCTGGGCTCTCAAATTCACACACTTCCTTGTGTCCCCACTGTCCCACCATAGACAGTCCAATTTCGGCTTGAGGTTAAGCCACCAATCATTTTCTCGCAAAAGGTCATCAATTTCAAAAGTTATTTAGTCTCAGCAATGAGACGCCCAAAATCAAACCCCTTTTCAAGCTTTAGGGACCCCAATTTTATCCTTTTGCAAAACCTCTATCAGATTCATTGTGCGGAAGTCCGAAGGTTCCATCATGGGTTCTTCTTTCGAGAATCTCATTATTTTCATTTCCCGGTCAGGTTAAGGGTTAAACTTGAGCCTTATTTTAATAAGGTATTTCATTCCCGGTCAGGTTAAGGGTTAAACATGAGCCTAATTTTGATGAGGTATTTCATTCCTGGTCAGGTTAGGGGTTAAACCTTAGCCTCATTTTGATGAGGTATTTTATTTTCCGGTCAGGTTAAGAGTCTAACCTGAGCTTTGTTTCTACACAAGGTATTTCTCGTCCAATGCAGGTTAAGGGCAAAACCTGAATCTCACTTCTTTTGGAAGTAAAAATTTCTTCTTCACTCTTTATGTCATATCTAACATTTTTCACCAGGGTTAATTTATTCATATCTAGTTAGATCCTTCTAACTAGGGCATTTTTATAGCCTAAATTTGGTGTGTTTTTCTTTGCCACTAAGCTCGTCTTCAAGCCGACTTAGTAGCAAAGAGGGGCATCTGTAAACACCCCAAATTTTCCTCATCCACGCTCAGACAACCCTCCTCGTGTAGTGCCAACCCTGTTAGGTCAGTGTAGGAGTCAAACCTCGAGTCATTTTCAGAAAATCAACACTTTACCCATTTTCATTAGAAAAATTACCATTTTACCCCTAGGACATCCCAGACCCCAGTCAGTCGGAGTCAACCAAGCTCATTGGTCAGTTCAGAACAGTTAGAATATCAGTTATTTCAAGCTCACCCGAGCTCACAATGAACATATCATTTTCATTTCTGACCATTCTTGCCAAAATGGGATCATTTCTTTAGAAATGAGCTCATTTCTCACTCAAATCCAAGCCAATTGTCTCTGAGTCAGTCATTCCCAGTCAACCATACTCCCTAGAGTCTAGTTTGAGCTCATCAAAAGTTCAAGCACTCCAATTTTAGTTCAAAACCATTTCCAAGAGTCTAGGAGCCCATTTTAGCCCGTTTCAGCTCTTTTAGCTGAAATTGAGTTGAGTTTAGCCAGTTGAGCTAGTGTTTGAGCTTCGATTTTAGTTCAACCAGTATTATAGATCTTTGTTTTAGCTCAAACCCAGCTCTGGTCCGTAATTCACTTCACTACAGTGACCATTCCGTACCATTTCTCTAAAAATGGCAGTATTTCTTGAAAATTTAGTCGGAGAGTCCAGTTGAGTCAGTATCTTGTCAGTTCAGTCGAGTTCTGAAACCCAGCTCAATCCAGTTCATTTCAGCTCAAACCCTAATTTTTAGTGTCACTCTAGCTCGATAGGGCCTGAAAACCATTTCTCGAACCATTTTGCAAATTTTGTCAATAATAACACTTTTTGAACTGGTACAACTGCCAATCGGGGTTTAAAATCCAAAATTCTTCCTTCAGGGTCTGCATTTCGCATAGCATTTCATATCATTCCTCATCATTTCATATCATTTCTCAGCATTTTATAACATTTCATCACATTTCATTTCATTTTCAAAGTCTAGAACTCCACTTTTATAAATTTCAATCTAGATTGAGTTTTAAAAGTTTTCAAAAATCAATTTCAAACCCTGGGTTTCCAAAATTAACATTTTTACCCCCGAGAGTTTGAATTTGGAAATATTTTCTCCAGAAAAACAATATGGATTTCTTTCAAACTTAAATTTTCAAATTTTACATTGGATTTGCTTCACAACGAGGTATTAAACTTTAAATTTCGAGCTCGTTTCAAAAACTGCCAAAAATTGCTCGTTTCGTCCGAAATTTTCTAAAAAAGACTATTTTACCCCTCTAATTGTCAAAATGAATTTCAAATTTGGAAAGTGAGCCCACTCTGAAAACTCCTTCATTTTTATTTTAAAATAAAAAAATTTATCTTTTGCTTTCTTTCGTTCTTTTTTATTTTTGTTATTTTATTTTTATTTTATTTTATATTTTTTTGTAAGAGGAGGTGGGACCCACAAGGGGGTCGACCAAGCCTCCAGCCCCATTTCTTTCTTCCTTTCTTCTCTTTCTTCCCTTCCTTTCCTTCTTGTTCTTTCTTTTCTTTCCTTTCTTTTTTTCCTTCTTCCTTCCTTTTCTTCTTTTCTTTCTTTCTTTCCTTCTTCCCTTCCCTTTCTTCTTTCCCTTCTTCAGCCCATTCACGTGCTTTTCTTTCCTTCTCATTAGCCTTTCATTAAAAACCTTAGCCCTAATTCATTAAAGCCGAAGTTTTGGGTTAAAAAAAAAAGAAAAAGAGAGAAAGAGGATACACAGCTGCCTCTCTCTCTCTCTCTTTCACATCTCTCTCTCCTCTCCTTCTAACCCTCTCTTGCTCTTTCTCTCCCTCATACAGAACCAACTCTTCTCTCTCACCTTCACCATCATCTTCAGCCTCCCACCTTAGAGCACCCTCTTCCAGCCTCTCCACAGCAGGCAACAATTTCTTCCACTACGGCCATATCCTTCCACCAAGGCAGCAAGAGCTCCTCCATCGATTCAGCATCAACCACCTCCAAGCTACTTCAGTCGGCACCCCTTGAAGCTTTCTTCCTGCAGCATCAACCTTGAAACAACACCTTTGGCCTCCTTGGTAGCATATCTCTTCAGCCAATCCGAGGTAAGAGTTCCAGATCATTAATATTTGTTCATTTTGAATGTATGATATTCTAATCAAAGTGCTACCGTGTGAGGTGATCCATCTGATAAATGGACCAGATCCCTCTCACCTATAGCCTATATCAAATAAATCGTATATCCCCCTGATCATTTTTATTTTTTTTATAGTTTTCATACAGTTTTTACATTTTCAAGCATCATATCTAGATTTACAACACTTTTTTTTATTTATTTCATATACTTAGGCAAGTCTTATTAAGGTTCTACTATTGTTTAGTGAATTTCAATTTGCGCACTCAATCCAAATGTTATTTCATGTAGATATTTGTGTCTATAAATCTTGAAAATTTTCTGATGATTGTGTAAGCTTGTTCCTGATTCTTCTCAAAAAACCCAAATCAAATCGGGTTTTATAACCTTATTTAAAAAAATCAGAACGTAAATCGGGTTTTGAACCCTCCAGAATTTCCAACTTCTGCTTTAGCAGACTTGTCAGCCCGGATTCACCCCTGTGAGAGATCCGGATTTTTCCATTAAAATCACAGTAGATTCACAATAGAATCTACTAATTGTCTGAAAATTTTGGGATCTTTATAAATAGATTTTACCTCTGTTAAAAATCGATTTTCTCAGGCTTTTAGGAAAATCTTGATTTTTTCTTGCCAGGGTATAGACAAACTCTAACATGCTGTGCCCTCTCAACTCGTAGCTCAAACGCAAAAACTTATAACATGAACGTTGTTCTTAACTTATTACTCTGTCATTTCCCAAAATTTGGGAATTTTTGGGATTGCTTAAGTATTTTTTTCAAAATTATGTTTTCTGTCTGATAGATTCCAATATCCAAAAATTCCAGAGATTTGGGTCTCTGCTAATAGTGTGCCCATTTCCAATTCATAACCCTAATCCCAATGATGTGAAAAAATGAAATTTTTCTTTGTTTGTCAAGGATATGTTCCCACAATTTCAGCCATTTTCCCATCTGTCTACTATTTTTCCCACATTTTCTATTGAAACCTGTCTGTTTGCCCTAAATCCTAGAGTCGCCGGATTCTGATCCAACTTGCCGGAGCTGTACAGCTCTGACCATAGGTCAAAACTAGAATGTGTAAAAGGAGAAAATATTTTAATAACTGTCATCTGTCACCCCATAAAATTTGGGAAATTTTTATGGAAGTTTGATATCCTAAATCTCATTTAGAATCAACATTTTAGGCGAAATTCTGTTTTTTTTAGATTTTTAGCTATTTTCCATATTAAAAAATACAAAAAAATATATTTTCGAGGTCCATTCTGTCTTTAGGGTTAGTCTAGATATCCATGACAAATTTGGCTTAATTCCAAGTTTGTTTGCTTTATATGTTAGTTTATCTTAAAATTCAAAAGCAAAAATCAGGCGAAAATCAAGTTAAATTTGATATTTTATGATTTTTTCACCATTTTAGGGTGTTTATCATGTAAATAAGCATTTCATGTCATATTAGAGTTAATTTCAATCTCATTTGTATTTCAATTTCTCATTTTTGCAAAATTTATTTCAGAAAACCCTAGTTTCAAGGCTAGTCTTGTTATCAGGGGCATTTTGGTCATTTTGACCTAAATTTCGAAATTTCAATTATTAATTCCATAAATTTTTATGCATATCATCATATTACATCATATTGTGTTTGATTTATTTCATTTGATTTTCAAATTTCTAAATTTTATAAAAATTCTTTTAGAAAACCCTGATTTTAAGGTTATTAGGGGCATTTTGGTCATTTTGACACTAATTTCGAATTTCCAAGTTTATTTTCAAAATTTATTCATTATTTGTCATGTTTATATCAAAGGGGGTATGAATTTGGGTTTATATATGAATAATATCCGATAATTTCCAATATTTTTGGATAAATTCAGAAAAGCCTATATTTCTGTGCTAACATGTTTTCTAGTTTTGCAGGAACATTCAAGAAGATGATTTTATTTTCTTATTTCATTTCAATTCAATGTAATATCAAATGTAATAATTTGGAATAAGAATTTACATTTCCTGCATAGGATAGGACTGCATTGCATATAGTTTGATTTCTAAAAAAATTGATATCTGATGTATGCTGCATATGCACATTTTCTAAAATCACTATGGTTGACATGAATGACACATGCACAAGCTCTTATGAAGTTCACGAATTTGGTGGGATTCGTATTTATGGACATAGTCAGAATACGAAGAAAACCAAGATTTATGATCTTCGTATTAGCCACATTCAACCTACACTCTTAGGCTAACTTCAAAAAAAAAATGCACTGCATTTCTCAAAACTCAAAAAGGTTTTCCCAATTCTTCAATGAAATTCTCTTTCAAATTCATTCATTCACTCAAATTTCATTATTTTCAAGTTCATTTTTCAATTTCAATTTCAAAAAAATCAGTTTTCTCAAGAATTTCTAAGTCTTTCTCAAGATTTGATTTTCTTAGAACTATGAATTTTCAAATGAGATTCCAAAGTGTTTTCCAAGTCCAAAATCATGATTTTCCAAGATTTCCACATTCTCAAATTCATTTTCAAATCTCAAAGTCTATTTTCTCAAAGATTTGATTTTCTTGAGAATCCATTTTCCATTTCAAAAATTATTTTCCAATGAACTTCCTGATTTTCTTAGAATTCTCAAATCCATTTCCTCAGAAAAGCAATACAAATCTCCAAATCAATTTTCCCAAAGTCCAAGTTTTCCTGAGAATTCATTTTCCAATTCAATTTCTGATTTCCAATGAAATTCAATGAATTTCCCAGGAATTCAATTTTCAAGTACTTTTCCAATCATTTTTCAAAGACATCTTCAAGTTTCCAAAGCAAACATCATATTTCCCAAACTTGCATCTTTTCAAAATTTCATAGCACAAGCCTGATTCTCTGTGCATTCTAGGAAAATGGAGCATAATTTAGATAATTTAACTTAGTCAAAGCACACATTTGATCCTTGGTTCAATTACCCCTGGTAAAGACATCAGGAACGGTCGAACCTCGCACCGATAAGCGGACCCCATTCCACAGAATTTTTTCGCAAATTTTCAAAACAGAGGTGAGTAATTTTCAAAACCAATTTTCAAAAACTTTGGTCAAGTTTGACTCGCGAAATCATTTCTCTCACTCTCGCAGAGGGAGAGGAAAATTTTTTTGTGATGATAACAGGTTTGGCGACCGTGATGGGACCTGTCTTCGTCTAATCAATTATGTGCTTTGACTTAACTCAGTTGTCAAAATCGTGCTCTACAAAATGTTTGCTTTATTTTCTAATATCATGTGAACCTAGTAGCCTAGATTTGAACCCAGCTGACATGGACTACATGTAGACTAGGCATGGTTTGGTAGGACCATATTGAGGAGAATTATTCATGCTCACTTAGACTTAGGTTTGAAATACAACACTCCTCAATCTAGGACTTGTATGAAAACAATGTTTGCTTCTTCAAAATTTTCAAAATTCTATCTTTTTATGACTTAGAGCCCTCTGTTTACTTGCATGTGCTCATGTTTTCAAAAACCACCCCACCTATGTCTACCCGGTCTTCATGTTGCTGGGCTCTCTTCTAGAACCATAGTTCGGGACAGAGCCTCACAACTGGGCCACTTATTTGGGCTAACGCCCACCTTTCCACGTACCAAGGGCCATAGTCCAACGTATATCGGCAGATGCTAAAGGATGTTGGGAAAACACAAGCCTACAACCGAAGATGAATTTTTATGCCACGTACATCGAGCCTCGGCTTGAGTATATCGGCATAGCATGATTGGACACAATTGATCTGAGCCTAGAGTCAGGATTAGGATCCTAAAGCTCTTTCAAAATTGATGCATTTAGAGTCAGCTTCTTAGGGAATGTTGTATGTGCATAATTGTTTGTGATTGAATTTCATCTTATTTTCTCATATCTTTCCCAATTTTTCCTAAATACCGGACAATTTTTCAAAATACCTCATTTTCTATCTTTTGTGAAATATCTTCTTTTTCTCAAAAACCTTGGACGATTTTTCCAAATTATCCACCTTTTCTTAAAAACTCCAGGTGATTTTCCATTCTTTCGTTCCTCTAGACTTTGAATTTCGAGCTTTTTATTTTATCCTGCCTGTAATTTTCAAAATTCTTGTATTTTTTCAAAGTCTAATTCTAATCTTCCTATCTTTCACTCCAATTGCATCCAATCAGCTCGACTCCATTTTTTCTGAGGGTCACATCTCCTACGAGGTGCGACAAAGTCTTCCCGAGCATCGAGCTCTCAGCACCAGACCCTTCTTTCCCCGGTGGTACTATACTTGGTTCAAGAACTTCTCTCGTATGTTTCTGGACCATTTGAGCGATTGTGGGTTGGAATTAGCATCTGCAGTGGGAAAGTTGACAGTCAACGACAATATGATCCTTGCATTGACAGAGCGTTGAAATCCGCACACTTGCACATTTTGGTTCCCATGGGGCAATATGACCCTGTTGATGGATGAATTTTCAGAGATCATAGGATTGCCCGAGCCAGACGGTCAACCTGGAGATCCATTAGAGCAGCAGTTTCTGATCAATGTCAAGGGTCTGGACCCTAAAGATGTTGTAGCTCGCATGACAGGGCGTAAGTCTTGGCCTCTGATTAAAGAAAATAGGAATGAATATGTGAGCCTGATCGAGATCTACCGACAGTACGGGCATTCGCAGAAGTCAGCTCGCTATCCAAGATAGCTCGAGAGAGAATTTAGCATGCGATGGTTCTATGCATTGTGAGACTCGCTTTTTTTCCAGATAGACAAAATTATGTAGATGTCAAAATAGTACAGCTTCTCAGAAGATGGGGAAGTCGACAGACCAGGCGTCTTTCGATAGCCATGGCCACACTTGCTTTTCTATAGAGAGGATTGACTCGCTTCACGCTTGAAGAGTCCATTTTAGTCGAGGGATGTACCTATAAACTTCAGTCTTGGTTTCTTCAGCATGTGCCGACCAGAGCTAGTTCATTCAGATACAACGGTAAGGAGCTCCTTCTAGTTGCGCGATACCGATTCCTGATTGATCATTTGCAAGAAGAAGTGGTGTGGAACTATTTTGATAGAGAATTATTACCTTCCAGATACACCTATGCATATGACAAGAGATTCAAGCTACTTGGTCCTTTCTTCTGTGCTTATTATCATCCGGAGCGGTGTGTTCGACAGTTTTCTCAGAGACAAAAGCGCATAGAGATGCGGCTGCTATCAGGAGTTGTGCCAGAGTTCGACCTTACATTAGCACAGTGGTCCGAAACATACCATTCTGGCAGATATGGCTGGGACTCTTTTGTTACTCTTCCACTTTTTCCCGGTCCTCGTGTCTCTGCTAATTATAAAGAGTGGTGACAAATTGTTTGTCCGCCCACTCTTTCCCAAGTTTATTATTGATGCAATCATGTTTTCCTTTCAATAAATAAAAATCTTGCAAATTCTTCAATTATTTGTTTGACGACCTCACCTAGGTAACAAGGTTTAATTTTCAGTTGTTTATTTTCTTTGCAAAGGAATAACAATGTAATTGTCGTAATCCGAGCGATGACTCAATCCCTAGTAATGGGATATTCTTTCAAATTGTCTGCCAAAATTTTCAGCAAATATTTTCTTCCAATCAAAATCTCTTTCAAAAGCCTAATCCTCAACTTTGCCCTGCAGAGAGCATTCATGATATTTAATGGTTCAGACAAGGCCAGGAAAGAAAACTGCACCAGTCGAGGGTATTGTATATTCAACGGCCGCAGAAGAAGAGATGGACTCTTCTCGATCAGGCAGAAATCAAGGGCAGCAGGTCGAGGATGACATTGATCCTCAAATGTATGCCATGTTAAAAAAGATGATGACCAAGATGCTGGCAGAGCAAGCGGAAGTCAGTACAGAGCAGACCCAAGTCAAACCAAAGGCTAGGGGTCATACGGTCAAAAAGCGGGTGAAGATATCTAAAAAACGTGTCCAACATGTTGATACAACTGATAAAGAGGAATCAGTAGAGGGTATAGATAAAGAGATTGAAACTCTGCAGGTACTCTGTAGATCTACTCAGGGGCAGGGGTCAACCCATAAATTCAAAGAGCAGTCCGTCAATGACTCTGACCAGTTGCAATTCAGAGAAGTGGTCAAAATGGTTCGAGATCTGCAGGCCCGTGATAAAGGCAAGAAAGTCTTCACCAGCGAAGACTTCTATGATGGTTTAGACGGGGATGATAATATTGAGAATCTCCCCAGAAAGTTTATCAAATTCGATGACACCACAGGCCAAGGTAATAGCAGCGGCGTGAAAAGCAAAAGAGGGAATGCCCTCAAGCATGATGACAAGTCTTTTGGCTTCCCGCAGAAACCAAGCACTCGAGAGAAGATAAAGCGTGATGGTTGGGGTTATGACCGTAAATTCACTCCTTTAGATCAGCCACTTGAGGAAGTTCTCGAATACCCGCTCGAAAAAGATTTGATCAAACTTCCAAGGGTTGCTGATCCTCCAGTTGCCCTAGGGAAAAGGAAAGATCATTTTTGCAAGTTCCACCGAGCAATGGGGCATGATACTGAGCGTTGCTTCATCCCCAAGAACCTTATTCAAGACTGCATCGACAAAAAGCTCCTTGTGGTATATGAAACAGATATTAGTCAGTCGTCTTGATCGAGCTTTTCCTTAATCACTCAAAAAACAAAAAAAACTGACAATACCAGCATCTTCCCATTTTCCATTTTGCTTTTATTATTTTGAATGGATGATGTAAATCCCATTTATCTTTCATTGATTTGTCACCTTTTCTTCAGTGCATCAATAAAACTATCAATTTTCTTCATGAGCTTGATGCCACCTTTTTATCCTCCTTCTCTGCAAAATGTTCTTTCATGAGGAATGACCCTCTTCAGAGTCCCTTCTGAATCGATCAAAAGTAAGTTACTTTGTTACTTTCAAAGAGCATTCTTCGAACATCAATTTTCTTTCTTTTATCCAAAGTGTGTTTCCCCCTATTATACTGGGGCATTATTTTGAAAATTGTCTTCAAAACATCCTATATGCAAGCAGGATCACATAAATCTCTCATTTTGCAAGCATGTGCACCCATTTACATAATTTGCATTCATTTGCATTTGCGTGCATTCATTCGCATTCATCTGCATCAATTTGCATTTGCATCAAGTTTCCCCTTTAGGTTAAGTGATAAACCTGAACTACCCATTCAGGATAAGGGATAAATCCTGAGACCTCGACAATTGTCCAAGTCATCGTGAGGGTAAAAACTGAAAATCTTTTATCAAAATCAATTGGTAATTTTTTAAAAAACCAGTGTTTGTGCTGGTAATTCTTCAAAACCCAGTGTTAGTGCTAGTAATTTTCTGAAAACCAGTGTTCGTGCTGGTAATTTTTCAAAACCCAGAGTTTGTGCTGGTAATTTTCAAAGAACCAGTGGTTGTGTTGGTAATTCTTCAAAACTCAGTGTTCGTGCTGGTAATTTTCAAAAACCAGTGTTTGTGCTAGTAATTCTTCAAAACCCAGTATTCGTGCTGGTAATTTTCTAAAACTCAGTGTTCGTGCTGGTAAATTTTTCTTCAAAATCCAATGTTCGTACTGGTAATTTTTCAAAATCCAGTATCCGTGCTGATAATTTTTCAAAATCCAGTGCTCGTGATGGTACTCATTTAAAATCTGGTACTCATGCTGGTATTTTTCTTAATCATGTTTTACTGGTTAAAACTCTTAAATCCAATTTATATTGGTCTAATTTTCCTTCCTTCAGATCCTAGAATTGGTCTAGAAAATTAGAGTTCCGACTCAAATTTTCTTTCAAATCCAATTCAAATGTCTAGAATTGGTCTAAAAAATTAGAGTTCTGACTCGAATTTTCTTCCTAATCCAATTCAAATGTCAGAATTGGTCTAGAAAATTAGAGTTTTGACTTGAATTTTCTTCCAAATCCAATTCAAGTGTCAGAATCGGTCTAGAAAATTTGGAGTTCTGACTTGAATTTTCTTCCAAATCCGATTCGCTTGGCTTTCCTTTAGAAGTTTGAGTTTCTACTCAAACTTTTCTGCAATTTAGTAATTGGTCTAGAAGATCCAAGTTCTGACTCAATTTTTCTTTCAAAACCCAATTCATTTAGTTTTCCCTTAAAGATTTGAATTCTGATTCGAATCTTCCTTTAAAACCTAGTCTAGCACCTGGTCCTTCTAAAACCTGATTTAGCATCGGTCCTTCCCAAAATCCAATCTTCGAATTGGTCCTTCCAAACGCAAATTAACACCTGGTCCTTCTAAACCCAGTCTAGCACTTGGTCCTTCCAAAACCCAATTTAGCATCGGTCCTTCCCAAAATCCAATCTTCGAATTGGTCATCCTAAACCCAGTTTAACACCTGGTCCTTCTAAACCCAGTCTAGCACCTGGTCCTTCCAAAACCTGATTTAGCATCGGTCCTTCCCAAAGTCCAATCTTTAAATTGGTTCTTCTAAACCCAGTTTAACACCTGGTCCTTCTAAACCCAGTCTAGCACCTGGTCCTTGCAAAACCCGATTTAGCATCGGTCCTTCCCAAAGTCCAATCTTTGAATTGGTCCTTCTAAACCCAGTTTAGCACCTGGTCCTTTCAAATCCAGTTTAGCACTGGTCCTTCCCAAAAACCAATCTTCGAATTGGTCCTTCCAAAACCCGATTTAGCATCGGTCCTTCCCAAAAACCAATCTTCGAATTGGTTCTTCCAAAACCCGATTTAGCATCGGTCCTTCCCAAAAACCAATCTTTGAATTGGTCCTTCCAGACCCGGTTTAGCACTGGTCCTTCCCAAAAACCAATCTTCGAATTGGTCCTTCCAAATCCGGTTTAGCACTAGTCCTTCCCAAATCCAATCTTCAAATTGGTCCTTTTACAAAATCTAACCTCACATTGGTTATTTTACCAGTTCTTGTATGCGTATTGTCATTCTTTGAAATTCAATCTTTATATTAGTTCTAATTCCCAATTTTGACATCTGGGTCACCCAATTTCTGACTTCCAGTTTTGACCTTCAGGTCAACCAATTTTCAATTTTCAATTTTCAATTTTCAATTTTCAATTTTGAATTTTCAATTTTCAATTTTCAATTTTCAATTTTCAATTTTCAATTTTCAATTTTCAATTTTCAATTTTCAATTTTCAATTTTCAATTTTCAATTTTCAATTTTCAATTTTCAATTTCTAAATTCAAAATTCCCATTTCTGAATTTCCAATCACCAATTTCCAATTTCCAATTTCCAATTTCGACTATTTGGTCACTCAATACCAATTTCAGTCATTTTCTCTTGCAAGAGACCCTTTTTATAGGGAGAGTTTGAGGGAGCTCGTTCTTTTCGCATGCTATCCTTTGTTCACCTCCTCTTCAGGGAAGAGAGGGGTAATTTCTATTTCCCATTTCTGAATCTTCTCCTTTGAGGAAAGGAGAAGAAATTTTTTGTCATGGATGCGTTGAGTCATTCTTCAAATGCTCATTTTCATAAAGGATTTCAAGAACATTTTGTCAATTTGTCGTCAAATACTTGTTGATTTGAAAATCTTTATTGCACAAAAGAATTACCTTAGAATACCTTCAGTATTACTTCCGAAAGGACAAAGCTTTCGCGAAAAAATATTCAAAATTCAAAATCTTTTTATTGGCCAACCAAAAGGATGAAGAATAGATCCTCGATATGGCCAACAAAGAAAATTCAATATTGTTGCAAAGCCATCAGTGATCGGTATTGATTGCAGTCAATGACACATTTTTAAAGAGCATTCTTTGAAAATAAGGCAGTCGAAATATCCTGGAAGACACAGAAAAATCCATTCAATTTCCATATCTCTTCAATCGTTTAAGCTGCAATTAAATATCTGTAAAAGGGATCTTTCAATTGTCGTCAAGTTAAAGACGAATTATGCAAGTTAGACCCCCGGAGCTAAAGAAGATTTGTATAATCTTCGAGATGAAGGAGTTTGTGACAGATCCTTCCATGGAAAGTTCAGATCACCATCAAGATAAAGGTGACTGCGATGAGCCTCTCGACAAACCCTAAAGGATATTTACTTTCTGCTATCATCAAGAGATTTCCTACCAAAGAGTCAATAAGCATCAATATAATCCTTGAGAGAAAAGAAGGATCAGAACATCTCTGAGATGAAGGAGTTTGTGACGTACCATTCTCAAAAAAAGAGAGAGAGAAAAGTCAGGACATCTCCAAAATGAAGGATGATGTAATAAACTCCCCCAAAACCCAAGAGAGCTCTAATTCTGCCTATAAAAAAAAGGAGGGCAGAAAGATCATCATGAGAAAAAAATCCCACGATATCAAACTCCCAAGTCTGCTAAGAATCCTCTTTAAATTTTGTGAAATTCTACTATCAATATTCTTTCACCATTTGCTTTCACAATATCAAGAATACTCTCTTTTCTGCTCATATCAAGAAAATTGATAACTTCCTTGAAAGAAAGTCAATCGCAAGCAATTTGAATTCGAATCTTGATTCTACGAAGTTAAGCCCAGTCGGAGGTAATACTTCAGGTAGAAAAGAGGGAATATTTTTGCACCAATGTGCATCATTTCCAATTATTTTAAATCAACCACAAATTTTCAACATTTTGACAGCATTTTCTAGATATCCTGGCGTGAAGCCAGAGCTTAAGATTCATCTTTGGCGCATTCTGACACCATTTGTTATCCCTTTTAGGACTTGATAATGGGAGTTTTCAAGATTCATTCTCTTCTTTGGTATAATCTGAGCTCCTGGGCTCTCAGATTCACACACTTCCTTGTGTCCCCACTGTCCCACTATAGACAGTCCAATTTCGGCTTGAGGTTAAGCCACCAATCATTTTCTCGCAAAAGGTAATCAATTTCAAAAGTTATTTAGTCTCAGCAATGAGACACCCAAAATCAAACCCCTTTTCAAGCTTTAGGGACCCCAATTTTATCTTTTTACAAAACCCCTATCAGATTCACTGTGCGGAAGTCCGAAGGTTCCATCATGGGTTCTTCTTTTGAGAATCTCATTATTTTCATTTCCCGGTCAAGTTAAGGGTTAAACCTGAGCCTCATTTTGATGAGGTATTTCATTCCCGGTCAGGTTAAGGGTTAAACCTGAGCCTCATTTTGATGAGGTATTTCATTCCTTGTCAGGTTAAGGGTTAAACCTGAGCCTCATTTTGATGAGGTATTTCATTTTCCGGTCAGATTAAGGGTCAAACCTCAGCTTCGTTTCTACACAAGGTATTTCCCGTCCCATCCAGGTTAAGGGCAAAACCTGAATCTCAGTTCTTTTGGAAGTAATTTTTTTTTCTTCATTCTTCATGTCATATCTACCATTTTTCACTAGGGTTAATTTCTTCATATATAGTTAGATCCTTCTAACCGAGGGATTTATATATCCCAAATTTGGTGTGTTTTTCTTTGCCACTAAGCTCGTCTTCAAGCCGACTTAGTAGCAAAGAGGAGCATTTGTAAACACCCCAAATTTTCCTCATCCACGCTCAGACAACCCTCCTCGTGTAGTGCCAACCCTGTTAGGTTAGTGTAGGAGTCAAACCCCGAGTCAGTTTCAGAAAATCACCACTTTACCCATTTTTATCAGGAAAATTACCATTTTACCCCTAGGACATCCCGGACCCCAGTCAGTCGGAGTCAACCAAGCTCATTGGTCAGTTCAGAACAATTATAATATCAGTCATTTCAAGCTCACCCGAGCTCACAATGAACAAATAATTTTCATTTTTGACCATTCTTGCCAAAATAGGATCACTTATTAAAAAATGAGCTCATTTCTCACTCAAATCCAAGCCAATTAACTCCGAGTTAGTCATTCTCAGTCAACCATACTCCCCAGAGTCTAGCTTGAGCTCATCAAAAGTTCAAGTGCTCTAATTTCAGTTCAAAACCATTTCAAAGAGTCCAGGAGCCCATTTTAGCCTGTTTCAGCTCTTTTAGCTGAAATTGAGCTGAGTTCAGCCAGTTGAGCTAGTGTTTGAGCTTTGATTTTAGTTCATGTCAGTATTACTAATCTTTGTTTTGGCTTAAACCCAGCTCTGGTTCGTAATTCACTTCACTCCAATGACCATTCCGTACCATTTCTCTAAAAATAGCAGTATTTCTTGAAAATTTAGTCGAAGAGTCCAGTTGAGTCAGTATCTTGTCAGTCCAGTCGTGTTCTGAAACTCAAAAACCCAGCTCAATCCAGTTCATTTCAGTTCAATTCAGCTCAAACCCTAATTTTCAGTGTCACTCTAGCTCGATAGGGCCTGAAAACCATTTCTCAAACCATTTTGCAATTTTTGTCAATTTTAACACTTTTTGAATTGGTACAACTGCCAATCGGGGTTTAAAATTCAAAATTCTTCTTTCAGGGTCTGCATTTCGCATAGCATTTCATATCATTTCTCATTATTTCATATCATTTCTCAACATTTCATAACATTTCATCACATTTCATTTCATTTTTGAAGTCCAGAACTCTAGTTTTATAAATTTCAATCCAAATTGAGTTTTAAAAGTTTTCAGAAATCAATTTCAAACCCTGGGTTTCCAAAATTAACATTTTTACCCCAAGAAGTCTGGATTTGGAAATATTTTCTTGAGAAAACAATTCGGATTTCTTTCAAACTTAAATTTTCAAATTCTACACTGGATTTGCTTCGCAACGAGGTATTAAACTTCAAAATCCGAGCTCGTTTCAAAAACTGCCAAAAATAACTCGTTTCGTTCGATATTTTCTAAAAAAGACTATTTTACCCCTCTAATTGTCAAAATGAATTTCAAATTTGGAAAGTGAACCCACTCTGAAAACTCCTTCATTTTTATTTTAAAATAAAAAAAAATCTTTTGCTTTCTTTCGTTCTTTTTTATTTTTGTTATTTTTTTTTATTTTATTTTATATTTTTTTGTGAGAGGAGGTGGGACCCACAAGGGAGTCGACCAAGCCTCCTGCCCCATTTCTTTCTTCCCTTCCTTTCCTTCTTCTTCTTTCTTTTCTTTCCTTTCTTCTTTTCCTTCTTCCTTCCTTTTCTTCTTTTCTTTCTTTCTTTCCTTCTTCCCTTCTGTTATCGTCGCAAAATTTTTCCCGTCTTCCCTTCCTTGCGGAAGAGAGAGGGAAATGCTTTCGCGATTCAAACTTGACCAGATTTTGGAAATGGTTTTTGAAATACTCGCCTCCGTTTTGAAAATTATGGGAAAATCCATGGGATGGGGCTCGACCTGTCGGTACGAGGTTCGACCGTTCCTGCCGCCTTTAACAGGGGTAATCGAACCAAGGACCAAAATTGTGCTTAACTTAGTAAAATCATTGAAATTGTGTTCTATCCTAAATGCACGGAGAATTCAGGCATGTGCTATGAGATTTGGTAAAATATGGGTTGGAAATCTATGATGTATGCTTAGAAAACATTTGGAGTTGAAAAGCATTTCTCAGGAAAATATGAAAATCAATCTCTCAGAAAAACTCAGACGAAGAAGGTTTGAAAATCTCGGGAAAGTTTATAAAGACTTAGAAAATCTTGAAGAAGTGAGAATCTCGAGAAAATCTTGAAAAAGTTTATAAGGACTTGGAAAATCATGAAGAAGTGAGAATCTCAGGAAAATCTTGAGAAAGTTTATCAGATTTGAAAAATCATGAAGAAATGGGAATCTCAGGAAAATTTTGAGAAAGTTTATAAAGACTTAGAAAACCATGAAGAAATGAGAATCTCAGGAAAATTTTGAGAAAGTTCATAAAGACTTAGAAAAATGAGAATCTCAGGATAATTTTGAGAACGCTTAGAAAGACTTGGAAAACCATGAGGAAATAAGAATCTTAAGAAAATTTTAAGAAAGATTAGAAAGACTTGGAAAACCATGAGGAAATAAGAATCTCAGGAAAATTTTAAGAAAGATTAGAAAGACTTGGAAAACCATGAAGAAATGAGAATCTCGGAAAAATGGAAGGAATTCTTGAGAAAAGATGAACGTTTGAAAAGGAAAACACTTATCGGGAAAACTCAGACTTTGAGAATTTTCTTAGGAAAATAATAGAAAACTTATGGGAAAGTTCTTTGGAGAAGGAAATTCAAAACATAGGAAATTGAATTCCTGAGAATCTTGTCTTTGAAGTGTCTGCAAATCAGCTTTTTATTCTTGAGAAAGATGAAAATTCCCTTTGAAAATGGATATTAAGAAAATAACTTTTTAAGGAAAACCACGGGAAAACTTTGATTTTGAGAAATCCAACTCCGAATATCATCATAGTTTCTTGAGAAAATCGATTCCATGAAGTGAAAATCTTTTGAGAAAATCATGAGAAAATTGAATGATGCAGATGATTTGAATGAATGAATGCACTTTGAAAAACTTTCTGAAAAATTTGTTGGAAAAATGTGGATTAAGCCAAAGTAAATCCTTCACATATTCTGACTGTGGCCATGAATATATTCAGGGTTTATTTGAATTAATACACAATATTTTGAAAACATTGGAAATATGAGGTGCATTTTCAAGATAGCCTAAGAGTGTAGGCTCAATGTGACTGGTAGAGAGCTGATGGATCTGAGTCTCGTCCATATTCCGACTAGGGCCGTAAATATGGATTCCACCGAGTTCATCAACTCTCTAAGAGTTGGTGCATGTGCCATTCGTGTTCATCCACGGTGAATTTTGAAATTTGAGATATGCATCATAGAATCAGGATATTACTGAAATCAAACTATATGAGATGCAGCCTAATCTAAGCAGTAAAAGTAAATCTTATTCCAAGGTTTACATTGGGTTGTTACATTGCATAACATAAAGTAAAAGAAGGTAGAACAAATTAATCGATCCACTGTAAATTCACAAGTTCTAATTATTTACAATTCAACATTTACATTTTTTAAACAAAAAGAAGGTAGAACAAATTCAACACATGAATCTAATCATCGCCAAGATTTTGTGCATCCTCTTGTTCATTGTCTTGATTTGTCCCTTTAGCTCCACTATGCTGATTATCGCCAACAACCTACACGAGAAAAGAAAGGTCAGTATTGATAAACAAAATATA
Organism: Nuphar pumila; assembly: GCF_984573655.1. NCBI lineage: Eukaryota > Viridiplantae > Streptophyta > Magnoliopsida > Nymphaeales > Nymphaeaceae > Nuphar > Nuphar pumila. The sequence continues at coordinate 38,527,309 of NC_143262.1, forward strand.
CTGAAATAAATTATACTATATATGTGATTCTATCATGCTCATATGTGTTCTAAGGCAATAAAAAAATTGTATATGTGATTCTATCATGCTCATATGTGTTCTAAGGCAGTAAAAAACTGTATATGTGATTCTATCATGCTCATATGTGTTCTTAAGGTAGTAAAAAACTTATATGTGATTCAATCATGCTCATATGTGCTCTAAGGCAGTCAAAAAAATGTATATGTGATTCTACAATACTCATATGTGTTCTAAGGCAGTAAAAAAACTTTATATGTGATTCAATCATGCTCATATGTGTTCTAAAGAGAGTAAAAAAACTGTTTTTTATGATTCTATCATACTCATATATATGTGCTCTAAGGCAGTAAAAAAACTATATATGTGATTCTATCATGTTCATATGTGTTCTAAGGCAGGCAAAAAACTATATATGTGATTATATCATAATCATATGTGTTCTAAGGCAATTAAAAAACTTTATATGTGATTCAATCATGCTCATATGTGTTCTAAAGGCAATAAAAAAACTTTATATGTGATTCTACCATGCTCATATGTGCTCTAAGGCAGTAAAAAAATTGTATATGTGATTTTTCCATGCTCATATGTGTTCTAATGCAGTAAAAAAACTTTACATGTGATTCTATCATGCTCATATTTGTTCTAAGGTAGGAAGAAAACTTTATATGTGATTCTATCATGATCATATGTGTTCTAAGGTAGGCAAAAAACTGTATATGTGATTATGTCATGCTCATATGTGTTATAAGGCAGTAAAAAAAACTATATATGTGATTCTACAATGCTTATATTTGCTCTAAGGGGGTCAAAAAACTGCATATGTGATTCTATCATGCTCATATGTGTTCTAAGGCATGCAAAAAACTGTATATGTGATTATATCATGCTCATATGTGTTCTAAGGCAGTCAAAAAAACTCTATATGTGATTCTATCATGCTCATATGTGCTTTAAGGTAGTAAAAAAACTTTATATGTGATTCTATCATGCTCATATGTGTTCTAAGGCAAGCAAAAAATTGTATATGTGATTATATCATGCTCATATGTGTTCTAAGGCAGTCAAAAAATTTGTATATGTGATTCTATCATGCTCATATGTGCTCTAAGGCAGTCAAAAAACTGTATATGTGATTTTATCATGCTCATATGTGTTCTAAGGCAGTAAAAAAACTTTATATGTGATTCAATCATGCTCATATGTGTTCTAAAGACTGTAAAAAACTATTTTTGTGATTCTATTATGCTCATATGTGCTCTAAGGCAGTCAAAAAACTGTATATGTGATTCTATTATGCTCATATGTGTTCTAAGGCATCCCCAAAACTGTATATGTGATTATATCATGCTCATATGTGCTCTAAGGCAGTCAAAAAAACTGTATATGTGATTCTACCATGCTCATATGTGCTCTAAGGCAGTCAAAAAACTGTATATGTGATTCTACCATGCTCATATGTGTTCTAAAGCAGTAAAAAAATTATATATGTGATTCTATCGTGCTCATATGTGTTAAAAGGCAGTAAAAAATTTGTATATGTGATTCTATCATGCTCATATGTGTTATACTAAAATATTATATAAAAGGTCAGTATTGATAAACAAAATATACTGAAATAAATTGTATGCAATGCACCTAAGTTAAGGCAATCAAAGTTATATGAAATCTAACAACATGCAATACATCACATGAAACTTTCATACTTGAGAGGCACCTGGAAATGAAGCTCCCATGTTCTGCAAAAAACTGTTGAACTCATCCCGGAGAACATCGGCAATTGTTTCATGAAAGTAGTCACGCATTATGTCCTTAATGATCTTGCGTACATCATCCCAAGAATCAGTCGGATGCTTGGAGCTGATGTTGACGGGAGAAGTCTCTGAGCTGTGACTGGAGGAAGCAACGACTGGTGAGGTGTTCATATTACTCCCAAACCCGAACACACGACCCTTTTTGGGTTCACCTGCTGTAGTCACCCATGTTGCAGGATCAAAAGGCAGATGCTGAGTGGAGTCATCGCCATATCACTCTACCATCTGTTGCTCGTATGACTCCTACAAAATAATGTTTATAATATAAATTAATAATTAAGAATTACAATATTTATGATAACTTGTATATTACAATGATTATTAATACAATACATACATACCATTATCATTCCCGCCTTCTCTGATATGAACTCTCCTGTGGTCTTACGTTTATGTGTTTCAACAAACACATCATTGTATAGCACAATGTCTCCTTTTTCTACTTCCTGCGAAGTGAAATGATAAAAGATTTAGTTAGCAGGTTTGCAACAAAACTTATAAAATTGATTTGTTTATATATTGATGAGTTACTATTTTCTTCAGGTGGCTCCCAAAAGTCCTAGATCCACCTGTGTGTAGATGGGCTTCAGGCATTTTTGCTCGATTTTGTGTTGCCTTCGCTGAGCGGTTTTGAAATGCATCCTCAGCCCACTTGTCATACATTGCATCTCAAACATCTGACCTAATAGTAGGAGGTTCATAGCCCTTCCACTACATTAGATCATCTATCCCGCCAGATGTTTTTCTTGCTACAGTCTTCATATTGTGCAGCATATCTGCAAATCGATTGACAGCCACCTTCTGCCACACCTTCCTTGCATCATGTTCCTTCTTCGTAGTCGCGAAGTGATTTGAAGCCTACAAATATTTTCAGAAAGTTAGTAGACATGACTATAACAAATAATTAAATATGAAACACATTAACTATGACAAACAACTATATACCGTGAATGAGGACCATAATCTGTTTATCACCTCTTTTGGATATTATTTTCATTGAGTGATCTGTCCTAGTAGATGTTGAAGTATTGAATTCCTAATATCGCGTACTATTTTTTGTGGCTCGAACCTCGTGCTGCACATGAATTGGTATACAGTAAATATCAATATACAATATTTATAAGATATGCAATAAGTGAAAATGAAATACTTACGGTCGATTATCGATATACACTGTTCGAATGAGTCTTCTTGTGCTAGACTGAGAAGACCATGCATCATGTGTTGGCTCCTCACTTGTATGATCAACTGATGTAGGTGGGTCATGTACAGGCGAAACATCATCTGCAAAAAAATATGTTAGAAATTCTTAGAATGCATATTTCAACTAATCAAGCATCCAATTAGTTAAATGATATACCTATCAAAGGAGCCCGTGAAGATGAAGGCTGAGACTGGCTACTACTGGATGAACGACCACTATAAGCTCCATGAACCATATTCTAACAAATAAAAAATGTCATGCAATACATTCAAATTGTTTTAAATCATTCACATCAAGTATTTCAATACATTCAAATAATTAAAATCAAGTATTGCAATACATTCAAATCATTGGAATACCTACAAATCATTGCAATACATTTCAATACATTCAAATAATTCAAATCAAATATTGTTATACATTCAAATCATTGGAATACCTACAAATCATTCAAATCATTCAAATCATTGCAATACATTTCAATACATTCAAATAATTCAAATCAAGTATTGCAATACATTCAAATCATTGAAATACCTGCAAATCATTCAAATCATTGCAATAGATTTCAATACATTCAAATAATTCAAATCAAGTATTGCAATACATTCAAATCATTCAAATCATTGGAATAATTATAAATCATTGCAATACATTTCAATACATTCAAATAATTCAAATTAAGTATTGAAATACATTCAAATCATTGGAATACCTATAAATCATTCAAATCATTGAAATACATTTCAATACATTCAAATAATTCAAATCAAGTATTGCAATACATTCAAATCATTGGAATACCTGCAAATCATTCAAATCATTGCAATACATTCAAATCATTCACATTAAGTATTGGAATACATTCAAATCATTCACATCAAGTATTGCAATACATTTAAATAATTCACATCAAGTATTGCAATACATTCAAATCATTGTCACACATTTCTATACATTTACATAATTCAAATCATTCACATCAAGTATTACAATACATTCAAAACATTGGAATACATTCAAATAGAGGTTTGTATTACAAGATTTTTCTCACTAGCTTGAGAATTCTTCCTCATCACTTGTTTGACTTTCATATTCGTCTTCTTCTTCTTCATCTTCTTCTTCTTCATTGTTTGCCCATCTGCTTGGTATATCATTTGAATCACATTCTTCTATGGATGTTTCATCGACCAATGGAGATATGACATGCATATCATGTGCAACATTATGACCATAAGAGAAGTCATAGATATCATCTGATTGATAGTAATCACTCTTTTCAGTTAACTTGTCTTTTAGTAACTGTTCATACTCAGGGTATAGTTTGGACTTCTCCTTGCAAACTGCCTACCATTCATTTCTATTTGACTTTTTTGTACTCGGATATGAAGTATAATAAACTTGTTGAGCTTGTGAGGCTAATATGAATGGTTTATATGTTCCAAACCTTGATTTATGATTCACCTCCACAATGCCTGAGGCTTTGTCGACTCTTGTTGCAGTTGGATCAAACCAATAACACTTGAATAAAGTTACCCTATTATTTATGCCTAAGTAAGTCAACTCTATTATTTCTTCTATAACACTGTAGTAATCATGTTCATTTTCATCGTAGTTGTTACCCTTGACACACATGCTACTATTCATTGTTGATTTGTTTATACCGTAGTCTTTTGTATGGAATTGATAACAATTTACGATGTACCCGTTGTAACATTGCACAACTTTGGTTGGACCATTTTGTAAATCACATATTCTTTGATCTTTAACATCACCATGGCGGACCTACAAACATAAACAATGATTGTGATCACAACCAATTAAGTAACTTAGTGTTGTTTACAAGTACACAATTTATGTGAGCATCCTTACCAACTCTTTTAATCACTCCACAAACTTAGTTTCACTTTCTTTTTGTACTTCTGCATCAGTGAGATGTGAAACTTCTCTTCGCAACTCTAGATCAAATCGTCTGCAAACCACAAATACTTATATTACCGAACCATGTATGCACGTATAGAACATAAAAGGATTTAGAATTATGTTGCGTCTACATATACTTACTCGATGTATGGGTCGATCGCTGAGCAATTAAAACAAATATAGATGTGTGTTGCGTCTTGCTCTCGATCTGTCAAGAGTCTTAATCGGCAACTACCAAATGCATGCCCAAGTTGTTGAAATATCGACAGTTTGTCAGCTACAGTTACTTGTTCTCCATCATCGTTACGAGGCGGGCATGTGTAACATGTTGGAATATGAGGTTCAAAGTATATAGATGAGAAATTTGAAATCTCTTCTAAAGTGTATGCCTCACAAATAGAGCCTTCTACTCTTGCTTTATTACGAACCTTTTTTTAAGGTCAAACATGTATCTGTCAAAAATATATATTTCAAATTTGAAATATTTGTCATTGAAGAGACAAATATAAGAAAACATATACCTTTTAAATGGGTACATCCACCGATATTGCACAGGACCACCAACCCTTAGTTCATATGGCAAATGTATGATCAAATGTTCCATAACATCGAAAAATGCTGGCAGAAAAATCTTTTCTAGCAGATAAACAGTAGTGATGACAGAGTCCTCAAGATTCTTTACATCAGATATTACGACTTTCGATGCGCACAATGTTCTAAAAAATCCACTCAACTCAAACAATACCCCCCATATAGGTTTGTCTAACATATCATAGAATGCTAGAGGCATCAATCGTTGCATAAAGATATGACAATCATGGTTCTTCAACCCTTATAACTATCTATCATCAATCTTCACAGCCCAAGCAATGTTAGAGACATATCCATCTGAAAATCTCAACTGTCTCAACCATTGACATACCTGCTTTATTTGATCAAGTCCAAGCACGTACCTTGCCTTTGGTTTCAGTACTTTGCCATTATACTCTTTGAGTTCCAATTCTGGTTTTTTACATATTACTTTTAAATCCATACGGGCCTTCAGATTATCCTTCATTTTCCCTTTAACATTCATTATTATATTGAACACATTATCAAACACATTTTTCTCCACATGCATCACATCCAAATTATGTCGTATCAATAGGGTCGGCCAATATGGTAGTTCCCAAAAAATATATTTCTTTGTCCAATTGTGATCCTTTTCAAATCCAAGGAAGGGTGTCGGACTACGGGCATCTCTTAATACATCTGGAAAGTATCACAATCTTCTTAAAATCTCTATGCTAGACAATCTTGTGGGTGGACCTTCCATTTTAGTTATGCCTGCTCGAAACGTATTCCTTTGGCATCAGAATGGATGGTCGCTGGGTAGAAATTGAGGATGACACTCAAACCAGCAAGACTTCCTTCCATACATTAATCTAAAAGTTTTTGTATCTTCCATGCAGTACGAACATGCCAACCTCCCATGTGTGCTCCAACCAGATAACATACCATATGCAGGGAAGTCACTAATTATCCATAGAACAACGGCCTTCATATTAAATCTTTATTTTTTGTGGGCATCATACGTGGTAACACTGTCATCCCACAGTACTTTTAGTTCATCAATCAATGGCCTTAAATATACATCAAGATGTTGGTCAGGTGAGGTCGGACCAGGGATCAATAGAGACAAGAAAAGATTTGGATGCTTCATACACAAGCTTGGTGGAAGGTTGTATGGAGTTACAAATACTGGCCATCATGAGTATGATGTTGATCTACCCCCAAATGGATTAAATCCATCTATACATATACTGAGTTTAATATTTTTCACTTCCATTGTGAAGTTCTGATGAGTACGATCAAAGTGTTTCCAAGCTTTTGCGTCAACAGTGTTATCATCGCAAAATTTTTTTCCTCCCTTGCGAGAGAGAAACGAATTTCGCGAGTCAAACTCGACCAAAGTTTTGAAAATGGTTTTGAAAATTACTCGCCTCCGTTTTTAAAATTTACGGGAAAATTCCGTGGAATGGGATCCGCCTGTCGGTACGAGGTTCAACCGTTCCTGGCGCCTTTACCAGGGGTAATTGAACCAAGGATCAATTACGTGCTTTAATTTGACTCAAATAGCTAAATTATGCTCTATTTTTCCTAGAATGCACAAAGAATCAGGCTTGTGCTATGAAATTTTTAAAAAATGCAAGTTTGAGAAACTATGATGTTTGCTTTGGAAAATTGAAATGCATTTGGAAAAATGATTGGAAAAGTGCTTGAAATTGGAGTTTTTGGGAAAATCATTGAATTTTATTGGAAATCAGAAATTTGCATTGAAAAGTGATTTCTCAGGAAAGCTTGAAAAACTGAGAAAATTGGTTTTGAGATTGGAAACTTGGAATTGCTTTTATGAGAAAATGGATTTGAGAATCTTGAGAAAATCTAAGAAATTTATTGGAAAATGACTTTTGAAATGGAAAATGAATTCTCAGGAAAACTGGAAAATATGAGAAAATCGATTTCTGAAAACTTGGGATTTTGAAATTTGAGAATTTGAAAACATAGGAAAATCTTGATTTGAACTTGGGAAATGCTTTGAAATGTCATTTGAAAACTTAGGATTTTGAGAAAATCAGATCCTGAGAAAGACTTGGAAATTCTTGAGAAAATTGAATTTTCTGAAATTGAAATTGGAAAATGAGTTTGAAAATAATGCAATTTGAATGATATGAATGAATGAATATGAATTTGAAAAGAGAATTTCATTGAGGAATTGGGAAATCCTTTTGAAACTTTGAGAAATGCAGTGCATTTTTGAAATTAGCCTAAGAGTGTAGGCTGAATGTGGCTGATATAAAGATCATAAATCTTGGTTTTCTTCGTATTCTGACTATGGCCATAAATACGAATCCCACCGAGTTTATAAACTTCATAAAAGCTTGTGCACGTGCCATTCGTGTAAACCATATTGAATTTGAAATAATGTGCATGAATCATACATCACATATTAAAATTTGCATAAATTAAACTATATGCAATGCAACCCTATTCTAAGCAGAAATGTAACTCTTATTCCAAATATTACATTGATTTTTACATTGAATTGAAATAAAAGAAATAAAATAGCTAAGTCTTCTTCTTGAATATTCCTGCAAAACTGGAAAACAAGGTTAGCACAAAAATGTAGGTTTTTCTGAATTTATCCGAAAATATGAAAAATTATTGGATATTATTCAGATATAAACCCAGATTCATACCCCCTTTGATATAAACATGATAAATAATGAATAAATTTCAAAAATAAACTTGAAAATTCGAAATTGGGGTCAAAATGACGAAAATACCCCTGATGACCTTGAAATCAGTGTTTTCTGAAAGAATTTTTGTAAATTTTGGAAATTTGAAAATCAAATGAAATAAATCAAACATAATATGATGAAATATGATGATATGCATGAAATTTTGGATAATTAGAAATTGAAATTTCGAAATTTAGGTCAAAATGACCAAAATACCCCTGATAACAAGACTATGGCCTTGAAACCAGGGTTTTTTGAAATAAATTTTGCAAAATTGAAAAATATGAAATGCAAATGAGATTAAAATTAACCCTAATATGATTCTACATGCTTATGTACATGATACAAACCCTAAAATGGCGAAAATATCATAAAATATCAAATTTGACCTGATTTTCGCCTGATTTTCGCTTCTGAATTTAAAGATAAACTAACACATGGAGCAAATGAACTTGGAATTAAACCAAATTTGGCATGAACACCTAAAATAACCCTAAAAACAGAATGGATCTTGAAAATCTAATTTTTTTTGTACTTTTAAATATGAAAATTCAAATAAAAACCCTAAATTTTATGATTTTTGCCTAAAATATTGATTCTAAAGGGGATTTAGGATATCAAACTTCCATAAAAATTTCCCAAATTTTATGGGATGACAGAGGACAGTAAGAAAAGGATTTTTGCCTTTTACACTTTTTGGTTTTTACCTATGGTCGGAGCTGTGCCACTCCGGCAAGTCGGATCAGAATCCGGCGACTCTAGTAAATGAAGGAAACAGACAGGTTTCGGTAGAAAATGTGGTAAAAATGACAGACAGATGGGAAAATGGCTGAAATTATGGGAAAATTCCCCTGACAAACATAAGAAGATTTTATCTTTTGACACTATTGGGATTCGGGTTACGGTTTGGAAAAGACTATACTGTTATCAGAGACCTAAATCTCTGGAATTTCTGGACATTGGAATCTGTTAGACAGAAAGAGAAAATCCAGGAAAAATAATGAAACAGATCCAAAAATTCCCAAATTTTGGGAAATGACATGAAATCATGTTAGGAACAACTTTCATGTTGAAAGTTTTTGCAAACGGACTACAGATTTGGAGGAGTCGGTGCATTAGGGTCTGTCTATACCCTGACGAAGGAAAATCAAGATTTTCCCAGGCGGCTGGGAAATCTGATTTTTGACAGAGGACAAAACTAACTGGAAAAACTTCAAAATTTCCAGATCATCAGTAGATTCGATTATGAATACACTTTGATTTTTGAAGGACAATCCAAATCTTCCACAAGGGTGGTGCCGGAGGTTTTTGTCTGCTAAAGCAGAAATTGAAAATTCAGAGAAGTCCAAAATCCCAGCTTGGGATTTGATTTTTTTGATAAGGTTCCAAAACTCAAACGGATCTAAATTTCTAACATGAGATCTTGGACAAATAAACCTAACTACAAATATTTTTTTTTGATTTATTGAAACGAAAATCTATGTAAAATAATGACTGCAACTTATGCTGAAATTAACATCTACAAGTTTTAATACGAATCTTAAGGACATTAAATAAACTACTAATAAAATAATAAAACTAAATTAATGAGATGCCTAAAATGCATATTTAACATAAATATAATGTTTAAAAAAAAAAAAAAAACTGGGGATGTACGAAGTTGACTTGATATTGGCTATTAGTGAGAGATCCAGTCCATCAAAGGGATGGATCATCTCACCTATGTAGCCTTATCATAGAAAATAAGAACTTTCAACCACGCAAAACCTGTCCTAAAATCTGTGTTTTCATATGGGATTCAACATCTTAAAGGGGTAAATATTTTAGAGGAGATCGTTCAACACAAATGGGGAACATAGCCTTACCTTGCGCTCGCTTGGATTGGTAGTTGGACTTGAAGAGGCTACGTGGGAGTTTGGAAGAGCGTTGGGGCTTGAAACGAGGGGCTGAAGGTAGCAAGCTGGAGCAATGGAGACCTGGAGTGGGAGAAGATTCTGATCGCCCAGGGGCTGTTGCTGGGCTGTGGTGAATGAGGATTGTAGCTGGATGGAGGTCCGGCTGGTGAAGGTGGTTGTGTTGCTGTCAAAGTGTGGTTGACACAGGTGGCTGGAGAAGGCTGCTGCTGTGGAGAGCTTGAAGTTTGAAGGTGCTGCAACGATGGAAGTTGGAGCTAATGATGATAGTATGTTGTTGCTGCCTTGATTAGGAAGGAGATTGCTGGAACTTGAAGATGAAGCTGCTGTGCTATGGTGAAAGATGGGTTGCATCAAGTGTAGGTGGTGCTGTCAAGGAAGGAGAGGTGGAGAAGCTGCTGTGGATGTTGCAGCAATGGTGAGGAGCTGCTACAAGGAGGATGGCTGTTGTGGCTGCAACAGCCAAGAGAGAAGGAGAGAGCTCAAGGGAGAGAGAGAGAGAGAGAGAAAGAGAGAGACGTGAATTCCGCTTGGGAGGCCAGCCGTTCTTTTTTTCCTTTTGTTTTTGATTGGTAACTTAGGAAAGATGATATCTTTCCCTAAGTTACCATTGATTAATGAAGAAGGCTGTGTAATGCCCAAGGCTACAGCCGTATAGCTTTGGAGGAAGAAAGGAGTAAGGAAGGGAAGAAGGAAAAGGAAAAGGAAAGAAGAGGGGAGAAAGAAAAGGAAAGAAAGGGAGGAAAAGGAGAGGGAAAGAGGAAGAGAAGGGGCTGGATAGGGTATACGTGAGTGGCTGGGAGAGGAAAGAAAGGAGGAAAGAAAGAAAGAAAGAGAAAGAAAGAAAAGAAAGAAAAAAAAAGAAAAAAAGGAAAGTAAAAAAATAAAAATAAAAATAAAAATAAAAATAAAAATAAAAATAAAAAAGAAAATGGAGGAAGAAAGAAAGGAAATGGGCTGGATTGAGGTCTAGGGTGGTCGACCCCCTTGTGGGTCCCACCTTAGGAAAATAAAATAATAAAAAAAAAAATAAAACAAACAAAAAAAAATAAAGAAAAAGGTAAAAAAAAAAATTTCTTTTTTTATAAATTAAAACAGAAAAGGCAAATGGATGGGCCATCTCAGAGCGGGTCCAAATTCCACTTTTGAAATTCATTTTGACGATTAAAGGGGTAAAATAGTCTTTTCAGAAACTTTCCAGATGAAACGAGCTATTTTTGGCAGTTTTTGAAACGAGCTCGGATTTTGAAGTTCAATACCTCGTTGCGAAGCAAATCCAATGTAGAATTTAAAAATGTAATTTTGAAAGAAATCCAAATTGTTTTTGTTAAGAAAATGCTTCCAAATCTATTTTCAGACAAAATGAGCTATTTTTGGCAGTTTTTGAAACGAACTCAGATTTTGAAGTTCAATAGCTCATTGCGAAGCAAATCCAGTGTAAAACTTGAAAATTTGATTTTGAAAGAAATCCAAATTATTTTCTTGAGAAAATATTTCCAAATTTAGACTCCCGGGGTGAAAATGTCAATTTTGGAAACCCAGGGTTTCAAATTGATTTCTAAAAGCTTTTAAAACTCAATCTGGATTGAAATTTATAAAACTGGAGTTCTGGACTTCGAAAATGAAATGAAATGATATGAAATGATGAGAAATGACATGAAATGTTATGCGAAATGCTAACCTTGAATAAAGAATTTTGGATGTCAGACCCCGATTGACACTTGTACCAGTTTAAAAAGCATTAAAATTGATAAAATTTGCAAAATAGCTCAAGAAATGGTTTTCGGGACTCTACTGGGTCAGAGTGACACTGAAAATTGGGGTTCGAGCTGGATTGAACTGAAGTGAGCTGGATTGAGCTGGGTTTTAGAGTTTCAGAACTCAAATGAACAGACCAGGCACTAACTCAACTGACCTTTTCGATTGAATTTTCAAGAAAAGCTGCCATTTTTAGAGAAATGGTACGAAATGATCACTAGAGTGAAGTGAATTACGAACCTGAACTGGGTTTGAGCTAGAACAAAGGTCAGTAATACTGATATGAACTAAAATCAAAGCTTGAACACTAGCTCAATTGACTGAACTCAGCTCAATTTCAGCTGAAAGAGCTAAAATGGACTAAAATGGGCTCCTAGACACTTGGAAATGGTTTTGAACTGAAACTGGAGCACTTGAACTGCTGGTGAGCTCAAGTTAGACTCTGGGGAACATGACTGACTGAGAATGACTGACTTAGAGACAATTGGCTTGGATTCAAGTGAGAAATGAGCTCATTTTTAAGAAATGATCCCATTTTGGCAGGAATGGTCAGAAATGAAAATGGTCTGTTCATTGTGAGCTCAGATGAGCTTGAGATGACTGATATTCTAACTGTCTTGAACTGACCAATGAGCTTGGTTGACTTCGACTGACTGGGGTCCGGGATGACCTAGGGGTAAAATGGTAATTTTCCTAATGAAAATGGGTAAAATGGTGATTTTATGAAACTGACTCGGGGTTTGACTCCTACATTGTCCTAACAGGGTTGGCACTGCAC